>NC_051181.1:119138541-119803541 GCF_013339695.2 Rhipicephalus sanguineus
CTAAGGAGAAGGGAAATGGGGAAACAATAGCAGAGGCAAAACGAAGGCGTGCGCCGGAAGTTGATCAACGTCTTGATTCTTTACGTGGCAATGGTCTATTAGAGAAACTACGTAATTCTCCTATTAAGGCGGCAATGGGGGCTAGTTAGTAAGACCTGACGTTGTAACGCGCTGCCAGGAATTGACAAAGACCGAGGAAACGAAAGACATTAACCTGTCTGTGTCTTTCGTTTGCTTGGTCTGTGTCAATTCCTGGCAGCGCGTTACAAGAATGTAGTAGTTCTCCAGGGGCCGAATTCACAAAACTTCCCTTTCGTAAGTGAGCTTTCCCATTGGTCAGCCGGCTTCGCTAATGATATGTCCCGCATCGTGATTGGCTGAAACATTCTCTTACGAAAATTTATAGCGTAAGATGTTTTTGTGTAATACGGGTCCTGTTCTTTTGCAAGGTTCCTATTCGCACAAGCCCCTGCATGAGCATAGCAAAATCTAAAGTGTATCGTGTATGTCTTGGCCAAAGTTAATATAGCACACTAATTTATGTGCGCTGTGGTGAGAATAGGTGCCTGTATGCGGTGGTTCAGATGGCGAGAGTGTGGGAGAGGGGGGACGAATAGCGCTGGGCATGGTAGTTAAAGGTTAAAAAAAAGGTTAAAGATACTAAGATACACGAACAATTCTACCCTGACGTGTCACACACGCCACCACTTACATAACAGCGGTTTGTGCATTTGCTAGGCGTTTGCAGTTCGCTGGCCTGCGCCAACAAAATTTGAAGAGTCATTCCACTCTCTGGAGGTGGATGACCAATGAAGCTGTTTAGCATACGACACAGAGACAACACTGAGGGGACACATAATTTCGAACCATAGTCAATCACACATCCTGCAATTGCAGCGCAGAGAAGTAAAGAATGAAAGTTAAAAACTGTCGAAATAACAAAGAAATATCGATAATACGCGTGTACACACGCACGCTTCATGTAACAAAAGAAATAGTAGCACTTATGACAGTCACCACAAATTCGAGTGGAAGAACTGAAATCGTGATCGATGCGTGGATATTTTAACCCCATTTCTTTTACTTCATTAAGCACGCGAAAACCAACATGATAAACATGCAGCCTCCAGTGACTATCGTATCTTCGTCACATTGGCGTGGCCACCATATCGCCGTAACCTAGGATGCCATTACGACTTTACCGTAGCGTGCTCGTAAATTATATCGCCGCCCACGTTTCAAGAATACTTTGCTAAGAACCACGCCCATAGCGTTCCTTTTCCCACGGTTTTTAAATGGGGGAGGGGGGGACAGTTCCCGGTTGCTACATTTATATATGCATCCGTATGCCGTAAAGCCGACCGAAACGGCGGCGGCTCAACCAAAGCGTCCCGAGTTTACAAGGTTTCTCGCCTTCCCAGAGCTTATTGTCCCACTCGCCGCGAACGTTTACTGCGGTCACCGAGCCTCCCGCAACGGTCCTAATCGCGCGAGCTCTCATCGATTCTGGCCGTTGAGATCGCCGCCGATAGCGCCTGATTTCGGGTGCGGCGGGGTAAGCGAGAGGGAAATGAATCGATGACGCCCAGATAAAACGCGTAATGGAATCAGTGTTTTTATACAGTGGTCCCGGACGGGCGACAACAAATGCAAATAGACGAACCCGAGATAGGAAAAGCCCGCGCCGCGTTAGCTGCCGCTGGTGAGGACAATGGTTACTTCTCGGCTTGGGCGTCCTATAATAAGTCTTTTAGGTTTCCCCCGGCTGGGACTCTTCCACGGCAACGGACGAACGGGTGGGCTGTTTTTGTAACCTTGTAGTCTACTTAACGCAAACACCATAGCTGAATACACTCGAGGGAGCCCGGTCGTCCGCATGCAATCTGGCCACCTCTCTTTGTGCAATGTGTTCTCAGTACAAGGTGACCACCGTCTACGACACATTAACGCCCACTGTGCATCCTCGCCCGCCTCGCAAAATAAATGGTGTGCGCCTCTAGTTAAGCAAAAAAAGAGGCGTAGGCGTTTCGCAACGAGCGACCACGGTTTTCAACGCTCTGGTCATCGGGGGCGAGGAGGATGCGACTACCTCACCGGACGAGGCATTACGCGCTTCGAAGTAAGCGTCCGGTCCTAAAAAGTCAATACGCATAGAGTGAAGAGTGTTTAGAGAGGGTCGAACGCAAATCCATTCTGCTCTGTATAATGCGAAGACGATTGGCAACTGGCGCCATTCAAAGCAGCGAAGCGAGGGGCGTTGCGGGAAAGAGGGTGCGCATATTAGTGGGCCAACGTTCAGGAACGCTCATGATGTACGGGTCTCCGGTGTGGAGGGTACAGCAAATGAGGCGAGCGTAATAGGCGAGAGCGGTGTGTGAGTGTGTGTGTCCGGACGAAACAGTGAAGCATGGTCTCACCTTCCACCGTTTCCACAAACAGACAACACTATGTGAAGAGTGGTTTGAAGGCGCCTGACTTTTAATAAGCGATAACAGGTGGGTGAGAGATGGGGCAGCCACGTTTACGCATATATTCTCGCGAGAAATCGTGAGTATAAGCACTGCTTGCGGAGGGTAGGTGTCCAAGATCTCACGGGAGGGTATGGAAGAGGGAGAGTGTGAAGGGGTGCACACCAGGCACGTCCGTTCTGTACTTTCACGCAAAACAAACGCACGCACGCGCGCATGCACACCACGGGACTTACGCATACACATACACGCGAGCCTGAGACACTTAAGAAGCAATGGGACTCAACAAAAAAAATAAAAAATAAAAGAGCGACGGAGCCTAAGACCCCGTCGAGGACAGAAGAATGACGCCGCTCATTGTGGCCGACGGTTCCTGCGCGGAATTTTAAAGAGATCGGGAGGGGCCATGCCGAGGGTGCCACCCGTATATATATAAAAGGGGGACAGGCGGTCGCCAGCAGTGGCGGAACGAAAAAAAGGTTTTAAAATCTTAGCGACACGACGACAAACCACTCGGAGTATAGCGCCACCATCAGGATATACCGTCGGTAACGTCGACCAGCTCGCAGTAAAAAAAAATGAAGGTGAGTGCAGTGCAGTATCAAGTGTCGTACCGGACAGGGCGTGATGCATCGATGCGTCGAAGAACCAGGAAAAGAAAATCGTGACGACGACGTGATCACGGTGTGCGCGTTCCAATTTCCTGCTGTGCGCGGTTAGGCACACGCTTCCGTGGGCGTTGCCTCTCTAATTGAAATGTTACGTCTAACTGGTAACGGTTGTGGTTGTCGGGCTTGCTTTAATAAACTAATCTTCCGCACTGGCCGCCGATGAATGTGACAGTTAATGTGGGTTACGGTGAATTGAAAATGTAAGCTACATCCGTGGATCTCATCATCAGAAGGCATCAGGAGATATAAGAGTGACATTTCGCAGCTTAAAAGTTAAATTAGCTTGGCTTTGGCAATACTAAGCTATTGTTGCTATCGGCTGCTCTTGCGATATAAGAATGCAGCAAATTATAACTTATAGCGCTTTCGCCTGTTTAAACAGGACTATTATAGACTACGTGGGAGGGTACATGAAAAGCGCATACGACGAAGACAAAAGAAACATATACGACAGGACTTGCGCTGAAACGCTGTCGGATGTGTTCCTTTCGTCTTCGTTTTTTGCGATTTTCACGTACCCGCTAAAGATGAACCAATTCGTCCAAATCAATGTATTGGTCAAGTTTATTTACAAGTACCGTTGACTCCAGAGTTTTCTGGTACAAGAATATAAATGGGCGTTACTGTGAATATCAAGGCGGACAGTAGCCTAAAGTATGACATTTGACTTTAGAAACATGTATCGTTTGACAAAGACATTCAGGAATTGGTGCAACACATCATATTAATCAATCAATGAGGCTAGCACTAGGAAGGAAAAATTCAAACTGAATTGTATTATTTTCATTATTTCATTAACTATAACTGACAAACAATGAAGCCAAGGAAAGTACAGGGGATGTTACTTGCAGTAATTGTGATATAAATGTGAAGAAAATACAGTGGACGAAAAGATAACTTGCCGCAGGCAGGGACCAAACCTGCAACCTTCGAATAACGCGTCCGATGCTCTCCCAATTGAGCTATGGCAGAGGTCATCCTAACACCCCCTCAATCGGGTATATCTGAGCACTTAAATCTGAGAGTGCGCATTTAAACCTGGGAACTAACATGTCTGTAAGTTTTCAATAATCTTGCCTTGCAAAGAAAAACGAGCCCGTAAAATTGCCTTCGTTTGTCGTCGTTTCAGTAATTCAAGATGCCTCGGGAATATATATGTGTTTCACAGATAGGTAAAATGACGCAGATTAACTAGAGATACTAGCAGGTAGCTAATAGTGTGTTGTTGAAAGAAAAGGAAGCCTGCGTGAATATCCTAAGAAATGTAAAAATATAGCATCCACGTGTTAATTGTCCACAAGAAATACGCCTAGATACCATTCACGATAAGGGTAACGTCAGGTGACGGGACGCAATCTCGCCTATGCTCTTGTGCGGAAGCTGTTTGTGCAGGAACCTTGACGCATGGAAGTAATGTGGGAATTCGCTGGTTACCTGCAATTCGCAGATGATATTGCCCTGCTCATCAACTTTAGAGATGACTCGGAACAAATAGTTAAGGGCAACGTCTAAGGGCATGTTTAAGTATTATTGCGTAAAAAAACGGTGACGCCAGATACCTTAATCGGCAACGAAACAACCATTTGTGATTCGTAGGAAGCCTCTAGAAGTTGTGCAAAAGCGAACTGTTTCTACAAATATGTCTCAGAGCAATAGTTCATGAAATGCAAACATACAGAAAAAAAAATGGCAGCCCCGATTGTGACAAATACTGCCAATTATATCCGGTAGCTTTCAAAGAAAAGGGCGCAGTCGTTTATTTCTACTGGTACAAACACATCTCGCTAATACTTCAAGGTGGACAGATAATCTTCAAAAAAAAAAAAAAGCTAAGTTCTTCTAGAATAAAAATAGATGCAACAAGAAATAATAGGCGCTACCTTAAGGGACAATAGTTATTGTGGGGTAAATAGAAGAAAAACATAAATGAACATACCCCGACCCGTACCACAAGTATAACGGGTTTACCTTAAGGGACAGTACGGCAGCAGTGTGAATCGATGAGCGAACGGGTGTGGTCAGTTTTCTCGCTGAAATTGAAAGGAAGAAATTAAATGGGACTGGCCTTATAATACGTAAAGTTTATTATTCGTGGAGGCGCCAGAGAATTAGGTAGACCTTTGCAATCATTGCGAAATTTTTATATAACCTGGAATAATCTTCACTTTGCAATAATTTGTAAGGAATCGTAATACATTGATACACTGGTCGATAGTATTTATTGACTTATAGACAGAGATAGATACAACGGGTACGATTATAATAACGGAATCATAATTTTGTCTTGACTACACAAGGTATTACGCACGCACACACCTGTTTATTAATGCCATCGAATGCTGACAACATGCAACTACTCTCTCTCCCCCTCCCCCTCCACAAACTCAAGCACACAAACGGACACATCTGCCTATCTTGTAGAACTCTGCAACATTGAGAGCGTGGTAGAAGTGCAGTTAAATCTAGACAGGCGGGCATTCTACCACGAAAAACAGCACCGCAGACAACAAAACGAAGGTATGGGAAACGCTGTGCCCCATTCTAAAAGTACCCTGCATTCCCAGATCATTAAGAGAAGTTGAACTATGCGGAGAAGTTCAACTCCTCCGGGCACAGAGATTCGGGCACATATCCTGTAATGTACCGAAAGTAACGTAAGCACAACGATTGCAAGTGTTGCAAGTGGTACACTATGCTTATTTTAGGAGCTGTAGTGGTGCCGGGAAAATCAGTTTCAATTAGCGACGTCGCTTAAACATCTACCTCACGAGTGCGTGACTAGCCTGGCGTGTAAACTGTTAAAATGCAGGGCAGCTGGTTACATTGTGCTCGAGTTACGAAAGAGGAAAGAACGCCAGGTTGTGTGAGCCCTTGGATGCTCGCCAAGGTTTGTTGAGCTTACTTAGTAAACATATGTTGGTTAAACTTAGAGTTAGCGGGGGACGCCGAGATAAGACAACGCATAATCATATTCCTTGCGTCTACTGACTGGGTTTGACAAAGCTTTGAAGTGATAAAGATGTAAACAAATTTATTCAGGGATGTGCTGAAAGCTGTAACAGCAAACCTTGAAGTAAACTAAGTTGTATCCCACAGAAACTATGAACATTCAAAATAATTTGTTTCCTTTATAAGTACAGGTACTGAAAGCTGCTTTTCGTGGTAGTTCGCAGCCTAATGTACATTCACGAGAAACAAGCAACGCGGTTTATTGACTGCGTCGTGAAACATGGAAAAAACTGGAGTATATGAATATATAAAAAACGGTGAAAATGTTGATTATCTCGCGTGCTCCACTTCTGCATCTGCAGCGAGTTCTCTTCATCTATTTTAGACATTATCTGAAAGAACAGTCTGCGAAAGTGCACTTAGGTTTGGGAAGTTGAAAATTGAGAAACGTGACGACTATTTGCGATGGATCATGGGCAACATATTTCACATGTGAATCTTGTACTAAGGGCGAAACGAGACTCCATATTAACATTTTATTTCATTCCGACAGGGGACGACGGGGCAATATGGACGTTTAAGTACAATGCTCCTGAGCAACCGCTTGTTTGGGTAGTACGCATAACAACGGCGTCCTCACTATTCAATTCATTCACGTCCCTTGTTTTTAGTCGGCCTAACAAATTAGCTAAAGCTTTGTTCTTTTTATTTCCCCAAAGGGACCGGCTAATTAAACAGAGGTAATTGTTTTTTTCATTTCAGTTTTGCTTAATTTGCTTGAAATCGTTTCAGTGACAATATAGGAAAACGTCCATTTAGGACACATCAGGGCAACTGCCAAATAAGCAAAATGATTTGCTTTTCTTTTTCCAATTACGTTTTTTTCCTGAATACTAAATAGTAATATTCATATTTTAAAACTATAATTCTTTGGAATTTGGGACTCTTTATATATATGCAAAAGTGGCTACAGTCAAGCTGCATACTGTGTAACTAGTATATTTCATGTATTGCACCCTAAAGACATACTCAGCATGTATTTGTTCAGCGCTGCATATTCTGTGTAGCGATAGTCCTATTTGTTTTACTTCTTTTGCTTTTGTGGCTGGTCCTTCCTTCAGACATTTTAATTCTATGTTCTTTCGTTAAAGCGTAAGCCGGTGTCGCACAAAAGCAGCTATAATACAAAAGTGAGATTTTTTTCGTATATTGACGCAACGATTACTACATGCGCAGGAGTCGGATCCCAAGGACACATTTTCTGATTGATGCGTGCTTAACAAATCTGTTGCTCCATGAAAGATCGTGTGGTGTATTGTTCTGTTCTACTAAGAAGGGCAAGGCCAGTCTTAACGTCATCAAATGCTAATCATACGTTAGCTTTTGTGGAATTGCTGTATATGCACGCTCCATTTATTACTTCAGACGGTCGAATATTAGGACTACAAGAAACATAATTTACTTCTTTTTATTTACATCGTATCTTGTATTCCATGTTCCACACAATTAACATTTAGGATGGGAAGTTGTTTATTCTCCTTTTGTCTGACTCAAATTTCATTGTTGTTTATTAATTTTTTTGCTGGAGAGAGCCACTATAGGCAAATGTTTAAAAATGTAGACAGAATGGGTCGCGGCACGTCGTCCAGGAAAACAACATACATACCGGGTGCAAGTCGGCACCACCAGTTTTACAAAAGATTACATTGCTTACATTATGCGCTGGCGGCTATATGCAGTGCTCCAATGACAAGTTGTGGCGTTGCAATGCTTTGGAAGCACTGCCCTAATGTCCTGAAGCACTGGGGTATGCCTCGAGTCCATTAACGTGTTTTGTGTGCCTTCTTTCGTGGTGTCCTTTGTCGCAATCTTGAGTAGTTAACAATCATTTTCAAGAAAACGCGAACTAGCCCCTGAAGATATTCTACTTAACCCTTAAGCATTAGGCTCTGACAGCTGGAAGATATCTTCAGGGGACTGTAATTTGCGCAGGTGCTGCTGCTCTGCCTCTTCCTGTTCCTAAGGGAAGCCAGCTGCGGAGTGATCGAGGCACCCGCCTATGGCACGGCCCTGGTCCCAGAGACTGGAACGTCTTCACAGTACCGCTCTCAAGATGTAAGTCGTTTGTGCAGTGCGCCAAGTCGCTGACGGGAAGGCAAACGGATTCGTGATTCGGGTCTTTACAGCAACGGAATGCATCGTAGCTAACGGTTGTTATGATGTGATGTAACGGTTGTTATGATATGATGTGATAACGGAATTATGATGGGATTCTGTCTGTTGGCATCCCCTTAGAAACTGAGCTGCGACAAGTAACAACCTACCCTTTATTATAATCAGCGGTAATTTTATACATTTCAGCCTATCATTCTTTTTCGGGTCGTTTTTACTTTCTTGATCATAGCTTTCATATCTATAACGTACTGTTAGTTGCGCATGTGAGAACTCCGGCTCTATCTTTCTCTTCCGTACTTTTTTTCCCTCCAACACTTCAAAAGTCTTTCGTTTATTCACACCAATAAGCAGTTAAAGCATCCAACCATTTAAAAGTAATTCTCGGCCAACAAAGATAACAGCGCCATCTTGTGACGCAGAGTATTACTACAGATAAGGCAAAACAAATAATTACTAGAGGCATAAAATAAAAGAATTATTGCATAAACAGCGATAACATAAGTTTTAACACGCACTCGTTTAATAATTTTCTTTTAATGAAGTCACTTACCTAAAACTAACTTGACAGTAAGCGTGTAGTTTAACAAGGCCTGAGCTGTTTCTAGGGTCGCTATTGGTGTCAATGACCTTGGTACAGTATGCGGTATCTTCGCAAGGAAAGGCCAGCAGCACTAAAGAAAAGAGAAGAAACTGAGCCAGGAAAAAGAGACAGGAACAGGGATTTCTCGACAGTGATAGGTGATAGGTTGCCTGTTTTTGATTCACGGTTGTTGCTGCGCATGCTCATCTCGGTTTGTTGTTCGCGTCTTCATCGAAATAAAGTCAGTTGTTAGTCCAGCATCCTACCTGTTCCTGTCTCTTTTTCCTGGCTCAGTTTCTTCTCTTTTCTTTAGTGCTGCTGGCATTTCCTTACGAAGAACTATGTACCAACTTGCCCAACAAGCCACCCTAATGAAGTATGCGGTATGTTACCGCATGTTAACATATTCGGTTACGGTGTTCCGTAATAAGTAAAGCACTCCAATGACAGTCCACCACTGACATGGAGGCAAGTGTTGCACTGAGGCCGACAACCAGTAGAGCTGCGTACGGAGAGAAGCTTACCACCGTGAGCTCCTGTCTAAACACATGAGAACGGAGAAATGATTTTGCTGACACCTGGATTAGCCAAATTGTGCAGTGTAACGAGAAAAGATCTAGTGAATGCTGGAAACAAGAAATAGTATTTTTATTGAGGTCGTCCGCTGTTTAAAATAAATGCGTTCAAGAAACAAATATTACAAAAAAACTAACAAACTCAGCGACCTAGTTTTTAACTTTGCCATATAGTATCAAATTACGATCTTACAAGTTTCTAAAATTTCATCAATTAAAACATCTAAACTGGACAATGTTGGTGTTCTAAATATATCTCTCGAATGAGCCACTAGTTCGTGGGTAGGACATTTATAAAACTGTCGTGTGTGGTGTAACATTTTCACGCCTGCGCTGAAACCGCAGCCCAGTCACAGCGAAAGCTGGAAGAGCGGCGTTTCTAGATCCCGTTGTAAGCTGTCTTGGGGATACTAATACAACTACACTAGCAAGGTACCCACTGCGCCATAAATCACAATTTTTGTGAAGTTGGGAAGCACCTACTAAGCCATTATCCGTCATTCTGCGGAGAAGCGAGGCACCAGCTACATGTCTGTAAGGCATTATGTGCACTTTGTTGACGCGACGACTGATGACGATGAAGAATTATGGCTCAGCCCTTTGTAATGGGTTGGAAGCTTTAAACGACCCACCAGTTATGCAACTTGCATTGGGTGACGCCCGATCGCTATTTCCCTCTCCCGCCACGCTGTATAACATACGTTGACGTGGGAGAGAGGGGGGGGGGGCGAAGAACTTTCTGAGACCCCGAGGAAATGAATCATGTGCTTATGGGCTTCCTTGGCAACCAATACAAGTGCACTTGCGAGGGACCCGCTACGCTATAAACCATTGTAATTTTTGAGAAGTAGGAAAGCAGGCACTATGCCATTTTTCGTCATTCTACGGAGAGCCGTGGTACCTGCTAAACGAATTTAAGGCATTATGTGCACTTTGTTGATGCTGTGCCTGATGACCATGAAGAATTATGGCGGAGCCCTTTGTAATGGGTTGGAAGCATTCAACAACCTACTCGTTGCGCAATTCGCATTGTGTGGCGCCTGGTTACATAATTCGCGTTGTGCGACGCTTGGTGCTTATTTTCCTCTTCTACCACGCTATATTGCATATGTTAATGTGGTTCCTTCCCGACATGCCTGTATAGGGTCTTTTTGCAAAGCAGTTTCAAGCACCGGCATGGCTCAGAGGTTGAATACTGGGCTCCCACACAGAGGGCCCAGGTTCGAACCTCGTTCCGTCATGGAATTTTTTTTTATTTCTTTTTTTTTCTTATTTCGAGCGATAGTGGTTACGGACACCGGCGGCGGCGGCGGCGGCGGCGGCGGCGGCGCACAACTACGGCGCCAAAAACGGCCGCTTAAATGATCTCATAACAGCTTTCGCTGTAAAAAAAACTTACGAGCTAGTGAATCGACATTCACAGATGAATCGGTTTTTAACTTCAACTGTTCATCTTGAAGATCTATTGACGCTTCTTATTGATCGCATCGGCTTCACGCTTTCGCAAAGGGAAACTGAGCGGGCAGCTCGTGCGCCCCGAGCCACACTTTTATATGTTTCTTTTTGGATCATTCGGGCGTACACCAACTAAGCCAGATTTTTAAACTCAAAAGACATATATGAGGCTTTCGCCTAAGAGGGTCTTGACACTCCAAATAACGCTGCGTATTTCTCAGATAAGGAACACTTACGAAACCGCACAAATTTTACAAGGCAGTGTTAAGAAGCCGGCAGTGTGGTAACACAATGACGATAACCCTAAATGTCATAATATAATAATTGTTGAGGTTTAAGTCCGAAAACCACCATATGATAATGAGGGACGCCGTAGCTGAGGGCTCCGGAAATTTTAATCGTCTAGTGCTCTTTAACGTGCACCGACATCTAAGTACACGAGCTTCTAGCATTTCGCCTCCATCGAAATGCGCCCAAAACGTTATGTTTGCGTTCCTCGGTTCATTCGATCCGCTTCGGCTCGCACTGATGCAATAAAAACGAAAGGAAAAGTTCTCACACTATGGGCGTGGAGCTTGCAACGAAACCAAGCGTGCATGCCTCTACATGAAGATCCGGTACAGCACGCGAGGCCGAACAATGAAGCACCTCAAAGTCTAAATTGCTTCCTAACGGTTCACGAGAACAACGGTCCTCATTGTCCGCACTGCATGGAGCATGAATCGTTATGGAAAACATGGTCGCTTGCTCGCAAGTGCCCTTGAATCGAACGAAGCAGCAGTGCAAGAGCTCCTAAATCCGGATGTGAGCTGCGAGTTCCCATGCATGGCTGTATAGCAGTTCGCACTAGAACAATGAGGTGGGCACTTAGCGCCCTGTAATTGCGGCGAGCGCCATTCGCCATATACTGCAGCTCCGAGATGAAGCGGGCCAAGAATAGGAAGACGCAGGTATGCGTACTTTCGGATTCTGGTCATGCCCCTTTATGGCCGGCTTTCGCATTATAAAGTTTATGAGATAACGGTTTTCTCGAAAACAAACGTTCTGAATTCATTTCGTGTAGACTGGTGCGAGTGAGCCGTCACAGATAGAGCTGTTTACGTTCGGTGGCCAAACTGGGGGGAGGAGGGAACGCCGCTTTTATAAGTGGAATGTCTTTTGATGATTGTGAGAAACATTAAGGAGATATGCATTTGTAATGAATGAGCATTTGTAAGGCATAGGGCGTGTCTGATATGCACGTCCTCTCTTTTTAGGAGAGAAGCCCCAAATTACAGTTTACGGTCCGTATTCCTCTGTTTCAGGGCGTTTATTGCAGCTTAATATCAAGTGAGGAACCGCAGTCAAACCTCAATAATAATCCAAACAAACAGTTATATTAAGGTTAACGGTGCGCAGTTAAGTCTTACATGCTCAGTGTTCAAGTGGTAAACTTACGGGGCACCATCCTGTCACTTCCTTAAGAATTCGAAAAGGAGGGCATCGCTATACATTTTAAAAAACATTACAAACGTACTTAGAAGTACATCCTGTCAGCATCCAAGATGCACATTCTCTAACATGAAGTTTCACGTTTCGTTTCTTTGAGAATTATAGAATGCCTGGCAGATCAACATGTTGGGTTACTATAGAGCATTCATAAGTATTGTAATCTACAGTGCAATTTGCTGCTCGTACCGTAGGTACACCCGTAAATCTAATAAGGTTTCACATGACTACTTACTTCGGATGGCTAGTACGTTAATTTTCGTCGATCCTGAACTTTCTGGGATAAACCCCGGTTATATTAAGCACACTTAATTCTCCGCTTGCTTACAGGATTTCATAAACTTCATTGCACTGCTTGTGACGCAGGTTCATGGAAACTACCAATTCGGCTACGAAGAGAAGCACACGTCGGGCGGCTCCTTCCGCCAGGAAACCGGAGATGCGTACGGTAACAAGTACGGCTCGTATGGCCTCACTGACGCCGACGGTCGCGTGCGGATCGTCAAGTACGTGGCAGACGCCAACGGTTTCCGCGTCATAGTCAACACGAACGAACCGGGAACCGCACCCTCGACTCCCGCCGCCGCCTCCATCAACGTCCCGCAGGAGCCCGTCGTCCCCGCGCCCGTCGCTACCGTTGCAGCAGCTCCCGTAGCAACCGTGGTCGCGGCACCGGCTCCAGTTGTCAAGACCATCGTGCCCGCCGCTCCTGTGGTGACTGCTGCGGCAGCACCAGCCGTGGTCGCGGCGCCCCCTCCAGCAGTGATCGCTGCTCCTGGTCCTGCCATTGTCGCACCCCCCGCTCCCGCTGCCGTAGTAACGGCTCCAGCGACCGTAACAACAATCAGGAGGTTTGTGCCGGCTTCGATCTTTACCGGACCCGCAGTCGCTGCCCCGGTGTTGCAAGCCGGCCCCGCTGTGCATCCTGTCCCCGTGTTCGGATACCGCCGTGCCGTATCCACAGCTCCGGTTCTGGCCACTACGGCACCGGGAGTGTCGTACTCGAGCGGATTCGTACCGTCGCTGCCGTACGCCGGCTCTATACCACCACCACCTGTACGGAAAGTGATCGTCCGCAAGGTCGTTCCCGCTGGCTACGGTGCCGGATACGGATTGCTCCGAGGCGCGGCTACGTCGTACGGTGCACCGGCCGTGGTGCCGGCTCCGGCTGTCTTCGGGGCCAAGCTGACAGTAGGTGCGCCTGCGTACACCTACGGCGGACAAGGCGTAGTAACGAACTTCGCGGGCAAGCCTTTGGACTACTACGACCATCTGGCCAACAAGCTCGGGGCGACTTACCTGCGACGACGCCGATGAGCGAGTTCTGTGTCTCCGACTGATGTCTATTTGTTGCCTCATTTGTCGTTGCTACCTCCTGCCCCTACTATGTCCAGTGTTCTTGTCCAACTGCTCATGTGCTGTTCATTCACGTCCCTTTTCACGTTTAGCGGAAAAAGATTGCTGCTGTCTCACGCACTCTAAGTTTCATCCAGGGCGCTTCTGACTGTCATCTTTACCTGTGTGTCCATTTCTTCCTCCACCTTGCAGCAAACTTTAGCGCATATCTGCTCAAGAACACGCACTTCTCTGGCACTTGTCAAGCTTTGTGAGTGTCGATAATAAATGCGCTCTATTTATGACTCTACCTTGTTACTCGTGTTGATTTCTTCTCTAATATTGTCTAATATGCTGATTTAAACATTCTTAATCTTTTTAGGACGGCCTTGGATATATAAACGAAGCTAATGTGTTAACCAACCCCATTTCAACATGACGCTTCGAGCTTGGTATAGACTTCTGACAACAAAAAATGCTTCGCTCAGTACCATGAATCACACGCGATATCGAGGGAGTTTAATCATGCGTCCGCCGAAGAAACACGTATTAATTTCTTTTTCTGTCAATGAATTTATGGCATCCGCACCCAAAAAGCAGTCATGTTGTAGCGGACGCCAGCAGCACTGAGAAAAAAAAAGCGCAGTGCTGAAGTATCAAAAGAACATTAATGCAATTGTCCACAAATTTTTAAGATGTATTTCTCGTAACTAATGCTCCATGCTAGAATTTCTGCAAAAATGTTGATGAAGACGGTATTGATGCAGTAGCAGGTCGGGTGAACTATGCCCGATTAATGTGGTTCGGAAGTTTCTTCGCTTGAGTTGAACTCAAGCTGAATTCAAGTTGAACTCGTAAGTTGAACTCAAGCGGAAGTTGTTCCACTTAGGCTTTCAGGGTGGTTGTTTTGCGAATCGTCCAGCACTCTGAAGAACTAAATCAACAGACGTATAGAGATCCTTTCTTGCTGTTTCGGGCCTTTCCCTTAACAATATGTCTTAAATGCTAGCGTGTGGAAGACCTCCACTTTGTAGTCCACATAGTGAAACTTTTTACTTTGCACTTCAATATTGTTGGCGTGAACAAAGTGCCATGCGTTACCGATGTCTCCACATAAGACCCAAAGCACTGAAACAACCATGCCTGTGTCCAGGAACCATCTAGATACCACTCTAGGGCAATGCAGCATAATGTAGTGTCCTCCCGGCAAGTCATTTGATGATTCGGGATTGATGCCGATTTTTCTTACGCATCAAAAATGATCACCACTGCTAACTCCTGCATGCATATTGTAGGGGAGTTACTATTTATTCCAAACGCTGCGCATGATGTCAGTTCAACGTACAGTAGCACAAATACAGTAGCACAAGTGCAGAATAAAAGAAACATGCCCATAAGCTGAGAGACAAAATGCTTGAAGCAGAGTAAAACTCGAGTAGGCGCTCTGTGCGGCAGCTGTGAATTTCATTGTTAGTTTGCTAGAGGTTGCGTTTTATTTCATGAATACGCAATGTGGCCTCTGCCCCGTTTACCTGTTTAGTGAGCTGGTTGCATTCTTACTGATCGCGAAAGAGGCCGCATTTGAAATGTAGTAACGAACAGCAATACAGTTTTAACATTGGTGATCTAACAGAAAATGCGTTGGGACACGACAACCAGGACTTCGTTACAGCGTTTCACAGAACCAAGGCTTCTATACATTTGTCATTTGCACGCAACGGCATTCCGCAAACCGTTCCACGGCACTCACGATTCAGGCACGACCAGGGGTTTTCGGTCACCATGCAGCACGACCCAGAGATCGCGTCTCGGACTGGGAATGCCCGTTACCGCGGCCACCTTGAAGTGGCGGCTACATACTCTCGCAGCACCCCATGATGAAACGATCGGGACCGCCCGAGGCCGCGTACTGTAGCAGCGGCTCCGCGTAAACCAGACAGCCGAGATGGCTGACATTCATAACCCTCATCTTTCGCTCGAGGCGCGGTCGCGGATCGACCACACCTTTTGTCTTCGTCGGCGGCACGTGCCAAGTCGAACAGGCCGAACTGATTGTTCCGACCGGAAAGACTGGCGAAACAAAGGCCAGCGCTCTGCATTCCACGGGTGGCACGCCGGACTGTCCAGGGGGGAGGGGGTGTGGGGGTCGGTTCGCGCGGATTTCGGAGGAAACAACGACCACCCTCTTCACTCTTTTCGAAGGGCCTTAAGAGTATAGCATGCGAGCGAAAGAAATATGACAAGGCAAAAAAGTACAGGTTATCGGGACTGTTACACAACTCATTAATTTATCATAGAAAGGGGAAGGCCAAGGAAGCCCTAAATTGGTTTCTCTTGCGGCTTTTCTTGTTTCCCTGGTTCCCAGAGCGCCTCGGTATCGAAGTGGAATCTGGCAACCCTTCGGCACCGGGGCTCACCGAAAAGGTTATCGCGGCGGCAGTGGACATGTGTCTGGCGTTTTCTAGTGAGCAAACGCAGTACTTATTGGGGGGTGGAAAAGTCGTACGCTCGTAACAGGAAAGCCTCAATTGCGCAAGGATAGCGGAAGGACGATACGAAAAGGCAAAAGAAAAGCAAAAAGCAAACACTCCGCATTCGATCAACGCCACAAGACACATGCCCAATTAATCCCCCCCGCGCCGGAGGCACTGCAGTCCGCCAGAACTGTAATAAAGGAAACAGGCGCAGTTACGTGGCGGCTTATCGGCGAGTGTCAAAATTACGCACACACACGCGCCGCACACACTGTTATTCGCCGTGACAACACCCCTTCGGCTACGGCTGGTCCGGCGTGACCCTGCATGCTTTTAGCGGGCGTTCTCTTTTTTATTGAAATAACAACGGTTCCGAGAGCCCTGTCGGGCTGTTTGTTTCTGCCATTCCCCCCTCTTTCTGAGCTGCCCATCAAGCTACGGAATCTATAGCTACGCGTAGTTCGGACACATCGGCTGGCCCTGTACGAATCAGCGGACGTTGGTCGCCAGCGGGGCAACTCCCTTCAATTTGGGTCCCCCCTTGCCGTCTCCCTCTCTTCTCTCGTTGTGCCTTTGGCTTGTCATAGTCTCTCTCCTCCTCTCTCACTTTCTCCCAGTCGTCGGTCCTCGTTTTGTTTTTCTTGTCCTCCAAGCGCGCGTCTTGAGGGACCGCTTTGCCAATTTTCGCCGAGCACCAACGACTCATTGAAACGTCCGCGAGAAGGTTGTTGCGATCAGCGAGCGCCGGCGGTAACAATACGTCGTCGTCCCATGAGACGATTATAATGCGCCAGTCACGTGGCCAAGCGCGCGCCCACCGCCACCCCCTGTTCCCTCCCCCTTGGCTGGAGAAAACAATTGGAGCACCAAGCAGGGCGAGGTGTATATAAATGCGCCAGTGGTGCTCTGCTCGAACATCACGGGATCAGCTGCAGACCATTGCGGATACCGGACTCACGATGAAGGTAAGCCGACACCGAGGAGCTCGTGTTCGACAAGATGTAGTACAACGCCGAACAGAGCAAGGAGGGTTACATGACGGTTACAACAAAGGACGGTTACAGTGCAGGGACCAATGGGAATTAACGGCGAATACGCTTCCAAGGTTCACGTGATTCGGTCGATATGTGCACAGTCTGTCTCGCAAGGATTCGTCTCCTTCCGAACAGCGTGCAATCAGGCCTAGAGGAGCAAAATATTCAAGAGGTATCGCTAAGGAAAATAGATAGCGCAGAAACGAACACAGAACAGAGGATAAGAAGACGATGGGACGAGTCTTCTTGTCCTGTGTTTCGTGTTCGTTTCTGCGCTACGAATTTTGCATAGCGATGACCAGCCAACACGCCCAAACCATATCCCTACTGAAGAGGTCTTTCAGAGAGCTGCAAAGTCTGTTTCTGATTTGGCGCCTATGTGCCGCAGAAATGGTAGCGAGGAAGTAACAACCACCTCAGGACCTCTTTAAAAGTTGCATTGAATATCTAGAGGAAACGCTCTCCAAGATTATAGCAGATCAGAAAATTAGTTGAAGGTCCCAACTTATTTTAGTTCGAAAGAAAACTGCGTACACGACCAGCGATACGAGATAGCTCCGCTGTGCTGACTTACCACGGCCACCCTCCATCCGGTGGCTCCGAACGACGCAAATGAAGAATACGGTTGCCTGCTTGACCGTGACAGCGATGCAGCGAGAACAACTGCAGTCATAGCTCGTTGACAATGCCCACAGCGACAATATCGTCATGTCTAAACGTACAGAGGCCACCACAGCTCTGCAATTCTTCATCTGTTGCATATCTTGCATGGGAAAACACGCATCACGAAATGAAACCGTAGGGTCAGAGATGCATATATTGTTTACGAAATGATAGATTCCTCAAAAGTGCAACTGACTATCACTCGGGTCTCACACTAAAAAAGAAGCGTACCTATAGCCATCTTAAGGAAATGGCTAATTCATTTACTCACTGAAAGCACTGTCAGCGACAGCCGTGAATGAAAGGTCCATCAGTATATATAAATGAATGTATTCAAGTACCAGTGGCTTGTATGTTGGATGCTTCAGTTTGAAAATGAGCGGTTAAAGTCACGCAGCGCTAATCTTAACTGGCTGCGACAGACTTGCGCACGGAGGAATCAGTTGCCCAAATGGTTACAAAAGAAATAGCACATCGATCTTTGCACAAGGATTAATAATTGTTGGTGTTAAACCTCGCGATACCACGATATGATTACGAGGAACGCGCACAAAGATTAACAGTCCAAGCTAAGACAACACTTCAATATTTTGCTAACATTAATTTCTCTGCTGACAGACCATCATCCTCCTCGCTGCCCTCGCGGTCGCCAATGCCGGATTTGTTGGCCACGCCGGATACGGCCATGGATACGGCCATGGCTACGGCCACGCTGTCGTCGCCAAGGTTGCCGAGGTCGGTAGCTCTTCTCAGCACAGGTCTCAGGATGTAAGTAAAGTGGTTTTGCTATATTGTACTTCTTGTTCATGTAATAGTGACCGACCTTTCGCTGGTAGTTTTAGGCCATAGAGGACAGTAGGCATCTCGTCATTACAGAACTGGCTAACCTCCCTGTCTTTCCGCTTGTTTCTTCCTTCCTCCTTCCTCGTCATTACAGATGCTCAATCTCCATCGTTTTCTCGAGAAGTTCGCTAAGATGTTGGTAAAAACCAACAAATCAGGGATTAGGGATAGTTGCGAAGTCCAGGCACATCGTAAAATGTCGCTTCTACAAGCCTAGCCAGGAATTAGCATACTGTTTGAACCAACGAAAAAAGAAACAGCGCATCTCCCGTTGAGCATGCAGGCTTACAAGACAAAGGCGTACTTGCAGACATATTATTTCCAAACTACTTAACGAGTTTTACCAGGTCCTGCTGCGGGCACAGCGGAAATGCATAAAGTAGTTTTCCCGTGCAGGTTGTCTCTTAAATGCTCAGCACATTGTCCATGCCTTGCTAGATGTAAAAGCGTGAACGAGCAAAGTGCAATTGAGCGTAATGCCGCGAGTTAGTCCGACCACATCTGTACGTTACTATTGTGATAATTCGGTCCCTGACGATTTCTGTCCCCGTGCAGCTTGCCGGCAACTACAACTTTGGCTACAAGGAGGGCCACACCAGCGGCGGCTCCTTTCGTCAGGAGGCCGGTGACGCCTGGGGCAACAAGGTTGGTTCCTACGGTCTGACCGACGCCGACGGTCGCGTCCGAGTTGTCAAGTACGTCGCCGATGGCCACGGCTTCCGCGCCCACATCTCTACCAACGAGCCCGGAACCGCTGCTTCCCACCCCGCCGCCGCCGCCTACAACGCCCGCCATGCCGTTCATGCAGCCGGCTATGGAGTCGCCGCTCCCGTGGCTAAGGTCGCCGTCGCCGCCGCTGTTCCCGTGGCTGCCTACGCCCACGCTCCCTACGGATACGGAGGCTACGGAGGCCACGGTGGTTACGGAGGCTATGGTGGTTACGGAGGCTACGGTGGCTACGGAGGTTATGGAGGCTACCACGGACATGGAGGCTACGGCTACGGCCACGGTGTCGTCCACGGGGCTCACGGAGGCTATGGTCACTTCGGTTACCACGGTTAAACCCTCGCATCGCCTGTATAGAGTGCTGTAGTTTCCCAAGAACTGTCCTAAACTGAGACCTCGCGCGCCTATGTGCACCTTCTTTCTTTAGTCCTTCGTTTGTTGTGACTCTTCGTGCGTCGTCCAGCCAACTGCTGTGATTGCTTCTTCTGTGTATGTGCTCGCCGCGACGCAGGTGTTTCGTTCTGCTTTTGTCGAAATGAGTGTGATTTTCCGTCCTTCCTACTGTCGCTGCTTTGTTTGCCTGTTGTGGTGCTTTTAATTTATTTCCTCTCTTTGTGTGTTCTCCGCAGCCTTTCGTCCAGGTGTCCCAGTACAAAAGCTGCTCGAGTGTTCCTTGTTCAATAAATGTTGTCTCTTTCGTTGAACGAAAAATCTGCCTTCTTTTCATAAGTCAAAGGCATTACATGCCGCGGTTCAGTTATCAGCGAAAATTATCCACGCAACATCAAACAGCAGTCTAAGTTAAATAAATACCACAAACAGCCATAAAAATTTCTTTACCTGAAATTAAAGTTGCTTAACGGTTAAAAATGGTGCACGTGCAGGTCTTATGAGACATAATATAATGCCGGATAGTTGAGGTGCAAAAGGGCTGGCGTTGACCGGCTGATGTTCTTTAATGTTTGCAAAGACGCCGTGCAGAAACACTTTCGTATTCAGGTCCCATCGCTATGGAAAGGTCTTTATCTGATTGGCAAACTTAAAGCAAGTCAGCTTGTGCAGAATAGTCGATACTATCTGTGTGATTACTTTCGGTAATCACACAGATTACCGAAAGTTCTGTTCTTAAGGAGCAAACTACAATTGCAAAGGATTTGCGGTTTAACTTTTTATGACAAACTTCAGGCGCCACATAATCCTGTCGATCAGATATAACGTTTGAAGTGCATTTCATGCACATCCATAATATAAAAAAGCGCGCCGCTGAAAGAACGACTAATAATTTTCGTAACGTTCGTCGAGTTTTGTCAACTTGGTAGCACATGGACTATATGCTGGAAGTCTACACAGAAACGGCAGTCGTAAGGTTATCTCTGTATATTCTGCTTTAATATGGTAGATACTCTGCATCTACTGTATTAAAGCGAACAAAAAATATATATATCGTGTCATTGAATAATATGTCTGGTGTACAACATGCTGAGAAAAAAAAACCAATCCGCTACACGGCAAGATACTGACACAATCGTATCTGTATTCCAACTCACTTTACTGAAACATTTTACGCATATTTCGCTTAGATGCCGATTTAGCCGTTTGTGGCGAGAATATTGAAAAGTAGCGGCATATCGTTTTCGCAGTATCTGGCTGTCTAGTGTTGCTAGAGCAGTTGTTGTAAGCATTCGGGAAAAAAAGGGTAGTTTACAAGCAGATTATAACTCCGTTGCAGGGATATGCTACTTATTGAAGCTAAATGTGAGATTTATGCGCACAGACCATTGAATTGATTATTGAATCATGAGACACGCCTTTGGCGGGGTACTGCACAATTTTGATCAAATTTATTTGAGTACACGAGCTCTCATTAATTCCGCTTTGATATGCGGATATTCCAGCAATCAAGCCGGCGACATCGCTCAGCAGCGCCACGCCTACTGAGACACCCGGGAAGGTGCCGAGCGAACTCGTAGAGGTAGCGTCTATATTGACGTCAAATCCTGTTGTGATATTCGCTGCGCACATCGATTCTAGTCTATCAATCTAAAAATCACAAGTTAAAAGTTATATTCCTAATTAGAGCAGTCTGCTGGTCGTGGCCTTCACTTTCGGCTACCATCAGTGAAACTTAGGCAATGCTTTCTAGAAGACAACATGAATATCTTGATACCACAAATACCGGGATGGCCGCTAATCGGTACAACTTGTGGTTTTCTAAACGTTATGCTATTTTAACACGAAAGTGCTTTATGCCGGTGTCCATCAAAACATCCCTGATATTATTTCCGTCACGGAAGTGACGTTGGTAAAATGCACATGAAATAACAAAGAAAAACCAAAAGAAAAAGTTTCATAGATGCGGACGACCCGGGAGTCGATCGAACCCACGACCTCTCGGCCCGCGCCGATAGGTGCCGGCCGTTCCAACCCCTGTGATACCGGCCCACATGCACGAGGTTTCACAAGCGCGCCTTATATCTCACACCTCCCTTTCACAGTGCTCTTGGATGGCGGAGGGCGGTGTCACCGTCTAGGAACGGTGAAGTACTGCACCATGACAATAACGAGCGCGAACAGGGAAGGGAGTGCTTCGGTAGTTTGAGTTCAACGAGGCTTTCGGCGCAATATTGTAGGCAACTCTACAGTCGGTGCAATGTAGCGCATGCGGGGATTCTTCGGTTCGGTGACGACGCAGTTACACCTTGCCTTTCGTGTCGGGTTAGGCTGTGACGGCTCTTTGCCAGAGTAGTGTACGAACGGTGTTCCTCCGCCGCCTACTGCTTCGAGTGCGACAGCACCTACTGACAAAACTGCTGCAATAAGTTCCGCAGAAAGGCAACGATATCGACGGTTGAATGTCGCGCATTGAGTGCTTTGGTGAAACGAGAGACACGCCAGCGGGAAGCGGAACGCCTTCCCACGTTCACTGCTCACGCTACGAACTCTGCCTCTCGCGTTCCTAAAGCGATGTGTGGTATATGCATCAGCACATTCGTATGTTACCATATTGCTGAATAGCGCACATCTTGGCGTTTCTCTCACCAAATGACGCTTTGAATGAGTGCATATTGAGTGCCAGCGTTTATTTTATGCTTGTTGATTTCATCTACGCGCGGTATTCACCCTATCATGTGTCTAGATGTAAACCACTGCTACCACAAGTTTAATCATTATCATGGATGTATAATCGTCGGGCTGGAGATGTGCCACTAGGCGTCCACGACAAAATGGTGCTATAGCTGCCAAACACCGATAGACATTGTGCAAGCTATCCCATATCAATGTACAACAACTAATCAACTACTTCAGTGAAGACACGGTTCACTTTCATGTTATAGCGATTCCTATGATGGAGGGATCAACCACTTTTTTTTTTCGTTTTGTGTAGATATTTATACATTTTACTTGCACGTACGCGCAATAAGCAAACACGGCTTATGAAATACACCCGACTGAGCAATACGACCATCACCTATTACAATGAACCATTCATTCAGTGCTCCCCTTTTTGTAGCTACCCTTATTTATAAAAGGTGAATACGAAGTGAAATTCGTGGCGGAAGCCAGCAGTTCATATTTCTTTTGCTTTCATTGTCAAACTTTAGCTCTTTCGCAAGGCGCATAAAAACAAACTGTTAGTTCCTTATTTAGTCCTACTCTTCTTCTTCTTCCTTCTATATCTTATCTATTATTTCCATTTTCCTCCTCTTGACGCGTAGGGTAGCCGAACGAGCCCATGCTTGGTTAACCTCCTTGCCTTCCCCCATAATTTCTCTCTCTCTCTCTCTCCAGTAAATATACAGTTTTCGATAGGTAAACGACATTTGCATTTCACTACACTTCACGGTGCTTGCAAGAAGGCATTCAGCTTTTTTCTAGGTCGATATGCATGGCGTATGCCGACGATTCTAGACGACAATCTTGCGGAGCGCCGCGGACGATTGAGATGCAAAATGACTGCTGGCTCTCATTCATTCTTCGGGCGTTAACCTTTACGCGACTACGTGTCGCGAACTTTATGGCGGTAGGCCCAAAGCTCTCACTTTGCAGCGACGTAGTTTTGACATTTGCGAAGGAGAAAAACCAGAAAAGAAACGCGGCGCGAACCAAGTGAACGGTACACTTCGCAGCGCCATTGTGCGATCGGCCCGAAAACCGAGCAGGCCTTCTGATTATACAGTGGTCGACGCTAAGAACAGACCTCAGAGAATGCGTTGTCGGTGTGAAAGTGGCACATTCCTATAGATCATTCAGCAGCGTGCTTCGGGAAGACAGCAATGCGGCAAAAAAAAAAAAAATACTAAACGAAAGCTGCTGACGTCTCAATGCAGTGCGACACGCTTTGCGGTCGCTGGCGACAGCGGAATACAAACTGGGACATGACGCGTCCACTGCGGACCATTAATCGGCCGCATTTTTCAGCTGAGTGAGAAAGTGTGCTACATCTCTGCCTTTTCTATTCTGCAGTATTCCTTGCAGTTCATAGATTCACATTGAGTGAATGGCGTTTTTTTTTTAAATATAGCGCCGCGCCTGCCACATGCAAACAAAGACAATGCGCGCTCTAACGGGCTGTGTCTCGCGCAACGAGAAATTCTTTGAAGAAGACGTTGTCTATGTCTTGCGTATGCACTGGTCTATAAAACAGGCTGCTTGTAAGTGTAGTATATGGATGGATGGAAACAACTTTAATGCATACGTTCTGGCTCTCCGCTTAAACTGGTACTGGCATTACTGAACATACCACATAAAAAAACTTTAGCCTGAAGGGTATGTCCTGTTAATAGCTAGTATATACTGACAATATATACTGACACCGCGGCGGAAGGGTTCCGCCGCAATGGGCAACTGCCTTGCGCAGCCCCAGTCTTAAAACCAAATTTGGGCCGTCCAGCAAGCCCGCGAGGTGGCGGTGAGGTAAGGTCTCGACGTCCCCACGTGGGAGACCTAAGGCCCGGTCGGCGAAAGCTCTGCAGCAGTGGCGTAGTCATGGGGTGGCACACTGGGCCCGTGATCGCCCCCACCCCCTCGGAATTTTTTTTACCGTGGCATACAGAGCACAAAATGACACTCGACCACATCAAAATGACACTCGACCAAACAATTTCTGCCTAAGCCCCTGCTCTGCAGGACTACCAATAAAGTTGTTACCGAAACACTGGCAGTTGTTTTCAGTCTAACGCATTTTGCGTATGAGTATATTGACCAGCTAGCGCCATAATTACCTCAAACTCTTCTTATTCGGAACTTCTCCATAAAAAATTTCAAACAGACATGGGGCGCTGGGTACACAAAAGTCATTTGTGTAACTCAGAGGCACAGAATCTCTGTTATATCATGAAAGTGCCCTTTGAACAAGGACTCTTATAAAGCACCAGAAAGCGAAAGGCAGTGTGTAACAAGGCGTCGAATGACAATGGGTCGTATACGCGTGTGTCAAACGAGGTTCCGAAGAACGAAGCATCGGCGACGACGAAACGATCCAGGAAGCACAAAGAAGTCCCGGGCTCCCGAACACCTCACGGGCAGGATAAATTGACCCGCTGGCAACCATTATGCGTGACGCTCATCAATCAGCCTTCACGGTCACGTCGCCGGGCCGTGCCGACGTTTCCCGACCCCACGCCAGGCTTTCCGGTCCTGACGACCCGAGCCAAGGGGCCGCTGTGCCAGTTATCGCCGCTTGCGCGTGCGCCTTCGAACGTGACCGAGGCGTGAAGTGCGGTGTGCCGCATTTGCCGTTGCGATCTGCAGGGTGGTGCGGCGGGAAAGTGGCTGTGCCCATGTACACGATGTATGGGTGTCGTTGCACAGGTTCCCGCTTCGTCATTCGAGGTTTAGATACAGTATTCTGCTTGTGCCCCAAGATTCACTATAAATTTGCATCTGTCTTCAGGGTACGCTGTGGCCAGTTTAACTTGGGCTGGAGATAATCAGAAAACGAAGCGACAGTAAAGATCACCAAATTAACGTGAGACAAGAAGACCACATGGCTCAGGTGTGTTCTGTGGTCTTCTTGTCTTGTCTCACGTTAATTTCACGTTCACTTCCTTCATCATGAATTACCAACACGCCCGACAGCCTATCTTTCTAAGAAATTAGAGTGTACAAGGTACCCAATATATGGGTCATACAACGTTCCTGTTGTTGCTGAAGCTGCTTAACACACTGGGTTTAAGAGCAGTGTGCTTCTAAGGATAGATTCAGTTTCGTCGTGAGGTATGAAGTGGCAGTTACCACTACTGCGAACGGAACAAAAAATCGCCTATAGGACGCCGTCAGAAACGAAGCAGTTGAATGCCTGCACTCTTAGAGGCCTCCACGGTCAGCTCGCGAGGTCACGCTTCTCTTATTACTTCACATGGTTTTTTTTTCTTTGTTTTTGTTTTTTCTTTATTGTAGATTGACTTTGAAGAGTAAAGAAAATGATACTATCGCGGAAATCCGACCCTGTTACTTTTCGAACCGAAGTTTGAAATGTAAAGTGGCTTTTCAAACTTCTGAAGATCTTGCCAAGTTCGTAGTGAAAAATACATTGCTACGAATATTTTATTCTCGTAAGCTTTTTGTCCTTCATGGAATATACGGTAGTCAAAGTGGCCTGTTTCGAGTGGTGCAGGAGAGGTCGACTGACTCGTGCGAGGACGTGACGTGAAGATGCTCATCGCCCTTTAATCCCCTCACCCCTTTCCTACCTTATTTCCAACAGCGACTAAGAGTCGTCCTTTTATTTCAATAAAGGTACCATTCATTCATTCATTCATTCATTCATTCATTCATTCATTCATTCATTCATTCATTCATTCATTCATTCATTCATTCATTCATTCATTCATTCATTCTCGTAAAGTATTGTTTTGAATACAGTATCTGTGTTGAAGATGTGCGCGTATAGAGAAACTTTCACAGCCTTGTGTACGAATGCACGACTTCTCCCATGCGCGTTCAAGAATTGCGGTTTTAGCAGGAATCCAACGTTATATAACAGAGTTGTAGCTCTCCCTCGCAACTTCCATGGAAAGCGAGCGTAGTCTGGACGCCATGGCACGAATGAAAATCGACGCAAATAATATTAAGGTCCACTAGAGAAGTGAAATAGTGGAATGCGAGTGGCGGGTAATGGTTCAGGTTAATGAAAACGTAATTACTGAACTACATCGATGACTTTTAGGCAACGCACATATTTTATCCGGTACTCACCGATGCATAACTGGTATTTAAAGCTATGACGGACTCTCAGTCTGCGTATTTCATACATGCTGCGGGTGCTCACGCAGAGATCAAGATAATCTGCGTCCAGTGCAGCGTGGGCTAGAACCTGTTTCCTTAATGTACATCGCTGGTGGAGCAATAATAGCTCGGGCTTGCAGGGAGACGGCCTGTCAGAGGCCGAGAGTTTCGAATTCCAGTCTCAAGGTGACGAACGCGCGAACTTGATTGAGTGCCCCGTCGATTCAAGCGTCCTGTGGGTCGGCGTAGTCCACGTCTCCGTCACCTGTCCAAACATCGGCTCGCGCAATTTTAGAAATAGCCCCAAAGGTTGCCTTAGGTAACAGCTTTTCTATAGATCCTTGGGGCGATATTTCCGATAGGAGAAGAGAATCTCCTCACCTGCACGCAGACTTTGCAACAAAGGCGACTGGAATGTTGCATAACCATTTTGTTCACGAGATATAAGGTATTTTTCTTTCATAAAATGCCATCTATCTTTTTCATCTCTTTGTGCGACTCGCTCGACTATGTTCAAGAACTGAAGTTGTGTTTTTGTTGTGTAGAACGTACAACTGCGTATTATGAGAAATTCCGCAGTGGACGAGATTCCGAGTTCACTTTGACCGTTTGCGATTCGTTCAGATACTCCTAAATCTGTTTTCGCGTTTCGAGCCTATCGGTAGAGTGCGAGCGTGGGTGGGTTGGTACATGACACTTATGAAAAAACCAGAAGCCCTTGCTCTATCGGGAAAATTGGGGGCAAGCGAAGCTTGGCGCGTGTGTGCCTGGCGTGCTTTCTTTCTTTCTTTCTTTCTTTCTTTCTTTCTTTCTTTCTTTCTTTCTTTCTTTCTTTCTTTCTTTCTTTCTTTCTTTCTTTCTTTCTTTCTTTCTTTCTTTCTTTCTTTCTTTCTTTCTTTCTTTCTTTCTTTCTTTCTTTCTTTCTTTCTTTCTTTCTTTCTTTCTTTCGCATTGCGCAACGCTCCCTACTAACTGCTTCCTTCCTCCATACTGGGAATCGGGCCTTCATCCACGTGCTTAGCAGCGTCACACTCCAGTTGCTAAGGCAACAACGACGGTCGTGCGTTCATATCCAGGCGACAATGAAATGTGGAAACGTGAAATGACAAGTCACCTCGATAAAAGATTAGACTGCCATATCAGGAACGGCTGATCGCCTACAAGCCCGCGATCGAGAGAGCACCAATGATTGGAAAACGGCGCGTACAGACACGCATGTGACCGGCCCACCTTCGAGGGCCGCACTTCGCCGCGGTCTCCGGCGCCAGATTTTATTTATTATATATTTTTCGCAGTCACACCTACAGTATCAACGACAACTGCGAAGCAGTACAAGCTTCGCTTGTAAGAAAAACGTGTAACAACACATTCCACAGGACAACGGAGAACAAAGCAAAACGCTGACTTTAAACCATATGCAAGAATTTCTATTAAAGTCGGCGCTTCCTTCTGTTCCCTCCTTTGTCCCGTGTCTCGTGTTGCCTGTTTTTTTTTTTTAAAACAAGCGAACATATATGGATGTAACCTTCCTCAGCTAAGAAATTAACTCGCGACATTGGGCTGAACAGCACAGTTGCATAGTCACTTAGCGAGTGGCGATGCAACAAGAGCTTAACCTTCGCTTTCAGTTTCCTGCATTTGCAACCAGACATTGTTACGGAATGAGGTTGGCATCTTAATGTTTACGTGGCCTTTCCATGTCAAGAGTCCTGATAACAAGGCGCGCCCGAGGTGTTGGTGGACGAAGCCAGACAGCTGAAAGGCCTCTTACATGTGGACTCCCTCGCGAAACGACCTACGGAGGCCACGGCAGCGAAATATTGACCTCGCCGTGATGTAGCTGTCAAGGGCCTTTTATAGTGCGACCTTTACGTGGCCTTCAGGCGAAAAAAGAAAAAGAGGGCACCGTTTGTTACTGGATTTAAGCCATTTGCGTCATTTGACGCTCGTGAAAAGTAAGCCCACTGACCCATGACCTTGAACTGCCTCAAGTCATAGTCTACATCGCTGAAAAAACAACGATCGTCAGAAATGGAAACAATGCATGGTAACTCTAACGTGGTACATAAGCCGCGACAAGAGTTAATTGTCGGTCTCTTTGATGAGTAGAGCCGAAACGATCCTACATGAAGAGTAAATTTAACTTGTCTCCTTAAATTAGCAGAAGGAATTCGTGGCATGATGATAATACAAGTCACACAGTCCCTTGTCCGGAATAAGGTGTATTGCAAGCTTTCTACACCTTTGGAGTGCCTCCGGAATCAACCCACGTTTATGCTAGCGACGAAGTCATGCGATGACGTCATCACTTAATGATTTGTTGCATCATATCATGTTGACACCTACGCCAACGGTCACTTCTCGCGTTTGAGGCACCTAAGGCTTTCGGCTTAAAAATTGCGGAATCTACGCGGGTTTGCGCGCTTTAACATAAAATGAACGGACCCATCTTGGACATTTGCTTCAAACAGAGGAGGCGCTCATTTTCGATGTGTGTGGGGCTTGAGCCAGAAAATACGCATTGTAAAATGAACCCCAGAGATTTCAATGTGTGTAGAATAAGTGCGAGACACGACATCGCCTAACTAATCAACTAAATTTTGGTCTCCCAAGTGTAGGGCCGCATACGAGCTCACTCCATTTGGTTAACCTCTCTGCCTTTCCAGCTTCCTTATCTGTTACACACTGATTTAGTTTCGTCAGCATCTATTTATTCAGAATACCCTCAGGTCCATGTCATTATAGAGGGAAATGGGGAGAAAGATCGCATATAATCACCATAAGAGAGACAGAGAAACGAAGAGGAAAGGCAGGGAGGTTAACCAAGCTTTGGCTCGGTTGGCTACCCTACACTTGGGGTGGGGGAGAGGGGGAATAATAAAAAGGAAAGGGCAGAGAAGAAAGCAGAAGAGTAAGAAAGACATGGATGAACAGTTGGCTTGAAACTACACAACACAAACTCGCGCTATTAGTTCACAGGCACTCGTGAAGTCCGGTGGCCCTCAAGCAGCACAAGAGGGCTTTCGTGGCCTTGCGCATATGCGAGACCGTAGGCCAACGTCCCAGGATCTTCTTTTCTGTCAGTGGTCTTGAATCCAGGTGACGGAGCTTGGCTTCCATACTACGTCATTGAGCCTGGTATGATGGGCAGTGGCATAGAATGCGTTCAAGCGTCTCCTCGCAGGCGTATTTGTTGCATGCCGCTCTGATTGCCATTCCAATGAGACATGAATACGCACTCGTAAATGCCACGCCCAACCACATGCGACACAGCAAGGTTGCATCGCGTCATGTCAAGAACAAGTCACAGGAAATTGAACAATATAGCAAGTCTTCAGGGAAAAAAAGCATTAATTCGTAGAGCATGCGCAAGATACGTTCTGTTGTAGTAGGAGTGTGTAGGAAAGAAAGATGGAGGCCTGCAGCTGCACCGGTGATGCTGGTGGTGTGACATATGATTCAGTGCTTCTGAGACTTTCGTAATAAAGTCTTGTGAGCGTTTGTGAGGCACTGCTATCCACGATGTCTACGCATCATCACGCGCAAGCTTTGGTGATCTCACGCCGTGGACATAAAGGCAATTTCGCAGGTTACGTTTATGAATATTACTCAAAGCTATGTAGAAGAACGTACCAATTCTAGCGCACTTACCGCCTATTGTCGTCGCTTAGACACATCCTTTCTTGCCTCGGAAAATTAATCTTGTTATACCGTAGCATCACGATGACATTCATTTAGCGATGTTATAATAGGCGTGCGTTACACTTCTACATTTATCGCGTGCCACATACAAAAGACAACACGTTATGAATGTCAGACTGTGACAATAGTTCAAACTTTCGTAGTCGAGGATGGAAGCTGCAATATTCGTTGTGACCTTTCTATGCTGAACATATTTCTCGCATGCAGCCGGATTGAGAGTTTGGCGACGGGGTGACGGACAGGCCTGGGAACGGGAGAGAGAGCAGGCAGAAAAATGGTCGGCTTTCGGAAACCTGACCTGCATATTCACTGTCACGGAGCGGGTAGAAAAATGGAGCACGCGAACTTTCCTGCCCAACTTCGTCCGGTTGACACGTAGGAGTCGCATATACTGCCCAAAGCCGTGTGTGTCCACTACTCACTGTCGCGACTTCGCTCTTACTTTCTCCCACTGTCTAGCGTGCTCCTGCACCACGCCACGCAACGGCAGACATGAAAACGAGAAATTGAGTGAAGCGTTGAATAAAAGGAATGAAGTACACGCACGTATACTTGCCGAACTCAGCGGTCCTAGGGTGGTATCGCAGTGAATCGAGGTAGCAAGAGTGAAAAAAAATATACGTAAAAGGCCAACTAGCTCCGTTCGCGACGTCGAAGAATGCGCTGAAGAAACGGAGGCGACCAAAGCGGAGTGACTGCGGTCGCTGTGGATACCGGGCGGACAGCCCTGACGCGCTTTTTATTGTAATTTATAATTCCATTTTTCCCGTAGAATGCCAGGGCAGACCGACCGGAGGTGGCCCACGGAGCTGTAGAAAACTCGTTATTAGTTTAACCTGGACACCGATCAAGAAGGCGAAGAGCGGAAGGCGGGCGGCCTTTCGGGCGAACAACAACGGTGCTCTGAACGGCTTCCGATGACTTCTGGGGCTGTCCTTGGGGGCGGTCTCTCCGCTCGAGGAACACAAAGGAAGCCCAGCGCGGCGGCGAAATTCCGCCGCTGCCGCCTCTGTCATCAGCCATGCGGCTTGCTCGGCCCAGACACACGCACAGACAGACGCACCGGGGTCCTATTCTCCGTCATCTGCTGCTCTTGGCCCCGCGAACTGGATCGCACGCAGCGCGTGCAAGCTCGTGGCAGCGCGCCGGAATCACTCCTTTCCTCCGTAACGCCTGAGACTGGACGCGCGTACAAAGAAAGTGAACCGGTGTGTCAGCGTTGCGTTGGGGGGATTGGGTTGCGTGGATGGAGGGGAGGGGGGGAGGCAGAAGTGTTGGTGTAGCATGCAAGCCGCTCGCACAGCGGATCGTGTCACGTGGTACGGTACGGCTCCCATCGCAGGTCTTGACAGCTCGCCCGGACCTCTGCTTGTGAGGCATTGCGCGTTCACCACCCAGGATCGCCAGTATATAAGGGCGGCCGCAGGCCGGACAGAGACATCAGAACTCGCTCAGCCATCTCTGGAGTTGAGTCGCAGAAGTCCTGTGGAGTACGAGCACACACGCCACCGGCCCACCAGCTATGAAGGTGAGAACGTCGTGCAGGGGCGGGAGGCCCGGTACACCAGCGGCTTCTGAAACGGCTCACTGGTGAAGTCGGACTTGAGCTTAGTTCCTTTGATACTGCGACTTGGGGCCCCTGGAGACCCGCTGCTGAACGCTAACAGGGCTATATGAAAATCTGCAGTAGATTGAATGTTCATCTGTGTAATCTACTCCTCGCTTATATTCAGCAGCCTTAATTGTTGATGAAGGCATAAGTATGGTGATATCTACATAAGTGATAACTACATAAGTGATATCTACAACAGGTATTTGAGGGAATCAGTCTCTCAGCTGTGTTTATATCCCATAAGGATCAATATCGCTGAATTTATAACAGTCTCTGACAAGCTGTAAGCGTTTATTGTTGGAAGTCGATACTTGAACAAATTATCAACTGACCTATTGAGAGTTAAAATGAAAAGTTTAGCTGAAGGTGCACGTAGTAATTTAATTCACTATAGAGCTCACATTGTTAAACCGAGAGATATAGGAGAGAAACACATCGAAGTTAATTAGACGCGCACGTAAAGTTTCCTACACTGAATTAGGGCAAGATGTTATAGGAGAGAACCTAGAGAAAAAAAAAATGTTGCAAAGATGGCGAACTAGCTTAACGTTACCAAAAACAGCACAATAAGACTAATTTTCTCAGATTTTAACACCGAGTAGCTTTGCGAACTTGGCGAGGCGCTTAGTCTCGGTAGCCAAGCTTACACACTGCCATGTGCCCTTAATTAGCCTGAGATAACATTCAAACTTTCCAGAGGTGTGGACGTCTAGGTTCGATGTAGCTAATTAAGGTTGCTCGAGCTTTGTTAATTCAAAATCCAGACTAGAAGGACAGGCGATTTTCGTGTAGCAACAACAAAAGCCTATCCCCGCAATATCTCATACAACCGCACATAAGAAACGCATAAGTTAACTTAAGAAACTGTCAGTCTACCACATTGAAAGAAACCTAATGGAAACAACTTTATTGATTTATGTACAACTTTATTGAAAAGAAACCTAACCGTCTTGCCGTTTCCTTCAGGTCCTCATTGTTCTCGCCGTTGCCTGCGCCGCTGCCCACGCCGGTTTCATCGGTGGTGGCCATGGGGGCGGAGGAACTTCCAGCCAGCATCGTTCTCAGGATGTGAGAATCGTTCCGCATTTGCACGTTGTTGACGCTTCAGTGCGTCACCTTCTAGCTTATCTATGGACAAACAGAGCGTAGCGTAAGGCATTAGCACTTGGGAGCTTCGTATTCGTGCTCGAAAGTACAACAGCGCGAACACCTTTAAAATGTAACTCGACGGAAACATATACACTGATGTAAACTAAAAGGTAAAACTTCGCAGCGTGTGGATGCACTTCCCACGCTATTATGAGCCTCTTCATTGCTACACTTAACGCACAAAACTAAATAAGGTTAATGAGACTGCTAAGCGAGAGAGCATACAAGAGGGATAGTTAGGAACTTATTCCTTTTTTCTCCTCCTCATTCACCTACCATCCGAACAGATCTCCGGCGCCTACAGCTTCGGTTACAACGAAAACCACGCCACGGGCGGCACCTCTCGCTGGGAGTCCGGTGACGGCGTGGGCAACAAGAGGGGCTCGTACAGCCTGCGTGGCGCTGACGGCCGCTGGCGTACCGTCAAGTACGTCGCCGATGGCGCTGGATTCCGCGCTGCTGTGTCCACCAACGAGCCTGGCACCGCTCCATCCTCCCCCGCCTCCGCTGGCATCAACGCGCCGATCCTCCACGTTCCTGCCGGGCACCATGATGGCGGCTACGGAGGTTACGGAGGCTACGGCGGCGCCTACGGAGCCGGAGCGTACGGAGGTGGAGCGTATCTCGGAGGCGCTGCTTACGGAGCCGGAGCAGGCATCGGAGCCGGAGCGACTAAGGCGGCCCACGTCTTCGGTGCTGCTATTCCCGGAACTGGCTTCGGCGGCTTCGGAGGCTACGGTGGCTACGGAGGCTACGGCGGCTACGGAGGAGGCTATGGAGGTTACGGACACCACGGCCACGGCGGCCACGGCGGCCACGGCATCGTTAAGCATTATTAAGTTATGTAACAAAGACGAATGCTAGTTAATTGTGGCTTCAACTCGCCTTTAGTTAGTGTTATTTTTCTTATTGTTGGCACCGGTGCTTCGTCGCCATTGTCGCTCACTCCTCGATGGTCTCTCCTCGTACTATGGCCCCCTTTTGTGCAAAGACTCACGTTCCTAAGCGCATTTCCTTGTTTGGTGCTTCGATGCTGCTCAACTTCGCTCATTGTTTGCTTTCGTGTGTTCGCCAAATAGTGTGTGTCGTGCTTGTTTTGAATAAAAAATGTCTTGTCGCTGTCGAACTTGAAGCGTTGGACTGTTCTTGAAACACTGAAGCAGGTCGTCCGGTCAATCTGGGTCCTTTGCTTGTCATGGTTACGAAAGCAGCGAGGCGCTCATCGCGCTAAATAGAGTCATGTAGTGAGAGATCCCTTTAAGGGTATTATAAACAGCTAGGTTTTTATGCAATGCTTTTAACAAAACACGCCATAGCGTCACTAAATTACTAGTATTGCCCAAATACTATTAGGGTTCTCGATATACAACAGCGCTAGGAGTGCGTATCTTCAAAACGGTTCCTTAAGACACCGAACCTTGAACATCGAATAGCGGCATATTATACTAACAAAGAGGTCTTGATAGCAGCACACACTAAAGGCTTAGGTGTGGACTTGTTTTCCATGTGCCACAAACACCAATACTGTGCCTTATCGTTTGATGCCAAAATCATATCTCATATCAGGCTCATATCCTTACAATGAGATAACGCTTTTGCGAAAGAGGTGTTTCGGATTGCGAAATTCTTCGGCTTCTCGAAGGAGCTTAGTTCATGTAACCTTGCTTCAATTTTTTTTTTTTTGGTAATAGGTAAACTGACAGGAGCGTCACGGCCTCTTTTCAGTGTATATACGCACTTTGTCAAAAGAAAAAATATCTAGTAATGACAATGAGGTGAATAACATAACATAACGCAGGGTGAAACATTGTGCAATGTGACTTAGACTACAACCAACAATGCCGAATGACCCATAAGGGCACCGCACGTTAGTAATGATAGTCGTGGTGCGGTGGGGTTAGCAGACGTCGCCACCTATACCCTTAATTCCGCTTCTCGGTCACTGAAGTCAAACTATAAACCAGGTTGCGTCGGAAGATTGCAGCTCAGGAGCGTTTCTTCACCCTCCCTTGCATTTATTCAATGTAGATGTTATCATTTGTCCAGTAATGCTAAGAGTAGCGTTTCTCAGGACCCAATAAAGTTCTATGTCTGTCTGTCTAACTCATGCTTCAGGGCCCCAACACCAGTTTATACGCACTACCCCGTGCCATGCTTCGCACTTGTTCTGGGAAATATGGCAGGCTCTTTCTTAATGCAAGAGTGCCAGAAAATATGCGTTAAAGCTTATTCGAAAACCTTAAGTACTCCGAGTCTACTTTGCAAAAACCACAATTATCTATACCTTAAGTTAGTGTATTGAGTAAAGAAATGCTGAGTACGAATTTTAGTCATGTCACGTTCGTGTTTGTTGGTCGCTGCTGTGCATACATATATGCAACGAACCGAGGAATCTTTGCCTTATTGGTTGAATCGGTACATCAAGGGCCAAATATCATTTGGTCTTTCTCCCGGCTTAATCTTGTCAACCTGGTGGTTAATGACATTAGACATCAGTCTGTCATACCATATTATGTTAAACCCCGGGTGCGAGCGATAGAGTATCCTAATTCTGTACGTAAATAAGCCATGTTTTCAAGTTTCCGTGACCTGGAAATAAGCAGCGTAAAGAGGAGCGTTCCCAAAGCACCTAAAATGACGCGACTTCAAATGTTGCTTGTTTCTTCACACGCTTCGAGGCGTCGTTATAAAATATTGATAGGTAATCGGAGTTCTGAAGGCTGCTTTCGCCGAACTCCGATGAGAGCGAAGAGGGAACAGTGAATAATAGGTGGATCGTCCTGAATTCCAGTCGGAAAAAAAAAATTGGGGGACGCCTAAGCTTCGCCTTTAAGAGTTGAACGCGATAGCGATATTCTGTTCCTAGTGCGCAGTTCGAACACTACGAGTGTTTAACAGAATGCGCGCACTAAGGTGTGTGCCTTATGTAATGGGTAGCATGCTTTAAACCAGGAGCAATTATGCGCGAGAAACTTTTTCGAAGTTGCGATGCACCCACTACGTGGTCTTAAGGGAATACGCGCAGTAATGTGTGTGCCTTTTGTAATGGGTGGCTGTCTTTAAACCACCAAGTCGTTATGATATTGACCTGGTGTGAGGCCCGATGGCAATGTACGCTTGTACCACGCAATATTACTGCGATATTACATCTCGTACTGTGACACCTGTATACAGGACGCGTATTTTTGGTAAGCATGAAAGTTACTTTCAGTGCAGCTCCAAGCAGAGGCGTGGCTGTGTGGTAGAACACCTGCTTGCCACGCAGACGGCCTGGGTTCGATTCTCACTCGGGCCCAACATTTTTATTATTTATTTTATTTGCAGCTTTTTCCATTTTTCGCTCACGGACAAGATGATGATTTTTCGCTCACAACCAACGGCCCCGACGCCGACGGCGGAATTTCTGCGATACGAGCTCTTTAACGCTATCGCGTTAAAATGACGGGTGGTGCCTACTCCCTGCTCCATTTATCAGGCAAATGACGTACTGCCTTCATTAAAGCCCCCTTCGTGGTATGCAGCTAGGTATATCCAGACAAATGGCGTTAATGGGCGTGATGATCGGTCGAAGCGAAATCTCACGGACTGCTTAGGCGTCTGTAGAGCTTCCGTCAATCCGCATGGAAGTGTGAATAAACGTACAGTAGGTGCGAAACGTCCAAGACACGGAAAACATAAATTCTCTTTTGATCCCTGAATGTGCGCCTGGTGAAATCCTGAAGTGCATGAATATTTGATAAATTTAGGGAATCTTAAAGAATCCAGGAATGCGCTGATAAGCGCTCGCGTTAGTTCCACAGTTCGTGATATTCATGGAGATGAGTGTTTTCGGTCAATTGCGGCCATCGGTGCCGTCTCAACGGCGTCACCGGGGGTTAGGCTTCCTCGGGAAAGATCACGTTTCGGAATTCCCGCGTAGGTAGAACCTCTTCCCTGCAGGCTGTCACCAAGTATAGGGAAGCCTAAGACGTAATACGGAGATGTAAACCAGATCTTACACACAAGGGGCGCCTATGTAACGAACAAGATTGCGTGTTCATAAAAATGAGGAGCATCCCGAGGGCGAATACAGTGCTACTTACGCAGGCGACAGTACCAACTAAAAAGTGCATTAGGAAGCTTATGATTGCTCTTAGATGCCAGGCCGATGCTGATTTTTACGTACAATCTCCATACATTTGCTTCCTTATGTGCGTTACATTCAGCGGCTGGTGCTCTTTGGAGGAGGTGCTGCATGCGCATGTGCAGCATTAACATGTCGCTGCAATACGATACTCACGTAAGATCTTTAATTCATGCCATTGAGCATTCCTTGTACTAGCTATTGGTATAGCAGTCCCAGTTCGTGCAGTTATAGTTTAAGTTAAAAAAAATGTACCAGAGCCTCTCTTTGTAACGCACGTGGATATTACCAGATTGAAGAAAGTAACCCTTGTATATGTTGGGGACCAGAACAGTTCACGACAGCAAAGGCGCCAGGCAGAGCTATTCGGACCCAAGTGAGAGTGGTGGGTGTGAGATCAGTGCGGGGGAAACAGCGAGAGGAGGCAGGATTCAGGGGCTTTCCGTCCCGGTGCTCGTGTGTGGGTCACGCAATTAGAAGAAGAGCTGCGCCGTACAGCGTTGTCGACGAGCGACAGCGTCGATCGCGTCAACCGCGGGTCAGGTCAGGTCGGTGGCGCTTTCTCTCCCACGGCCGTATAAAAGGCGGCCGTCACACGCCTCCGAAATCCGAACACGCTGCGGGAACATCTCGTCTTCGGAAGCCGTCACTCTCTTCGTCAATCTCTGGATTACGCCATGAAGGTAAGTTCACCGGATGTGCGTATACGTAAGACAGTTGTAGCGGTGATAGTTGGCGGTGGCCCGCGTATCACGTGAAACTGTGCTTAAATGATTTTTTTTCTGGTATATAAATAAAAAACCTCAACGATATGAATTCATCTTTGCACAAGTAAGTTGCGCATTGTTGGTAGTACGTAGCGTACTTGTTTACCTCGAGAGAGAGAGACATAACTTTATTTTTGTCCTTGCTGGGGTCAAGGGAGGCGGGGGCCGGGAGACTAGCCCTACCGGAGCCCCCCTTCCTCAGGCGGCGGCCAGACCTTGGGTCTTGGCGGCGTCTTCGGCCAGCCGGACTGCCCAGAGTTGGTCATCCGAGTGATCTCTCCCTTTGAACGATACCTAAACGTCATACGCGTTGCCGTACATTATTCGTTTGAGTGGAATACAACTGAAACAGTTGTTGTGGTACATGGAACGTATCGGGCTCTACAAATTTCGCATAACTTTTTATCTGAGGTTAATGCTTCACGTCATTAGCTAGTGTTTGAGGTAGCTTCGTACAACTACGGGCAGAACAGCAGCTGCGTTGGAGTCATCCAGCACTTGTGCTAAGCGAAGGGTGGCCAAACAGTACTAGAACCTGCAGAAACGTGAGCCTTCAGACTCACATAGGCACGATGTTTGCATAACAAACTATAAAGAGCATAGTTTCTAAGCTTCTTTGTGCACTGAAGGCTCTTTGTTCACTTTGTGCATAACGTGTACCTAAAGCGTCTTGAACTCTGCAGTCGTCGGCATTGTGCCGCCCTAGTCCTGAATGAAACACTCGGACTCCTTCTCGATAGCGTGACATCATATAATATAGCAGCTGAGCCGCTTTGGAGGGTAGAGTTTCTTTACAGCATGCCACGACGTGTGGTATGCCACCTTTTGATTGGATGGGCCTTATCTATGTGTGCAGAAAAGAAGAATTTTTTTACATTGTTCGATTAAGATTGTTGCATTTAAGATAGAAAATTAGAGGGATGTTGCCGTAAGAAGCTAGTGGCTTTAGAGTAAAATATTTTTATTTAGGTCCACATTTCTTGAACAAAACTTCTGGAATATTGCAGAACTCAAACTGTAGAAGCACGCCATCTTACTGGTCTGTAAAGGGCACCTAAATTTACGTAATCTAAAAACTGTTCCGCATAGCTTTTCAAATGTAGATATTGTGTCAAATGCGGTCGACATATTGGCAATAAATGTTTTAGTGGGGAGCTAGAAATCTGTAAACTTGTTTCTTTTTTTTTTATTGCGACATATACTTTCCCTTAAGGCGTGTATATATGTATTAGATGTGGGCCGTAAGACCGGTGTTGTGTACGAAGTGAAGCAGTGCCACAAACATGTTACCTTCGAGTCGTCAATCTATTACTTGCCAAGTCGTCCAGGGGCTATGGCTTTCCACAACTAACCGTCCGTTAAAGGAGTGGTGACACAAAAATTCGGACACAATTGGACTGTTGAATCACACTAATGGATGCAAATAGGTGCCATCTGTACAGTATCAGCCACAAATACAGCCTAAAAGTATTTTAATTGAGTTTTGAAGTTCGTGAATGTTCTGAATCGGAAATAGAAGCAAAAGACGGTGAGGTCATCGAGCGGATACCACGTACGTCACGAGTTCTGGCCGGGTTACCGGAGGCGTGTACGAGACGGACAACGCTGGTAGCGACACCTGATGATGCATAGCCTAACCAGAGACCTACAGTATAACATCGCAGCGACTTACCCGCTTACTGATTCTGTGTAAAGCATTAGCAGTGAGATAATTAGCAACTCACAGTATTCTCATTGCTTTTTTTCCGACAAGAACAACAACGCGACGAAAAAAATAGAAAAAAATATTGTAGTTGGACAAAACGCCACAAGATGTCGCTACGGGCACCACAGTTTCTGCTACTACTGCAGCCGTCAACAGCTCCGGTAACCAGGTACCCGCGAACGTTAGGAAGTCTACAGACGAACTAAAGCTCTCTGCTGCCGGGATCATATTGCGTAGTGGACAGATAACTGCTTCGGCCCTCCGACGTGCGTACGTGGGATTGGTATGCCTTGAGAATGCGGCGTTGCCCGATATAAATAAGAGTCAGTAAAGCGTACATCACGTCACTTGCATGTTACGCGCAAACACTGTTACAGAGCGCCAATGAATTGTGATTTCACTGCTTCCTTCGTCACATCTCGTCCTGCTACTATACGAATGATCGGAGCGAAAATGTTTCAGCACGTCTAATGCTGCGGCTACTCCCAAGCCTGGCGGTAAACGTCCTCAGTTGGACGACGACGACAAGAACAAAATCGCAGCTACCGGCGAGATTCGCAAAATAAATCGAGCTTTTCTTACTGATTTTTACACTCCTTCCAGCTCTTTCGTCCGCCACCGCACTAGATAAGCAACGTAGTTTGACGATCGAGGAAACAAGCACTCGCAACGCTCAACACCTGCTCAACACAGCAGACGAAACAGCAGCGCTGAGAACATGGCAGAAGCTGGCCAGTGACGTCACTGGCTCTCGCGGTCACCTGATCGAGTAGGCCGGCTACGTCACGGGGCCACCGAGTGCTCTTCGAAATCAAAACCACCTCTGGTCATAACATGCGAGCATATAATTAAACATTCGTCTCGCGCTGGGGCAAATGAGTTTCGTTGCCGCTATTGTCGAGTCAGTAGACATTGATTAAGAGCAAAAACAGAGGTTCACAAATTTTCTGTCACCGCTCCTTTAATGGTTCCATTCAGCAATCGAGGCGGCTTCCTTTTGATGCGCGTGAATGGTACGGGAGGAATAAGGAACACAAGTAAAGATCTCCGTGTACATGCGCATGTGTTTCTTCGTTCTCCGTTGTCTTAGCACTTCTTTGTCAGGTGTCAGTGTTTAAGAACCCCACGCAATTGTTACATAAGGCGGTCTGTTAGGGGCTGGTCGGAATACCTCCGTTTGACGCGTTTCTTGCGCTTCGGAGAAATAGAAAAAAAAACAAAAAAAAACAAAAGGAGGCACAGAAAGACCAAAGAACATCTTTCTTAAAGGGACTGTCTACCGTCCTTCATCGCTTTTCTGTTTTGTACCGCAATAGAAAGCGTACCGTCTGAAGTGTCCAACCTTGCTGCGGTTTCTCTGGAAAGTGAGTAGAAATTTTTTAAACAGAATTTTTATATCTGCGTTCGGTCTTCTTCCATTGGCGTGAAACGTGCCCACAACGCTGGTTGGTGGACACGATGACGATTGTAGTGCCGGTAAAAATTAAAACCGAAAGCACGTGATTTCTGTAGGATTACTTTATTTTCGCTGAACACTATTCTAATGAATGTAACAGTCGTTTTCAGCGCGCTAGCGGTTAAATGAAGCCATATTATACGATTATAGAACACTTGTTTTGCTGTAATGCGTTTATTTTAGCACTGCTGCCGCAATCCAAGCCAAGTCGATTCATCAAAAAGAGACAATAAATGCGCGCCCTCACAGCGCAGCACATGTGAGACGTCCTAACAACAATACAGCGGCACGGTACGACCAGGGAGTTGAAGCAGACGAAATCGAAGACGGCGCCGCAAGCAGCGCCACCCGGCGCCTTTTTGGATGCGAAAAAAAAAGCAAAAAATTACTCCCTGACGCAACCGAAAGGTGCCTCAAGTGCGTAAAATGCAATTTCAAGCTATACATGTTTGTTTTTAAGCAAAATGAGTCTACCTGCGAGAATTTCTAGTCCTACCACTAGATTGAACCACATCGCCGTTGGGTGACGCTAGCGGTCGTTCTTTCACGATTTTCAACATCAAATTAAAAATATAATTCCCTTTTTATGGGGCAAAAGCATGCTCGTTGCTGCCGATGTGACGATCTTCTCATTTTCACCACAATCAGAAAATTTTTTCCGAGCGGTAGACAGTCCCTTTAATATTTTTCTGTCCTTCTGCGTCTTCGTGTTCGTTAAAGGGACATTAAAGGCAAATATTAAGTCGACGTTGATTGTTGACATAGCGATCCAGAAAACTCGTAGTGCTACTTTTATACCAATGAGGTGCTTATTTTGAAATAAAATCACGTTTTAATGGTCCGCATCGCGTTAGCGCACTTCAAATCACCCGCCTGAAATCAGACTTTCATACGTCACTGCTGCCGTGCCCAACGTTGCCCGCCTTTACTGCGCTGCTGCCGACGCTAGCAGCAGCAGAGCTAAAGTAGCGGGACCCACAGCTGCAACAACGGCCATTGAAGCCATCGAAGCTTGCCGCCATCGCCGCAATGGATGTGGGTGGAGAACTTGACAACGAGACACTGGCTCGCGACGCTGGGCTCCAATTCAGCGACTTGAGCCCCGATGAACGCGGTATGCTGCTGAGGGCTCGTAGTGTCGGCGTTGTTGCATGCGGCATTTTGCCGAACTTTCTGTCAGAGCAGCTTTCACGAGCGCGCAAAACAAACGCGGCAGTACGCGATCCCGAAACTACCACCGAGACGCGACCGCGTGAGCGAAGCAGGGCGCCGGGCGAAGCGCAGTTCGGCGAAAACGGAACCTTTGAACCACGCGCGCCGTTCCCCATGGCAACGCCACAGAGGTTCTTTTTTCTCTGAATCAAACGGAAACGAACAAACAGCATTTTATTACGTCTTTTGATGCACGGAAGGTTTTTTTTTTATTGCTGCTAGTTTTATTACTAGAGATTAATTGTAGGCAGACTCTCATACGTCATCGGGATCACTTCGAAAACGTCCCACTCGTGGCGCTCATCGTGTGATACATTTAGCTCAATTTCTCGGTAAGTAAGGCACTGCTGTTGATAATATTGCCGTTTTAGAAGTTGTCATACATTGAGCTTTCACTCTGACATAAATTGTTATTTGCCTTTAGTGTCCCTTTAAGCGCTGCAAGTGCATCACGCGTGGTCGAAATTCACGCAAAGTCATCGGCTGTATGACGTTTACTATTGCCCCGATGTTGTTTTGGGACGCCAAGCCGAACGATTAATTAAGAACACATAACTTTCGAGCGTCAGTTTTTCAACTGAGGTCTATTGGCGATAAAATAACCAGGTGTCATACTCATCTTTTTGAAATCTCTTAATTCTTATTTCACTTAAGTAAAAGTATTCTCAAAGAACTACTTGGTGATCAGCCGTGGTATGCTTGAACGTCATAACTATCTCAACGTCTTACCTCAACTCATTCAGGCAAAGCCAATTTATAAGGAAGTACACGAGAAATAACTAATAGTGCTGTGTGTCCTATTTTTGCTTTTTTTCTGAGCAGGAGTACATCGTTTTACCCGTTCTACTGGCTGTGGCTCGGGCTGGATACGTTGCGCCAGTGACTGGCTACATTGAGACGGAGTCTTCTACAAGCCATCATTCCCAAGATGTAAGGTCACCGCTCGAATACCCATACACATGCTTATCTTGTGCAGACGGGCACTGTGTTAATCAGAGATTGATGAAACATAAGCGGTCGTTAGATGTAAGCTCACCATACAATCTATCTTTACGTTTTACACAATGTAAACGCACACCAAAATTCGATGACTGCGCAATTCTGCACAGGCGCAGGAATGAAGAAACGCATCTAATGGTTAAGGCCTGGCGTATAGATAGTAGTGAAAGCGCATGCGTGAGCCAGCCGTCGATTAACATGCATAAAGAAGAAATTGGATGTCTGAACAGTTATCTCTCACGTAGACCTCCACGTGTGCTGGATAAACAGATGGCGCTTCATGCCTGCGCAAGCGCAGTATTTTTTTTTTGTCTACTTTCTTTTCTGCCACTGTGAGCCTTTTCAGTTACTAGTCTGCGTTTTTTTTTTTGTGTGTGTGCATGCCTGCCTTTATTTATCATGTACGACCGCCGTGGCTCAACAGTATCAGAAAAGCGGATTTCAGGTTTTATGGCTCAAATGAATGCCACAAGAATATAAATTGTACAGTAAGACACTGGAAGCTTCTATCGACGCACGTTAACCTGTCCTCTGCAAGTAAAAGAGTAGCGTTTAATATCACTATAGGCTAAAGAAACCATACGCCACCCACTCCTGCCCGGAGATGCTTCTCCAAGAAAATAATTTTGCTAGCAACCACATCTAGATTTCGTTTCTATAAGTGGCCTTCGAACAGCCTTCATCGCATCTACGTGCTGTTTTCTACGTGGACATTAGTTCTGAACTAGTGATTGAATGCTATTTGGGTATATGCAAGGATGGTTTCCATGCTCCGCTCAGCGCGTATGCCTACCAGTCGAGAAATGTTTTTAACGCTCATACCCTTGAGAAGCTTCGGAACACGTTCGCATTAACGTGCAAGACACAAAGCCTAACTGCCTTTGTTCACGTAACAAGATCGAATAATACATACAGAATATTAAATCTGTGCGAAAGACAGTCAAGAGCATGTAAAAGCCCACTTGAGTACTTTTATTCACTCTTAACAAAAGCTTACGGGACGCTAATGTCATTACGAGTTCGCAGTTAAAGTACAATCAGGTTTCAAGCTGAGCTTCAAATTTTATTGCAGAAACGGCTGACTGTCGAACAGCTGTCGGCCAATCAGTTTTTGCGAGTCGGCAGTCTATGGTACATTCCCTCCCCCGGCGACGCGTTCACTGCTCGCTGTGCGACCAATGGTGCGTGACGCCCTACCTTTACCCTCAGGTGGCCGGCAACTACAACTTCGGCTACAAGGAACGTCACCCCGGCGGTGCCACTTTCCGCCAGGAGACCGGCAACCCTTGGGGTCACAAGGTCGGCTCGTACGGAATCGCCGACGCCGACGGACGGGTCCGCCTCGTCAAGTACGTCGCCGACACCAACGGATTTCGCGTCTACATTTCGACCAACGAACCGGGAACGGCAGCTTCCAGTCCTGCCGGAGCCGGCATCAACGCTCCCGTGGCACTGCCCACGGCACCCGCTGTGGAGCCATTGCTTCTCGAGCCCTCGACAGCCGTGGGAGTCGTCGCTAAAGCCATTCCTGCGGTGACCGCGGCCCACGTCTACGGACCGCCCATAGTAGGACCCGTACTCAAGCCAGCCGCGCCCGTAGCTGCGGCGCTGGGTGGTCTCAGGCCAGCCTACGCGAAGAAGTCGTACGTAGCGGCTGCGGTGCAGCCTGGTCTCGAAGTTGAGTACGATGCCCGGGACGACAGGCACTGGTAAAGCACATTATTTTGTCATAAGTCAGAGTACTGCTTACAGCTCAAGCATCACTCAGTGTCCTACGTCTAGCATGTACCACGCGCATAACGGGGGAATGGAAAAGCCGCCTAAAGTCGTTCCTCGTCTGGAAAACGTCAAGTATACAAGTGTGCTTTTTGTGTATGTTAAGGCAGATAAAATTAAGCATAGCACTCGTGAATGCGACATCGTTGTTACACTGTTCGTACACTGCACTACTCGGAGCACATTTCTGGCGTATATTAAGGACGGTGTTCAAAATCCATTTCGCGGAGTGTGATGCCCAAGCTGAAGCGAAGATTCAGTTCCAAGTAAGCGTGATACCAGCATCACAACATCCCAGAGAGCCGTCAACAAATGTGTTCAGCTTGGCCTTCAAAAAAAAGAAAATAAAAAAAAGCGTTAGGTATGTGTTGCAATACCGCTCTATGTACATAGTTGTCACTTCGGATCTAGCGAACTTCAATACGCTATAGAGTAGACTCAAGCTCAAGGGGCCCCTTACCAGTTTTGGGGAATGAACGAAACAATCGCGGCGCGTAGATAGTTTCTCAAAATATTACACAGCTTCCCGGCGCAAAAACTACGGAAATTTAAGACAGACGGCCACGCGCCCTGCCTTTAGAGGTAGACGCACTTGGAGAGGCAGAAAGAGTCCGCGTTAATAGGTGCATGTATACGTAACAAGCGCTCCTCGGAACGCCGCCGATTCGGTTCCTGAATTTGGGTCTTCATTCAATATTTCTATATTGCTTCGCGGCAGGTACACTCATTGCTGGCGCTGTCAAGATATATAGATAGAGAACTAAAATTCGCGCAACAGGGGCGTAGCCAGAATTTTTTTTCGGGGGGGGGGGGGGTTCAACCATACTTCATGTATGTTCGTGCGTGCGTTTGTAAGTGTGCGTGTATATATGCGCAAGCAAAACTGAAAAATTTCGGGGGGGGGGGTTTGAACCCCCCAACCCCCCCCTTGGCTACGCCCCTGTCGCGCAAGTTCCACACCGCGTGAACTGTACAAACTACGGAGCAGAGGTGAAGATTCGCCTGCTTTTGTTGACGCTTGGCTTCTGTTTGAGTCGAAGCTGCGGACTCGCCCTGTCTTTGTTGGTGCTCGGCTTGCGTCCGAGTCGTCCGTAGCTGAGGGTTACCTCGCATTGGCTGGCTTTTCGCCACCGCCTTCTCTCCTCCGTAGATATGCATCTGACTCCCGGCGCTGGCGTTTCAATATTGCTTCGCTGGCTCGGAATTAACCTTACGGCGACGCTGGCGTTCCAAACGTGCAGCGTGCTCGGAGTCCATGGCGGGGAAAGAAACCTCAACGTGTGATGCAGTGGCGCCCTCTCTTGACCTATTTTGATACTGATTGCTATCCAGACGGCATCTTACAACTTCTAATGCGTATAAAAATTTACAATACGACCTGGTGAGGGGACCTTTCAGAACAAATTACGTGTCTGTAGTTCCTAATATGTTCTTAATTTCGAAGCTTGTTACGCTTTTCATTATTTTATGGACATTAAGGAGTCTACACACTTAACAATATTATTAACAAATATGGGGGACATGTTTCAGCCGTTGTGAATGAGTATATAAGACTCGGCCTGGAGTGACTCCAAGTTTAGTGCTTGTCTCATGCGCATAATCTTTAATAACTTGGATATCCATGGATAAATGCTTCCACAGATGTTTTAAATCGTGAGTTCGATTCTTGTCCCCTATATTTGCGAGCTTTGCATCTTTGAAAAGTACTTTGGCTGGGGCAGTGCGAACACATTGGCCCGCACACCTGGTGCAATTGATGCACGAACTCGCTCGAGTAGAATAAATTTCACTTTACCGTGCCTTAATTGTTCAGCTATTGACGTACATTCCTGTAACCAACTTTCAATTCGGCTTCTCAGTTAGGGCAAGAATATACACCTACGAAGTTCCTTGCTTTCTAATCGGTATCATATTAGTTTCGTTTGCATCGTTAGCATATTTCGTGATGGCAAATCTGATAGTTAATTTAAAAAACGCCCATAGAGTCAGCAGATTACAAAATTGAATCAGGCACTAACATTTCGAAAGCTTACACTCGAAAACTTTGAAAATTTAATGCTTGCGCAGTTATGACAGACGAAATGGCTTAGGTCTTATCCGTGTTATTGTTATTATCGAATGTACACCCTTGCAATTCTTTAATAGTATTACGCGAGCGTCGACCCCAGGAAACTGTAGATTTTAATATTTGCGAGAAACAACGAGATCAGCCGTACGACGACAAGCGTCACACCGGCTTCTGAACACATTATCGCACACCTAAGGCTGATAGTGTGTATTCATTTTTAAGCAAGCAGCGTAGCAGACTGCGTTCGCACGCAGACGTTCTCTCTGCGCTTGCGCATCATGTAAAAAATGTCGTTACTTGTAGCCTATATCAGGCGCTACAATGCCCAGGGGTCTATGCTCACGCGTTATCATTAAAAAAATTGCAATGGTGTACCATCGCAGTCGCTAAAGCAGTTCCCATCACCGAAGATACTATCGGAAAACCGAGTAGTAAACATAAACATGGCTTTCGTGTTAAAGTGCTGTCGCTAAAAAGTTTCTGAATACAACCTCTACCGCACTTTCAAAAGACGAGCTGCTCGTAGCAGGAGACAGAGCGAAGCATGGGTAACATTGGAAATAAATTTGCGGAAGTAATTCCCTCAATAGGACATCTATGTCGAGTAATGTTGAAGGAAATGGTAACGGTATCGGTTTTCTTCGCAATTTCAAAAGCGCTGATGCGTCTGCCCAGAACGCGTGGCCGCTAGCCCATTTATTTTTGTAGAATTGTCTGCCAGTTCATGAGTTACAGAAGAAGGTTATGCGGCTCAATGTAAGATAACTTTGAGAAAAAAAGAAAAAAAAACATAAGAAAGGGAAAATAGACAACCACCCATTCAAATCCGTATGGATTTCCTTGTGGCTTTGTGCTACAAATGGATGGTTGTCTATTTTCCCTTTCTTAACCCTTCCGCCACCTTGCGAGATTCCGCAAAACTGATCTGCAAAAAAAAAAAAAAAAAAAAAAAACATAACAATGGTTACGGTGCTCGGCTGCTGACGCGAAGGTCGAGGGTTCGATCCCGGCCGCGGCGGTTGCACGGGCCTCTACCATTTTGTCAAATGGTAGAGGCCCGTGTACTGTGCGATGTCAGTGCACGTTAAAGAAGAACAGATGGTCGAAATTTCCGGAGCCCTCCAATACGGCGTCTTTCATATCATATAGTGGTTTTGTGAGGTAAACCTCCAGATACTGTTAGAAAGAAAACACATAAACAACACAAGTTTTTTTTTTTCTTTCGTTACGGAGCTTCACAAAGGCACACGCGTATGTTGGTATCGTAGTCATTTATCTGTAGAGCCACCATATTAAAGAAAATTGTCTTAGCATCGTCGTCTTCTCTGGACGATTGCGTCGGGGTTTCCTCAGCATTTTGCTATGAAGCTCTTAAGGAAAGCCTATTTTCGTGTAGCAGCATTGCATCTTCAAGGTTGGGAAGTATAGCTAACAGTTGCGAAACTAGCTGTGTCCCTCTGTCGTTGCAGTGCTGAGTTAGGAATGAGACGAAGGCAATCGTTACACATTCTGCTTCGCTTTCGGGAACTGGGCTCTAGGTTTCTATGTAAGCTTTGGTGGCTGGATATCGCTCTGCTATGGGGAACTTGCTTATTGCTCAGCGTTTGTTAAATGTTTTGAGGCCGCACCGCGCGTACTTGGTGCAGTATACACACGAGCGATTTTTATAGAAGTACTGTACTAGGGACCAAACCCATGAGGTTGGGTTAAAGAGTATTGCTCACTTTTTGTGAGCTACGATTGTCCTGGAAAGATACAAGGGTAATAAAACGTGGCCTAACTTGGCACTCATGTTGTCGCGTCGAAACTTTTGACAACTCCAGCGCCTACATAAATGTGTACGTCGCAACCTTGTGCTTACCAGGAACTCAACAACTGCAAATCAGGTGTTTAACCTGCTGTGACGTTTGCAGTACAGCTAACCACTTTTATCTACTGACCTGAAACGTTGTTTCGGGTGCAACTGTAGTGCCAAGCCACGGTGATTATTTGTTTTTATATAGTGTTATTCCCGTTTTGTGTCTGTGTCTATAGTATTGTAATAGCAGGTTATACAGAAGTGCAGTCTTTTTTCTGCTTCAGCTAATCAACAATAGCTGGTGAAAGGTGCACAAACCAGTCTGATATTGAATGCTTACGTTTTAGGCAATATCGTGGTGCGGTGTGCAATTGCTTGATGTAATTTAGCATGAATGTGCATGTTGATTATTGTTTCGTCGTGTCTCTGTATGTGATAGTACCTTGTCTTTACCAGGAAAACTGCACATCTCTCTGTAGGCTCCGGCTCGTATACACGATTTATCTTCAGGGTATATTTACGTCGTGAATATGGTGTGGTTATTGTATATGAGTTGTATGCAATGATTTCTTGTGCGAATAAATACTCACGATTAATGGGAATCCCGCGTCATGAATCTCTGTTTTTCCATTGTAGGTTCATTCTTGTGCGAAAAGGAGTAGTCGCGCGCGACACCATTTAGAGCTGCACATGCATAGACGTCAGACTCTGCCCAGACGGCGCTGCGAAAAACACCGCCACCAGCGCCCTCATCGCAGCCCCGGCGCTAACTGGGTAGTACAAAAAGAGCCGTCCGCAAGCGAATGTGCATAGGCCACAATAGAACCCCCCCCCCCCTCTCTCTCTCTCTTTCATTGGTTACGAGGCGCGGTTTCCTGAAAATCAAGGACTTGGAAAGCTTCTTCCGCCAGTCCACGCTTCAGAAACGTAGAAAGCTCATCAAAGCGAACTGCGAGTACAATGCAAAAGCAGTTTTAGTTATTCCGGCACGCTGCAACTCGCAAGTACAAGCGAGCAGCGCATGACATCGAGTTCGAGGCAAGCCCTCCGCCATCCTCTCTAGCGCCTAAATGCGTTAAAATCGGGTATATACGTAATGCCAAAGCAATGAAGTACATACACGATCAATTTACTTAGCTATGTATATTACGATCAGTAATACAAAACTCGCTTTATCGGGGACGAATGGCCCCGGCTATTTTCGCCTTTCCAGTTGCATTCTCCCTTGATCCATGCCTCGCTTCCTGTGCATTGGACTGTTTTATTACGCATCCTCAAATGGTCTTTTGATAGTCGTCTTCCGTTTGTATATACTGCAAATGGGGACACGTGCGTGTCCACTTTCGCGGGGTACAACCAAAGGCAAAACAGTCGCCTCCGAGATAGCTATACGGCAATCGCAGAGGCCACGGGCAAAACAAACCTGAAGGTGCTCACGACCAACATTTTGAGATTTACTTGTATGACGCACGTGTTAGCTAGTTAGAACCAGAACTCTGAGCCTTCAAAACGTACCTTCGCGATGCCGTGTGGTGACGACCAACTCAAATTATAGGATATCGCAGTGTGAGTATCACGCTTCTTCAGTCAGCCTCTCTCTAGCTGCGCACTTCGTGTTACACGGCACGCACCGCGGTCAGAGCCTCTGCTGAGCTTCATAGTCAAGGTTACCACGGTTCTCCGTCAGGGCTACGCAAAACAACAGCAGAACCACATTATCACACTTTCACATGCGACCGGCTGTGGAGAATACGGGTACTTCGCTCACCCAACGCGCTCGCAACGTCCCGTATCCAGCGCTCTCGCCTTTCTTCTTTGTACGACAGCTATGGAAATCTGTAAAACTGAACGTTGTTATTCAGTTTTTTACGTCCGTGGCAATTCACAACGGAACAGTAGCGTCGATTGCGGCGTTTCTTCGTAGCCTGCGGAGCGGTCTCGTCTGCTGTTGTTTTCGCCGTCGTTCTGGCGAGTGATCCAGCAAGCACTTCATGACGGTTCGGTGGCGCGTCCGACTAGCGGAGAGATATTCACAGCTCTCGTTCTCAGTGTTAAATGCGCAAACACACGCGATATTAAGCTCAATCATTGTTTCGCACTCGCTAGTTGTACCTGGTCCCTCAGCAAACTGTACGAGGGAGTCTGTCTTTGCACTACCCAATACTTCTTCGACAGGTGGCGCCACGCGTCTTGGAAACTCCAGAGTCTGACGTCTATACGGCAATAAAACAGAGGTCAGGAATATGAAAACACGACGGGCGCGAACATTACCACTCACTAATGTTTGCTACAAGACAAACTTCCCAATATTTTTGCCGACATTTTTGTAACAATGTTATTGTTGCATTTTTCGGCCACCAGCTATCATTATTGTAGTGTACGGCAGTACCACTAGATGGCTGTATGATTTATGTAGTGTACAAGAGTACTGACAGATGGCAGCGCGGCATGTACTGGATTCAATAATAAGGGCTGCCAATAAACCTGACGTCACTTGTCCGCCCGGGGACTCGGCGGTCGTGTCACTTACTCGCCCGATGCGCTCGACAATTATCATTCCTAGAAGTTCGGTTTAAATTTTGTCTTCGTCGTCCTTCGAGGATACCTTAGCATTACGTAAGACTAATGAAGACTCATCCAGGTGCAATTTTTGAGTACTATATGGCTGCTGGTTTATGCTCGCGTCAATTCCCAATAAAACTTATGGCCCTCAATTCTCCAGTGAGGTGCCGACCGCTATTCAAGTCAGCTTAAAGGGACACTAAAGAGAGAAACGATTTTTCTCATAATAGTAGTTTATTCTTTCACAATTCCAAGATCACCACGCTTGCCACGTGAAGATGATTGGTAAGCAAGAAAAAAAGCACAAAAAGAAATTGTTGTGGCGACGCCACCTTGAATTTTTCATACCAAACGCCGTGGCGTCATCGATTTTGACGGCGTCTACAAGGTCGGACGTAGTTCATGATCAGTAAAAATGAAGTACTTTGCCCTCTGAGGGAGCCATAAACTCAGCATACTAAGTTTAAACAAAGCTTCGGGAAATTTTCATGAGCCAATGTCACCAGAATACGGTAAGTATACGCTTTGAAATCCGCGACGCAACACGCAGTGATTACGGCGCCGCGAAATTTAAAAATGGAACTTTGACCTTGATTTTCTCGTCTATTAGTAAACCAATAGTGGTGAAATTGACGACATTATAGTTCTCAAATTACAAATTATCAATCTAAATCGAATCATTGTTTCACTTTAGTGTCCCTTTAAAGATGTCCTTTTACAGATTTTCGTCAGTATACGAGTTAATTATACCGTGGCCAGGTTTTATGTGTGGCCTCGTAGAAGCCTTACATAGTTTTACATAACTCCTTTCTGAGGCAGGTTCGGAAGTGTATCTAAACACGCGTTGAGCAGAAAACTAATTGGAAAGAAGAGGTAAAAAAAAATAGCTGTCACAGGCTGCATCTGCTTACATGCAGGTGTTCAGGGACCAAGGAAAACTCACATTCCTTTGAATATATCTACGGCTTCAGCATTTTTCTTTTTGCCGGCTCATTTCAGTCAGCCTGCGAGCCGTCCGCAGAGTCTGTCCGGTGATTAGGATCACGCCAATGTATCTGGCCCCGATTCGGGCATCACCTTGAACTCCCGGTCAGTAGCGGGATACGAGCATCGCGCGGGTCACGCTTTCACTGACGACCTTCGACGGGGATATATATGTCCGCAGCCAGGCATACCTGTTTCCGCAGCAAACCAATCGTAGATTATAGAAGAAGAAGAGAATCACTTTGGGCCTCTCTCATTCCGTACCTCAATTGCTAAGGAAACGAGAATTCGCCTGTCAACGACACTATAAGAGTTGAATGGAGCGTCGCTTGATGGCGCTGATGATTTCCGCGGGAGAAAATATATGCGAGGCGGAGGTCGTCTATATTAAGCGTGCTGATTCTCGTAGAACCTGGGCAAACACAAACGTTGGCAGATTAGACAGGAGTGGCAAGTACCCTGCAGAAAATAAGAAGAAGGGTGCCTCTGAGATTATTGGAAAACGCGGGAGCTACCGCTGCTTGTGTTGCAAGCAGTATAACTTCATGTATTCCTATGCTAGACAGTTAAAGGAGTAATTGTTAGGCTGTGTAAAGGTCGTTCAGAAATGCACACATTCGAAAATAATTATTATTTCACTTGCCGAAGTTGGGTGCTTACAATATACCAGTAGCAACATGTCAAGAATATTTTCGTGGGACGACAACGTAGATTTGGCGCTTCCCTAAAAAGGCACCTCTGGTATATTTATGCTGCAAATAACGCAGTGCTGAAACATGCGGTTATGAGCATTTATCTTCTCGTATCAGGAGTGGTTTCTCAAGCACCAACCTGCAGCCTGAGGAAATTGATGCTCTATATCACTTACCAGGATACTAATAAACCGGGAATGAAAACCCGCGAGACTGAAATCGAGAACTTGCAATTAACCAGCTTTAATTTGTTTCGTTCATTGTGGTCGCCCTTCTTAACATTATGATATCACCAAAGAACTATGGGGTAAAGACATAAAAACGAAAGTAGTCAAAGTTAATCAAGTTTCATTGCTGCATTGCCACGGTTCGGTGAAGAAGTCGACATGGTCTGAGTCATCGCTTTTAGACAAAGGCACACGCGAGCTCTATTGGTCATCGGAGTACGGTGCTTCCTCGGCGCTATCTTCGCTTACGATGCGGCTCTGGGTTAGCAGTGATCCGTCTGCGCTCATCCTGCGTTCCATTCGTGTCCCTATATTTTTTTTTCTTTTTTTTTTCGCACAGTTCCGCGTTAGTACGGATTACCAAACCTCCTAGCGCTTAGTTCACCTATGACTGCCTGGTGCTGAGTCCCGAGTGATTGTTACGCCGCTCACACTGAACTGCCCAGCTAGAGTGAGCAGAGAGAAATTACCTATCCAAATTTTCATGTTCTCTTCTAACATATATCGAGGACCGTGAATAAATACAAAGTTAGATCCAACGTTACTTCAATGTATACCAGCCAATTGGATTATTGAAACTTGAAGAAGCAGTACTAAAGAAATCTCGATAATTCCGAGATGTTTTTCATTATATTTGCTTTCAGGAACAAGAAAAGAAGTTCACTCTACTGGAAGCAATGGTTAAAAGACGTCTTGATGCGCATAAGTGTGTGTCTTTTGTGTAAAGATGCGCGCTATCACTTGTCCATGCGAATGCCTACGAGTGACTAAGCGACGCGCTACATATTTCACGATACTACCACATTTCACATTTATAAAAACCAATATACAATCGCGCTCGACTAATCCTCGTTAGCTCTTCCTCGTTGATTTCTATTCCTGTTTCAACACATACCACATACACACGGATATCAATTTCGAGCTGATAATTAATCACAAATGTATAACAATACATGCCCGTACTTGACCGAAGCCGCGAGAAAGTCCGGCCTCGCAAACTGCCCGGTGCGATGCCCATCTGAGGCCGGCGCGTGGCTAGCGCGCCAGCGACCTCAATCTTCACCACGACTAGCGCTGCTGCTTAGTTTTGAGGTGGAGACGGTAGTTGCATCAGGCACCTCCGCTCCGCCTCTCCCAAGATCCTACGGGCCACTAGCCGTGTGTGCCTTGTTGTACATAGTGACGGCAGTAGTGGTCATACAGTATGCAGTGAAAAGCCCGTTAGCTTCGTGCGCACGGAAGTACCGGATCCTTCTTTCCGGCGTATTTCCTTCTCTCGATGGCGGGCGCCGGTGAACTGCCTTGCTGGGAAGAGCCCCCAGTAGCACCACTATACTGTGGCTTCAATGAGCTGGCGATATGGTGGTGATCAGCGGCCCGCTCTAACGGTGTAATTGAAGGTGCGGTGTGTAGACAAATTGAACTACCATCTCATCGCCTTCTCTTCCAGTCTTGCCCTTCCTTCATCGACGAATTTGCTGAAAGGGTGGTTGTGACGTCAGTGCGCTATTCGTATAAGGGGCCAGCAATCAGGGTTCGGCGCTGGAAACGGCGACTACGTTCCGATTTGGAGTAACCGGCTTCATCACGACAATTATGAAGGTGAGAATAATGATTGTTTTTCCGATGACCAAGAAGTGTTGTTACATCATCAAGCAGATTGATACCGAGCGAATTAAACTTTCGTGGTTGCAAAGTTCGCCACTGATTATTCGCGTTAGTGGTTTTGAAAGGACGACCCTCAAGTTGAGCCCGCCAAGTACTATGCCTAACCCGCTCCCAGGGATATTTTGAGCAAAGATTTTCTTATTGACAGTCAAGATGCATTACACAGTTGGCAAGATAGCAAAATCGTAGTAATACCGTTTTACGAAGATGACTAAGAATTCGAGTGTCGTAAATGCTTTCTAGAAATTAACCCATTTCGGAACAATATTCGTAAAACAAACGTAACTTACGCCAGCACTAGGGCTATCGATTGACAATTACCCTGGTATTTTATCACAACAAAGAAAAGTAAAATTGTGAGCTAAACTTCACAAGTTTTTCCAGCAAAAACTGGGTATCCACTTCGCCATAAACACATTCATAAACATGCATTTAATCTATGTTACTCGCATTTTATTCTTAGAATATACATCTATAGAAAGCTGGAAGATGATGCATACAAAACTGCAAGCCTGGAGACCAGGAAAAAAAAAAGAAAGAATGCCACTTTTTTGATGTGTGAGAAAAGTGCTTTCGGAGAACTGTGCCTGCCTGAGCTAGTTGGTTGCACTTAGTGAGAAGGGTTTCCAGCCAACCGCACTGACAAGGGCACAGGAAGAGAGAGAGAGAGCCATCATTAAGGTTTCTGAACTTCGCAATAAGGTGAATAAATATCTACAATTCGTGACTAGCGGCTTGCAGGTGCATATTTCATGCGACTTCCCTACTGAAACGTTCCGTATGCCAGTCCAATAATTCCATATGTTTGCATACGGAATCCATATGTTTTCCGTATATTTTCCATACGTTTTCCATATATTTCCGTAAGATTCTTACGGAAACATACGGAATTATTGGACTGGCATACGGAACGTTTCAGTAGGGTTGCAGGTGCATATTTCAGTCTGCATGGACGACGTGGTTAATTAAACCGTTCAAAGGCACCAGGTACTGGGATACTGCCAATTCACACGACACGCTACATAAAAGCAGGACTTCGTGCAAACCGACAGATGTGTAGTCTCCTTTGCACCGGTTTTAAAAATTATGATTAGTGTCACCCAGACAGCCGCGGTACTCATTATGTTTTTGCTTGATCAGAGTGCAAGGGCTCACGTCAGCTCCTCCACCGTACAGCATGTAAATGGAGTTCATTTCTCTAGTTAGTTCTGATTAAAGGCAGAATGATTTACTAAACACATTAAGTTTAACACCGCTTTACAGTTGCCCACCTACACTTTTCTTTGTGGATTACCGCGTCGTCTAATGGGACTTGAAATTTACAACAAAATTGTCTTTTTTGTTACCGATAATGTAGCAGCGTATTTCTAACTGACACTATCGATTTTTTCAAGAGCCAGTAGCAACAAGTGGTTCGCTTGTGCGTGTATACGACATGAGCAAGCTGCCAATAATCTCAAGTTGCAAAGCCATACGGAAGACACTACAATTATGGGATAAGAGGCGCTGAGTACATTCGAAGCGCTATTCGTACAAGTATCTCAGTTATCGATTGTGCGCAGCCGGACACGACTTGCAAGATTTTTGCTGCCACGCTTGGCCCAAAAAGCGACATGCGTCTATCTTCACATTACATCACACCATTTTATCTCACTACTCCCCATTAACAACGAAAATGATGAAAGCGGTAGTCCGTGGAGCGCACGCCGGTCCTGAAGTGTCTGATTTCGGCAGTTACGCAAGCGTTAAACGCGGACGCCTCGAGCGGGAATGATAAAAGGTGAAGGGGATAAAACCAGCGATCTTTATTTTATTTTTTCATCTGTTTTCTTCTAAACACTTGTCTTTTCATCATCTCGCAGGTCGTCATTGCGTTCGCCCTTGTGGCCGTTGCACAGGTTGGTGCAGTACAGTACGTTCCTGAAGCAGCGGTCTCTACGCAGCATCGGACGCAGGATGTAAGGAACCTATTCACCGCGAATAGTACTTACGCCACGCGAACTTGCTAACTGACGCTCAACACGCCCGCGCCGTGTGACGTTTCCAGGAGGCATCGCTTTTAAGGATATACTTAAGCGCAACAGAATCATCCAGAGCTGCCTGTGTTGAGTTATTAGCCTCTCAGACATGAAAGGCTAGCTCAACACGCCAGACTTCATGCAGCCACCATAAGGTATTGCCACAGAACAAGACAGTGGGATCTTCAGGTTCATACAATCAAATATCTGTGCCATTGCCGGCACTTGAAGGAGCGACGACCGGCGTTACAAGTAGTCGTTATGCAATGGCCTCGTCTTGGCAGGGCTTATCACCAACGAAGCAGTGATGTGAGCGAAGTCGTCGCCCTGTGTAAGCGTAGCATTGCAATGTCAGTATTGTAATAGTATACTTCGTATTAGATTCTTTTACACAATTTATAAGAATACCACTCCCGAAGGCAACGTACGTTGGCAAAACGATGTTAAAGGGACACTAAAGAGCAAAACGAGTTTTCTCGCATTAGTAAAGTGGTCTTCCACGATACCAAAAACACCACGCTTGCTGCGAGAAGACGCTTAATAAGCGAGAAAACGCGCAAAAAGAAAATACAGGTGGCGACGTCACCTTGGAATTCCCGCACCATTTGCCGTGACGTCACATTTTTGACGGCGCCTGCTTGGGCCTACGTAGCTCCTAATCGGTTAAATCGAAGTACATTGTCCTCTCAGGGGGCTAGAGACTTGATAAAACGAGTTTGTGGAAATTTCGTCGAGCCAGTGGCGCCAAAATACGTTAAATGCTCTTTGAAATGTTTTACGTCACGAATTACAAAGTTCGGCGCGAAATTTAAAAATGAAACTTTGAACTAATAATTAGCTGAACTAAAGCTAATAATAAACCTATGGTGGTGAAATAAACTACACAAGAATCCTCCGAGCAGACTTTATCAATCTAAACCAATTCATTGTTTCTCTTTAGTGTCCCTTTAAACTATCGCTTGAGCTGTATTTCTCATATTGTGCTCGTGATCCAGTCATGTTGTGAGACCGGATCACGATCACCATAATGCATGAATGTGTCGTGCCTGCCGCGGTCGTCTAGTGGTTATGGTGCTCGGCTGCAGGCCCGAAGGTCGCCGGACCGAATCCCAGCCGAGGCCGCCGCATTTAGATGGAGGCGAAATGCTATAGGCCCGTGCACATATACCTATAGATTTAGGTGCACGTTAAAGAGCACCAGATGGCGAAAATTTCCGGAGCCCTCCAGTACGGCGTGCCTAATAATCATTTCATGGTTTTGGGACGTAAAACCTCAACAATTATTAATATTATGAGTGTGACCCACGTGAAATTACTCACATGATGCAATGATACTCATCTCATGGCTGAACGGTGTCTGTAGCCCTCATGTCCCGCGCGTTGCGTGTACCTCACACGCACGCATGTATACGTTCGCAGGTATGGGGCAACTACAACTTCGGTTACGACGAGAAGCACTCCACGGGCGGATCCTGGCGCAAGGAGTCTAGCGACGCGTCTGGCAACACTGTCGGCTCATACGGCCTTCACGACGCGGATGGCCGCGTGCGCATCGTCAATTATATCGCCGACAAGTACGGCTTTCGCGCAATGGTTGCCACCAACGAGCACGGCACAGCCGCTTCCAGCCCGGCCGGCGTGGGGATCAACGCTCCGATGGGACCCATAGGACCTCACGTTGATAACGAAGATACCGGTGGAGAAGAGAATGCCTTTGCAGCTGCGGCGCCCGTTGCTGTCTTTGCTCCCGTTCCAGTCGCCATTGGTGCTCCCGCCTCTAAGGTGTGGCCCGCTGCAACCTTCAAGCGGCTGCCGTTGCCCCTTTGAGGGCGTACGCTGTCCTCAGCCGAGCATCAGCCGCCACTCACTGTTCCCACAACCGCTGGGAGTTTTGTGGCTCCCGCTACGGCTGCTTTCGTGGCTAACGGATGTGAGTCTACCCATTGGGAAACAGGTTGAGTACACTTACGGCAAGCACAAGTAGGCTAAAGGGAAGATGACATGACACCTGATGTACTCATGTCAGAACCCGCGGTGTTTTTCACCCGTTTTCTTGCTTTGTGGTCTGGCTGTTTAGAAGGTATTTATGGTCAGCCTACGGGATAGTCAAATGAGAACACCATGTGTTTTGTTTTGCACCACATATCCTGACAATTATGTTGTCTCTATTTCGCTGCTCGCCCGACTTGCACCCGCATTCATGTTCATGTCTGTACCTCATGGTTATCTTCTTGACCAATCAGCGTGTCCCTCTTACCGTGAAGTGAAATAAACGCATTGTGGTATTTTCATGAATTCTTATATTGTACAAAGAACAACGGACACAAGTTGTCGCTTGGTCATTATCTGCACTGTATTTCTTTTCCTTTTCTTTCAAAGCTGTTAAGGTCCACTGTCAAAAAGTTTTTGTGTGCTGCATCCTCAGCCATTCAATCAATGAACAGTCCCATAACAAAAACCCACAATGCTTTATACCTCACAAAGACCAGTCAGCGGGTTGCAGCGCTGTGAAAGTTCTAATGACGGACAAATGAACACTTCTGTAAATGCTTAATATAATTAACGTTTAGTTGTGGGATGCTGACAAACGGGTGGTACTGTCAAATGATCTTTAAATAACGCGCAATACTGAACAGGACACGTTATTACTACAGGAAACGAATAAGGAGTAGTTTCTAACTTTGCCGTTACAGATGCGAGAAGCACACCCAGGACACGCAGTACATGGTTTACCAGTGCACCTGTTAAGTCCTACTGTTGCGATTGCGCTGGGGCACATACACGTGCACGCATGTACATTCACACAATTGCCTGCAAAGTGAGGCAACACAGTGTCCTGGAGTATTGGTATTTATTTTACGAAATGCATAGCATATACGAGCATTACTCGTGAAAATAAAAATTCGGCAGATCCCACGCATTGTGGGAATCGATGTAATGCGAAGCAGCCAGCAAAGAGCTGAATACATCGCCTTGTTTGTCTTTGAGCCAAATGAAATCATTCATGCCATGGCATCTAGTCCACCATATATCGCATGTTTGCCATGCACGCATGCATGCACAATCTAGAGTACACCATGCCAATGAAACGCATATTCTGGTATGTAAATGCATGACCTGTCCCTTATGTTCATCACGCACTCGTGTCATTCCATACCAATTTTGGTATATATCACGTTAACAAAACGGCCGGAAGCGCACCATGACAGTGGCATGTAAATCATACCGTACATGACATGCATAACATGATACGCATGTTAAGACCTCTCATTTATGTTCATCATACAGTCACATCGCGCAATACCAATTTTGGTGTATATCAAAGGAGCAAAATGGCCGCGAGTGCACCATGAGTAGAGCATGTAAATCATGCCATACATGACATGCATATTATGGTTTTTCATGTTACCACCTGTCACTAATGTTCATCATACAGTCACATTGCGCAATACCAGTTTTGGTGTATATCAAGCTATCGAAACGGCCGCGAATGCACAATGAGCGTGGCATGTAAGTCATGACATACATGGCATGCATGTTATAGTTTTCATGTTACCACCTGTTATTCATATTCTTCATACAGTCACATCGCGCAATACCAATTTTGGTGCATATAAACCTAGCGAAACGGCTAGGAATGCACCATGAGCGCAGCATGTAAATCATGACATACATAACCTGCATATCATGATTTCCATGTTACCACCTCTCATTTACGTTCGTCATGCAGTCGCGTCGCGCAATACCAATTTTGGTGTATGTAAAGCAAGCGAAACGGCACGAGTGCGTCATGAGCATGACATGTAAATCATGTCGTGCATGTCATGCATGTCATGATTTTCATGTTACCACGTCTCATTTACCTTCGTCATACAGTCGCTTCGCGCAATACCAATTTTGGTTACATCAAGCTAGCGAAGCGGCCGCGAATGTATCATGAGCGTGGCAATTAAATCATGACATATATGGCATGCATGTCATGGTTTTCATCTTGCCAACTGTTATTCATGTTCTTCATACAGTCACATCGCGCAAAACCAATTTTGGTGTATATCAATCTAGTGAAACGGCCGCTAGCGCATCATGAGCGTGGCATGTAAATCAGATCGTACATGACTTGCATGTCATGATTATCATGTTACCACGTCTCACTTACGTTCGTCATACAGTCGTGTCGCGTAACACCAATTTTGGCGTATATCACGCAAGCGAAACGGACGCGAATGCACCACGAGCGTGGCATGTAAATCATGACATACATGTCATGGATGTCATGGTTTTCATTTACCACGTGTCAGTTATGTTCGTCATACAGAAATATCTCGTCATAGCAGTTTTCGTATGTATCCCTTCATTTAAACGGCCGCGAGCGCCCCGAGACAATGTCATGTAAATCATGCTGCACGTGACATGCGCGTCATGATTTGCATGTTAGGACCTGTCATTATGTTCGTCATGAACTGTTGTCACGCCGTACCAGTTTTGGTATATATGAAATTAACGGAACGGCCGCAAGAGGCCAAAGGCCGTGGAATGTAAATCATGCTGTTCATGACATGCGTGTCATGATTTTCATGATATGACCTGTCATTTATGTTCGTGATAAGGCCATGTTATGACACACCAATTTTGGTATACATCCGATTAACGGAACGGCCAGGGAGCCCAAAGGCCGTGGAATGTAAATCATGCTGTTCATGACATGCGAGTCATGATTTTCATGATATGACCTGTCATTTATGTTCGTAATAAGGCCATGTTATGACACACCAATTTTGGTATACATCCGATTAAGGAAACGGCCAGGACAGCACAAAGTCGTAGGCGGCTAGATAGATAGATAGATAGATAGATAGATAGATAGATAGATAGATAGATAGATAGATAGATAGATAGATAGATAGATAGATAGATAGATAGATAGATAGATAGATAGATAGATAGATAGATAGATAGATAGATAGATAGATAGATAGATAGATACGCTCAAAGTCGCAGAAGTTCGCTAAGAAATGCTTCGCATTTAAAAAAAGAGCACACTTGGGTGGGTATGCAGCCTGAGCTTGGGTGAAGTGCACGGTTTTTGAAGTACACTGCCCTTACTGTTTTGCTTGTTTGTTTCTTATTCTCAAACAGCATACACCGGAAAAGCGGAGATCTTCCCGCGAGCCATCAAACAATGTATCTGCTCATGCTAATCACACACTAGAACATAAATCCTTTTGTATTCTAATATACACGTTCTTGAGTACCCTATCTTTTAACTTCCTCATGCTACGGTTTAAGTGCACAGTATTTCGCAGGCAGTCAGACTCAGAACTCCATATATCGTTCCTCTATATTGCTGAGTCGATTAAGTACAAGGTGAAAATATTGCTTCGTAGCGCAGATCCCGCGCGCGCAGCGCGTGCATTCCTAAGGAGCGCCACAAAACAACGCTAACCGCAATGCAAAGTACGCATGCTACCATGCGCTGCTTCCGTCTGTATAATGTACTCTTGCACAACGTCAAAAATAAATACACGGGGAAACGCTTAGCATACACCGCCAGCCCCGCTATCGTAAGACCGCGAGAGTATGCGTGTCTTACGCGGCTTTGACCCGGTGGTTGGCAGGGAGGATTTGCGTACGCGCTTGTCCGTGTAAGGCCTCTCCATCGCAAAACATACCGCCGAGAAAGGTCAAACTGCGTAACCCGGCGGACGCAGGGAGTGAACGCGCGAGAACGCTTCCTTGTCCCCGTAACACCGCGGAACTGGCGAGGAAGCTTCTTGTATGCACTTGGTAGCCTGCATTTAGTGCCGAGGTAAGCCGTTCATTAAAGCAGTGGAGTGCACGCCTTAAACCGCGGTGCCGTTAGCCAAGGAGGGCCAGAGATTTGAGTAGGTCAAAGCGAGAGTGCGATGCAGGTGGAAGGGCAGTAGGAAGAAAGCCACTGGTCCTCACTTTGTGTTTTCGCTGTGCTGCGTTTGCGGTTATCGCTTTTTTTTTTCTTTCCAAACAAGCTCCGTGTTTATCGACGCACTGATCATGACCAGGAAAGAACAGTCGGACGAAGCTAATAAGTTCGTGCCCACTCAAAATAAAGAGATCTTCATTGACCCACTGCTATTGCTGAGTTCGGCGTATAGCAACAACGTGATCCGATTGCAGTGCACGATGCTGCCCCCCCCCCCCCCACCCCCCAGCTTTTGAGACATACATTCAGAGCTTGCATTCTCATCCGCCCATCTCAGAGTGCAGTAGACGTCGTCGCGATTAAGGATAAGTGTAAAGCATTCATGTCTAACGCGTAATAAAGGCCAAGCTTGTTGGCAAGCGGTGAGTGTCGAGTCCTATACAACCAACGGCAGTGCGCACGATAGGGTTTATTTTCGTACTCTGCAGCATGAAACGTCAAGCAATGTATATTTGTATGCACCTCGAAGACCACGACCCAATGCTTCTGTTGGTCTATAAAGGCGACCTTTTTGATGGCCCGGTAGACTGCTTAGTCTGCATTTAACGCTGAAGTAAGGCACTCGATGAAATAAAGAAGTGCTTGTTCAAAACTCTGGTGCTGTCTGCCAGAGATGACGGGAGATTTTACTGGCTCCGTGATCAGCCCACAGTGAGGCGTAGGAAGAAAGCCACGGGGTCTCCCTTGTGTTTTCGCGAAAATGATTAAGTATTTAGCGAAACGTATTCGACGAAATACCGACCGACCCAGTGGCTAACCGACGGACGTGTAAATGGGGTGGAAAAATAGCTTCCTTTTCAAGTGAATGCTCCTTACAAACGCGAATGCATGCAGAGTTTTGTTCACTCATTAGTAGAACGTTTCGAAAGAAAGAGATCTGTTTCATAAGCATGTTATTCTTGGCACTATGCTTGAAGCATGAAGCAAGGACAGAGAAGAGGCAGAGAAGCTTCAACTTTGATCAGCTTTGGCCGCCAATAAACAGTTGGTATAGTTGGCGCTCCTCTGTCTCTTCTCGGTCCTTTCTTCACGTTTGAAACACCGCGCTAGGAATAAAATGTTTAGCAAACATAGGCACCAACTCGGCCAGGAACAGGTTCTTTTAGGTCTGATTCAATTATGCTGTGGAAGTTCACGTTTTTGCAAGAAGGGAGCTTAAGCTCAAGCTGGTTCATTGGTGCGGTATATTTCGGCATTGCGATGATGCCGAAATTTACCGCGCGTTGCCCCTGAAAAAAAAAGTGAGGGAAATAATTTATCGTGGGAAAGGGGCGAACGTCCTTGCGTGAAACATTCTCAACTCTGAATGTTTGCGTACGCAAAGCACTCATTTCAACTGATAAGAACGAAAGTGGCATAAGAAAGACGAACGAGAACAAGGTGTGTCTCCCAAAGTACGTAAACATGCTTGGCTACCTGCGCTTTTGTCGCCCATTGACCCTTCTACATGTGCGCCTGCTTGAAGATCCTGAGAAGCTGGTAAACACTCCGCGCGCAAGTTTGCGGCGCTTCGAAAACACACCAACGCGCTCGTACGTGCTTCCCTGCTTCCACGCGGAGTGAGGTGACGAAACGACGGTGTTGAGGGGGAGTGCCGCCAAACACTCTTGTAAACAAGGATACCCGCCCTCGCTCATAAACATCGCCAAGATCGTACGCACCTTATAAGACGTGAATGAGAAATATTCAAGAAACATGGCACGCAGTTTCAATAAAAACCATGCGTAAGCGGAGTAGCCGCAAGTGGCGTCCGCCCGTAAGTGTTGGAACTCACACAATATCACCAGCAACAAGTGGGAAGATTGCAGTGGTGTGACAAAGACCACGACGATGGCGACAGAGAGCGCGTAAAGGTAAAACGAAAACCCGGATTGAAATTGTGCACGTAGCATCAATGCCAGACTTTTTCTGCGAACATAACCCGTTGATGACTTACATAGTACTAAAGTGAGCAAGTTTGGTATAGCAAACGCTTAGCTTCGAGCCCATAGCCAAAAACAGCATAAGCTACACTAAATAAAAAACTGAAGTGAGTAACGCTGGCGATTAACATGCTGGTAGTGTGTGCTTCAGAGGCCTTGAAAGCTGAAGAAAGTACTTGCAGCTAAAACAATTTAATAAAAGAATTAAAGCGCCGCGTGCGTTCACAATGTGGCAGAGTATACGGAGCCGGTATTGTTATGAAAACTGCTAAATGCTTGCTTTTTTTTGTATTCGAAGCACACTTTGTCGGTCTGACTGCATGATTTGCTTGCTTCAACCCCATTACGATGTACTTACTGTACGTAATCACTGCAACGATTTACAGGTTTGATCGATTTGTTCAAGGCGGCGATGTATCAAAACGAAGCGGTGTCAAGACAGCCAGCATGGCTCATGTGAGCAAGAGATCTGTCTCGCACCGTGTTCGATCAGTCACAGCCGAGTGCGTCTCCTTGAACTTGGTCGTAAAGCCAATGCAAGAGTATATAAGAATAAGGAAAAAAGCTCGCTCACGCCTTGACGGATCATAAAGCTCGAGGCACGCATCAATTAAGGGAAGAATAAAAACAGAGCTAAAACGAATCGAGAAACAAGGAGAGAGAGAGGAAGTTGCAAGCGGGTCAAGTTCAGGTCAACGTGTCGCGGGTCGCGTTCGCGCTAAATAAAGATTCACCGGACCCGGTGAAAATGAAGCAAACATCAATCCCAGCGAAAGAGCAAAGTGCCACTAAGATCAGATAGAGTGGCGAGGAGGAGTTGATGAAAATTGAAGGTGAAAACAGACCGCGAGAGCTGCGGCAAAAACACCGCGGCCCAATTTAGAACAACGTGTGACGGACAGCGAAGGAAATAACGAGATTAATGCCAGCCGGCCGCCTCAGCCGCCACCTTGAAAACGCTAGGTTGAAAAGCCGCGCTTGTCGCGCTGTATCAAAACAAATCTTGTCGCTTGGAGTACTTGAGAAGAGTCAGGCAGAGAGAGATAGAGAGAAACGAAGGAGCGATTAAAGCAAGCTTTCTACCTGCCTTCTCTCAACTGCTACGACTGCAAAAAAGAAAAAGAAAGCCGAGAGATGAAGTATTTGCCAGAATCTGAATTTTGGGTGAGAGCTCCCCCCGTAAGTTACATACAGGCTTGGAGTCTATGGTAATATTACAAGTCAAGATGCCTTCCTATCGAAAGTCAGCCCTGAAAAAAAAATAAAAGAAGAAGAAAATCAATTCCTGCCGTTTCACCGCCCGCCTCCGCTTCTTTCCTCCCGCCCTCAACTGTTCTGGCTCAATTCTGTACGCCCTCACTTACGCCGCTTAGTCTATAGCACGCTGAAAACGGCAGGGAGATGTATTGGACGACCGTAGCATCAAGGGGGTATGCCGAGTGAAATGGCTAGAGAGGGAGGGCGCAGAGAATGTGATTTGGCGCAGAGACGCGGCTCATATGTGACGTCCTGAAGCCGCCCCCCCCCCCCTGGCACTACAGCGTTCAACATTCCGGACCATGAGCGGTCGGCATTGTTCCGAGCCGGCTGCACTCTCACACAGTTGGCATCTCCTCTCCTCATCTTTCGAGAAGAGCGGAGATAGAGAAAGAGCTATGTAAAGAGTTTAAATAGGCGCATAAGACGTAGGGTGTAGCTGCCGCGTATCCGTGGCTTTGAAAAGCCCTCTTCGTTATCCTTGAACGGACGACACGAAGTACCAGGAGGAGGCCTACGTGCACTGAGTCGTTGATACTTTGATGTGCGCGTCGTCTTTTGACCTGGCAAATGCTTTGCAGAGCGGCCGTGTCCGTTTTCTTGGTTTTGTTTTGTTTAGCTTTATATTTGTGAACTGTACGCGTCGGTTGTGGATGAGCGCACGAATCGGAGTGTGAGTCACGTGGTGGGTGGACGCCACACCGTGTAAACCTTTTTTTTTTCCTTCTCGTTTTTTTTTTTTCCTACCCGAATTCTCCGTCGAGTCGCCGCATAAAAAGCGAGGCGGGAACAGAAAGAGCGCGCTATTTGGTTTTGGTTGCCCGGCAGCTCAGGATTACCAGTTCAAGCGAAATGAAGGTAAGGCGCGCGTTCGGAAGGTTACTGGAAGTGCAAATTACTTGCCAGGGCTTACACTACGCGGCATCTTTGCAAATGTAGTATGCTTCATTCGCAGTCATTATCGTACAACAAATATCGTACAACAATAAATCGGGTGCCGACTGCTGTCGTAAGATAACGTATAGAAATTCTGTTACGCAATTTTTCGGAACACACAAGGAGTTTCAACAATCCCTCCTAACGCGTTAGACAAAGTAGGATGTAAAGCTCAGTGGCGATCTTTGCGCTCCGTTACTGGGCAAAATATTTCTTTTTAATCGCTCAAGTAGCACTGACACGTGCAGATAGGTAGCTTGCAGCGATCTCATAAAGTGTACTCGTTCTGTACGTGGTTACAGTCATGGCCAGCCCATATTCTTTTATATAAGAAAAAAAAAGTAAATAGCATAGTCTGTGAACCTGCACTCGGGGATATTGCTATGCGCAGTGCATGAATACGGCTTCCTGTTGCTGACCAATAGGTCATGGGTTCGATTCCTGGTCTTGGCGACCGCACAGCTGGTCGCGAAATGCAATAGTACTGGGGTACTTATAGGTGTAGACACGCATTTAATGATTCGTGGTGGTCGAAACTATAGGAAGAAACCATAAGCCACAGCATCCCTTATAAGGATTAAGCCATAGTCACTAGCCCAACTCGCCTTCTTGTTGTCATTGAGATCTTTCGATGCGTCGAGCCCGGCAATCAAATATTTTCTGATGATTTTTAAGTTCAGGAGCTGAGCAACCAGGCTGGTATGAACGCTTAATGTCCGATGGAAAGCACGTTTCAGAATTATGCAAATCCCTATTTCATTATTTGCGTTTAACGTTCATCCACATTTCTGCATTCTCTAATTTCTACATGACGCCATCTTGCACGACACTGGAAAAGCAAGACGAGAAACGCGCAGTGTCTTAAGTAATTGGGCAAAGTATGGGTCACTTACTTTGGTCACATTTGTGCAGACGTTATAGACAAATACTTGCGCACCGCTTACAATGAAGAGCAACTGTAAATTGCCGCACGAGTAGTTTAGGAAACTTGCGGCCCGATTGTACTAAAGAGCCATTTCTGCATGGGAGCTTTCGTCACACGTATAACTTGAGTTAAAGCTATATGTATTAAGTTTACTGAAAGAGACAAGCGCGACAAACTAGCAAAAAGTACTCGTGTTAAGTAACCACGCACGAAACTAGAAAAGGTAGAATGCATTAAGGCTTGGATTGTGGTTAAAATTACTCGGGGCATAATGACGTTGTTAGAATGATAAGAAATTCAGCGTTACTGACGGTTCAGCTATATAGTTCTGCATTTATGGTTCGTTGAGTTACGTTTCACTGTCATGCTATTATTGTGCAGCAAATTTGTTGTTGATGTAAGCTGCAATAATAACAGCCCCACCCCCTTTTTTCTTACTCGGCGCAAGCTCCTATAAAGCTCTGGGTTATCAGTGATGGGCATTGGTTATTAATCAGTAGCGATAAGATCAGCAGATCTAACTGCGACAACGAATGAAAAAGCAATTGAGAATTTCGAAATTGAACTATTTGGTAGGCAGTGTAGGTTTTTAAGAGTTGGGACATTCGATGAGACGCAGCCTTGGCGCGTAGTAGATTAGAAAACGCTGCACCTTACAATGCGGAAATACTCTCGATGTAATTCTTAGCGACTAACGAGTGCCCTCTTTTTCGTCAGAGGCATCCGTGCTGCATTTCAGGCTCATCGTTCTGTTTGATTTAGGACTAAATTTTGAATAGCTGCTAGGTGACTGTAGTCAGTCCGCGCACAAATACAGAAACATGCTTGTATCTTTTAGGGCATTCACTGTGCAGAGAGAGGCCATTCTCAACGAAGCCGAGGTTTCAGAAATGGCGTAGTATTTATGGTGTGCATACATTCGCGTTGGTAAGGTCCTGGAGCTACAGGCCGCTACGGAAACGACTTGATAAGACGGAAATACAGATATTTATGCAGCAAATCTTAACCTTAGACTTGTCCTCATTGTAGGTAAGATATCTCTTGTGGAGGTAGTTGACTGCATATGTATATCCATATATATACTTTTTCATTGCATGAGGGCAAATATTTTGCCGGCAGTCTCAAATCATTAATGCTTTGGTGGTTATTACCTCGTTATCTCTACTCTACGTTTCTGGGTAGGTATCTTGAACATTGCTCGTCACATTCGTTTCAGACGTCAGCCTTTTTCCTGGCAGCCGTGATGGTCCCGGTGGCAGTGTGGGCGATACCTGCTGCCCCTGCAAGCGCCGTGACGAACCGATTCTTCACCGACGGTGTACGTACAACACTGAGGACGCTGCTATTGTTGTGTTAGATCCTTAGCGTGAAATTCAGTTCCCTTCAAAAGCCTATAAGGTCGACAGGATCGTAGGTGTGGAGTCATTTTAGATTTCGCACTAGCTACCTACACTTGTAAATGGGCCAGAGTGTTTCATGCGCATTCTTTTTGCGGCCACACTTGGCTTTCGACTAGCATTCCTTTTATAGATATGTAATGGGAATGGAGGTTGCGTTTGACACAGCCCTTAAGGCAGGCGCACCCATCGCACATTTCTGAGGGGAACACAGGAAAGAGATTTCACGGGGGAAGTGAGAAGCTGGGCGTATTTTAGGGAAATTGTCGGTGCAACTTCTCTAAGTATGTGCTTCCCTTTCTGCCCCGCCACGGTGGTTTAGTGGTTGTGGCGCTCGACTGCTGACCCGAAGGTCGCGGGATCGAATCCCGGCCGCGGCGCCTGCATTTTCGATGGAGGCGAAAATGTCTGAGGCCCGTGTGCTTAGATTTAGGTGCAGGTTAAAGAACCCCTGGTGGTCGAAATTTCCGGAGCCCTCCACTACGGCGTCTCTCATAATAATATCCTGGTTTTGGGACGTTAAACCCCAGATATTATTATTATTAATGCTTCCCTTTCTGGGACGCTTGCATATGAAAATTATCAGATTGGTGTTTTGTATATGTAGCGGACAATTTCGACTTCCCCTTTCTTGCCACTTGTACCAAGCGATACATGGCTATAAAATATGGGGTTCATGTACTTATTGTTTTGACTTATCTGATGCAGCAGTTGGGATAATGCGTCCACATTGCCATGTACAAACAACAATGAAGTAGACGTGATACTGGCAAACTACGAGCCGCTGTTATATGTTAGTGCCTCTTTCTAGAATTTTCTTACTACACAAATTGTCCACAATGTCAAGAGGTTTTAGTGACAAGAAAACTAAGCTTCGGAGAATAAATATACTACAGAAAAAAATAGGCATATGCCGAATTCTACGAAGCCTTTAATACTAACTTTTTGTCCTATATCTATTGTAAGGTCTTCACTGTCATGTGCCTATATTGTGGGGGATTTAAGCACAAGGTATTACTCTTGTTGGCCATGTCAAGCATGCACGGAGTATAACGGGTATAGCCTCTATTAATGCTTAGTTTTTAAAACAATCCATAATTATTCCTTACCCGGAATTTAGGAGAGGGTTGACTAAGATTATTGTTTGTATTCTGGCAACGAAAGCATTGAAACAATTAGTATCCCATCAGCACATCGAATGTACCTCATGTTTTCATTGCTATCATGGTTTATCCTTCCCCGTGCACGCAAATTTTTGTAGGCCACTATTTATGGCAATATACGTGACACCTGGAAATAAATCCTTGCTTTTGATACTCTGTGTTAACTCGAGTCACAGCCTGCACCTCGTTGTGTGCCCTTCTTCCTTCGATTCTCTTTCCATCCTCATCTCACCTCTTGCACTGCCCAGTTTAGGGTGGCAAATCTGGTGTTTCCCTATGGTTAACGACAATGCCTTTCGCATTCTAATCACGTCTCTCTTCCCGAGCCCGCTTGGCATCGAGCCTGTGGGCGTTAGGACGCGCGTAACGAGGACGTTCCCGGGTAGCTAATATGACTATAGAAAATACCCTTAGCGAGCAAAAGCACTTTCTCTTGCTCAACAGCCATAACTAGCTAAAGTTCCCTAGCAGACCTATGGCGGTGATGTAATCGTGAACCCACTGTGCTGTGTGTCTCCGCCTTGCGGTAATATATTGCCTTACGTTGGCGAATTAAAACACGTACTCTCAGACTTACAAATCCACTATGTGTATATCCATGTGGAGGGCAGTTGATTATCGCTCTTTAAATAACCCTTTCATGTTAAAAAACTGGGAGTGGAAACACGAACACAAGAGAGAAGTCAAGACACCACAAACGCCGACTGGGTGAGCCATGTGAGCGCATGCACGGGCCAACCGTCGATTAACTTGAATAAAGAAGAAATCAAATGCCTGAATCTTTCACATAGACCACTACGTGTGCCGGATTGATAGGTGTCGCCTGTTGTCTGGACATGCGCAGATATGTTTTTGTGTCTACCTTCTTTTCCGTCGATGTGCGCCTTTTTTTAGTTGTCATTCGGCTTTGTGGTGTCTTGACTTCTTTCTTGTGTCCGTGTTCTCACGCCCAGTCTTCTTAACATGAATACTTACCAACTTGCTCAGCTCTGTTATTCTAAAATGCCTCTTTGTTTCGCCAGCTTCCTTTAGTACGCCAGCTTTAACTCTTATGTTTTCGATTGATGCTTATGCTTTCTGTGTAAACGCAGGGTCAGGGAGCTTACCAGTACGGATACGACTGGACGTTCCCGGAAGGCGAGGGCGCCTTCCAGCGCGAGTCCGGAGACGCCGAAGGACGCAAGCAGGGTTCCTACGGCCTCAAGGATACCGACGGGCGTGTGCGCATCGTCAGCTACATCGCCGACGAGGGCGGATTCCGCGTCAGCGTGTCCACGAACGAACCCGGAACGCAGCCGTCTTCTCCGGCGGACGCTCTCTTCCAAGTGCCCCAGGGTCCGTACCAGGCGACGGCGTACGAAGCACCCAAGACCGAGAAGACGTACAAGCCGGTCCAGTCTCAAATCCAGACGTCCCAAACTGTAGCAGCAGTTCCTGTCGCCGTCACTGCGCCGAAAGTGGTTCCTGTCGCTGTCGCTGCGCCGAAGGTGGCGGTCGCGGTTCCTACAAGGCACGTGATCCCTGCGACCTACCATTATTACCCACATGCCCACGGGCCTGTGATCTATTCGCAGCCGACCGGAGTCATTCCAGTGCACGGCCGGGTTGTGTATAGATTGTAGTGCCGCTTAACTGAATGCGCAACTGCAGTCTCAAGATTGTGCGAGATAAGGGCAACGCCCATCAACAACCGAAATGCAGAAAACGAAAAAGAAATAGCGGCTGTTATGCCTCCGAGTGCCAGAAAATCATCAACCTGTTGAATACGTGCTGAACTTTCTCACGTACGATGTTGAAGTCTATAAGAGCGCAGCGTCAGCTGATGCTCGTTACAGAAAATAAATGCTCGTTGATGTTTCGGAAAAAAGTGCCTTCTGTCTTGTCTTGCTGGAATCAGTGCAGGAACGCTGAACCAGATGCGTACCCGTTGTTGAAGGGTTCCCGAACGCAGCCGGCGCTTCGACGTCTTGTGTCTTCATTGAATGCATAACCGACATTTTACAGTCAAGTAGTTCTATATTGGTTCACAAACGAATTATGATATAAACGCTCACATACATTAGCACACCCACAGTTATACTTTTATTACCGGAAATTCATAACTCAGGATACCATCATAAATTGCGCTAAATCACGTTTAGAAGCAATTTCAACGCAAGTATCCCAATCGCAGAAGTGGAGTTGGCGAATATATACTGCAGGAATGTCCACTTAATCAAAATGCGAGCGAATATTCCAGAAGCATGACAGTGCAGAACGCTGGAACTAATAAGCAACAACTATCAATCAGTCGTGGTCTCTGCTTACGCTTGCAGACTTGTCACCATCTTCGATGGTGCGCGTCACTGGTGCCCTTTCTCACACCTCCATTATATCCTCTAGTCCCTTTATGACCATCTCCTTGCGCACATTAACGAGCCGAAAGAGAGTCTCGCTATGTTCCCTCACTTTTCTTGCAAGGACAAAAATAAAGTTATGTCTCCCTCTCTCTCTCCCTCCTAAACTAACACTAGCTATTAGTTAGTGGCCGCTAAACTTGCTTAGTAATACAATGCCAGGATGCCATGTTCCTAGAAAGATACCCCTCAAAGACTGACTACGCGTGATTTCATCCCATTTAGTTGCTAAATATATCGAAACATTGGCAGTCTCGACACTTCTAAGGCCGCCTACCTTTAGCACTGACACGCTTCGATTCCGCAGCAGGAAGATTTATTCTAGAGTGTTTAATTAAAGTAATATTATGAAAGTTTCCATATTTAAAGAAATCATTTTCATGTACCCGATGTTTGTTGATGTAAGGTATCGATATCATAATGCAAATCCCATAATGTTGTTTTGAATTCCCTACATACTGTTATCGGATGCAGTCGGAGCCGCAACACGTATGTATAATGAAGGCCGATCAGGCAGCAGCATACGTGGGAACGGCCGGCACTGCTCCCATTAGTCACACAGTCCAGGTGAGTCATTAATCGCCTCAGGAATCTCGGTGAGAAAAGGAGCAAATCAACATTGGCGGCGACGAAAAAAAAGGAAGAGAAATAAGCCTGTTAGTTCAAGCATCTCGGGAACGTTTTGGCTCAAATGTTCGGTCATTTACGTCTCGCGTGTGTCTCCTGCTTTCGGACTTAAGACGATGAATTTTCGCGATACGCAGCCAGCCGGGACGGAGGTGGCTCATTGCGAACTCAAGGGCAGGCGCGTATCAGGATAGGAAGGCACGTCCGTTCGTAATAAAGTGGACCGCGTTGAAAATGGCAAGAAAAAAAAGAAGGCTCTCCTCGGAAAGTGGACGCGCCAAAAATTATTCCAAAGCGATCGTATGGGTAGGGTTTCGGGAGCACTTACACTGCTCGCGATGCCCAGTGGAGAGAAGAGGTGAACGAAGTGAAATAAACGTCCTTCGTGTCCTAGGTAATCCCTACGCTTCGCCGCTTATCCATGGCCAGATCGCTTTAATACTCGAAGCAGTCACCTTTTGTCCATCGAGCCATGTCCTATCAAGGACGTCATAGCGCGAGACCTGCTGAGGTTATTAGTCGAAGTAGGAGAGCTTGAATCCTCACAAGTGCGGGTATATGACTGAACCATATCGACGAAGAGAAAGAGGAACAATGCGCTCAATAATGAATCGTTTTCAAAACTTCCTTAATGTCGGCATTGATCAATTCGCTGTAATAGCTATCATACGACTTATTAACTATGACTCACGCGGTGCATGCGAGGTGGATTTCCACTGACGTGCGGTGAAAATTTCGAAATGATGTGAAAGTTCTTCATGAGACAAAGAAATTGTTAATGGTGGCTGTTTCCTAAACCAAGTGATGAAGGAGGTGATAACCAAAGAAACGAGTGTGCGTTGCAGTGGCGCACAAAAGCACAACACATCTCTTCGTAACGATTGTTGTTTTGTTACGGACTCAGTAGCACTGTTCAATTATTGCAGAGCGAAATAAGGTTTACGGCAAAATCAAATAACCGTCGCGAGCGTATTCATCAAACAGCAGGTGACAGATATAATGGCTCCTTTCATATTCCACTTGAGTCCCGCGGCTGTCGAGTGCATTTCAAGAAACGACAAGAAGTAGTTCCAGAACTCATGTTTTCGTTTTGCGGAGAAATTGTAATGAACAAACATAAGTGTATTCTGAGCCCCTCCGCCCACCCCACCTTCCCCAACCCACGCGTCTCAGGAGATAATGCTGTATAAAGAAAAAAAATTAGTAATATGTAAACCTCTACGACCATTTGTATAGCTGTAACGTATATCAAGATTCGGATTCATGTCATCGTTCAAAGTAATACTGTTGTCTGCAGGCTTCGACGCGGTTTCTTCCTTTCGCAGCAGAAAGTAGCATTTCAATTGTACATTGCAATCGCATGTACGGCCCTATTTATATGCTCAAGCCCAACCAAAGAACATTAATTTTTCGTTATCACAATCTCTAGTGCGGCGCCCTTTGAGCGGGACAAATAAATACTTGCGCTTTGCGAAATGAGGTACACACTTCTCAATCTATAAATCAGCGTGTCACCACAGAACTATGCTTTGAAGGGACAGACCCCTCCACCACTCATTGTAACGCTGTGCACATTGTGCGGCGATAGGTATGACGTAAAAAGCTGGATAAAGCAGGGGTTCCTACTGCGAGTTGAATCTCAATCGAAGATTACTGGCCTGTGTTTTCACTTCCGATGCTATCTGCTGCATACAGCGCAAGAGAAATGAATCATCGATCACTCTTAGCTGGTGCCAAAACAACCACATACGCTCCTGACACAGAAGAGTACTTGTTGCTGAGTGGTTTCGTCGTGACTGTAGTCACTGAGTCGTTTCGTCATGACTTCTTTTGTTATCTGCAGTCATACATTGCGTTTCTGTGTATACTTGGTCAAAACGAGTTGAAGCTTGATGCTGACTGCAACTTCAGGCTTCAGGTGGCGGCGTGTTTATCGGTGTTATTTTCACTGCGGAAAGCTGGACGTTAGCCAGAACACGAGATCTTTGAAAGAAGCCGTCGTGATGCTCATGGTATTAAAGTGGAAAGCAGCAGCTTTTGGTGTTAGGTGGCACATCATGCGATAGCGGCATTCGTGACTGGAATACATTAGTGTCACGTAAATAGAGCGTACGAAGCGCTGGTTCAAAACGGTTTTCGAAAATATACTTTCGAAAAAGAAAATTACGACGGCATTCGACAGATATAGAACAGTCTGAACGCTCATAAAATCCCGACGCCTTCTCGATGCATACCGCTGCGAATTCGTAATGAAGCTTGCCGCACGTGTTACGGGTGTTATTGATACCGTTCGCATACTGTTTTTGTTTTTATACTGCATATTTACACTTTTATGCATTTTCGCTCCTCAGATTACAACGTTCTCGAAGTTTGGGTTTTTTTTTCAGGGAAGGCTCTCGAGAAGCGAAATTCTATGCAGGAGGAACAGAACCCTTACCATCTCTCCAGAGGAACTCAGTTAAGAAATTGCGCTAGAATGGGAGAACTGAAAGAAACAAGATGGTACTTTGAAATTAACGATGATCATTTGGTTTAAACTTCGATTTCATTACGTGGCTTAGCGCTTCGCAAGCGGAGGGTGCTGACCCCCCACAGTGTTCTAGTGGTTATGGTGCTCGACTGCTGGCCCGCAAGTCGCGGGATCGAATGCCGGCCGCGGCGGCTTCATTTTCGATGGAGGCGAAAATGCTTGAGGCCCGTGTACTTAGACTTATGTACATGGTAAAGAACGCCAGATGGTCAAAATTTCCGGAGCCCTCCACTACGGCTGCTCTCGTAATCAAACCGTGGTTTCGGGACGTTAAACCTCAACAATTATTATTAATTATGATTATTAAGCGCAGGGTGCTGGACTTGTATAAAACAGCTCGGTTTCTGTGTTACAAGCTCAGTCTAGGAAGCACTTTAGAACTGGGTACTATCGAAATGCACGCTTAGCGACCGCACGTCTCGTCCGAAACGCCCTGACTCGGTAGAATCAGTTTTACATATTCATGCGTCGCCTCATCGTTCAGTGTTGTGCAATACGAGAGAAAATGAAGGAGAGTTCATAAAGAAAGAAGAAAAGAGTCGACATTAATCATTCGGAAAAGAAAAGCCTCTTTCTACCCGGCGCTGGGAAACCAGGGGCGTAGGCAGAAATTTTTGTCGGCAGGGGGGGGGGGGCACCACCTTGATCTGAAGTGGGGGCCAGGCAGGCAGATGTGGTCGAGTGTCATTTTGTGCTCTGTGCGCCATGGCAAATAATTTCGGGGGGAGGGGGGCACAGGCCCGGTGTGCACGCTCCCCCCCCCCCCTGGCTACGCCACTGTGGGAAACCGAAGATTATTGTTAGTAAATAAGAAGGAAATGGTAAGAGATAGCAAGATACCGAGGCCGCACCTTGTGAAACGAGAAATCTAATTCTGCGATATTTTCCTAACCAATATGATATAATTGTTCCTTAGCTGGCCACCTTATCTGCCATGCTTATAGATCTCTCATAACTGCTATCACACGCGATACGAGACGTTGCTGTAAATGATGTGGCATTGAAAAAACGAAGACGTATCACGTGTCCCGTATCTCGTGTCTCGGATCCCGAGCCGTAGGTGCAATGACTTCGCGTTATTTTTTGTTTTGCGTTTTATCACGCATTCATACAAATACATTCTCTGTCACAGTCAGCACATGGGCTGGTTCAAAATGTGAGGTCGACAAACTGCGGTATTTCTTCTTGAGATTTCTCGTCAATAAGTCCGGTAAGCTATATCTATCTCGCTAATTCAACAAGTACCAAGAGACAGAGACATTGATTATGATACAAAAGCAGAGGCGTCGCGCTGAATCTATGTTCTGCCCTTGAGAAAGAATGAGAGCAAGGTCTTGGCGCTGGGGACGGTGACATTTGTTCGGAACTCGGTTGATAAACTATAACATATAAGATTCCTCAATATGTCAAACCCAGGCCATTCTAAGAAAGCCTTTACAACATGACACCAATGACAAGCGTCCGGCCAAATGCCTTGCAAAACATTTTTATACAGAGATTGATTGACGAACTTCCACAAATGTTCTGCCAGCCTGGTGAATGATTCACATGACGTGTTCTCTTCTGTTGTACAACATCGAGTCGCTGTGGACTCCAGGTGGCGCCATCTATGAACCTCAGTGGCATGTGACACAAAAACTCGTTAAGTTCCCCAAAACGCTTTTCGGGAGCTTAGAAAATCTCACCTATCCATCTCGTACTGTGACGTCACCATTTTCTCTTACCTAATATCCTAGATAAGTTTACGTTCAGTGAGACTCCTGCAGCCCGCTTGATACGACGTTTTCGGTAGTTACAGGTGGGTCGCACTCATCCTATCGCCCGCACAGCCCAAAATTTGTTAAGAAAATATTTTAAATTTATTTTCTTTTACTCTGTGTTTCGACTGCTGACCCGAAGGTCGCGGGATCGAATCCCGGCCGCGGCGGCTGCATTTTCGATGGAGGCGAAAATGTTTGAGACCCGTGTACTTCAGGGGCGTAGCCAAGGGGGGGGTTGGGGGGGTTCAAACCCCCCCCGAAATTTTTCAGTTTTGCTTGCGTATATATACACGCACACATACAAACGCACGCACGAACATACATAAAGTATGGTTGAACCCCCCCCGAAAAAAATTTCTGGCTACGCCCCTGGTGTACTTATATTTAGGTGCACGTTAAAGAACCCCAGGTGGTCGAAATTTCCGGAGCCCTCCACTACGGCGTCTCTCATAATCATATCGTGGTTTTGGGACGTTAAACCCCAGATATTATTATTATTATTTTACTCTGTGTTCCAACATCAAAGCCATTACCTAATGCTTAGAAGCATTTGAACCACGGCAACTGAAAAGGACACGTGTACACGCACACATACGTTCAGTTTATTGTTCATCCCTGTAGCCTGACAAGCGCTTTCACTGGTCTTTGTATGACACCTGTGGCGTAAGGCACTAACGGTCCGTGGGCCGGCAGGAAATATCTGAAAGCATAGCGGCCTTCTTGCGCCGTTAGGTCCTGTTTTCGCTTCTCGAAGTGCGCGGGAGACGCCAGCAACGGTTGTATGTAGGGCATTCCACGGTGAAAGTTGAGCCACGGAGAAAGAAGTATTTGAGGAGGAGAATCTCTCGGCCGCGGCAGCGCGCGAGGGCGGCGCGATAGCGTCACGGCGGAATGCGGTTACGCCGAAGCACGACAGATGACGCTTTCGGCCTGTTGCCATCTTTTACATGCTCTTCTATGGGCGCGACGCATAAAAATCGTGATAGCGCCTCATACATTATAAAATTTCTAAGATTTCTGTCTGTAACATCAATAGGTAGATATGACAGATACTTTAGCTGCAGTTACTAATCGATATTGCCGGAATTATAGGCCGTACAGCGCTTGAAACGAACTGCTAGTAGCGGCCCATGAGCAGACGACGTCTGCCGCCGCATGCACACGCCCCTCGCTCCTCGCTCGCATGTTCTGCACGCGCATGCGTAGGTGGCCTTGGGAGGGAAAGTTCCCTTGGCGATTTGCTGGTTTTTTTTTTTTCTCTTTAGCGCTCTCAGTGGCTTCCGCGCGTTGCGCCGGCGGAGCCGACTCCTCGATGTTTGCGCGCGCTTTTCACGCCGCGAAAAAGGAGAGTGCTTTGCAGATTTCGACCAGTGCTACTTCAGGATGGGGCGGAAATGTGTCGTGCCGAACTGCAGCAGTGGGTACGCGTCCTGCAAGGAGAAGGTAATTACCTTCAAAGTTCCTAGAGACCCAGTGGGGTTTGCAAGCGTGGGCTCGCGCCATACCAAGAAATGACCGACAGCTTACGCCTCGTGACTACGTTTGCGAGAAGCACTTCTCGGACAGTGACATAGACAGGCGGCGCTATTATGGAGAACTTGGTGGCGAAGTTCTCCTTGACAAACCGAAACGGCCAGTGTTGTTTCGAGACGCCGTGCCCTCAATCTTTCCGCGCGCTGTCCCAGATACTTGTCTGCTGTTCTCAAAAAAAAAAAAAAAAAAGGACAATGTGAAATTTCAACCACCTGGGGTTTTGTAACGTGCACCTAAATGTAAGCACACGGGCCTTTAGCATTTCGCCTCCATCTAAATGCGGCCGCCGCAACAACCTAAATCTGAATTGATGGCATATAGGGTAAGTCCCATCATTCGTTGAAATAAATTATACCTAACTCATTGAGTTGACGTTATCAAAAATTATAGATTTCACGTTGTACAAAATATATCACGCTGGTAATTTTCCTGTATGTGACGCCATTTTTGTCGTTAATTTACTGCAAAAACTTGGAGTGCGCTTGAGCTTCGCCTTTGAGAGTAGAACGCGATAGCGTAATCGGGCCCTGTGCGCATCGCCTTCTCAATTGCTAGCCTCGCCGACACCGACGCCGACACCGGTATTTCTGCGAAACGGGCTCGTTAACGCTGTCGCGTTAAAACACATCCATTCGGGCGCGAACGGCGAATCGGTGACGAATGGCCTTGAACCGACGAGCTTCGTCGGAGAGCGCGGTGAGAGGGACGCGCGCATGTTTCCTTCTCCGCTGGCGGACTCTCACGACAGAGGGCGCGGGAGCGCTGTGCCCGATTTCGTGACTTTATTAGGGCGCCCGAGCGAGCGCAGTTTCGCCTCCTCAAGAATTCTTGCTCCGTGAGTTGAGCACAGGCACGACGCGTAGCGGTAGTGAGGGGATTCCCGGCTTTCGACGAACGGAAGTGGCGGCGCCTTTCCGGTTTTTGCCGACAGATGTCGCTGAAAGAGCCAACGCGGACACGTACCCGTTGCAAATACTTCCTCAGTGTCGAGCGCGCGGGATATGTCTTATTTAGCAGAGGTTCGCTCATCATTCTGGGTAGATAGTGAAGCGAACTTCTGCGCTTTCTATTTGTGTGTGTGTAGGTATATGTGCTGTTATGTGTTTATCAGTGTATGTCATGATCAGCACCCAGCACCTGGAGTAGCATGCCAGGCGAATAGCTAGGCTAACATCTCCCGCTTTTCATTAAAACATTTTTTCTCTCTCCATCTCGCTTTGTGCTTTAGCAAAGAACTCGAATGGATGGATATATTACGCCCGGTGTTGCAAAAGCGTTATCTGTTTACCAATAAAGACAACTCTTTGCAAGGGCATTTACCTAACAGTCACTACTGCGGCTCGTGATTTAATATTGAAACTTCAGTGAAATGAATTGACTCGCAGCACGTATTGCAGTGACTAGTGGGAGGGTAAACAGGGACCTGATGTTTTGAAAATAAATTATGTATATCGCTGTTCAGCCACCATCAACAGTAGTTAGCGATTGAGAAATCAAAATGCTTAGTCGACTAATTATTAAAGCTATACAAATTAAGGTTCTAGTTAATTATTAGACGACACATTCTGTTTTACGAATTGTAGACGGTAAGAGTGAATGGCGCATCCTCTTCAAACAAGTTTTCAGCATGGCGCCAATTTTTATGTAGTGATTCTCAAAGTATGCGAAGAAAGGCATTGGCCTTTAAACTGTTTTTATTGTGCTGCAGTGCATAAGATCGGATTTTGTTAAGAAATTATAACAACAATGCACTTTTACCGAAAGGTTTAGGCACATATCGCGAAGCCGGTACCACGTTCAAAATTTGTTTTACCCTATATACGAACAACCTCTATATTATATCGGCGTTTTTGTTCGTCCTAACATTTCTGAATTTGCATTGCATCCTGTTTATTCGCATAAATCCGTAAATGATGCATGGGTGCCTGTCATCTGCGAAGTGTGTACTTGCCACATTCCGCATGCAAGAGGAGGCGTCAGTGGACGAAAGTTCTAGAAGGAGTTTAAAGTTTGAATAGGACTAGAATTTGATTCTTTATGAGAAAGATTTCAAACCTAATCATCGCACTTATCGCCGCCTACTGTGAGGTGTTCACTTGAAATATTGAATGTGTAAGAACTTTTTTTCTTACTTTTCTTGAGTTTGTACATGGTAAATTAAACCGCAGAAGAGTATTCAATTGATTGTAGAGTTCTTTCGCTAGCATGTCATGCTGAGCCAAGTCCCTAACGACCGGCGGCATGTCGTGTCGGTGTTGCTGGCGTCAGTGCTTCTAATATCTTTGCCCTCCTATATTAGTAACGTAAAAGTGAATGGTGTCTGAGAGTCACAAGCAGTACCTTAGTTCTCAAATAGGCAACGTTTGGAGACATATATTAATATATATCATATTATAACATATATTCATATATATTGGAAACATATACTTGCATATGATTTTGTATCTTTGGTATTAAAGTGTTTCGTTATTGCAGCAATCAACGATTTAATAAAACCTAAAGGCTATGCTGAATGATAGTAACAACGGTGTTTAGCTTTCTTGTACGAAACTCTCATCTTGGAATCACCGCTTCTGATGCTTCCTGGTCTGCCTTAGGAACTGTGTCAAAAAAGGGTTCATTGTAATCTTAAGATGTTTCAACGCTTCGATGGCCGTAGAGACGTGAATGGGATGCCAGCCAAAAACTAAGCTTCATGCATTTTCTTGTAGAGAAACACTTACTGTGCTTTATGATATATCGAAGTATAATTAGAGCTCACAGAAAAATTAAGAGCCGTTACCGTATTACATTTGGTTAACTCTTTAGTTAAGAGCGTACGTGTTTTCTTCTGTAGGTTAAATATTCGACAGATGAATTTGGAAATAAGAGATCCCAAAAACGCTGTGTACTCATTCATCTTCTGACACTAAAATATTTTTACATACGCACGCGACGTCGTATTAGGATTTTACTACTTTCTTGTGGCGCCTTCGGTGGCAAAAGAACGCTGTAAGCAAAAGAGAAAATCTAATTGGTAATGCCTCACGTATCTAGCTTTGTTTGAGGAATGCGAAAAAGCACGAAATAGGAGTCTGACAGTAAATATTATCTCATGGTCAGTAAAGTTTCGCGTAAATTACTCTACCAAAAGAAAAACTGGCTAACAAATTCTAGAGATCGAGTACAGTGCTATAGTTCCTGTGCATTTAGAAACGCTTCCCAAAATTATTTAGTCATTACGAGTAAACTGAAAGTGTGCTTTTTACTTAGTAAGTTGGCGTTCTCTTAAACCGCTGCACGTTGTATCACTCAGGGGAGGAATACAAACAACAAAGCTATGAAAAATCTGTATGGTAGCTTTTACTTGAAGAAAGATGAAAGCAAGCTGAAAAAGCCTTTCGTTTATATAGAGGAGGCTTCGTGCATTAGCGTCTCATATTACACGTGTTCATAGCCTAACTTTATAATGGTACTTAAACAAATTCGTTTAAAAGAAACCAACTGTTCACACACACACAGTCGATTCGTTAGAAATGGACTCAAGGTTGTGAGCTTGGCCTTAGGGAGGAAGGAATGGGTCATAAGGTGAGGTTAGGAACGGGTTTAGGTTCGGGGACGATAGGGGCCACAATTTATTGAAAAAACAAAAACGTGGCTTCAACTCCGCTTTTATTCTAGTCATTGTCGTAATGCCCAACGCGGAGCCTCGAGCCTAAATATCACTGCGAGGGCCTTCGGCACTTGAGGTACACACATACCCGCTTTCTTTTGGTGGTGGAACCTGCGCACCTTCTAGAATTAAAAGATGCCCACATTCGTACGCTCGTACGGTGAAAAAAAAAAACAATCAGTCTCGACACTCGCAGCCTGCGCGAGTGCTAGGCGCACGTACTAGCAAAGACTAATAGGGCTATCGAACGAGCGTACCACCTTTTTTCGGCAGCAGGAGACGCGCCGGAGGTGGTTCGTCAACGGACGGGTTTTGCTCTGTGGTCTGGGCTGCGTCTTCCTCGCTAGACTTTTCTTCATCCGGCTTGGGCTCTTCTCTTTCTGGTTTTTGCTCTTCTTCGGGCTTCGGCTCCTCCGGTGTTGGTTCTTCGGGCTTCGGCTCCTCCGGTGCTGGTTCCTCCGGCTTGGGCTCTTCGGTTGCTGGTGTCTCCGGTGCTGGCTCTTCCGGCTTTGGCGTTGTTTCCGGTGCCGGCTCTTCTGGCTTTGGTGTTTCCGGTGCTGGCGCTTCCGGCTTTGGTGTTTCCGGTACTGGTTCTTCCGGTTTCGGTGCCCCGTCGGCTGGGGGAGGCACGCCCGCCCTCGGACTCTCCCCAGGCATCGCACCCTCGTCATCTCGGCCGCCTTCGTCCGGTATCGGTACCGGTCCACCGTTACCTTTGGGGCCGCCATCACCGCGCCCTCCTCCGACATTACAAACAGTGCACTCGGGGCTAGGCGGCATCGGAGCGCCAGGCCCACCTGGAAGCGGACCTCCATCCGGCCTGGGCTCGGCAGGAGGCGGTATGCTGATTCCGGGTCCGCTATCCGGAATCACTCCCGGTACGCCAGGAAAATGCGGCGGGTAAACGGGCCCGTCGCCCGGATGGTGGCCGGGTATTGCACCCGGAACCGAGGGTTTTCCGGCCGGATGATGTCCGTGAGGTATGACGAACACCTGCGTTCGCACGAAGTGTGGGTGGTGCCCGAAGGGTATGTGGCCGAAGTAGGCCGGGTAAGGAACGAACACTTTGCCATGAATGTACACTTTGCCATGTGCCACGTCGTGAGAGTAAGGATTTATGTGCTGAATGATGTATGCCTGCGCCGCTGATATCGCGGCCAATAGGGCAATGACCGTGCGCTGGAAAAGAAAAATAAGTAAATTATAGTCCCGCGGGCTACAAATGGGTGCAACATACAATCTTATTTTCTAAGAGCGATCATGACACTATAGCGGAAACGACCAAGCTTGAGCGATTAAAATAGCCGAAAAATAAAAAAAAGAAACTCTCAAGCGATGTAAACCTCGGCTTCGTAAATACTAAATAACATTACATATCAATGAAATCAATCTGAAAACACTGAAGGAACTTTCGTAGAAGTATTGCGAATTAGTTATAAATGACAATGTGACGATTGGTTATAAATAACAATGTATTGAAGTACAAACAACTTCGCAGAACTATTTATTACCCCGGTATTTTCACATTACACCTTAAGTATTTCTTGCGCTGCTACAGTCGCATGCAGTCTCCCCATCTCAGGGCTTCTATTCTCCAAATCGCGAAAATTCAGCTCGCTTAAAAATCGTAACGACAGTGTGGCTGATCACCCGAAATAAAATTTTATTTCAGCATCCCGCTCACTCCATTTATGTCCCTACAGCTAGCACTCATTGAAGTGGTTCTTGACGGAAGAAGACGCGGTTTCTGAAGTTCTTGCGGGAGCATGGCTCAGCGCTTCTCCTTAGCCACTGTCCTAGAATATTTTCTTTTTCTCGTTGAGCGAATGCACAAAAATTTTATCAGAGGGGATTAAGCGTGATCCTCTCACCCCTCGTTCTGGTTTAGAATTATCTTCAACGTATTTGTGGTACATGCACCATTGAAGACATTTGATTTTCGTTATCACAAAGACAAAGTAAAACATGGAGTAAATATCTGTGTATCCGCAACCGACCTTCACCGTTATGCTTTTGATCTCTACATGCAATAGGTAGTGAGACACAGAACATTACGGCCTAATCACTGTCACATTCTGTGCTCAAGTGTTCCGCGGCAGCTCATGGTTTCCAGAAAATGCAAAAATCGACAACCTACTCCTCGTCGAGTGAAGCGCGGGTATTTGTTACGAGCGATACACACATCAGGTCAGACAAATTCATTGTTAATTGTACCAGGAAAAGTTCAGGTAAGAACGACCGATCACTTCACTCGAACCACCACATGAAGTTCTGAGGCTTGCGTCTCATGCTGACACAAAGTTGAATAGTTGCAGTGACCGCCGCATCATGTCAATCAAATACTAGAAAATCAAATGCTAGTCTATGTCCTGAATTTTCACATGTATGACGACACAACAGACTCTAAGCTTGCACTCCTTTCTTTACGAAAAAACATGTAACACGCACTGCTAGTTCTGGCACACTTAATCTCGGCCCACATCGCAGAAGGGCGCGGTTGCGACGCGGCAGCCCGTATAGACACGTCGCGCCCTTACCTTGTCCATGGCAGCTGAAGACGTCTCACTAGTCGACGACGACAAGTGTAAGACGAGACGACGAGTGAAGAGGATGTCGCCAACTGTCGTCGAGAGCCAGGAAACCTGGCGCCGCGCACTTCTCGCGAACACAGCTAGGCGCACCACGTGAAACACACACAACAGGCGGAAGAAGAAAAGAAGTATCAACCAATTTTCCTCCGGACGGGCCTCGCCTCGCGATATTTATAAGGTGTGCGTGTGAGAGGGGATCGCTCCGGCTGCAACGAGAGGGGGGCGCGGCTACGGCACGAAAAGCCGGCTACCACGTGTAATTCTTTTTTTGCTCGCGTTTGTTTGTTTGCTTCGTTTCGTTACCTGTGTTTTCCCCTCTCAACCGGCTCTAGCTTAGCGAATCCTCGTGCGAAGACCGAGACTCGAGCTTCTCGCCGACATTCACCGAGTCTCATTCAATCGCAAGGTCACTCTTTTGTAGATCTATACAAACACGCTAAAACCCGAGACACATCGACGCACGCGCAGTCATGCAAAGAAACCTGCTCACTCCGTGCCCTCCTAGACGATTCGGCCCCTCCTTCGCCACGGTCACGTTCGTACGTTTCTTCTAATTCCCGAACGTCGGGTTAATTCCCGGAAAAAACACTGAGGAAAAAAAAAAAGGCGAGAGAAAGAAAGCTAGCGGTAACGAAGAGGGTGATTATCCGCAAGCAGGCCGGCTTTCCCCTTCCACGCGACGACGGAGCCAATCAGTGTGTTTGATTAGCGTCTCTCGCCCACACCCGGTCACCTCCTCACGGCCGGCTCCAGATATGCGTCACGTGCCAGTGCAGTTCAATTACCCACGGACCGTCCGCGTATTTCGCAAGCTCATAGACAAACTCTATAGGGTGTGCTGCAATCGGTTCAATCGGGTGGCACGGTGTATGAAGCTAATCGGCGTCGTGTATACAGTGAATGCAGCCGTTCTGGCTAGGTTGCGTTAGTACGGCTCGCAGGCGCTGCACAATGTGTAACCACGACGGGTTTAACCCCGCACCCAGATTGCCGGTTCGTGACTCCGCCTTGACCGGCGCGATGAAAGCAGGAAAAACATGATGTTAGTTAGGCGACCCTAGTGTGCCAAAGAGCAATTACTTGCAATTCATTTATGCGGCGATAAAGTATAACTCTCGGCCTATAATCTTCTACGCGGTCCTTGCGAGGGCCGTGTGCCAGCAACATTCCAGAAACTAACGCCTGCAAGATGAGAAGGCTTCGCGCAAAATAAACTGAATTGGGCAATTTGTCCGCTTAACGGTGACGTTTGAGCGGCGACAGTCCTAGCGTTAATCTTCGATATCATTCGTATATCTTTCTCCTCGTACAACCGCGTTTAATGGCGCTAAACCACAGATGCTTCTTTTGAGTCACTGCCGCTTTCTTTCACATCGACATAAACCAAACTGTTTCTACCGCTGTTTTCCTACTTGGGTAATCCCGCTCGATAGAGGCACGTAACTATGCACACAAATCAGCGATGGAGGCGAATAGGCGGAAAGGCACAACTATTGACAAATGCAAAAACGAACAACAAAACACGGTCACCGACTTTCCTATTTACATATGTGTGAACGCTGTTGCACGCCGAGGTGGGACGTATCTGGTGCTACGACTCTACAGAAAAGTAAAAGTCATCAGTAAACGTTTCTTGCAGATTAGTTGGTTCATACAGAATTAGTAACGGGCTGCTTGAACAAGTTACTAATTTATGCTGCAAGTTATACTCGTTTGATATTATCAATACTAGTTGTTGTTGGGACAGTGCACAAATGGTCAAATCGTCAGTGCAAAAATCATCAATGTTAGGACAGTGCACAAGTCATTTATTGCACTAGGAATAAGCAAGAAAACTGCAACACACATTATGCTGTTGGTTCAAGTAATGCCGAAGTAACCCTGACATAGTATCGCTGCCCATTTCATTGAATGGAAAGATTTATAGTTTTCCAGATATCATCTCTAAACAGCAGGGTGTTGTGACAGCCAATGAATAAGGCGTACATATTCACACGCACATACGCTTGAAAAGCAAACACTGCCGTGACTTGTGAAACTGTTTCTTTATGGGACCCCTGATGATTAAGGTATGGGGCTCGCGCTGGCCTTGTTCACAGACCTTTTAAAAGCAACCAGTTGCTGAATTGTTGAATAATTACATAAGAATTTCTATAAATCGCAGCCAAACCAATCTTTTGGCACCCTTGAGCGCCTTCGGCTGCACTTCCGTACAGTTTCAAATCCATCTGCCCATAGATATGAGCGCCCCTCTCATTCTGGAAGCAACCCCACCCTTGCAATTGACCGACTTCGGTATATCGATGAGCTGTATCAACACTTATTAGTGAGGCAATCGATTACCTTTAAAGTGCGCGCTCTAATAGGCCTGCACCTATAAAACGGACAGCGCACACATTTCAGCTCACATCCCGCATGCCCCCGGTTATAAGCGGCATGCAGACTTCAGCCTAAAGAGCCAAACTATTCAGTCACTTATTGGTTGATGTCATTTAACAGCAGTAATGATGTGCACAACAGAATGCAGGACAAGGAAGGCACCGACACAAACTATACGTCGAGAAGCAACTTAGACAATCATTATTTAATGAATAGATCTCTCTCCCCCTCCCCCCCCCCAAAAAAAAAAAAATAAAATAAAAAACGAGCAGCTCTCTAAATGGTAACCCGCAGTGCGGCTGCAACCGACATATTATTGCAGTGCAGTGTTATTTCATTTCGCCAGAAACATTCACTATGTTTTTGCTTAATAATGAGACCGCAGAAGTATATCCATGCTCATACAAACATTTGTAGCATAATCTAGGGCTGAGAAGAAGAAGAAGAAGAAGATAATATTTAATAAAGAGAAACCATAGAGGTCAGCCTGGAGAGATGGTCTCTAGCCTGCTACACCTTTCCGGGGTAACCTTGGCTTAAGTTTCGTAGCACTATGCTGCACTGGACCTTCGATGTGAAATATAAACTAAGGTAAGGAATCCTTACGAATATCTGGTTTCAGACTAAAATCGCGTAAAACGCAGCCAGTGAACGTGATAGGATAGCCTTGGTACTTCAGGGTACTTTAGCGATTTTGAATGTTCATAATATCTATACATTAAAAGAGTTGAGTATTGGAGTAGTTGGCATTTTGACATTAGGTTTGTTGTAAATAGCGCCACGAAATGGGACCACAGAAAGAAGCACGTCGTGCTTTCTGTAGTACCGTTCCGTTGCATTAATTACGATGAATCTAATTGATAATAGCGACTGAGCTATTGAAAAAAGAGGCTTTAGCTGACGTTTTCCACTGTAGCTTGCCTGGTATGAACTATCTGGACATGGGAGTACCTGCTGTAATCGCGTCAATACGGTACCTGCAGCCGCCGTTTAAACAACTGTGTAATCGCAGCTGTGTAGGAAAGCGGGAGTGCCGGCCACTCAGGAATAGAGCTCGTGCACCGATCAAAGCGTATCTTTGAGGTCAGCCTACATTTATATACACTGCGCACGACGCGTACGAGCGCGCGAGGGTTAATGCACACAACGGTGAAATGTCCGTATGATTGGAAACGACTGCCTTAGCGAAGTCAAGGCGCCGGTGTGAGTTGGTGTATGTGTATAACATCGCGTGTACCGAGGTCCCAGGGCACGCTGACAGGGTAGGCGTTCGAGGTCGCAACTTGGAATATCCGTCGGTTTCCGCGTTTCAGGCTGCTCTTGACGCCGTGCGTTGATAACGCTTTCTTTGGATCTTGCTCGTGAGATCAAGGTACCATGCATGCTATCGGCCCAAATCCTTCATTCCTTTTCAGTAAACAATTAGGGGACGCCTAACATGCTTCATAATGTTGTCACCTGCCAGACTGACAGCGTGACAGATGTGTGAAGACCACCTTTTGCTCAACCAGGAAAAACGCCATGACAGGAAAACACTGACGATCTGTTTACTGCTCGCGTACTACTGCGCTGTTCTCATAGTCAGTATATGATCACCATCAGAACTGTGAAGTAAGCGACCAGAAGGACAAGTTCAACTGGTGTAAGCCACCAATTTTTCCTGTTCAGCGTGGACCAAGGGTTTCGCATGATATTTAACCAATCTTATCATTTCATCTCGGTACTGCCCTTGAACCATACGAATTCACTCTGTACAAGGTTGTCCACCTCTTATCACATCTACTGGATTTGCCCGATGTTTGCTCTAGTCTGCATTAGGATGTAAACTGTTCTCCGTCGATAGTTTATTAAATACAGTTGCCCTTCGGTTTCTTGGTAGCGGCAGGGTAAGCAGACCATTTGGCTTACATCGCTGCACTTAACTGTTCTCATTTAAAACTCTCATGTATCTAATGCATGGCTCATCGGCGACCAAACTTGCAAAACTTCAAAGATAGAGAACAGTAAGGAGGTTTGCTAGTTTTTAGAGGAAATAAGCTTCATAGCCCATCGAGTGCCTAATTGGAACACACCTGGCGAAATGCGGACTCGCAATACCTGCATGTGCGCAGAGAGCTTGGAAGAAACTGGTTACATATATCTCGTGGCCACAATATCGCTATATGCATTAATGGGTCCATAAACGCGATCCCCCTCTGTAACTGACAAAGAATTCAGAAGAGGAATGAAAAGTCGGTTTCGCCGCAACGGCGAAGCAGTGAATGCGATAGCAACAAATTAGAATGTCACACGAAGAACGGCAATCAGCTCGATACTTGCAACGCGCCGCTCGAGCGCAAAGGACTGAAGAAAAGAACACACACAGAATAATAGTAACAATAATTTTAATAGATCACGAGCAGTATATAAACTTTCATGGTTCCCGTCACATCACTTCTGCTAGCTTTGAAACAAGGGACCGAAACGGCAAGCACTACCATCAGCTGAGGACCGATGAAATTCATGAGTTGATGCTTGGGTGCCAATCGTGGGCTTCCATATAGCCTGAAGCAATGCATGCGGTCCTTGTGATTTCCCAGCCTTTCGTCCGCTGCAGTAGATTTTCCAAGCAGTTGCGAGAGCCACGAAAGAATCCATTAGCGAAATCATACAGTGACGCAGGAAAAAGTACAAAGACCAGTACACGGTGGCATGCAATTTATGCGGGCGCAGTCATACGCCAAACCCTTTTCCCGCGAAGATCTCCGCACAAAGAACTGTGACGTCGAAATTTCACACTCTACGGCCAAAGTTGCGCAATGGCCGGAGGATCGGACGCAATTGCCAGTCACACTTAAGCAACCGTGACAAACGCCATTCGCGGATGGTGCACAAATGTAGAAGGAGGAGCCGGAGGCAAAATACTAATTGCCGGTGGTCCTCCAGCATTTCTTGGCTGCGGATGCAGCTTTCAAAGGCGCTGTTTATGTTTCGGCGCCGTGAGTCATTTTCGGTTCGTGACGTAGGACGGTTAGCTAATTCACAGCGTCACCCCCTATATACTCGTACATAGGCTCCGCCCACCTCCGGATAAGGACGCCAATTTTGTCTTCTCATGCTTCTGCGAATGATAAAAGAAACCGCTGTATCGGTGAAAGCCTAAAACACGTTTACCCACCCTCACGTGCCTATGTGTACCGCGAAGAAAAAAAAAAAACCAGGGGTTGGGACTATCCAGGAAAAATAAAGGCTGCCCAGAGTGGCCGACCGTTAATTGCGTTCGTTGCGGTGTCGAGGCCGAGGAGCACGCGACAGTCCGCAGATAAGAAGCGCCATTCGTGATCCCTCTTATAACAATGGCGCGATGCGTTCTTATAAGCCCTTGTTCGTGCGACGTAGCACTTAACGCCATTGTTTCATTTTTTTTTTGTTTTGTTTTGTTTTTAGCGAGCAGTGGAGCGTGCCGGCTCGCCATCAAGCGGATGCCTCCTGTACGTATATGTACGCTGAACTCGCGCTGTTTTGCCATTTAGACTCGCCTGGAGTCATTAAGACGGCAGACAAGTGGCCCGGTTGGCATGTTACCGAATGTAAATGAAGAAGCAAACCGAACCAGCAACAGGCTCTTTCAGTTCTAAGCTTTGAAGACTATAGTATTTACCTAAAGTATTGCGTGCCAAGAGAAATCCAGGAAATGCGGCGGGCGTTTATTAGTGTAGTAATATTTGAAGGTTCAAAATATGCTATAAATAAAGATGACACTTTTCTCAGACCGAAAGAGAGAGAGGGACAGATTATGGAAAGTCAGGCACGTTAACCATTTTGGACATCCTGAGCAAATAGCACTCTATAGTTCTGGCTCATGCAGTCACCTTAAACACGGTAAAATGTTGAAATGAAGAGACAGACTTATAAGCAAGCGAACAAAACTATAGCACCACTTTTCAGCCGACGTTTCAACAAAGAGCCTTTACATTAAATGAAAGAGTCATTCAAATACTTTAACTTAAAACCAAGGAGGAATCCCTCATTCACACATTGTCAGCGACTTTACATTTATGTCAGTGCAGGGTGTAACGACATTGATCGCTTTCGAAAGGCTCGGAACGAAAGGATTATGTGTATATGCCTACAGTACATGATGTTGGCGTGAGTTAGAATAACCCTGGAGAGGTTGGTAGGCATTTGTGCTTCCCAAAAGCAGGCGTGCTAACAGGGATATTCAAAGACTTCATTCTTCTACAATGGCATCACGAATCATCAAAAAGGAATAGTGCAATTTTTTATTCCTGCAGTAGATTTAAAATGAGGAAAAGTAACGGCAAAAACACACGGGACATAGAAAGAGACAACACCAACTGGTTGTTGTGTATTTCCCGTCTGTTTTTTTCGGTTACCTTTCCTAATAATGAATTATCAACTGGCCTACACCCACACTCTTCCAAGTATATTTAATTCGGAACAAGTGCCGCATGACGTCGTACTCAAAATTTGCTTGCGAATGACCCCGTTTCACAGCAGTCTAGAAGTATCCAGTGCTCTGATACACAGCGCTCCATTGCTCCAGAAGTCGTAAGGGGGTTCGCGAAAAAATTTACGCACTCAGCCGGCCTGCCCACCATCACGTCAAAGAGGCGTCCCTCGTAATCTGTTGCTGTCTCGACAGGCTAGCGATTGATACAAGTTGCCTTGAGACGACAAACACTGCACGCAGGCACCGTGAATGTGGCCACCGACCTCCAAACGCGGTGGTGCGGGTCGGAATTGGCTGACCTCCGCGCGAGGTGGGTAAGAAAACAATAACTTCGATGAAACGATGGAAAGACGCCTGTGTCGGTCCTACAGCTATCAACAAGGTAAGGAAAAAAAAAGTACATTAGAATTGCAACAAAATTTTATTTTACTGTGTCTCTTCGCAAGCTTTAAAATGAGAGCCTTCGTGTGCTAGAAAGACGTAAACATTTACGCCATCGCTTAAATGTGTATAATGCACAATCCAAGGTATCGCTTCGAGCTCTGTAACATCCAAAAATACTTTCTTGACCTCAATGATGATCATTCCTTTGATCTTCGCCTAGAGACTTCACGCGCTTACCGTGACAATAGTAACGATGCATTGTTCATGATTATGACGGTGGCTGTATGAAGCAATGATCAGAAAACATTCTCATGGCTAAGAAAGATGAAAAGAAATGGAGGAAAGGTGGTGAGGTAGAGGCGCGGTGACAGGGGTGCTATTTCGTCTCAGCTCCAGAATTTAGTCGATAGAATATGCCTGCTTTTGAGAAATGGAGAGGCTTTTTGAACATTCCTGCGGAGAATGCTATACAATGAAGCGAGCAGAATGGCAACGAGGAACAAGCAACTGAATAGAAATAACAAGACAGCACCAGCTTAACTCATTATCTCAAAGGCATTGTTATGTCACCGTACGAGATGTGTTCTATAGGTCTTGAAAGCTGAAAAATAAAAGGGTGAAGCTACCACGTATATATCATGTGACAGCTATCGTGTGAGCCTGCAATGTAGAGCAATATATCTGATCAACAATAATTTTGTAGTGAGTTATTCTTTCAAATGTGCAAGGTTGCCGCAAGCAACACCCTCCCTCAATTTCGCTTAAGTTGCCCCGAATTTAGAGTCGTCATACTATGGTGAAACCGAATTGGCTGCCGCCAATCATAGGCGTACCAATTGTGAAACAGGGAAGATATAAGTTAGAAAAATGCGCGCCAGTTGTTGAGCGTAATCTTTAACATTTTTTCAACGTGCAGTCCCTGGCAGTTGTCTTTATGTCCCCGCGACCAAAATTAATGGTATTGTGGTCGATAACTATTGCTATATGTTTACTAATCGAATAGAATTACATGATAAAAGAACATGCAGCTTGTCTTAACAAGTGAAAACTCGTACATGAACATTCGCCTTGGGCATCCGCATGAATTTGTGTGATCAGGACAGAATGTGAGCGTGACACACCGTTCGTAGATAAACAGGACCTTGCTGGCTTTAGTGAAGACGTGAACCGAGATACGGAATATTCGACTCGTGTCACTCTTATCAGGTCCTGGGTAAAGTACTAGCTATAGCCAGGACAATACAGCAAAATATCTGGTTTTCCGGATATAAGCGGCACTTTACACAGGACTTGAATAACAGTATACGAGCGCGCCTGAAAAGCGTCACCAGCACGGGGAATAGCAGTCATCATGCACCTCGAGCCGCTATGTTTTATAGCTTGCTGGTCTCGTCATAGGAAAATTCATTACCTGGCTTTTTCACGCCCAAATGTGTAATCCCATTACGAGTCACGTCGTAGTGCTGAAACCTGGATTAACTTAGACCAGTCAAAGATCCTTCAAGTGCATCTAAACTCATGAAGGTTGCACAAAAAAAATCTAATTTTAAGCACCTCTTCAGACCTCTAATGTCCAAACATAGTTTCACTTCAAAGAAAGCTATATTAGAATTTGTTCAGCTGTACATGTGGTCATATTTAGACGCATTAGTTCGGTGATGAAAAGCCGACATATTTAGCTGATGACGATGCCTAGTGGATGTTGGTTTAATGGATGTGGTGTGGTTGCATAGTAAAGGAAATCGTGGGGAGTGAATCTGAGTATAAAGAAACTTCAAAGATTCAGCGTCTCGACGCGAAGACAGACTATAGTCAGCTGAAGACTATGAAGATGGGGACTAGGTGAAAAATACCTGTCATAGCGACCATATATGAAGCGTATAGCTTTCTTTTGGACTCTCTCGATTTTTTCGATGTCAGATATTTTGTGAGGTTCCGTATGACAGAGGCGTACACGAGCATTGGACGAACCAGAGTTTTAGCAGTGCTGAAACCTTAGACCTGTGTCTTGTGTTACTTGGAGCCGAACGTGGTGTACGTTGCAGGTACCCTATAGCCTTCTAAGCGCACAGTTGCACTTGAGTTCAATGTGATACGACCAAGACAGATCCTTAGTGAATACAAGACGCAGATATTTGTATTGCGACACATTTTCTAGAGGTGAACGATTAAACGAACAGGTAAAAGAAGAAGGGAGAGAACGCTTGGTAAATGACGTAGAAACAGTTTTCGGAAGTTAACTTGCGTCTGCCAAGTGTCACACCATGATTGGATTGATGAAAATGAATCATTAAGGATGATGTGATCATTAGGAGTTTTAATCGTATGGTACTAAACACAATCATCAGCGTACATGCGGATTTTAACGCGAATCTTACGTGGTAGATCATTTATGCAAATTAGAAAAAGGAGCGTACCTAATATTGAGCCTTGAGGCACTCAAGACGTTACACCAGAAGCATATGTTTCAAAAGACTTAAAGTTTATGTATTGAGACTGATTGAAAAGAAAAGAAGAAATACAGTTGACTAATGCCTGGCTGTTAAGGATGACAGTAAGCTTTTTTAATGGTTTAGAGTGCGACACAGTGTCGAAAGCTCATGAAAAATCAATGAAAATTGCGTTGATTTGATTGCCTGCATCGAGAGCCTTGATGGTATTATGATGATATATGAAGAGCAGCTTCAGTGTAACAGAAATGTTAGTGTAGTCTATCCGTTAACCTCATCGAGCATAAAGCGGAATGTTGAGACATCGACCTTGGCGCAGCGTAAGTGATATATTGAGCATTACACAGTTAATAACTTGAATGCCGCTGCAGGTGCCGCTGCAGGTCAGATGTGGTTGATAACTCTACGGATGAACTGTATTACTAAGAGAGAGAGAGAGAGAGATACGAAGAGGAAAGGCAGGGAGGTTAACCAAGCTTTGGCTCGGTTGGCTACCCTACACTTGGGGTGGGGGAGAAGGGGGAATAATAGAAAGGAAAGGGTAGAGAAGAAAGAAGAAGAGTAAGAAAGATATGGATGAACAGCGTGAAACTACACAACACGGTGGTCCTCAAGAAGAACAAGAGGGCTTTCGTGGCCTTGCGCATATGCGAGACCGTAGGCCAAGGTCCCAAGATCTTCTTTTGTGTCAGTGGTCTTGAGTCCAGGTGACGGAGCTTGACTTCCATACTACGTCGTTGAGTCTGGTATGATGGGCAGTGGCATAGAATATGTTCAAGCGTCTCCTCGCAGGCGCAAATGTCGCATGCCGCACTGCTTGCCATTCCAATGAGACACGAATACTCATTACTAATACACGAATACACGAATACTAATACACGAATACGCATTACTAATACACGAATACACAAATAATAATACGCGAATGCGTATTACTAAGAAGCTTGCATAACCTTATGGGGAGCACTACATGGCAGTGGTATACCTTATGTAAACGGCATTAATGGTAAGGAGGGCCAACGTCATACGCAGCAGCTACATGAGCACTGTCCGCGTAACTTAGAGTTCGGGACGTTTACAGCTGCTGTTAACACGTCACTGAGACCCTGGAACTTGTGCTGCTAGGGCGCCTCGTGTGCATTGCTCAATTGAATGTTTTCGCCAAAGCTGGCTTCCTCGCTGTAAGAAGCTCTGTGTAGAGAAGCTCTCCACTGCGCTACTTTTCGGTTTTCACTGCTTATATTGAATATGGGAAGTGGCTTTGTGTGTATGTATCGGATAACGCCAGCAAGCTACGGACAGTAACGCTGTAATGAAATAAATTAATCATGACCCTATGTTTTACACTTCATGAATATAATCGAGTTTAACGTGCCAAAACGAAGATATGATTATGGGGCAGGCCGCAGTGTGGAACTCCGGATTAACTTTGACCACCTGGGGATTTCTGGCGTGTAACTAAATCTAAGTGCATTGGCGTTTTTGCATTTCAGCCACATCGTAATGTGCCCGGAGTGGCCTGGAACCGAGCCCGCGTCCTAGAGCTTAGCAGCGCAGCGCAACGCCACAGCCACTAAGCCCCCCCCCCCCCCCACCCCACCCCCGGCGGCTTCCGCTCTTATGGAGTGGTGTTAACAGAAACAGCCTACAAAATAAAGAAATTTGTTGAAGGAATATCTGCATAATTTCCACTAAGCCATCCTTTACTTTTTTCCTTCCCTTGTGGTGCGAAATTGAACCTCGTTGTCTAACGTCGTCACCTTTCATGAGATGCAACGTCGCGTGCTACCTCTAATGCGTGCAATCAACGCCTTAACCACCACAGGCCGTTTAACATAACCACCGCTCATCCCAGTCTGTGCACTAACTGGTTAGTTTCTTTCAGACGCTCAAGATCTACACCTCGTTCACTTTGCTTATAATAGGTTAGCGGCCTAACCAATGAAACAAAAGTATGACCGAATGCCGTTTAACATCGTTGCTCGGAAAACATGGGTTTATTCTTAACTACTTATGCTTAAAAACAAAACAAAACAAAAACCTTTTCACGAATTCTTCTAGTAAGTGCAAGCGTGGTTGGTAGCTGTTACTGAGATCGCGACTGGTCACAGTTAACGTATTCAAGCTCAAGGTAACCTTGAAGACCTGCCAGCATGTATCGAAGACGTAGATCATGGTAATGGTGGGCGTCTGCAGCTCTTGGTCATGCCTCGCACTTTTCAAAATGTAGACAATGTGGCCTGTCAGAGTGCTAAGTGTGCTCCATTGCCATCCCACGTATATAGTTACTTAGACTTGCCGTCGATCTTTGTGCTACTGTCGAACCAATGAAAGGTTACTACAAGGTAGAAACAAAAAAAAAATGGCGAGGCTCGCACTAAGCCGCGCTGGGCTTGAAGCAGCGAAACTGGATGATTCTTAAAACTGATCTGGTTGCTTCTAGGTTGCTTCTAGGTCTTAGCTGGGTGATGCAGGTTGTTTCAAGGTTGCTTCTAGGTCGTTGCTGGGCTTTAGCTAGGTGATGCTAGGTTGTTTCTACGTTAATTCTCAGCGCAGAGAGGTTCGAGCTAAACTACAGACAGTGACAGACGCGACACGGGTGTGCAAATGCGATGAAACCGAGCGTTCACACCTCTCATAGATCTACGGACACGTCGCCCTTGGCGTAGGGCTTCCATCGCTTCGGGGTCATCTCGCAGCCGCCGTAGCCTTTCCCGTCACCTAGTATTCTCTCGTACATACTCGGGGTCTTCGGCTCGCCGCCGTCGCTTCGCAGTCATTTGTTGTTGTTGCCTTGTTCATTTTTAGTGGACCAGTGGATACTAGTGGTGGGATTTACCCCGTTTCTGTGGCACATACCCGTTTATGATAAGGAGGAGGAATAAACGTTTATTGCACGAAACGGTGTCGCGGTGCTAGTCCCGCGTCTACCCTAGGTGGGAGGTCTCCTCATTCCAGGAACCCTCTGGCCTTCGCTCCCTCTTTGGCCCTGGCGACGAGACGTCGTTGTTGGTCCAGGTCCTCTGAGGCGAGCTTGGCCTCCCACGTTTCGAGAAGGTCCTCTTTTTCTTGAGCGGCGTTACAGGCATTCGGCGAAGGCGTTGTGTCTGTCTGCATATCGTACGTGCACGCGAGGATCATGTGGGCCAAGGTGTCAGGTACGCCGCAAATTGGGCAGAGGTAGTCGTGCAACGTTGGGTACACTCTGTGCATCAGTATACCGTGGGTGTAAGTGTTGCTCTGCAGTTTTCTGAGTATGGTGCTGTCCTCTTTGTTGAGCTTTGAATGTGGTGGGGGGTACTCTCTGCGTTCTAGCCTTTGATGTTGCAGTATTGCAGAGTATGTGATGGGTACGGACTCAGCCTCCGCGGACGCAGTCCCGGCGTCTGGAGAGTGGGAGGGTGTTGGACCTCTAAGCCTTCCAACTGCGGCGGGGTTAACATCGAGCCAAAAACACGTCTTGCAAGATGAACCGCTTTAATGGAACTAGAAAAAAAAGAAAAGAAGAGGGCGAGCCAACGCTGCTACGTGAGCACGCGTCAGCTCGTGAGGAGCATCCATAATGATGATGTTTGGTCATCTGTAGACGAATGACGAAGAAAAGGAAGTCACAACAGTCTCCCGCGCCGACAGATGACGTTAGTTGGCTTCCAACGGGTAAAGTAGCTGTACGGGCCGCTTCACAACAGAGCCGTCGGGCAAGCATAAAGAGCAGGTCCTGACAATGCTGTCGCGTCCGCTGATCAGTTCCTCTATGCGGGCCAAGCTCCACAGTTGCCTTGGAAGCTGTTTATCCCCGAGTAGAACTACGTTGCCTTTCTTCAAAGAGTCATTTCTTTTGGCTTGGTTGGATGTAAAGTTCCTGAGTTCATTAAGGTACTCTTTATACCAACGAGACCAAAATGCTTGCAAATCATCTTCTCGCTTGCTCCAAAGTTTCTTCAGTGCATCGTTGGTAGACTCGGTGTTGATTTTCAGTTCGTAATGTGGTAGCGTTGTCAGTCTCCTTCCTACGAGAAAATCTTCTGCAGATAGAGGGTACGGTTCATCCACGTCGTTGAACACGTAAGTCAAAGGTCGAGAATTCACCACGGCCTCCACTTCTGTTAGTAGAGTAACTAACTCTGTCCGACTGACAAGCCGTCGCCCAAGCATCTTCTTCAAGCAGGTTTTTACAGAACGAACGAGTCTCTCGTAGAACCCGCCCCACCAAGGAGCGCTCGGGCAAATGAATTTCCATTGGATCTTCGAGGAGGAAAAGAAGGCGAGTACGTCGGGGTGTCTTATCGTTCGCCAAAGCTTCTGTAGGTCCTTGGACGCTTTGACGAATGTTCGTGCGTTGTCGCTGTAGATAGTGTGACAGAGACCCCGCCGTGATACGAATCTCCGTAGGGCGCAAAGAAAATTCACTGTGGTCAAGTCTTCAACCAGTTCCAAGTGAACAGCTCTTGTCACCGCACACGTAAAAAGAGCGATATAGGAGCGCTCGTGGGGATGCCCTTTGATGTATAGTGGCCCCGCAAAGTCAACTCCACTCACGAGGAACGGAGGGGCTTGAGTAGCACGATCCTGAGGCATACAAGGTGAAGATTGCTCAACAGGTTTACTCTGTAGGCGTTGGCAGATGACACACCGTCTTATCGTTTTCTTCACAGACTGTCGTGCTTGAAGAATCCAAAATCGTTCTCGAACTTGAGTCAGAGTGTCTCGAACTCCCCCGTGGAAGACCTTTGCGTGAGCATGATTGATTATCAGCATACTGAGGTGTGAGTCTTTTGGTAGGAGGATGGGATGGCGAGAACTGTATGAGTCGTCAGCCCTGGGAGCTTTTCCTTGTATCCGAAGAAGCCCGTTTTCGTCTGTGAACAGTCTAAAATGCCCAAGTGGACTTTGTAAAGGGAGCGGTTTCTTGCTCGCGACACAGTCTGCTTCTTTATCAAAGTGAGATCTCTGTTCCTCTCGAAGCAAATAGCACTCCGCTTGCTGAATTTCCTCAGCAGACAGCTCCCCAGACCTATCATTTTCCTTCTTCAACCTTTTGGCATAACGGAAGACCCATGCCGTTACTCTTAAAAGTTTGGTGAGGCTGCTGAATCGTTCAATTTCAATCAGCGATGGCAGCAATGGCCTCGTATTAACAGCATGGGTACTGACCTTTAGTTCTGTCTCAGCTGCCTCGAGCTTTCCGTTTTCGATGTCAATCCTTCCCCCATACACAGGCCAGCACGTATCAGACATTGCAAGCCATCTAGGTCCAAACCACCACAACTGCGACTGGCTCAGTTTGAGTACAGACAAGCCTCGAGTGAGCAAATCGGCGGGGTTTTCTTTTCCAGGACAATATCGCCATCTGGTATACTCAGTCAAAGTTCTGATTTCTTGCGTCCGGTTCCGCACAAACTCCTTCCAGGTAACGGGATCCTTGTTAATCCAGCAAAGTGTAATCTGGGAATCGGACCAAAATGTTGCTTCACCAATTCCAAGGTCGCAATTCTTCACGATGTAGGCATACATTCGGGCTGCAAGCAATGCTGCCATCAATTCCAGCCTCGCTAGAGTGACCGTCTTTAACGGCGCAACTCTGGTCTTTGCCATCAGTAGCATAGTCCGGACGGTGCCACTGTAGTCGACCGTACGAAGGTAGGCTGCAGCCCCGTATGCCGACTCGCTTGCATCAGAAAAGATGTGGAGTGCTGCCGTTTGGTACGGGCCTTCTCCGCCGGCTGCTAGGAACCTTGGAATACTGAGGTCACTAAGCATGGTTACCTCCTTGCTCCATTTCAGCCAGAAAGCAGACAATTTGGGTGGCAATGTCTCATCCCAGTCAAGGTTTTCCTTCCATAGATCCTGTAAGAAGATTTTCGCCCGTACTAAGAAAGGTGAAAGAAACCCCAAAGGGTCGTAGATCCTTGCAACAGCCTGAAGCACAAAGCGTTTTGTAATCCGATGCTCCTGTATGAACTGGAGGATATCCTGGGGCTTGAACGAAAAGCTATCCGTCTTCTTGTTCCAATGAAGTCCCAGTACTTTCAGAGGTCCAGAAGGTGAGCAAAGAGATTTTTCCTGTGAAGTGATTCCTTGTTCGAAGGCGGCAGATACTAGAGGATCGTTGCTGGCCCACTTGCGAATGTTCATGGAAGCTTGCCTGAAGATCTCAATTATTTCTTTGTGCATCTGGATAGCTTCTTCAGCTGTGTCGGCTCCAATCAGAAGATCGTCCATATATATGGAGCTTTGCAATCGTCGAGCTGTCACAGGATAGAGGGTTTCTACGGACCTGAAGTGGTGTTTCAATGTAGCAGTCAGTAAGAAAGGACTTGAAGTAGCTCCGAAGGGCACTCTAGTCATTCTCCAAACTTCTATTTCCGGCATTGGGCTGTTCACTTGTGGGGAAGTTTTGAACCACAAAAAGCGGAGCGCATCTCTGTCTGGTTCTCTCAGGCCAATCTGTAGGAACGCCTTCTCGACATCGGCATTCATCGCTACCTTGTAGCGTCGGAAACGAAGCAGTAGGGTCACTACGTCAGGATTTAGATTTGGGCCAGCTTCCAGGTTATCATTCAAGGACTTTGAACCCGATTCGTGAGAGGATGCGTCGAATACGATGCGTACCTTCGTAGTAGATCGGTCCTCTCGTATTACAGCTCGATGTGGCATATAATACAGGGGTCTAAGTGGATGCTCTTCTGTTTCCGGTACTCTTTCAGCAGATCCTTCATCGAGGTACAGTCTAATAGTCTCATCGTATCTTTTCAAGAGCTCGCTGTCCTTGTCAAGTTTTTTCATCAAACTATGCAGACGTTTGGTTGCAACTGCATAGTTCGCTGCCAAGTCGACCCTTTTCTTCCACGGTAGCGCGACTTCGTACCGATTGTCTTTCTTCTTGATGTTGTTCTCGAAGTTTTCCAGCACTGAATCGGCGACCTTCGTTTCTTCGTGTTCGGCCTTGATCCCGATACTTTCAAGATCCCAAAACCGAGTCAGAAGTTTCGAGATGTCTTCCTCTGTCACCGTGGCTCGAAGGACTACGACACTGGTACTCTGTATTACTTTGGTTGTAGCAGACAACGGCCCTTGAACAGTCCAGCCCAGTCTTGTCTCGACAGCTTTCAGCTTTTCGTGCACAGGCTTCACGGTACCAGTTACTAGATCCCAATAATAGTCTGAACCAATTAGGACCGCAATCTGTTTGTCTTCAACTCCTTGCAGAGAGAGAGCTTGCGTATCCAATTGCATCTTGTTCATTTCTCTCAAAACGTTTTCTTCTGGTACCGGAATGCATTCACTGCATATTGTGTCCACCACCAGCGCATCGATTGAAATCGGAATTTCCTCTTTCGCAAGGAGAATCGATACTCGCACCCTCTGCATGGCTTTCCGCGCGTTTTCACCACCGAACACGCCTACGGTCAACGTCTCCTCTTCTATTACTTCGCAGCCAAGTCTTTGGGAAGCTTTCGTTGTAATGAAGCTCCGCTGACTTCCGCCATCGAAAAGGACTCGGTAGCGACCAGATGTTTTGTTTCCTGATATGGTGGCCGTCAGAGACTGCAGCATTACGACTGAGCTTGGCTGCTTAGAGATTAGATTGACCGATGCAGATAGCACCTTCTCCTTGTCGCTTCTGATCTCTTCCGATGCGCAAACGGGTGTTGCGTGCTTTCTCGCACACTTTCCACATTTCAGCCGGCTTCTGCAATCTTTCGCCAAATGGCCCTGCTTTAGACAACGGAAGCATCTTCCGGCTTTGGTAAGCATCTCCTTTTTGAGTGAGAGGCTGATCTCCTTTTTATCACAAACTTCAGCAGGATGCTTTTCGGAACGGCAAAACAGGCACTTCTGCGGACTACTAGCTGAGCTTTGTAGAGCAGCTGTCGTGGAAACGTCTCGTGGATGGCTGGGCTTTAATCCTCCTTTCTCTGGTGTGCGACGACTTCTGTGTATCTCTTGTTCGGCCACAGCTTCCCGACAAGTCAGTTGAAGGTCGAAGAATTCCAAAAGCATTTGAAGCTCGTTATCTTCTGTATTCGAAGAAGCTGCAGCTGATGATGATGCCTTGCGCGCCTCGTGAAACCGAAGTACCATGTCAGTCGGGAGAACTCTTAACAGGATTTCTCGCAGCATGGTGCAATAAGTTGTCGAGTTCGTGCCAAGCGCCTTGAGGCTTCGAATATGAACCTGTACTTTGTCGTACAGTTTCCTCAGCTGATGGACGTCTGCTGATGATGACACCGGTTTGAGGTCCAGTAAACCTTGTAGATGATCTTGAACGATGATCTGTTCATCTCCAAAACGCTTCTTTAAAATTTCAATGGCGTCTGCATAGCACTCTTCCGTAGCTTGCAATCCCGATATAGCTGAGGCGGCTGCTCCGGTCACCAGACTGCTCAAGTAGTTGAACTTGTCAGCTGTGCTCAGCTCGCTGTTGTCGTGAACTGCTGATGTAAACTGGGTCCAAAATCGCGGCCACTGTCTGCGGTTCCCGTCAAATTTTAGGAGTTCTAGCTGCGGAAGCTTGCTCTTGCCGGAAGGTAACGGGTGAACGTTAGTAGGGCGTGGGGTTGGAGGCGACAGACATTCATTCAGTTTGACGCGTAGGTTCGCTGTCAGGGTAACAACCTTGTCACGGTATTTTCCAGCGTCTAACGTCTCGCGTTCTAACAGGTCGTCTGGCGTCTCTTCAAAAATCGCCTCATCAACTTTCTCTATCTGTCCGTAAAAGGAGCTGATTCGATCGAGGAGTACACTTACAGTAGCTTTCGTGACCTCTCGATTCTCTCGCAAGTTGCCTTCCGCCTCGGCCAACAGGACATCGAGTTGAGACCGCAGGCTGTTGCGTCGTCTAAGCTGTCGTTCCATTCTGTCGCACGCAGTCGGGGAATCTCGCCGAGGTCGCAGGCGCCGCGTCTTCTTAGCTGTCGCGGCTCCGTGCGTCGATGATGTCAGCGGTGTCTAAAGGTCCCGGGTTTTCGGCACCATGTGTTGGACCTCTAAGCCTTCCAACTGCGGCGGGGTTAACATCGAGCCAAAAACACGTCTTGCAAGATGAACCGCTTTAATGGAACTAGAAAAAAAAGAAAAGAAGAGGGCGAGCCAACGCTGCTACGTGAGCACGCGTCAGCTCGTGAGGAGCATCCATAATGATGATGTTTGGTCATCTGTAGACGAATGACGAAGAAAAGGAAGTCACAACAGAGGGGATAGCCCGAAAGACGTGATCGCGGGCTGCGGCGTGTGCCGCCTCGTTCCCTTCCAGGAACGATTTGCTAAACAGCTTCGTAGTTGAAAACTAGCGTAGCTTTAACTAAGTCGCGTAAGGCCGGGTCACACCGGAGCTGGTAGGCACCTATAACTGGTCCTGGCTTGGCAAGGCTTTTACCCTCTCACCTCTCTCTTTCCTACCTCTTGCTATGCTATACTATACACGGATATGCTTGCTATCTTCTTTTTTTCTTTGTGTCTCTTTCTCTCTCTGTCTATTTATTTCTCTGTCTTTCTATCGTTCTCTCTCTTTTTTACCTTTCTTTCTCTCTCTTTTCTCTTTCTCTTCCCTTCTGTCTTTCTCTGCCTCTCTCTGTAGTCGTTCTCTTGCGTTCTATCTTTTTTTCTCTTCCTTCCTTTTCATTCTATCTCTTTATTTTTACCTCTTTCTTTCTCTCTGTCTCTGTATTCGTTCTTCTCTTCTCCTCACTCTCACATCTCTCCATCTCACCCTCACTTCCCTTTCCCACCTCCTTGCTATACTATAGTATACTATAAAAGCCTATGCTATGCTTAGCTAGCCTGCCTGGATTGCCGAGTGGTCACGCCGCTCGCCTTTGGATCGTGGGTACGCGAGTTCGGATATCGCCTCACCAAAAACTTTTAAATGCGAAGCATTTCTTAGCGAACCTTTGGCAATTTGAGCGTTTCTATCTATCTATCTATCTATCTATCTATCTATCTATCTATCTATCTATCTATCTATCTATCTATCTATCTATCTATCTATCTATCTATCTATCTATCTATCTATCTATCTATCTATCTATCTATCTATCTATCTATCTATCTACGTCTGGGTGCTCTCACGATCGCCTCCTTAACTTGGCATGGGAGGGTAAGAGGATTTTACGAATATGACTGTCGGGTCATGACATGAATAATGTGAAAAATTACACCATCTCCCGCTAAAGGGGACCATGAGGCGATGCGAAGCCGGAGCACTTGCACGATCGCGTTCCGTTGGCGTTCGTTGGGCATGCTACCGACCTCGCGTCGTGGAACGCGAAGAGGGACGCTACTCGCGTCGTATCTTCCATCTAGCCTGGCCGTTAATTCTCACAGGGCGAGCGGGGAACGCGGTTGACAGGCGGGCGAGAGGGGGGCAGCGTAGGAGAGGAGAGAGAAGACGAGGGGACGCTCATGCGCTCGAGCTCATCGCGGCGTTGCGCAGGAGAGGATTTCGGCATGTCTAGCCCGCGTTTCAGAGGAAGAGTGGAAAGGGGGAGGGAGAGGGGAAGTGGAGAAGGTATGGGAGAAGAGAAGTGGAGAGGGTATGGGAGAGGGGAAGTGGAGAGGGGAAGGGGAGAGGGTGAGTGGAGAGGAGAAAGGGGAGAGAGGTAGCAGACAAGGGGAATGGTGAGGGGGAGTGGAGAGGAGGTGTGTGGAGAGGGTATGCGCATGCGTAGTAAGGATGGTCACGCCGCACACCACCACCGGATTGAGCTCCGCCTTAAGATACTTCGCATCTAAAATCCTGTCGCGCACGTTGTCAAACCCTTTCCTCCAGACACGTGTGGCACATACCCGTTTACCACGAGCCGCGGTGTACGGGTATGCGCCAAAGGTGATTGACAGTTTATATCTACCCAGGAATGGCGAGAACATACACTGGTAATTTAAATGCGAGAGCGTTAAGAAAAATCGACATCGGCAGCGTTGACCAGACAAACGGAAAGAATAAGAATTAGGATCCCAGCAGGAATCGGACCCAAGCATTCTGCGTGGCAAACAGGTATTCTACCACAGAGCTACGCCAGGTCTATAAACTGGTTTGGAAAAACAGTCTCTGCAGGCGTAATGTTGGTGCAACGTCAATTGTCGTTGTGGCGCTGGCCATCTAATTTTACAAGAAAGCAATAAAAACTACATATGCACTCCTACGATACAGGCGTCATATCAGATTAACGTCTGTGGTTCCAATCTTGGCTCCGCTTTTATAGCAGTCTAGTAAACATTACATTTGTATTCCTATAATTCAGCAAGCTATATTGAAGAATTGCTCGACCCCGGAGGAATACATTAACGAAAGTTACGTATGATATTTGCATTATTGCACCATAAAGTACACTCAGTTTCGATAATACAGACGTGTGTACTCCAACGTGAGGGCTGACATAAGGTCGCACCATAAGTTACCCTTTAAACGCCAGTGTTGTCGACGTGCCTGGTAAGCCCACGATATGCACACAGCTACTACACTTACAAAACACGTCGATCCACCTCGTAACGCTTGGCTCAAAGCCATAAAGTACAGCATAGAAGAACTCGCCGAGTGCTTCGCATGAAACCGATTCCCACAACACGTGGGATCTGCGGAATTTTTTTTTTCGACAAGAATTTCTCTCTTCCGTTTTATTTATATCTCCTTCTTTCTATCTATTTCTTTTTCTCTCTCTTTCTCTCTTTCTTTCTGTCTCTCTGTAATTGTTCTCTCGCCCATCAGAGTTATTGCATCCCACGCCGTACAAATCGGCGCACGTGTCCTGAGATCGAAGCAGAAGAGGAAGACGAGGATGAAGATAAAGAAGAGGATGAAGAGCGCCTGCCGGTTCATGCTCATCATAATTTTCTGTCTACGACACACGGCAAACCTCGAGCATAACAGGTCTGCAGTAAAATGTCGAGGCAATGGCTGAAAAAAAGGTAGCTTTGAGTCTCTATTTTTTTAAGCATTTTTGAGAAAAGTATCGGCACAGTAGTGGTCAGTCGCCCGCAGGAGCGAATATTATATACCTAAGAGTAAAGCTATTTATGAGGGCAAGAAAAAAATAGAAGCGTTTTATTTTAAAGCGCCTTCAAAATATATTGTCTTGGCATGCCGCATTTTAATGAGCTGTAGCAGGCGGTTACTTTTTTTTCAGCAGAATGCGAAAAGATTATGGAAGTGTGGCAATATACATTTACGGCTTCGGTCGCAGTAGTTTACGTCACTTTCGCGTGGCTTTCATCAAACCGACAGACTTTGCAATAGGGTTTGCTAACAAGAGACTTGTGGCCGCACTGCATCAATGGCATCGCTAGGGGTACACGAATGCAAGCACAATACGACACTATAGTCTCGTATTTATGTATACATAAATGTGATTGCGCTAGAAGACTCGGTGACTCGAATTTACAGTTGAAAACAACCTGAATTTCCATTCATCTTTAGTCCTTCGTGCTGCTTGGAATTTCCCATTACACATTATACAAAAGAGGCATGTTTCTTTGGCTTCCTCAGATTACACCGCGTAGAACTTTGTATGCATTCGCGCTCTGTGAATGCATTCGTTGTTCTCCGGAGCCTACGGGGTGTGCGTATTGTTAGTAGCAGGCCTTTCCATAATACTGCGGTGAAAGAATGAAAGGAGACGGCAGTGAACGGGCAAAACAAAACAAGATACCTACGTTTTTGCCCGTTAGCGTTCACTAAACCAAAGCTAAGGAAAACTTTCAAATGAAGATGTCCAAGTTCAGTGTTGAGTCTAGTAAATACACATATACATACTGTAAAGTTCCTGTAGGAATTAAAGATAAATTGGTGAGCCATTTTGGTCAGTTCTGAAAGAATGAAAAAAAAAAAAGAGAGAGGACAGAACTATTGAACTGCGTACGCTAATGCTTTATTGTGTATAAGGTGGCATTTTATTTATGCCCCCACTTCTAAACAAGTCCTTTGTTTTTGTATATTCTGCAAATAAAAGCATTCTCTCTCTCTCTCTCTCATTTGTCCACTGCATGCTCTGTAGGTCTTGCGCTTTGACTTTTAGGTCAGTGCCAGGGTTCCCTCTATTGTTATTTTAGTCGAAAAAATTTATCGTTCGACTCCTTAGGGTAGAAATTCAGAATTGCCTGCACGTTGTTGATGACAACAAAGTTATTGTTTCTCTGTTTTGGTGTATACGAAAGCGACTGATAAAGAGCAACACCAGACGGAGCGTTCCAAGCTATCTCGTTGTCCTGAGTAGCAGGTTTCTCTTTTAGTCGGAAGTCAGCCGTCTCGCCAGCTTGAGCTCTACAGGCGCATGCATTAACCCTACGCTTGACGTACTTGAACGAGCAGGCTTTTAGTCCATCTGGGGTTACGTTTCCTGGCGCGAAAAGTATGCGACCCGCAACGCTTGCCTGGCGCTTGTTCTGTTTTCAGCTGACGACGAAGGCATCACTCATGACTTACAGACATACGAACCCAAGTAGAGTTTTCGGGATATTTTTTCTTTCTCCTTCTGTCCTTCGGGGAAAAAAAGCCGAAGCGGACACGGTTCGAGAGTACAGTATGAAATATTAATGCGCGGTCGAGATATCTTGCCGCCAGCTGTCTAGATATATCTCCGATTTACGACCACATGCAGATCTCTAGCGCATTCTTTCAAACGCTGTGCAGCTGTGCTGAAATTGCAAGAGTGCGCATGTGCACGAGAGAGAGAGAGAGAGAACTGCAATAATCAAGAAATGAATAAGGAAGCACATCCCAGGAATAAGCGCGTGGTTTATTTTAGGTTTGTTGCAGTAGTTTATAAGGTTATATATTAACCAGTTACACATATGTTACCCGAGTTTTGCGCAATTTTACCGCACTAGGCTCCTGTTACCAGCACCAGTGAAACAAAGTCATTCAGCCCAGAGATTCACAGTCGGCGTGGAGTAATGCTTTTGCGTATGTTTAGTTTGCGGTGATAGGAATTCGCAGCGAGGAGGGAAGAAGGAAAGTAAGAAAGAGTGTTACGCGCTTCGAGAGTCCCTGACTCAGTGATTTATGAGGCGTTACAATACGCTTGTCGTATAGGAATGAAACTTTGACTCAAAGATGCACCGCTGAAGTTCTCTGCTATCGAGATTCCACGTCCTAAATTTAAGTACGCTGAAGACGGTATCTCTGACCTTTAAAGTTTTCAGTCCCCTCAGGCACGTTTTTTGGTTTCGGGGTGATTATGTGACGTCTGACGACTTAGCAGGTGGATTAAACTCATGTAATTGTCGCGGCATCAAGACACACTTTTCAATTATATGCAAAATTCAGTCAACCAGAATCTTTGATACGGATACGAGCGAATATTTCTCTGCCACACATTCTGATTAATAGGCAACAGATGCCGCTTCCATATCCCAAAGCAGGATAAATGTTTTCTTGAGTTTATTTAACAATAACGTCACTGGGCCACGTTTTGTTGATTTCATTCACCGCTCCAACGACCGCCTCAAACACCCGTAGTAACTGTTACGCTATCTTAGACTATATGTACTTGCAAAACATCATGTACTGAACTCATACAGCGAATCATGTAGCGTAAGAAAAAAAAAATGGCACTTTCACTTCGCGAAGCATTGACAGCGATGGTGAGGTTTACAGTTGGGCTTGAATACCTAAGACGGCTATCTAACTTAACGCGGGTATGCCAGACATTCTGTCACACTTTGACGCCTTAGCACGCGGCCTATAATCTGTGAAGACTGTAGGATTGGGCGTGTTGGTGTTGGTACAACATGATTATGAGTGCAAATCAGCACAGCCGACAGGAGGGGACAGAAGAGGACACAGAGCGCTCTGTTCAGCGCTCTGTGTCCTCTTCTGTCCCCTCCTGTCGGCTGCGCTGATTTGCACTCGTAACTATAATCTGTGAAGGCATCACGCCGGCATCACCTCCTTTGTTTGTTCGAGCTAGCTAACTGCGATGCCAGTAAAGAGCTGTCTATAATGCGGGTGCAAGACAAATTACTATAGACCATTTTTTAGATCGTGTTACATATATTTCCATTTCTCATTCAAGTTTAGTAGTCCTATAGGAGTGAGGCAGAAAGCATGCACTGAGAAAAAACTGCTTACTGGCCAATGATTGGGCGCTGCAATGTTACAAAAATATGTGAAATGATTCAGAGGCGACAGAAAAGACTTGTCTGAGCAACTTTGCAGTTGCAGTATTATATTACATAATATTTACCTGTTATACGCGGTATGCATGCACAGAGTAATACGTCTGCAGAGAAGCCGATGGCGAAAATTTGTTTTCAATGAGTCTCTATAAACGCTTTTGTTATAAAAATGAAATAGGGCCACTACGTGCTCGAAAAAAATAAAACAACAAGAAAAGAAAGTGAGAAGCACTTTCCAAAGTAAAAAACAAACAGAGGCGATGACAAAAGGTGCGATAGCCCATTCATTACGTCATAGTCCAAAAGCACTCTCTACGCTTCTAGCGGCCTGAATTCTTCCTTCAAGGAGGCACACGCTGGGTGATTGCGTACACACAATAGCACGCGACCCGATAGAAATGCAAGGCTGGAGAGGCGGGCCGTCACAGTGTTACAAAACTAACACAGCGATTACGTCTATACGCAGGAAGAAAAAGCAGAGTCGGCAACAACCCCTCCCCTCACCCCCCCCCCCCCCCCCCCCCCCCCCCCATCGCGCGCTGCATTTCGAAAGCCGCAGGGTTTGCTTAGGAGTGGTATGCGGACATTGAAAGTGCCGCGTTTCCTCAACTATAACCGTCGCCGAATGTAACGTGAATCAACCTACGCAAGTCGGATGGATGCGTCGGCAAATGTTAGACGAATGCATTGCGAGTAGCGGAAAAAAAAATACGGCAGCCCGTTGCTTATCTTAGCCTTCTTTACTAGAATGCCGGTGGCCGGTATTCAAGGTGCTTCAAAGATGATCTTAAATTGAGGCAGCTCTGAAAGCAGTTTCCATGCAGCAAAAGCGCAATTATTTAAGAATGCAGCTAAGTAAGAATCATTTCGCGTCTTATGAAAATTAGTGATGGGAGGTGTAGCTAGGATTTTAGTTCTAGTTAAGGGGGTCTTGAAAATCTCCATGTGTGTGTGCATGCGTGTGTTTTTATCTGTAACTTATATATACATAAAATGCTGCAAAGAGATTTGGGGCATTTTAAACCCCTCCTCCCTCCTCGACATCTCTACCTAGCTATATCAATGTGATTAAGTTAGGCTTAGTGAACAGATAACTATACAGAGTTGCTCTATTCAAATGACAGTGGCTCTACAAGAATGACGCTGCATATTGTCAACTGTAGGCAGAGAAAAACGATATATGTGTGGTATAGACACGTTCACTGATTACGGGCTATCAATTCGCGAAATATGCATTGTTTCCTACTACAACTCAGATCAATCTGCAGGAGAACAATACTTATTCTAAATCACTACGACGCTACCTTAGCGTATTGAACCAACGAAGATTTCCTTCCCTTCGTCCCTCGCGTACTCAAAAGACAGGGTGCTTAGATTCGAGTGAACGCGGCAGTAGCCATAGAAAGAAAAATATGGAAGCGATAAAAGGCGGCGGGCAAAACACAAAGGCAAGAAGCGAATTCGGCTTTATTTCACCGCCGGAGCTCTCGCGTCGCTCGAGATATCCCGGTGGATGCCTCCTCCCCTCGTGCTTCGTGCCCGAGAAGATTGCTCGCAGAAATGCAGCGCGGAAGTAGATTTTCCTTTAATGGCGTGGGAAGCAGGAATCGAGGTAGCGCGTCTTGAGAATAGAGGCGGCTAGAAGAGAGAGAGAGAGTGCGAAGGCTCGTTGGCTCACTGGCAGGTCGTAGCAGCCTGGCCGAATTCAGGCTTCTTTTTGTTTCTCGGCCCGCAGCTTTTCACTCTACGGAGCCGTTTCGAAACTTGCGCCCGGCACGGAAGTTTGGGGGCTTACTGGTCAATCTACAGCTGACTTTGAAGCCACCGCAAGAAACAGTAAGGCTTTATGCGCATCGAGGAAGAAAGAGGAATAAAGAAAGGCGAAGATTCTAAAGCGTATAAAACGGAATGAAAATGCATTTATCGTCTTAAAAAGCGGTCGGATTTGTCAGAACAAAAGAAAGGCGTGAAAAGCAGTAGAATCTTTCAAACAGTCGACCGAGGGGCTCGTAAAAAAGTGGGACTTCAAAAAGTACAAAGGAGCCATGGGGTGTCTGCAGTGATCGACTGATGATCCTTCGCCACGATTACAAGGCCGCATCCACTTTTAGTCGAAAGGCGGCCACGTCCACCACGTCACTCTTATTCGTAACTTTCCCGGAAGTGAAGACATTCGAAAAAGAGAAAGAAGCACTTATTATATTTGTGCTTTTTTTTTCTTTTTGTCTCTTTTCGAGAAGGCGTGACAGCTAGTCAGCGAAGTGGGGGCATTTGCGCGCGTGCTTCAGCAACAATACAGAGCTCCACTCTTCGTCAGCAACGAAATGTGGTAGTCGTGGCTCTGAACTGCGGAAGTGCGAGATTCTGCTGACTCATTGTAGCGTCGTTAGCAACCCAAAGATAGCCTACGCTTGTACTGTAGGTTAATGTTGCGCTGGTCAGCAGGTATTTCCCGACTAGTGATCCGTTTTGCAGATCGCTAACAGTTTAGTAACTTTTATCCTCGTTGCGTTCTTGTATCCAGGTGAATATTACCTTTATTTATAGGGTGGGGGGGGGGGGGGGGGGAGAGGCTGGGAGCAGAAGGGCGGAAATAAAGATCGCCGGTATTATTTATGATGACGCATACTTGCTCATCGGATTACGCCTCCCAGAAGAGCAATTTGCGACGTTATTTAGGGGAGCTCCCTAACATAATACGGCTAACAAGTGTTTTCGGCCAAACAAACATTGCTTTGCTGGCAGAGCGATTCATTGTTACTGTTGCGTTGTCAAGCCGCATGAAAGGCACCCGCTGCCTTGAGTATTGTTCTCCCGAAATGTCTTCCCGTCCATTTACCAAAAATGGCAAAGAAATCACAATTCTTCTTTAAGCTATCCAGTAACTCTACTCGCAATCGGTGCGCTTCTTACAAAGTTGCTATGCGAGTGATAATACTGCGCGCAAAATATACTCAATAAGCGTCTCCATACAAATCACGTGGTGTGCTTCCGTCTTGGGACTTCAATCTCCATCTTCACTCTCTTCATTGATAGCTAAACAATTAAACTCAGCCTTTGTTTTAACCATCAAGCCGTTTACTCTAACACGTTCCTTACGAATAGTCGAAGCAAAGCGCGGATGTTTAGGAGGTTGAACTGGCTTTCACTGAGGTTTAAGCGTAAATTATTTCGTACGTTTCGATCTTATGCAGGCATCTAAAATATGAGAGCACTTGAGTAAGCGTGCACATTTTTCTTCAGTCAACGAAAACTTTGTACCCCGTTTTGCTGGTTTTTGTGGTAAACACGTATAAGCGTCCCTTTTTTTTTTTCCTGCGAGAGAATTAACATAGACTCTGTGACTGACTGCTGCGCTCGTGCACGGGCGTCTCTTTAAACAAGTGTCATTTCTTAAACTGAAAAACGAGTATAAATATCAAGTGCAAGAATACGGAGAAGAGACCACAGAGATAAGCGGTATAGTTAATGAATGTCGTTGTTTATTCCACTCACAGTCTCGCACACACATGGATATTATTACACTGAAAAAATCTTCACTCGTAAAGAGATCGAACAGTTTACAAACATTGTAAGAAGTAGACATCTAACACCGACGTCTTTCAATGAGGTTTGCACGAGCGTGCTCGTGTAATGACTTTGCATTCTTACAACATGCTTGAACCTGGAACATGCAGTTAGGACATGTTAACGTTTCTTCTTGATGTACCTAACTCCATCTTTGCCCGCGTGCATGGTTACAAATCGTCCGAGCTCGTAGGACTTATCTGCCGGCACGTACTGCACGCCTTCTTCGGCGTAGTGTCCCTGTCCAGATGGCGCAACGTGAGCGGGGTGCAGTGCAGGCAAGCCTTGAGGCCCTTGGATGTAGACATTGCCAGCCGTGTCCGAGACCACGCCTCTAGGGTAGTAGTGGACCCGGCCCATTCACATATTTCGACAGGAACGGGTTGGGGCTCGCCTTTGAGTACATCGGCGTGCCGTAGATGGACGCGGCAGTGTAGCCGATGTCGACGAAGCTCTTACCATACCTCGGAGCTGCGGTAGTAGCTGCTGCTGGGAGAGAATGATGCTTTGCGTGGTGCAGCGCGGCTGGACTGGGGCGCGTGCTAGTGATTGGCCCGGGAAGGGAGTAGATTGTTCTCGGAGGCCCGCCAAATGTGAACTGCTCCTGGCTTGTCTGTACTGGCGCCTGGTTAGCGTATGCGTTTTGCTGGGAGTAGTAAGCTTGAATTGGTCCCGACGGAACTTGCGGCTGAGCATACGCCGTGTAGGCCGGAGCAGGCGCCGAGTAGGGCGGCTGAGCGGGGTTAGCTGTATGATGCGTAGGAGGAGCTTGGGCGGTGGGTTGCACAGGATACCTGTACGGCACGTAGGCTACTGGGTATCCGTACGGGTAACTGTACACGCCTTGTCCGGCTCCTGTCGGGACGACCTGAGCAGGTCCGTTACCTTTCCCGTAGTGGTCGGAAGGAACGCTGAGGTCAGTCCCTACCTTAGGGCTAGTTCCCGTGTCGGCTCCAACGTACCCTGGAGTGGCCGGCTTAGAGCTCTCAGGAGAATACCTGGGTGGATATACGAAGCCATTCTGTCCCGGCGGTGGTCCGGCACTTCCCGTAGTGTAGTCCACGCCTTGAGGGACGGTCGCTGGTACGTGTACGGCTCCACCTGTTTGGTCAGCAACGCCGTGTGTAGGCGCACCAGCACCAGAGTAGGACGATCCGGGGTAGTAAGGTACGTAGTAAGGTTGCTGGACATACTGCGTGGGCTCCCCGGCGGAGCTTCCGGAAGGATAACCCTGGTTTTGCGCGTAAGCCGCTGGGTAGCCCAGTTGTTGAGCGTAGTTCTGCAGAGCATTTGAGTACTGTGCAATGTCCGAAGTCGGGGCGTAGACTGCCCCCGCCCGGAGGTACTCAGCCGAAGCGCCACCAGACACGCCTTGTTGTAGGTATTCTTGGGGTATTGCGTATCCAGGCAATGATCCTTGAGGGTACACTAGTTGCGATTGGTCGCCGACACCAACGCCTGGAGCTCCTTGCTGTTGGATCGAAGTATGCTGATTGTTCTTGCTAGTGGCCGCTCCGCTCAATGCCTGCTTTGAACCGGCATGTAGGGACACTGTGGTGGTTGGAACACGACGAGAGTGCAGATACGACCTTTGCTCTTCTGCTTGAAAAGCGTGGTATCTCACTGTCCTGCCATCGCCAGGCTTAGTACTTTGTCCTCCATGTAATGCATACCGAGGGTCATCGTCGTAAACCACACGGTAGGGGTTTTCAGGCTGGGTAGGCAAAAAAAAAAAGAAACATATTTTACGCGCTGCAAACAGAACAAACCTCTTTATATGACACGATCACAGATAGAACACACGGGTAATTGTATTAATACTATAATAACTGCTGAAAATAGCCACTTGATGTCTCTCGACTACCATTGCGGAAGTGATCGAAAACCAAGCTTTTGTACTATATCTCCTGTAAAGCTAGGTCACTTAACATGTCTAAGTAAGTATTTTAAGGATTTTCTTCATGGAGGAGGAGGAGCAACTTCATTTGAAGCCAGCGGAGGGGGGACTAATCCACCCGCCGAAAAAATTTATTTAAATAGCCAGAGTATCAATGAGAAAGGAAACATCTGAACAAAGAAAGGAGTTGTTGACGTTTATTATATAAAGAAAACTGGTAGTTATATGGCAAATATAAAGACTGGCCGGGTAAGAAAAGCGTGAAAACTTGTTCAACCATGTCTTTAGCATGCAATGACATGTAAAATTAAACACAGCAATAAATCTGGTTAAGTATCCGTGTACTTTCTATTGTCGCACCTGCGCTGAATTACATCATAATATCATGCAAATATATTCAGAACAACAAGTGTCCCGATGGACTATGCTGTTAGTACTTACTTGATCGCTCACGTACTGAACACCATGGGCCGAAATTGGGGATCGCCCTTTCTGTGCCTCGGCCAGCGCGACTAGCACGAACAACATTGGGAGCCACTGCAAACACGCACAGTTAGATTACCAAGTGTCAATCGCTTTTACTGAAAGTGAGGTAATTGAGTGTATCTTGATACCTTTAGCCAACTATTTAATAGAGCTGAAAAAGGAAGTGGGAGGGGGGGGGGGGCTTACATGAGGGCTTGCAAAATATTACATATGAATGATATGTTCTCTGTAGTTACTGAGACATTCTGTCCGTTAACCCGTAAAGTTATGTTGTCTTTAACGGCCTTTTTCTGTCTTTTTTTTCAAATCTCATTGAGCTAAATAAATAAACGAAGTAAGTAACAGTATGACACACAGTGTATCAATTTTTTTTTACAATTCTTCATCTGTGTGTGCACGAAGGGACGTTGGGTGCAGGTAGGGTACAAGTGTGAAATTTCTGATCTTAGCTTTTGTAGTCTTGTGCTATCTATAAAGCATGAGAAAACTTGACAGGAAGAATGGAACGTCCAGCTTAGTTAACATTGTTCCTGTGAACAATACTGCGGTTATTTACGCTCAAATATTAGCCTTTAACTCCTAAACAAAGACCAGGGAACGCGTTTAGTCGGGAATAAATAGCATTATTTTACCATTTATCGTCAGCATACGAATACGCGTAGCGCATGCTATTTCAATTTCATTACTCCACCACAAAGTATGCAACGAAACAGCTACCAAGATTAGGTTCCGCATAATTTGCGAGCTACTGGTAAATATTCGGCAATAACATCGTCCGGTGATACTAGCCTCGCACGGCTAAGCATGTTGGAAACGATCAATTCCACTGAGGCATGTGAAAGGCTCCTCCACTCTTGTTCAATGTATACATTAAAATAAGCACCATTTCGCTCCTTTTACCGCAGTACTTGAAGAAATAATGGAATTGCACCACAAAGTGGAACAAAGGCGATAAAGCCTCAATTCGAGGTGCAAGCACGGCTTGTTCTCGAAGTTATTCTTGCTCAGTCTGTGAAAACATAATGCGGCACATGAAGTGAGATACAGAAAGAAATAAGTGAATGACTTGCAACGATAATGTGCTAATTCAGTGTTTCGTTGCTCATTATTTCCATTTCAAGATTGCAACAAAGTGCATTATACGTATGTTCACTGGCACCTGTGAGAAAGGGCTCGAAACATTTTACGCTATCCTTTCAAACACTTCACGCTACCCTTAAAGGAAACACCTCACGGTTCCCGAGAAACATGAGCGCCGGCAATTACAACTCGTTTCGCGATAGCCAAGCGGCGAAGAACAAAGCACTGCCGACATAAATTAACGCCCTTAGAGCGCGCGCCATATCCCCGAGAGAAACTCACCATGTTTCGGCGTATAAGCCAATGTTCGCCGTGTGTACGTCCGTCCGCGCGCGCAGCACCGTATTTTTCTCCAAATGCGAATGAAACCCCGGAAGGCGGCCATTGAGGGCGCGCTTTTATATGGGGCCCGGAAAGAAATGAAATCAGCGAATCACGACGAAACAACGCGCATCCCATGGGGCTCTCAAGAAGCGGAGAAGAGAACGAGAGTGGCGTGCGAGATTGAAGAAGTGGAGGAGAGTGAGGGCTCCGAGAGAACGGGACAGAAGAATGAAAAGAGCCCAGCGTGGCCGGACGCCGAGACAAAGTCCGCTTCCCTCCCTTCACTTTCCTCCTCCAGTTGTTTTCGACCCCGAGAGCGGGCGCAATGCACAGTCATTTACGCAGTAAGCGAAAGTGAGAGACCCAGATGCCGTCATATGTGGGAGCACCGCTTCATGCTTGGTAGGGGTGGAGGGGAGTCGCAGATCGTCTAACGGTCCAACTCGTGGACATCGTTTGGCTATTTCAAATAGACGCCCATGAGCGCATCCGCAGAGCTTTCCTGTCCCGAAACCTCCCACTGCCGTCGTCGTTCGCCACGTTTCTCGGAAGATTATAAATGACGGAAGCAGCAGTTCTGGGGCGCCATATAGCGTCTGATGTCTGCCGCGGCCGAGACAACGCGTGTCTTGGTAGGCGTGGCCGGTCGGTCCATTCGTGCGTGTCTGTGTAGTCTCTTCCTCCCTGATGCTGGAGGCCGGGTAAACGCTTTGACCTTTTGTTCGCGAATGTCGCCACATGCTCGCGTGGTACGCTGTGACGAAAGTGGGAATTGTTTCGCACGTGTACTCAGGGAACGGAAGCGTCCGTGAAGGCCCCCAAAGCGCCGTCGGAAGTGATTCGCTATTGCTTAATTTTTCCGCATACACCGAAACATTGGCGACGGCCGATTTAAGAAGAGGCGCTACAGGTGCCGCTTCATGAACCATAGTTGAGTCGAGAATTAAAGCGCCGCGGGCTTACTACGAACAGAGCTTGGCCATAGGGAGAGCAAGGCCTTCGGCATAAAATGCGGAGGTTCTTCCCTGCCTACCTGAACGGAGACAGTTCCTTGCACCTCAAAGATATACGCCTGTGCTGAAGAGTACCTATGAGGCCTGACTGGCCGTTTGAGGACAATGACACCTTTGGTTTAATCCCGTCGCGTTCCTTTGACGGGCTACAACGTCCGAGTTTAGACGAAAAATATGGGGTGATTCCGAAGGCAACGCGCGGTCTACTGGGGCGTCTCACTAAGTCCTGTATAGAATAATGATATACTTCTCAACACGAGTATATGTACGGTTGTAGGACACACACACACACACACACACACACACACACACACACACACACACACACACACACACACACACACACACACACACACACACACACACACACACACACACACACACACACACACACACACACGCACTCACTCACTCACTCACTCACTCACTCACTCACACACACACACACACACACACACACACACACACACACACACACACACACGCACACACACACACACACACACACACATGTACCGTTATAGACGGTACATACTCTCATTATCTAGGTGCCATCTTCCCATTCTATTCTATGATGTCATTAACTCATCTTCCATCGTTATGTTTTTTTTTGCTTGGGAGTTCCATGTGAAAATGCCATGACCCCGTTTCTCGTACGTGGACACATCCAGGGCCACACGAAATGCGCTACCGGAAGTCTTGTGCTGTCATCTGAGCGGTGCACAGAGCAACAATAAAGCAGCAGCGACATCGCTGTGCTTGACAAACGGGACAAGTGAACGAAGTAACTTTTCTTGGGCTAGTTGGTACTTTCTGAACGGCGTGATCTGTTGTGCAAAACTCGAAAAGAAAGACAAGGACGCAGACAGGAGTGTCAAAGCGTCTTTATTTCTACTGCTGTCTGCTCCTTAATTTTTGAGTTTTGGGCTGCAGATCATGTCATTCAGTGAGTGAGCGAGAACTCTGCTGAATCCGAGAGGATCATCGTAACCTGCTACTCGCTTTTGATAATAGACACTTAACACAATAACCTGCTCGCCTACATAAAGATATTCCAAGTCTACTTTAAAAAAAAAATCTGCCAGCTCCGCTTCACGGACACTGATGAAACAGCGACGCTGGTGGCCTTCCCTTGGTCAGGCTATTGCATTTCTATGTTTTGCTAGTCTTTCAGATATTGTCACTGCTCTTTGTTAAACACTCTTTGTGAAGCTTTGAGGTTGTAGTACAGTTTTATTGCATCTTGACCATACCACTCTTATACACAGGTTCACAAAGAAGCCTTCGCTAAAGATGCACGTCAATGGGAAGGTCATCAGGAATGTTTCTGGGAAGGCAGTCTACAGTTGTCGCAACGTGAATCGGCACATTCACCACCTGTCCTCTAGTCCCATACTGGCCACTGCGGTGCGTTAGCCCGTTCCGGCATCAGTTCTCGCTGACGCTCACGTCAGGCGGCTTTCTCATCGGGATAACGAGGAAGCTTGACCATTCTGAAAGCGCAAATGTCGCGGAAATGGGACAAGACACATGCGTTCTAGGCGAACGAAAGCAAGGTACTTCTTTTTTTCCTATTCTGGTTATTACTACTGCGCGCGCCTTCGGTGCCCACAGTCTTCTGCTTCCTCTTGTTGTGTCCTACGAGTTTTAAAGGGATACTAAAGGCAAATATTAAGTCGACGTTAATTGTTGAAATAGCGGTTCAGAAACCTCGTAGTGCTCCTGTTATGCCAAGGAAGTGCTTATTTTGTAATAAAATCACGTTTTAGTGGTCCGCATCGCGTTAGCGCACTTCAAATCACCCACCTGAAAGCGGTCTTTTTGACGTCACTGTTGCCATGCCCAAAGTTGCCCGCCTTTACTGCGCGGCGGCGTTCACCATTAGGGCATTCGGCAACATCACATGCGGGCGGCATTTTGTCGAACTTTCTGTCAGAGGGACTTTCAAGAGCGTGCAAAACACGCGGCAGTACGCATTACCTAAACTACCACTGAGACACGACCGCGTGAGCGAAGCCGAGCGCCGGGCGAAGCGCAGTTCGACGAAAACATGACATGTATGTATGTGTCATGTGACATGTGCTAACGCTAAGAAAGGTAACCAAGAGGCTGGATTTCTGAAAGTTGCAGTCACACACATGCACACGCACAGATACATATCAAACGAGAGTGAGTCGTCTTAGAGATGTGACGGCTTTAGTTGTTTTCACTGAAAACTGAAAAGTAAGTAAAAGAGGAAAATGGCAGATAAGAACAAGAGCACCTGCAACGCGACGCTGAACACATTTGATTTGATGGGCAAGCTGTACTTATGTCAGCAAACGTGCGGGAGATATTCTTCTAGCCACACCGGTATTTCTTGGCATACGCGCCTAAAGACACGAAAGGTAGTGTCTGCATTTATCGTCCCACACACGCAAGGCGTTTTTTAAGGCGAAATCCTTAGATGCCTCATCAAACGCGAAAACTGACCTGCGCCCCCAGGCGGCGTCCCACGGCGGCGGCGTCAACACGACTGATGCAAAAAAATCATCACCACGATATGTCGCCACCACATGACGCCACCATGACGCCACAACAGATCGCCAAAATTTGTGACGTCATCAAAACGTCACTATGACGTCACATAATGTATAGTCACGAGGTGACGTCATCATATGACATTACTGCTTGGTCAAAGGTGGGCCGATCCCTGAGGCAGTGCAAAACAAGGTGAGGCGTCAAGCAAGAGCAGCTCAGGGCTGTCCAAAGAACCCGCGAAGTCGCCGAGAGCCTAACCTCCCGGCTCCAGCGTGGGTGCGGCCCGCAGACGGTACCCCCTGAAGGGGGCACTCATGGTCTTCTCAGGGCCTCATAAAAGTTCCTTATCTATCTATCTATCTATCTATCTATCTATCTATCTATCTATCTATCTATCTATCTATCTATCTATCTATCTATCTATCTATCTATCTATCTATCTATCTATCTATCTATCTATCTATCTATCTGTCTGTCTATCTATCTATCTATCTATCTATCTATCTATCTATCTATCTATCTATCTATCTATCTATCTATCTATCTATCTATCTATCTATCTATCTATCTGTCTGTCTGTCTGTCTGTCTGTCTGTCTGTCTGTCTGTCTGTCTGTCTGTCTGTCTGTCTGTCTGTCTGTCTGTCTGTCTGTCTGTCTGTGTGCAGAAAGCTTGCAATGCCTGCGATCCTGGAGGCATTGCGAAACCACGTTAGTTGGAGAAAGCTTTCGGAGCGGGGACGCGGGTAGTCCTATGCATCGACTTATAAGAAAAAGAAGAAGATGGCTTTCGCCGTGAAGTCGACTGAGGAGGAGGCATAAGGGAGGCTGTGAGTTGTTTATTTTAATGTAGCTCAGCAGCATCTTTCTAACCATCAACATTGAGCTCATATTTATGCCAAACTGCATGCTCGCCGGAACCCAGTCAGGTGGATAACAGTAACGGACCTCTCCTCAGACATTCCGTTCGCGCGAGCGACTAGTGGAACTAACCGCTCTTCCTTACTACACAACACCACGGTGGCAGCTCTGACAGATACTGCAACTCGCACTTCCTGGTTTGTTGTAATCGGCTTGCATAGCATGAAGAGAGGTGCACTCGTAAGCTGCTTTTCTGATCATAATAAAAATACAAAAACATAGATGGCCACCTTCGTGGTATTATCGACTGCAGGCTTTATTGTGAGTTCTTTCTTGCGACGCAGCTATTGTTTAGGGACATTCTTGTATTTTTCAACGGGTGCGCACAATCTCTCAACATCGGGTTGGTAAACTTCGTTGAGTTAGTGTTGTCTAAAGTAGCCTAGTTTTTTTTTTATACAACCTATGAAATGTTTGTCCTGTCTTTATTGACTGCTGCATTCGCGTGATATACAAGCTAGAGAAAACGAATGCTGGCCTGGTATAGTGAGCTCCGCTCGTCTGTGGCTGCCTGCGCATTCGGAGACAGCCTTTTTTATTTGATATCATATGACAGGAGAAGTTTGCGGCCGATCTTGTCGAGTATCACACAGCGGTCTTCAAGTTCGCGGTTTGCTGACAGTCCCTTCAGACATATGCTCGCTTGTTTAGTGGAGAAGCAGGGCTTAGTCATCATTTAGGGCGACGTGCGCTTCCGTACTGCCTGCAGAGCGATCTACAAAACCGCTGCGCGATGATGTGTGCCTCCGAATTCGCCAGCAGCGGTAAGCGTGCACAGATAATGGATCTAACGCTCGCTTGCTGGTTTCTTTTGCATTGTTGTATACTGCGCCTTTGTGTAGCTTAAGGCAACTCTTTATTGTATTCGCCTCGTGGAAAATGCCAGAGCCACTGTAATCTGCTTAACATAAACATATGAGTAGTTCTGCATTCCACAGGCACAAGCTCCGTTAAAGTGACGCAATAAAACATAAACTCGACTGTATTAATGAATTATTCTGATACATTACCGGAAAAAGCTACATTAAACGTGAAAGTGTAAGAAAACAGAAGAGAGCTTCACGGCAGGGATTGCCGCACAGCCAGCGCCAGCGGAACAAGATGTGATACACTGCATTCTCAAAAACTCACAAACTTGGTAAGTTTGTGGTATTTCTGCTATGAGACTATGGCTCACGTCAAAGAATGTATATTCAAATTCTTGACGTCAGACTGACGTACTGACAGTATGGTTTTCGCGCGAAATTAGAAAAAAAAAGAATGGGACTTCACCTACATTTTCTCTCAACCTCGCATCATATAATTAAATTAAATTGATGTTTACAAACATGCGATGATGTGGAGAGTTGCCATGAAAGCAAGGCTGCTTGCGGTGATTATCACTGCGTGGCTCCATCAGAAGCTGTCCACTTGTTACCGCCACGCAGTCGCCATCACCACGCGTTGACTTGCTGTTCACGGCCGCAATTCACGTCACAACAAAACAATAATTTTAGTTGTCTAAACCCGGGCTGCGGAACGTCATACTTCCATGACGTGACGGTGCTGCAACTGACGCACAGTTATACTTTGATAAGAACGGCAGTTTAGTTGTCATACATGTTACAGCACATGAACAATTGGCACAAAGACCATGCACTCATAGACAAACACGCATCAACACATAGACAAGTACAACTTTTGGAAGGTTTAATCCTTAGACAATAGGAACATAAAGGTATGCTTCCAGCAAACGTAAAAGTCGTCTTAAAGGGGTCCTGCAACACTTCTCTAAGTAATCTGCGAACGGCTTCATTAAAGGAGCTTATTGCCTCAGGAATCGACTGCCGGAATTTTTTTCTTTTTAATCCATCAAGTACGAACGGAGCTACAGAGATATGTAGCACGCTGTAAGCGCTTTCTCTCTTCTCTCATCCCGACGAGTGCGCTGGAAGTTAAGCAGGGAGAGTTGGCACGGGGGAAAGAAGCTACGTCACGCGCGCGTCATGACCGTGAGCACTTTTCTTTATCTTCTTCGAACGCGCGGTACAGAGACCTTTGTCAGGCGTATGAAAGGCCTTTTGCCTCTGTTCCTTTTTCTTGTATTACAAGAAATAAAATAAAGATACTACTGCTGCTACTACTTTCAGTGGGATGGCGTGCGAGCGCGCGGTACGTCTTGCCACCCCGCGGTGGCCGTTGTAACTATGCAGCTCACGATGTTCAATTCAGCCAATGGCCGTGGACTTTGGGTTTACGGCGCGGTCATTTGGGTTTATGGCACCATTTGTCGAGAGAAGAGTGAGCGATTTCTAGCTGGCTTTGAGAATTAATTGTAAATTCCTGGCCGCGTGCTGCGCTATAATGTTCGGCTCACATGCTCTCGGGAGCCTCACTACCCATCGGCAGCGTTTTCTGAACATGCTGGAACAATGTTGGAATGTTGCGAACACTATGGCACGAAAAGAGCAAGACCCACTTGAAGTACGAACACCGAGGTGTTCATGTGTATTCGTCTTTTCGTGCCAAAGCATTCTAGATTGAGAATGTACCAATAAGCCCGCAAGCACCAGCTCTACTGCATCAAAACAGCGTTATATTGGCGAAACACTTGCAAATAAATCAAGACTACATTTACCGCCAAGGTTTCGATTGAATCATACGAGATGATAGCGCCAACTAGCTGATGCGTTTCTTTTGTGTACTGGCCTTTTTCCTAATTAGAAAAATTCTTTTTTTCATTGCTTGATATTATGACGGCTGGACGTATGGACCTGACAACAGCGTCATTTCTCCGTATCCCTACAAGCGAAATTTTAATAGAATTTCTAACATAGACAATCAGATGAGCCACGTCCTCTATCCAGTGACACATTGTGACATTAATGACATGCTTGAGAGCAGCAATGAGCGCGATAAAAAAAAACAAAAAAAGAACAGAGCGTCTCACAATCAGCAAGAGTTGCAAGGTATTTCACAAACAGCGCGGCCAAAAAAGAAATAGAAAGTTTGTTCTACACGGCATCGGTCTTGAGTTACGCAGCCTTGCTCCTGTTAAGAATTAACTGAAAGCTCTGGAACTTTGGCTGCGTACTCTTGGTGTGTGCCTCTCTTGTGCCGCCGTAATATGCTTTGTTTTCAGTTAGACTACAGTTCGGTATTTCTCATTAGAGTCCTTTGCCATCGGAGAAAGTTGTTAGGTCAAACACAGCGGATATCCTTGTCGGCACGCGAACTCGATTTACCGATACGGGTGTAAGGTTGACGGTGGTTGTCACCTCACCCCTTTGGTATGTGCCGGCGACACTGCGCTTATTACAGCAGACCTGATTGCCGGATCACCCTGGCTTTCTCATATCTGCTAAGAGGTAATCATATTTCCTTCGAGATCGGTGTTCGCGATTTGGTCGAAATCTTGTTGCATATACGTGCCACTGCGCTGCCTCACCACTGAAAGTATTACTCAACACTATAACGCGAGCGTCGCTATGCACGAAGAAATCGGCTCGCGCCTTCAATACCGATCTAACGAGGTCAAAGGCACCAAGCGCTCTGCAATGTATACTACTTAGTTGATCTGAGGTCAAAGAAAATGAAGCACTGGCTATACAAAAAAAGAAAGCAGGGAAAAATATCGCGGTATAGTTGAGTAACACGTTTCGTGAAAAGGTCAGACAATCGAGGAATTCGAAGCGCTCGGAGCGCTCGAAGAGGGCGGGTGTGCCAAGGTCTCGGCAATCTTTTAGTCATTCGTCCTGATTCGCCATTCACTGCCGGTGCTGCTCGCAGTGAACCACGAATATTTTTGTTTGCATTAGTTATCTGATTACTTGTTCCAACCCCCTACGTAATCGCAATCGATGCGTAAATGTAGGTAGAATCTCTGTCGGCAGTATAGGCTAGAAAGCTGGGCGGGTTGGTACGGGAACGTAATTTAACTTTTTACCACGAAGGGGGGCTGGCGAAGAGTAAAACGACACGACCAGCCCTCACTCAAAATTGAACCTGTATTGAAAGAACAACGCAAACGTGTGATTGCAACAACGCTAAGGAAAACTGCGCTACGTGGTCCAACGGATATTAACACAGAGAAACAAGCTGTGCGTACAAGTGCCTGGTGGAGGAAAATCAAGGTCATTTTATAGCATGTCAAAATAAACGCAACGAAGACCAAAAATACACATCAGCCCGACGTTTGTACGTCGCATGACTGTAATCCTTCGAGCAAGTTAAGGATGTCAAAGTTGAGAAGAATTAGGATCGCACAGCATAGTTCACTACAGATGCAAATTGCCGGGACAGTGTCGCAGCAGCCGAGATCAAGGCCAAGACCAAGGGAAAAAGTTCAGGCTTGCAAGACGAATACAATCAGGACGACAAAATAAAAAAGGAACCTGCTAAAAAACGACACCAGATCTTCGTAGTAGAGCCTTGATAATGAATTTTCTCGTCTCCGAAAATTATTCATCGAGAGTACAAATCCATCAAACGCAACGCTTTCACAGAGCACGTATTTGGAAAAAGCCTCGACAACCCCAGTGGAAGGGCCGGCGCACTAGAATACCCTGATGACCTCACCATGCTCCAGGACTACTTACTGGAGCTGATGCGAATACATAAGGAAAACAAATGTTTACTGACGATTCGTGTGTTTTAGTGTGCTTCACCCTCCGTCACCACTGTGGAGTCGCAGAGGCTGTTAAAAACTGTGTAGGGACGAGGAGTGGCGCCAACATCTTCAAGACTGATGCGCTCGAATGAAGGGTGTGTCAGCGGGAGGCTTCACCATTGCAAAAGTGGTGCATCCTCTTCTGGTAACAACGGGCGATCATTTTCATCAGCCACCATGTTCTCGAAGGCGTTCGCCTCTACCCCACTTCCCTCCTCGAAAACACAACATAAAACAAACAAAACCTAGATAGCCATCTGGCAATACATTAGATGACGTTTATATACGCTCGGTACTTCATGCTCGGTACCAGAAGGATGACGACAGGATAATCATGTCCGTCCCTGATGGAAGGTAGCGGCTTTTACACGCTACCGGTGGCCTGGTGTCCCAGGTTGCTCAATACCACGGATGCTCTCAGGTCGTGCAGCTGCGCATGAGATGTAGATAAACTGCACAAGCGTCCCTCTACGTGGGAGGAGCGTAGAGGGACGTCGATAGCAGAGGGTCATGTGCCGAAAGTGAAACAGAACGTGCCGGTCGCGTGGAGTGCGTCCTATTCATTTCGATTGTACAGCTTGGGTATGTTTCTGATGCGAGGTACTATATGGTACTTGTGTCTTATTCAGTTCACATATTGAACTTGGGTATGTTTCCGATGCAAGGTCTTCACTGCATAGTACTTCTCGATTAGCCACACTGCACCTTGATAGTGGAGTGACGGCCATCGGCACCTGCAGTGCATTAGCATTGTCTAATGAGGCAAGCATGGTGCGCAGCAATGCTGCGGGTGAATCAGGTCTGCTCGTATCTGCCGCGAAAGGAAGTGGAATGGCAGAGAAGTCGTGGTAGAGGCATCTGCGCCCCCATTTCCTGGGGGCCACCTACCGCGGTAAGCAAGACGAGATGAGACTACCACTCATATAGCCTTTCTTACGAGCGGTCAGTGTGGTGGCTCAATGCGTGTCCCGAGAGCGGGGAATCCTTTAATCCTCACCACTCATGACACTACCAGTGGCCTGCTCTCGAGAATCGCTTGAGCGTGTGGCTGGTGCATTCGTGGTGCTCAATGGTTGAGCGCAAAATGATCAGGGATTTCAGACGGCCTGCATCGTGATTCCTATCACGACTGAGCACAGGTTGATCTAACACGCGTGTCACTTCTTAACTGTGAAAACCTCGATGTACTTAACGAATGTCTTTTTTTTTTAAATTCTTATACGTAGGACAAGAACAACGACAGGTTAAACAGGGACGCTCTTTAATACTGATTTCTCCTCACGGAAGTACACAAACTACTCAACGTCTCGGCACTTTCTGTTTATTAACCATAATAAGAAAAAATGTGTGGATTCCTGCTCGGTTCGATCTCGGATACTCTCCGAGGGAGTCAGCTATTTTACCACTGAGCCTGACCAGTGCTTGTAAGCTGCTCCCGAAAAAAAAAAGACCGTCTAAGGCGTCCTACAGCCTCCAATAGGGTGATTCACGATGATGGTTATGACAGCATATTGTCATGAGAAAGAAGCTTTCTCAATCATGTCGATCCTGATTGTGCTGTCGCCGCTGCTCGTGTTCCACGCAGTTTTCTGACACACGTAAGTATCCTGCTGTGATACTTTGGCTTGTTAGTGTTAGTACATAGTTAACCACGCTGGCTATAGAGCTAGAAATACGAAAGCCAGACACGCGTCTTTCGCTCTTGAGGAGTTTTATCTCCGTCTTCTCGTCTGTTTCTAACAATCTCTATTCACAAATACTACGTCGCTTCGCATTTTTAAGCAAGACAGCTAACCACTATCACGCAGGAATGTAAGTAAACCAGTGAGCTCAAATAGAATGCGCCCTAATGATTCCACGTTCACACTGTGTATCTCATTAATTCCGCAGTATTAACGACCACGAGTTTCTCGCGCACGTAGCATTCCTCAAATCACAGGAGGACCCCACACTCACCCAACTGAAAAGCTTGCTTTTGGTCGGCACAGCGCAGAGCTTACACGGCGTCGTGAATAATTCACGCAACGCTGGTTTTTCCGACAGATCAGAAGCGACAATCGGGACGTCCACCTCATTGGCTCGTTCGGCCTCTCCGCTGCAATAGGGGCGACGGTAATCCGTCGTCGCATCGTCGATGGGCGGAATAATCCCATGCGCGGATTCCTATTTTATCTCCGCCTCGCGCGCCGGGAACACGCATAACTCAGAACGAATAAGCAGCCACTTATACGAGGCTTGGCCGAGAAGTATAGCGATGCAAGCACACCCGGAGAATACGCAACAAGGGCTGTCCGCAAGCGACATTCGGATCTCCCACCAAGCTACGCCACTTCGGTGTGAGCGATATTCAAGGTTACGGCTCTTTTCGGCAAGAAAATGCTACCGCAGGAGCGTCTTGAAACGTGTGCGTCGCGACATAAAAAAAAAAAAAAAGCGGTCCATTAAGAGCTGTTTGTGATGCGTTATTGTACTCAAGTTTCGCTGAGTGCTTCGTTATACGAGCTGAACCGAGTCAGATTCCGAGATTCCGGATCAGTGAAGTATGCGTCGATCTTATCTAAAGCTGTCGTGGACAGTAGCGGCTTCTTTTTTTTGGCGGAGTCCTAGGGAACGGAAGTGTTTTCTTCGAACGAAGCCGTAATCAAAGTGAGCAATCTTTTTGCTTCTCTGTACTGGGCCTGTTAGAAGCAGGCAGCTAGTAGATGAAGTCATTATTCGTGCTTTAATAATCCCTGTCTTCGTAGCGCTTTATTTGGTTTTAAGGAACAAATGGAGTGTTCCACAAGGTACAACAGCTCTATACCCCAATTCAGCCATGCACTTATCACGCAGAATGCTTGCCTTGCCTATTACGTTACTTCAACGTATATTGTTTTGCTCAATTTGTCTCCCACAAACTGAGTAGCTTACTGAAGTCACTGTTCTGAGCTACGTACATATGGCATGTAGTTAGTATTGTGTGAATTTTCATGCAGTCTATGACAAGGTGTAGAACTTCTATACAACTATCTATGTCTTCAGGAAATTTCTATAGACTTTTTAGCGAATTATGTGTGAGGTTGGTAATTCTTTCTGTGCGCGAAATTGGTTTCTTATTGGCACCAACCAATAAGTAACCAATCATGTGCTGGATAATTACTGGAGAATCAAACGCTCATAATCAACAACGTTTACGACTTACTTAGTCACGACAGTTTTAACCGGACACTTAATTCAATACGACAAGTGATAACTTGTCTGTAGTGCCGAAGTGCCCTGATGAAACAGAACATGTCGTTACCGGAGCGAAAGGCCGCGCGAGAAAACGAACGTTCTTTATATATGGTCGCAGGTGCTGTTTATTAGGAAACACCTGTGGTACAGACAATTTATGCGCATTCTTTAACGCTTGTAACTTGCTCGCATAGCGGTATTCGAATATGTAAGCAGGGATGTAATGTGCGCACGTACGCATTTGATTGACTACCTATCAGGTCGTATATTATCTGCGCACGTACGCCTAGAGTGCATACAACGTAAGGCTGTTGAACTAACCTAATGATTACTGAGAGTGATTAGTCTTGTACTCTACAGAAGCTTCTCAATCATTGTACTTCAATATAAAACAGAGATAAGTGCAGTTGAGCCTCGATTTAACGAAGTCGTACTTGCAGCGAAAATCTTCGTTTTATATGCGAAGCAGCTTTTGCGCTGGGCTGTGTCCGTAGTTCTATTGGCGACCGTCCCACCTGCAATAGCCACCTGAGCGCGAGCTCGCGCCAAGGAAAAGTCATCTTCCTCTTGTTCTTCGACCGCCTTGATGATGATACGTGCAGAGCACTTTAGGCGCCCGGGCTGCCGTACGCTGTCCTAGCTTGGCGTAACGCAGAGAAAACCATGTGTGCTGGCACGCACTAGCGCGTTCAGGCCTCTGTAAGGGCTGGGTAAGACGCTGTGGCCTCTCCCCCTTACACTCTCTCAGCAATTACGTGAGGGCGTCGAGGAACGAGATTCTGCAGACGCGCGATGAACCCGCGTGGCGTGCTCCAACAAGAGTTCGGGACGAGTGACAGCAACAGCAACTACAGTGAATGCATGGTGTGCTCCACTTGCAAGGACGCGTTAACATTAGGCAAGGTGCCCGTGATGAACGGAACTTTAAGTCGACCCATGCGCTCCTTCGCATCCCCACATGGTTCCCTTTAGTGGGAGATGGTGTAATTTTTTTTAGAAAACTTTGTTGTATCGAGGCGTCTCTCTTTCACTAGAGCAAATGACCTCGACAATATCCAAAAGCTTACTGCTCCGTGATATTTAGCGCACGAGCGTCCGTGAAGTTATTACAAGAGCTTACAAAAGCAACACCGAGCAATAAAACTCACAGGGTCCTTTACGCATTCGCCTAAGACGATTCGAGGACGAATGCCGTCTTCTGCTTTTTTTTCTCAGCCGAGGTATTATCCTCACCCGCCCCCTTCAGGAAGCTCTCTGCACCTAACGTGGTTTTGCAGTGTCTCTAGGATCGGAGGCAATGCAAGCTGTCTGCACCTGACCTGGTTTTGCACTGCCTCCATGATCGGCCCATCTTTGACCAAGCCACGATGTCATGTGATGACGTCATGTTATGTGACGTCATGGTGACCTGATTGTGACGTCACTCATTCTGGCACTCCATGTCGTCATGATGACGTCATATGGTGGCGTCATCACATCATATGCTGATGTCATCACACGATGATCATTTTTTGCATCCCTCGCCCTTTGACAATTCCTTGCACTGCCCGGTTCAGATTGGACATACCTCGCTTGGCCTTACTACATATTCCACCACGTAAGCGGCACATTCGTACGTGTCAAGTACTATGTATCCACGTTTGAGTCTAGGATGGACGCCACCCATGGGTTTAACTGACCCACCTTTGCTGCACGGTGCGGGGTAGCATGAAGGTGGGACGAGGAGCACCCGCTCGGAGAACCGAAATGTGCTCTGCCTTGTCCATGACGCCGTGATGTTCCCATAACTGCGCCATTGAATGGTAGCTGGTCGTTTCCAGGGCCTGGTGCATTGCTTGGTACTTGTTTCGGGGGCTCTCTATGTGTTTCTTCTGCACAGCGACGGCGAAAGAGCGCCTTCTGGCAATGCTCGTCTTCTTCTTTGCTTGCCCGATTCCTGTCGCACATACTTCGTTGTCGTTGGACATGATAGTGGGGCTTGCCTTATTCCGGTGGCACGTACTCGTTCGCGCGGTTACGCCACCGACGGCGACGGCAACGCCGCTCAACGCAGGGACGGGCGCTGAAGAGCTGCGCTCTTAAACATGGAGGACGCTTGAGCTTCGCCTTCAAGACTACAGAACGCGACAGCGTAATCGGGCCCAGTGCGCATCGCCTCTCAGTCGCTAGCCTCGCTTCGCTTCTCGTTTAACACCTCAACCGCGCCGCAAGGAAACGAACGTCCGTGCACGAAATACTGGCCATTTCAAAGTACCCTTGAGTATACCTACTGCAAGTACAGTTGCGAAGTGCCCACTACACCATAATTCTTCATTTTGCTAATCGGCGATGTACAGCCGCCCATTTTTTTAACCTGAACGCGCGAACGACGACCGCCGAGTTGATAAGCGCCGTACAACGGAGTGCAGCGGCGAAATGAACGAGAATACGCGCATGCGCGCTTTGAGCAATCCTGGGCAGCTGTCGTCTGCTAGGCTTTCCCGGGGACCGGACACCACCCCCCTTCTATTGAGCACTGCTATCATCCTTTTTTTCTTCTGAGCGCTGCCATCAAGTTATAAAGAAAAGGTCAAGTGTTTGCGCTTGAGATGGATGGAATGTGATTACACACGCTGATTATACTGCGAGCGTATCAGCATTTTTACAGCCGTACTGTTAAGCTTTTCGTTATGTCATGCGGAGTCGACAAGAAACTCTCATAATCAGAGGCCGGCGCACGCTCCGGCTCTCTTCGTCCTCTTCCTCATGATCTTAGTCAGTCTTCATGCTTAGTGAAGACAATCAAGCTAAGCTAAGATCAATATAATTAAGCCAATCCATGTCACAATAACGCTAATTAAGACCACACTAAATAAAATCTGGCTAACGTAGGCCATGTTAATCAGGATCATATAATTAGGACCTTACTTATTAGGTCCTTCCAACTTAGGATCTCGTTAATTAGAGCCAAGCTAATTAGAACCTTACTTCTCAGGACCACGGTATTAAGCACTTCTTATTAGGATCATGCTAATTTCGACCTTGCAAGTTTGCATCATGTTAATGAAGACCTTGCCAATAAGCAGGCCTAATTATCATAGTCTTACCAAGCACAATCGTAATTAGCAATGTAATAATTAGGAATGTGTTAAGGTAATTAATAAATCAGCCTGGATTAGTACATACTAATTAATACACCTTTAATTATCCGAATCTTAATTAGCGCTACCTTGGTTAGAAAATCCGTAGTTACAATGACCTTAATTAGTATGGTCTTAACTAGCTTGATCTTAGCATAGCTTGGCATGATTGTCTTGACTAAGCGTGATGACAGATAAGATCTTGAAGAAGAGGACAAGAGAGCATGAGCATTCATCGGCCTCTGACGATGAGTTTCTTGTCCCCTTTTCCTTTCCCTCCTCATCACACCACTTCCCTTTCCCACCCCCTTGCTACACTATACTGTACACGGCTATGCTATGCTCACCTGGCATGCCTGGTTAGCTGAGTGGTTAGGATGTCCGCCTTCGAATCGAGGGTACGCGGGTTCGAGTCCCTCCTTGTAAAATGATTTTTTTCGTCAAGAATTTCTCTATTTTTGTTTATTTCGTCTTTTTATCTCTTTCTCTCCCTTTTTTCTCTGTCTCTGTACTCGTTTTCTCCCCAATCAGAGTTATTACAGGCCACGCAGGAGGAATCGGCGCACGTGTTGCGGGAGCGACGCAGAAGAGGACGAAGATGAAGAAGAGGATGAAGAGAGCGCGCGCCGGTTCCTGACGATGATCATTTCTGCTCACGCGTCACACACCAACGCTCGGCTTAAACCGCTCCGACGTTAAAAAGCGGCCCTCTCTTGCGTTGCACTAAGACTATACACCGACCAATACATCATCGGCGACATTGAAGTTGATGACTAGTTATTCATCTGAGGCGTGGCGCCTTGCGCAGATTATACGCTACCAGAACAGAAGAGCGATAAACTGTCCATCCTCGTTGTTCAACTCAGTCGACTTGAGCCTAAAAACATGCGCGTTCTCAAAAGGATCGCACGAAGGTCACAGACGAGGAGGATAACGATTCACGGAAACATTGAGCCAGCGCCGAAGACCACGCGTCCCTTGGAAAGCCAAGGAGACCAGCTCTTCGTGCAGCTTTGGTCGCCTCCGCCTTTTAAGCCCGAACGATCATCGGTCTTTGTTATATACGTAATACTGTTTTGGCCAGTAGTCAAAGGGCGTTGTACACACGCTCACGCACCGGAACTGGCACCGCTACATACACGTTCAGTTGTAAAAAGAAACTGAAGAACAAATGAAAGACGTGTAGAAGTGCAGGGTACAGAAGGTGAAATCCAGCGCGTGAAATAAACAAGGGGACACGTATACAAGCAAAGTCTGAAGAGGGGTGCAAAGTGAGGAGGCTCAGAAAGGGGACGAGCTATAGTCGCAGCAAAGACAGCAAATGCCGCAGTATTTGTTATTCCATAACTTAAAAGCATCGTCGCTGCTGTCAAGGCGTGTGTTGCTTTCACCCTCAAGACGAACCACGGAGAAGAGGGGAGAAAGGAAGACGTCGTCTTTTCCGTGGTTGGGTGAGGTCCGACGGCAACGGAGTGCGAAGAAAAAAAAATGGAGGGGCGGGTCTTGGTATATAAGCGGGACATCCGTGCTTCTGGCGCTTCTCGCGAGTGGTCTCGAACGTGAAAGTTGTTTGTTTACACCGACTATTTCACGCCTCGAGGAGGTGACATCCGAAGGCAGCGGCGGCCAGCGCGACTTGATATTGACTCACAATGAAAGTAAGTTACTCACTGTGTCCCTCATGAGAACTTGCGCAGGTATTCTTAGTCTTTACTAATCTCATTGATGAGAGTGGGAGGGGGATCGATACGTAACCGAATTGCGAATTGGTACCTTTTGCCAACGGTTTTCTTTTTTTTTTTTTTGCGGCGTATCATACCATTGTAACTAAGGGAGTTAGCCCTAGCCTGCACATATTCGATGGATGACTCGACGATGCAATGCATAAGTATGGCGTATGAGTAAAGGTAATGAAAAATCCTGCGCCATCTATAAATCGTTGCCTTCATGTCAGCATTTACTCTAGTTCAAGCGACTAGTACCCATAGAACCTTCTTTCAGTTATGGCGGCGGATGGATGAGTGGTGTAGATGACAATATCACATTTACACGACAACGATTATTTTAGCGAATGTGAGTGGGATGGAGACCGAGGTCAGAATTACGAGAATGACAGCACAACAATAATGATGCAGTTTGTTGACGATGATGACTATTAGTGCGTGCGTTATTAGTGAAAAGCAGGTACGTTTGCTTGTAGGGGCCCTCAGTGACCTCCGTATTCTAGAACGTCCCTTCGCTCAACGCTCCACCTTGACTTGAGAAAGTCGGTGGGAGCGTCGTCTCTAGGCAGAATAGGTAATTACATATCAGCGATAAGCTGCAGCGATTCTTGAGAAGTGCGGCGTTATTTTCAGTCGAGCAGCGGCGCTGCGCTCAACTCGGTCAAGTGAAGGATGAAATTCGAGTCGATGCTTGTTTAAGAATACGGGGTAGCATAGTAGGCTGGTATCGCGATAGGTGGGTCGGCCTGGCATGCTTAGCTGGTAATTCTTCTTCCTAAGTATCTCAAACGTTGTTAACAAGGTTTTGTGACCATCACTAGGCGTCTGACAGTGCCTCGTGCTGCGTTTCTGATTGCGCCGAGACCAGAGAGCATGTCCTAATATCCGTTCCTTCTTATAGCAACGAAAGAAAAGCATGTTATGCCGCTTTAAAGTGACATCAGGACAGAGAGTTTACTGAGGAATACTGGTACTAAGGCCTAGTCTGTCATATGCTCTGCGAACCACAATAGTACTTGCTCAACATTAAGTGGACAACCGAGCTCTATCACGCGATGAAAGCTGTTGTGTGTGCGCGGGCATCCTTTGTATTCCCTTTCCTTATTCCTTTCCTTAAACTTTTCCTGCCCAGTTCCTCCTCCCCCAGGGTAGAGCAGCGCCATACACGTACAACCTGGTTAACTTATCTAGCCTTTCTTTACCTCGTCCCAGTTTCTCTCTTCCCTTTGTGAAGCAAGGGCCTCATCAAATACCGCGTCAGAAATTGGGGTACGCTTAAGCTTCGCCTTTAAGAGTTGAACGCTATAGCGATATCCGGCCCCATCATCATCGTGCTCTGTTTCGCTTATCCCGGTCTCACACACACGCACACGCACACACACTCGACATACCTGTAGTAAAGGTAAAGGTTTCCGCCCTCTTCAACAGCACTTTTATGACAACAGTGTACCCAATACGTGTGTGTAAGAGAATGCGCGCGCTAATGTGTATGCCCTGTGTAATGGGTAGCATGCTTTAAACCAGTGGCAATTACACGCATGATACTTTTTCGAACTTGCGATGCACCCACTACGTGTTCGTAAGGGAATACGCGCAGTAACGTGTGTGCCTTTTGTAATGGATGGCCGGCTTTAAACCAGCAACTCGTTATGCAGTTCACATGGTGTGACGCCCGATCGCAATGTACGCTTGTACCCCGTTTTATTGCGATATTAGATCTCCTACTGTGACGCCTGTACACAGGACGCGCATGTTTGTGAGGCATTAAAGTTAATTTCAGTGCAGTTCCAAGGAAAATGGAGTGGCTCTGTGGTCACTGTAAAAAGCTGTACAAAGATGTGCGTGATGCAATTTTACCCGTCCCTCTGTACAGGGCCATGCACAGTGGAGGCCAAGGGCAGGACGTGCTAAAAAGGGTTAAAAGAATGGAAGTGGCGCCTTCCACGAAGTCCTTCTTTTTTAAGCTTCACACAGGCACATTGCATGTCAAGGTACTTCTTGAGGAGCGCGGTTTTTTCTTACCTTGGGCTTCAGACTACCTTATCTGTAATAAGCCAGAAACTATTGACCATGTTTTCTTACATTGCTGGGAGGGCGTGTACTTTTGGGATGTACTACAGAGGACAATCAAGAAGGAATTCCCGTTAGATCCATATGGTATCAGGTTTCTCCCAATAGATAATGAGAATGGATTGCCGTTAGACTTAATAATGTTAACCGGCCTTCACTGTCTATGGGGGGCCCGTATGGCGGGATTTCACCGCGATCCCGATGCAAGGCCCACAAGAATGTACTTTCGAGAGTGCACGTCGATATTTGACGAATTGCAGAAAACGCAGGAGTTTGTACCTGAGTGGTTATCGAGGGTGGAACCTTCACAGTGCTCAAGGAATTTTAAAAATGATGTCTGTCCAGTAGGACGGATACCATTTGTTGTTATTTATTCTATGTACTTGTGATGTAATTCGTGTCTAGAAACAGGCAATAAAGCAAAAAAAAAATGGAGTGGCTCTGTGGTAGAACATCTGCTTGCCACGCAGGCGGCCTGGGTTGGATTCTCACTCGAACAGAAGTTTTCCTTATTATTTATTTTATTTGAATCTTTCTCTATTTTTCGGTCATGGACATCGCGTTAAAATGTTGGCGTAACCAGAATTATTGTTCTGTATCGCCAATCTCGCCATACAAGGCACACTGTGGGGAGGGCGCCGTCCAGTCCTAAATAACCAAGCCTGCGGTAAGCAAAATTAGTGCTAATGCGACGAGCAGGCTGACCTTCTGGATAATAAGTCCTTGAGCCTCACACTCATGACGTGGAGTACTCCCGGCATATAAAACAGCAAACGTAAATGTACACGCAGGAGTGGACGCCCAGCAATTTATTCGGGATGAATGCGGTAAAAAATTTAGGCACACACCCATACACGACGAACGATGCTACCAACTCTACACCCACAAATCTGTAAGAATTACTTCATCAGCTTTGGCTGTGCAGATTCAACACGTACTATCACCTAAAAGAAGCCGAGCCATGGAAACACTACCACTGCCAAGTAGTTGGTCACCCTGCGTGCAGTTTTCAACCTCATCTTAAAGCAAGCAGCCAGCGCCTAGGTCACACGTGCAATACTCTTGCAAGAATCTTCAAGCAAAAATTGGCTACAGTTTCTTGTCAATTATATCGAGAGAGAACGAATATAACTGTGCCTTTAAGCACATTTTTCGTTTAAGCTTTTTGTTGCGCAGAAATGAACTGCATCATTAAGCACGTTGTAGTGCGAAATGGTTAGCGACTGTGGTTATCTCGCCTGCAAGCGACCATTTCGGCAACTGTCACGTTTTAGAGCCCGATGATTCTAGGCCACAGATGTCAAAGGTAGATAATATCAGTAACAAAGGAGGAGGAGGAGAAGAAAAACGGAAAGACAGGGAGGTTAGCCAGTTCTCAGACCGGCTGGCTACCCTGTGCTGGGGAAAGGGGAAGGGGGAGTGAAAGATGATAGAAAAGAGATTTTACAAAAAGAAGAAGAAGGAAGAAAAAGAACATAGATACGATTCAGTGCACCAAGAGAAGAACTGTCCAAAGTGTTTGATAGACTTGACAATCGTCCCCTGTCGGAGGAAAAGATCTTGGGACACTGGCCGAAACCGTCCTCGGCACGGAAAGCTTTGAAAGCGTTGTTGCGCTTTTTGCGCGCAACTAGTCCCATAGACAGACTTTGCGCAGTATCAGTAACAAAGCGGAGCCATCTGAAGATATATCAAGAGCAGTCTTTGTTAGTGACGATGCCAGCGAAACCTCAAGTACACAACTCTGCTATGTGATTCACAACACTGGGTCGCTAATGTTGAGTCTGATATAAGAATTACATAAGGACTGCGTTCGTCTGCATTAATCACTAGACCTCCAGTTGCCTGCAAAATAGTTGAAAATGCATTAAAACATGGTGCTTCGGCATGCACCTGCAGGAAATGAATGAGGGTAGTTACAGCAGTAACAGAAAGGCGATACTGCTTTTCACCTTTGAATTTTTTTGGGACCCAGCACTAAGGTTCACGATCACGAATCATCTAGCCACAGTTCACGTGAATCATCACTAAAGGATAAAAAAACCGATTCTATGCTAAGCTGGCTCAAGTTTTCTGAAATAACAAAGGAACTGAAATTTAGACTTTCAGATGTTGTTGCCAATGAAGTGAACCGCAGGCACGACACACCTTTGCGCATGAGGTTCGCCTTACCAGCTTCTCGTCATAGGTACCTGGACATAAGATTTTATACTACGCTCGGCGCCTTCCTTGGTGTTCTTAAGATCTGTATTAGATCTGTTGGCATTGCGATCAGAATTGTGCTATATTCTTTGCTGAGAATTGAATGAAAGTACAGCAAGCGTTACCTTCTGTGACTCATCATTTTTGCTGCCATTTCAGGATCCCAATTAGTAAAGCTTTACATTATTTCATTAAGTGCTGCAGGGGCGTGTCAAGAAATTTTTTTCGAGGTGGGGTTTGTGTGTGTGGTGGGGGGGGGGGGGGTCAGCCATACTTTATGTATGTTCGTACGTGCGTTTGTATGTGTGCGTGTATATATACGCCAGCAAAATTGAAAATTTCCGGGTGGGGTTCGAACCCCCTTCCTCCCCTCGTTATGCCCCTGAAGTGTTCATGTCCTTCAAGGGCACTGTGAGGATTCTTTTTCATGGGGATGGGTTCCACTCTTGTTTATGCATGTATATATACATAGAAACTGTAAAAAATTCGGAGGTAAAGTGTTTTGAAACTCCCCCTCCAATTGATTACACCATTGATTGGCAGGTCGTCTTGGCCAGTGATATACCTAGCATCCGAACTGTTCAAATATTCTCTTCGAGAAATTCTAACGTCAGACGCGTCTGTGAACACCGTGGGCTCAGCTGCGCAAAATATCCAAACTGGTCGTTTAGCGTATGCAGTTCAAGCTCGATTTAACGAAGTAATGCGGACGCCCGAATTATTAAGTTAAATCGGGAATTTCGTAAAATTGCGAAAGGAATTTTTTGGTCCTTCGAAACCTAAAATTGCAGCGTTTTACGGCATTCAAAAGCTACCACGGCATTGTTTTTGTCGGTAACCCAAATCTCGCCACTCTGATGTAAGAGTTTGAGTCAAAATCAAGCCGACATGACGCGAACTGCAGACGCTCGAAACGAAAGTACGAGCGTTACTTAGCCCTAAATTTTAGCGTTTCAATCCGGGAGTACTGCGGCACGCAATCACAGCGGCTGAACGTGGTTCTAAATTTTAGTTCCGTTTTTCGTTTCTCCCCTTCTTGTAGGTTCATTTTTTTTCATTGATCTTTACCCCTCTATTGTCTTCGTGTGGCTTCGTAGAACCTTTTTGCAGAAGACTTTCTTTCCGCACTTCGAACTCTCAATTTATTGATAGTAAAGATACGCCAATTAGCGTTTATTAAAAATGCAGTATCAAATATTACATTTAATTTTGTAAATACTAGTAATATTAGAAAAAGAATCTATTGGGTGAGGCTTGCGTTTCGTACCCTTAGGAAAACGAAATAACATGTTTCGACTGTCGAGCGAGCAGTACTCTGCTCCATTGCATAGCACGTTACGAGCGTTCTACATATACATCACCGGCACCACTAACAGAACCAGCGTATCTAGGAACGCGAAGTGCTTCAGTGGAGCGTCGCAGCAATAAACTAAGGGCTGCGGAAGTGGCAAGCACTTTATAGTAAACGTACTATTCCTACCGTGGTTGTATACGGGGACTGTCGCGCACTGAGATTTCGATGCGTGCTCAATAATCATTCATCTCCAAAGGTGGGCTTAGTGAACACAAACGACACAAACGAAAAAGTACAGGACATAAGGCAACGAGCGCAAACTACCAACTGGTTTATTGTCTGAAAAAACGTAGCCCCAAGAAAGGGGTGTGTCAAACGAGCATGCGCAGATGCTCATAAGAAGGCAAACGGGGCAGGGCGAAAATGAGAGGGGGGGGGGGGTACGAAAGAAAGGAAAAGGTGAAAAAGGAGGGTGAGGAGGGAACGCGATCCGAAGAAGCAGGATCGAATCAAACTTAGCTTGTAATTTTCGCAAAATCCACCTCAGCCGCTGTAAGGACGATAGAAGGGGCACTAACACAAGCTTCCTCGCCTTCTTCCATAATTTTCAATGTCTAAAATTTCTCGGACCGTTTTTTCTTCGGAGCGTGCTACTACAGCTGTTCTTTCGAAGAAGGCTTTACATGAACATTTCTTGCAATGTGCCGCTAAGTTACTAGCGGCTGCTAGCTGCTAGCAGGCGTCACGCTAGCTGCTGTCATCTATCATGGACACACCCCTTTCTTGGGGCAACGTTTTTTCAGACAATAAACCAGTTGGTAGTTTGCGCTCGTTGTCTTTTGTCCTGTACTTTTTCGTTTGTGTCGTTTGTGTTCACTAAGCGCACCTTTGAAGATGAATCAACACCAACTAGCCCACCTTATAGCTCTTCTCAATAATCATACATGGTCAAAATTATTCAAAGCCCACCTTTACTGCAGCCTTCGATCATTAAATATCGGAAATTATAAATAGTAAAACTGCGTCAGATAAAAGTTATTCGTATCTTTTTACCGGTGTGAAAATGCAATAATTAAGCTTATGCCTTTTAGGCCTAATGAATCGATAATTAAAGAGTAATAACGCCATAAAACTGGGCGTTTTAGTAGTTAACGTAGGTACAGTTAAAATGAAATACAAAGAGACAAACGACAGCATTGCTTGAAAGAACTGCATTACAACATGCATCCCAGTCTTGGATGCAGAGCGAAGACCTCTAAACGTTGTATTAAGGAAGTCTATTATGAGTTTGTTATTCGCACACATTTTAAAGATGATAGTCTTTCTTGGGGAGCTTAAACGCAGAAATTTTGGTCTGTCTGTCTTTTTGTTTGTCGGCACGTCACTCGATTCAGCCACCCGGCCAAAGTTGAACCACTTTCCCAAGGGCCAGCCATCTTGAACGGCTGACTAGGTTCATACTTGTGTACATTGTTGATCAAAAAGCAAACATTACGCATATCTGAGGCGCAACATCACTAGGTAAGTATTAGGTGGTGTGTTTCTTTAATAGAAAATACATAGATACGTAATTCTGGAGACCCTAGCTTCTTAAGCTGCGCTGAAAATGCGACTGCGCTGAAACTTGCCTTCCTCCGTGCCCTCTGCACGGGCTCATTGTTGTGTTTCGGTTTCGGTTTCGGTTCTGTATTGCACTGTATGAATGCCATGGGGCGCCGCTCTGACATTCCTGTTTTACCCAGGCGACGTGTAAATAAGAGTGTCTGGAGAGTACTCGTTGAGTGCGGACGTTTCTTCTGCTTCGGCGCTTCGCGCCAAACCGCGTGTTCGGGCCGGCTGGCGTCCCCGCCGGTCGCATTGGTCACCGCCGGTCTTCGCCTGCTGCTGCGCCGGGACTACCAGCCCGCAACACAGCACTCATGTTTCCCGACGTATTGCCAGATGGCGTCCATATCTCACGCAGCGCCTCTTCTATCGTCTTTAGACGACATTTGCAGCGAAGCACGCAGACACGCGGCCAATTTGTTACGTAAGGCGCAGAGCCATGGGACAAATAAAGAGCTCCGTTTGTGATAATACTTCTGAAATATATAAAACCAGTAGCTTGAAAAAACATAATATACTTTTTACTACGCAGTAAATGTTCTGTCTCATTCTGAGCTAAGCAAGATCACTGCAATGTGCAGAAGCATAGGTGTGCGCATAGGGGGGGGGGGGGGGGGGGGGCGCAGGGTCTGCCCCATACATTGACTTAATAGAGAGGGGGGCGTCGCTATGAACCTACGCCCCCCCCCCCCTTTGAAGGGCAACCCTGCGCACGCCTATGTGCAGGAGGTAACTTCTTTTTATTATTATTATTATTATTATTATTATTATTATTATTATTATTAATATTATTATTATTATATTATTATTATTATTATTATTATTATTATTATTATTATTATTATTATTATTATATTATTATTATTATTATTATTATTATTATTATTATTATTATTATTATTATTATTATTATTATTATTATTATTATTAGTTTCTTGCTCTCGAGCTGGTTCACAGTGCGCAGATAAACTGTCATCCAATTGCAGCATGTGAAATGCGGCAGTCTCTAACCTCATTACGAGTTCTTTGATGCATCCATCATGGAAGCATGTTTTATTTAGGTTATGACTTCGCCAATAACATCGCGTTTCAAACGAAGGTACACCTAAATCTAAGTGTACCTCCGTTTGAATCGCGATGTTTGAATCGCTACGTTAAAAAACCCCAGGTGGTCGAAATTTCCGGAGCCCTCCACAACGGCGTCCCTCATAATCATATCGTGGTTTTGGGACGTTAAATCCCAGATATTATTATTATTATTATTATTATTATTATTATTATTATTATTATTATTATTATTATTATTATTATTATTATTATTATTATTATTATTCCTGTGTCAAGAACCTCTGTATTACGACTGTCGCGATCCCCTAATGAATGCATTCGTCGCACTGTATAGTTTATTTTTATTATTTTTTTTGCGTGCGCCTGCACAAAGACCTTACGGTTGTTCCTGGGCACGTTAAATAAATAAATGAATGATTAAATGAATGAATGATTATTATTATTATTATTATTATTATTATTATTATTATTATTATTATTATTATTATTATTATTATTATTATTATTATTATTATTATTATTATTATTATTATTATCAGACGAAGGTATCAGTCAATGCATTAACAATGCACAGGTAAGTTTACACTTTACGTTTTAATTATCCGGCTGTCTACATAAGATACAGCCTTTAAGACATCAATGTACAGCGCAAGGTCCAGATCACAATTTGCTGGTTCTGTACAGAACTCGAAGAGTTCATTCAGCATGACATCATCTCCGTACTCATGGCTCGTATCACTGTTCACCACCACTTCTTGCTCAAAGGAAGACGCAGTCTTCGTTATACGTCATGGCATCTAACCAGACCTCTATACAGCAAGTGTCCAGAAACTGTGCCGTAATAATCGTGATAGTGACAAAAGCACTAACAGATCAATGATTCCATAACGATAAGTGGTACCAAACCTGTGTCAAGAACCTCTGTATTACGACTGTCGCGATCCCCTAATGAATGCATTCGTCGCACTGAATCGCCCAACTTCGAGTCGTCACTTATCGTTTCGAACATCGTGCGTCATTCTGAGTGCTCAGTGTTCTGAATGACTGAGGAGGTGTCATCCATCTCAACCGCAGGAGCAGCTCACACTACTGTTCCTGCTCATCGGATCAACCTGCGCCGCCTTGGGTCGGGTGCGGGCGCCACTAGCCGAAATTGGCACCAGCACGCAGTTTCGCAACGAGGACGTAAGCCGTTTAGCCTTTCTTCCTCTCTTCTTCTTCTTTAAGCTGCCTCGTTGCTGGCGTACACGCAAACTCGTTTTATTCTTTTCATCGGCATTCAACCGCGGTAGCCTTCTGACGCCGATCTCGCATCCCGCATTTCCGCAACGCTCGCTAGTCACGACGCTCTCGCTCTCTCCGGCTTGCTCGCTGGGGGGAATGCCTCGCCTTAACTCAGTCAAAGAGCTGAGACACGTCGACTCCAAGACGAAACCACTTGACTCGTGAAAGTGCCGCTTTTGTAGGTCGAGAGCAAGAGCGAAATGCCGCGCGTATAGGAAAGAACACGCTGCTCGAAAAGAAAATAAGAAACGAGCAACACCAGAAGAGAACGAGCGCAACGCATTGAAGAGACAGGCTCGCCAGCCTTGATAAAAGCGCTTATGCATGCGTACTCCGGTTGGCAGCGAAAAGCGGAAGGGGCCCCAGCCTGGAATGTGAGAGCAATATACTGGGCACGTGTAGTACACGCATCTCTTTTAACTTGTGGCTCGCTTCCCTGCGGCCGGCTGGATGCGCCCAACTCTTCGCTCAAGTGTTGTGCAACGTTACCGGTAGCAACGCTTAGGTGAAACACGATAAAGAAGATACACTTAGTTTGCGTATGGTTACGAGGTGGAAGCGTGAAGAAACGAGCTAACGTTGCGTGCTTTACAGTTGTCAGCGTTCCAGAAAAAGAGACGAGTGAAAGTGAATCCGCTGAGCTGTGAAGCGTGTCTTGCAGAGCGAATACTCGAGTTTAGACAGGAAGTGTATATCAGGAAAGTTACTCTAAATAAGTGGAGACGCAATATGTAAGGAGCTATGAAAGAAAAAAAAAGGAGGCGGCAAGGTAGTTTGACGGGTATTGCGTAACGTTAAATGAGCGGGCTCGTACGTATACATTACACTGCCAGCATGGCGAAACGTACCGTAACAGTCGGAAGCAACTGAAGATTGCGAGACGCTCCTTCCACGTGTCATACTCTTTAACACACGCATACTATGCAAATCTCGGCGGCACCGGAAGGGAACAGAACTCGGCACGTGTTATGAAACTTAGTACGACTCTGCTTGCTAAAGAAACGCGGTGAAATTGCCAGCGTTCCGACATACGGTGACCGTAATAAAAGAGCCATTTCCGAACGTGAACAATCTGCTGCATAGTTGATTTCGTAAGAGCTGGCTTCTATCGGACTGTCATTTCCAGCCTTCTGCAAGTCCTTGCAAAAGGTTCTGCAAGTCCTCGCATAAGGTTGACTAGAACTTAACACTTGTTTTAACGAGCACATATGTGTCGAACGAACTTTGTTGCGATACTGAATTTTTCATCCAGATGGTTTGAAGCAAGCAGTTCAGAGTTTAATTAATACGTTAGAAACAGACATGACTCGGTGGAAGTTCATTCTATAGTGCACAATGATGGAAAAGAAAAACGGTATAGTTCTTGATTACATTTTTCAAATCTATTATTTTTATTTTTTAGTGAAGTACCATGGCATCTTAAAACTTGCCGTAAGAATGACTTATTCATTCGTATGCTCTTTACATATTCGAAATTCGCTAATAGTTTGGCAACCGTGCATGGCTATGCAGATAAGAGGCATTCTTGGCGAAAAATAGTATAGTCCCATCTTTAGAAAAACATCACGTGCTTTCTGCGTTAGATTCCTGTTGATCCCCTCGAAATATAACATGATGACGTTAAAAATTAGCATTAAAGATTATAAAAATGTTTTTGAGTGCCTTCAACTACACGTTCGTACATCAATACAAAAGTAGGTCATACCACGATTGTATACAGAAAGGCTACTCACAACAAAGCACAGAAAAGCGGTTAATTTCTGCGTTTGCTTTCAGGAACTAAAACTGCCTCGTGAAGTGCAATGTTTTGAAGGATTCGATTTGTATACGAAGGCACATTGATTATTCTTAACTTTCTACACGGGATGTAGCGAATTGATCCTTCGTATATTTTATCGATGCTTGCAATGTTACACATAACAGCGACAAGAATGCAACGACCGTCACGTATGTGTAGAAATAGAACGTAAATAATGAGCTCCAACACCCGTCAGGAACTTACAATCTTTAAAGTCCACCATAAAAGGCCTTCATGAGTGCTTCTGTGAGATATTATCTACTATTTTTTTAGTATTGCACTTATTGTTTCAGCAACAATTAGCAGCTCTGAAGGTCGTGTAGGTCCGTGCTCCTGTGACTAAAGTTTGAGAGAACTTTACAGTACTTATTGGGCTGGATTCAGTGCGTATGTATGTTTTTTGCTTACGGCTTTAGTGACTGTTATATTTCTACTAGACGACATTGTGGCCTCTTATTCTAATAATACCCTCCAAATCTGCGGAAACATTTGCTAGAAAACGTTGCTAGCGGAGCCACAGCATTGACATGTCCTAATTAGCACATAACATTGCATTCCGGATCACTCAGGGCTTGGGAAATTACAACTTCGGCTACGACGAAGACCACACATCGGGTGGCTCGTTCCGGCGCGAAACAGGCACTGCCCTGGGCGCCAAGGAGGGCTCGTACGGCTTGCGTGACGCTGACGGTCGCGTGCGTGTCGTCAGCTACGTAGCCGACGAGCTGGGCTTTCGAGCGTCCATATCAACCAACGAGCCCGGAACTATGCCATCGACGCCTGCCGGTGTGAACATAGGTGTTCCCCAACAAGGGCCAGTCGCGCCAGCGGTGCCAGGTGAGTAAAAAAAGATGCACCAATTACGTCTGGAAGCGCGGGCAGCAGAGGCAGGATGTTCTTCCCGGTATCCTCGGAAGTAGCAGAAATGGCAAGAGAATGCGGGGGAAAAAACCACTCATTTATTAATTATTACTACTTTAATAATGCTCGTAACCAGTAACTACAGCCTGTATACCTAGTTAACGCTTTCAGTACACAGCAATCGACCATAGGCAATGCAAATCGGCTGCGCCTTTCTGTCAAATTGGCATCTAGCTTGCTACGTCGCACCACGGTTTCCTTATTGCCTTCTCAATTTTATATTATCGTTCCACATATGCTATATTACTTATTGCAGCAGCTTCTCCATAACGGCAATACCCCCCCCCCCCCAAAAAAAATTCTTTTTGTGGGTTTGCCTTAAGATTGAATGACATTACGATTCACGGAATACGATATGCCCTACAGCTAAGCTATCGCGATTCTCTGCCGCTGCCTGCATCCGAAGTTTCGCCAAGGCGAGTTGTCTTCGTAAGGGCCAAGACAAATGCCCAACATAAACAAGTCAGGTCTAAGGCTTTTCTCTTCCCTGCGAAATGCCAATGGCTGCTTGTACACACGAGAATTTATCGTAAGCTTGCTTGTTTGGCAGGCATAGCGAGGAGGCGAGTAACTCACTAACGCTTTAGAAGCAGTACAGAAGTGCAATGCTAAATTCATCCATTCTTCTTGTCTATACCACATCACTGTGTCATCGTTAACGGTCGTGAACTATCTCCTTGTGCCGTTATCTCACCACAGTGCCGCTGTATTACAATGTTATTTTTCTTACCGTCCACACGTAACCTACCAGATATTTTACCTCCAGCAGGCATATCTCATCACGCCGGCCATTAGCTTTAACTCATCACGCGCATTTTATCGTATTGTTACCTCTTCAGCACTCAGCCGAGAAATGGACCACCTTTCCCACCAACTCACTTCAATCACCGGTACATTAAATGTATCTGATAAGTTTTTGACCGACTGATCGCATGTGGCCATTCTTTAATGCCAAACCCTGCGTAATACCCCCTGGAGGAGTCTTCAAGGTAATAAACTGATGTCACAATGTGGTTACATTGGCCTTGTCAGAACCACGCACGCATACGTATTCATGCACGTCTATTCGCAGTGGCTGCGCCGGCTCCAGCTGCTCCGGCTCTAGCTGCTCCGACTCTAGCTGCTCCGGCTCCAGCTGCCTATGCTTCTCCGACACGAGTCGCTTTTAATGCGGCACCCGCTCGCCGCCCGACGTACACTCCACAGGAGCCAGTGGTTACTTTCTTCCAAGGTGCCCCGACACCCCTTGACATCAAGTCGGCACCCGTGGGACCACAGTCGTACGGTGTCCCGTCACCATTGGATATCAAATCCGCGCCTGTCGGACCGGCATCCTACGGTGGTCTGGCAGCAGCGCTCTTCGGGGCATCACCCCTAGCACCCGCGGCCCACCCTGCACCAGCTCCTTGGTCTGGCGTGTATAGTGGTCCGGTACAATCACCCGCAGCTCCCGGGGCCTACAGACCTCCGCCTCCAGCTACCTACAATGCGTCACCGCTTGCTCCCGCCGCTTATGGTCCATCTCTGCCCGCGACGTCACCTTTTGGCGCTCCGGCGGCACCATTCCTCGGAGCGCCACTGGCGATGCCAGTTGGCCACCACTACGTCTACAGACAGGACAACTTTGTGACCCTACCCGCTGACGGCAGGCCGTACCCAACGCACCCAGCGCCACACGCCTACCCGTCGCCGTACTCTTCGCCGCATGCGGGACCTGTGGCACATGTGACCACGTCGCACGCGTACAGCCACAAGATCGCGCACTCGTTAGGTGGGGGTCACCACCGCAGTTACACGGCTTACTAGGGAAAATAAATTATTCGGTTATACTGCCAACAGTTACATGTCAATGTCACGGTACCAAAGATCACCTTGGCTCAATTTTTCAAGGTGCCGTACGTGGTCCTGCAGCAATGGCAAAGAAACTCTGCTATAATTGAAACTGTACCACAATTGTCATAGTTATCATTATATAAAACTGATTGCGACTATTAATAAATACAACACCTGAAAGGTGTTGTTTCAGAGAACAGATGGTATACTTCTACCATTTTTATTGTTATACTGCAGCATGCACGGATGGCCAAATACTCAGCGTAATCGATTCACGAAGGAGGAAGTTAGACAAACATCGTCGTCAACTACGGACACACATTGAACACTTTTAATTCCAGTAATATTCTAGAGGCATCAGCGCTGGAGCATTTGCCTGCGACGCATTGGTTGCCTAGATTTTGAAAAGCGGATTCAACTCAAGCAACAACGACAACAAAAAAATGGAATCATGCAGCACGTCATACACAATATCCCACCGACGAAAGTACTTTCTATGCCAACTACACCGAATTATTGAAGATAATATACGCGTAATAAATGAAGAAATTGAGGACTATGCGGCTTTGACGCTGCCTTCATTTTACTAATATTAAAGATTACCTTTATACCACCCTGCCACCCGCTTTTCGCTCCATTATGGGTTTGTGTCTATGTTTTCGGTCGTCATTATCATTATCATCATAACTTGCACCCCCCCCCCCCCCCCCGGTAGCAGACGCGTTAACCTTTTTGCAGATATATGCCTCCAGCTCAACCATCAGAGTTAATCAGTAATAACCTTCATGTTCCCTAAGCCTCCGGGCCTCTTTCTTAGCATTAATTATAGAATAAGAATTGAATATCCTACCTGTCGGATCAGGACAGGAGCCGGAAATTTGGTCATGGAGCTTTTATTGCAATTTTGAAGCCTAATTAGTGTGACTGAATTGGTTGAAATTGCGACGTGGAGCTCCAAACAGAGGGAATCGCATCAACGCCATTAAGTGGGATTCAACGTTCCAAAGCAACATCCAGACTGATAAAAGACGCCACAGCGGCGGTATGCCGATTAATCTAGGCCACTTAATGTTTATTAACTTGCCTAAATGTCTTGCACTTTTGTATTCCAGAATGATCGGGCCGTGACCTCCGCGAACAGCGCGCGGTGGTTCTTGAACCAAGCGCTGATATGCTACTTTGCCCGCAGGAAAGGAAACGTATAGGCAATAAGAGAAGCGACGGATGACGCCGAAGCAACTGTAAAATTGAGTATTTCAAGAAATTCCACGCACTTTATAAGAAGCGTAAGCAGCAGCATACTACCCCGTTGTGAAATCGCCGGTCGGATCCCGTGTACCCTTCGTGTAGTTTTCACGCACATGCACTGCGAATTTTGCATGAGATTACAGTAAAACCTCGGTGATACGATCACGGCTCGTGCGAATTTCGGGGTGATACGAATTTTTCTGTGGTCCCGGCCAAGGCCCATTAGACTGCAATGTATTGCAGTACAGTTGTTGCGAACCAATTTGCACGCCGCGACGTTTGATACGAACGTACGCTAGCGGACAGGTACGAACAAATGCTGCCCGCGCTGTCGCGGAAGACGCGGCAGTCACGCGCGGGCGTGGGAATGCGCGCTCCGCGACCATCGACGGTGCGTCGTTGCCTCCGAGATAGGAGGCGTGACTATCAACGGTGCGTCGTTGCCTGCGAATCTTCGAGGCCTATAGGCGCCTTCGCGTTTAGATTACAGATGACGTTGACGTCGCGCTTTTTTTTCCTACGCGTTGACGCTTGCCCCTGTGCTCGATGCAGCAGAGCATTTGTACTGTGTTAACACGTGCCTGCCACGTCGATGCAAGCCATGTCCCCGACATCAGACGTTCTATGAAACAAGACTGAAACTTGGGCTGCGGGTCCGTTATTAAGTCCCATTAAAGGTGAACGAAGACCCCAAGAGACGAAGCGGACGGTCTTGGCGAAGGAGCCTGGCCTCTATCTTATCGTGTGCAAAGCGCTTCTTAAGTCACTTTCACTCTGTGTCATGCAGAAACGCGCAGTAAGATTAGGAAGGGACTACTGGCGGTCACGGGGCACAACACACCTGGTTCATTAATTACACACGCGCGCATGCACCGTATATTTACGAGTACAAGTATGATCATTGACGTCTAAAAACTTTACTGGGAATCATTCAGAACTGTTCATGACGTCGCTGCGGCCCTGAGAAACACTAAATCAAAACGTTTGCCAACTTTCTTTTGTCGCATGCTAATTTTCCATGTTTTCTGGTGATACGAATTTCGGATGATACGAATATTTTTGGTAACCCTGCGAGATTCGTATCACCGAGGTTTTACTGTATTCTGTTTTATGTTCAAACAATCGTAACTGCTCCGAACACAAGGCAAATGTCAGTACCTCGTTCCAACACCACTGCACATGACTAAGCTGATATCATTGTCAGCAGTAAAACAGCAACTATAGGGCCAATGCCGCCTTTACTGCTTAAACGAGAAGCCTCTTGTGCACAGTGCACGACATATTTACATTACTGCTATTTTAAATACAGAGCATTTCTTAGATACCCTTAGGCAGTTTGGCCGTTTCAGTCTATCTATCTATCTATCTATCTATCTATCTATCTATCTATCTATCTATCTATCTATCTATCTATCTATCTATCTATCTATCTATCTATCTATCTATCTATCTATCTATCTATCTATCTATCTATCTATCTATCTATCTATCTATCTATCTATCTATCTATCCGCCTACGTCTGGGTGCCCTCCTGGTCGTCTCCATAACTTGTAATATACCAAAGTTGGCATAGCAACGGATCGGTGTATGACGAACAAGATTCACTGGTCATGACATGAATGACGCGAAATGCCTGTCGCGTACGTCATGAAACCCTCTTCCTCAGTCAAGTGTGGCTCATACCCGCATACCACAGTTCATGTTATGCGGGTATGCGCCACGGCTGTTTCACAGTCTCAATCAACACAGTAACAGCGAACACGCACACTGAAAATTCCGGCATATCCCACGTATTGTGAGAATCGATATCGTGATCACTCACCGAGTACAACAGGCTGTGGTGTAGCGTCAGCTGTGGTTGTTGCTTTGGCTATCCGCTCTTACAAAATTTCATAATTAGTTACCTTGATAAATAGAATGATGTCAAAATACATTCATAAATTAAAAGCAATTAACACGTAATGTTCACCACGTGCAATGGCCCGTCGGTCGGAGCCCGCGCGCACGAACAGCTGCAACGTGGTCTCTCGACATTCCCATTCAGGCCATGCACATGGCCCTCCAGAATGACGCAGTGTTTTCATTTCTTATGTGGCTGGACGACGGCCTCATGCTAACCGAGAATGACGTCATATTGACTGAGAGCCAGTTTGCGACACGCAAAGAAACCTCCGCTAAGTGCTCTGACGGCATACTACGGGAAAGCGGATGATACATACCGGTTCGCGAAACGTGCGTGCGTTCTCCGTCATAACGGACAAGTATAAGCAATACATATCAGCTTGCCGCTTCTGGTGTTGGTAGTATCCACGTTGCTTTTGGCATCATTACGCAACTGTAAACAGTTCGTTATAAACGTATGCGACTCTTCGACATATGTGTTTGTGTATAACATTTGTACGTATATTTAGCGTCATTTTGTAACGTTTCGCTCAATAAAAAATTACGCCACAGACATCATCTCGCCGCATGCTTCGCATAACATCGATTTCCATGGTACGTGGGATCTGCCTAATTTTGTGTATTGCATTGTCTCAATCGCGTCGTTTAACTTACAACACTGAGTAGTATCTGGTACAACTTATATCTGGTACTATATCTGAGTACTAATTGTACAATTCCGCCTTACTTTTGATACTGCTATTCAGAACGCCATTATCAACTGTGTGTGTTGTTCCCTGTGCAACCATAAATTGCGGAGCAAGACTATGAAGAAAAAAGAATATAAATTACGTTTATCACAAGCGTACTAGCGCCAAGTTTATAAGGTGTATATACAAAACAAGTGGTTTTACAACTCGGCAAATAAAGAAGTTTCTGCGTGTAGGCTGCCTGATCAATGCGACCTACAACCTAACACGCAGTGGCGACCTGGGTCCCTATAACGCTCGGTTGAAAACATCCAACGGGAAACCGACAGTCGCGGCCTTCGCGCCATCAGGGTTTGGAATCGGTATGTGGCCGTGAGTGTGCCCATCCTCATCGTCCTTAGCGAGGTCGTTCCAGCTTCCCGGACCCACGAATACGTGGCTGCTGTGTTCTGCCGAGCCGTCGTTATCCCCACTAAGTGTACGTGGCTGCGAGCTGAACTTTGTTCCAAGTGTAGAGGGCGCAGTCTGGAACGAAGTGCCATTCTTGTCATACAAGGTTGAAGAGGCTTCGGCATCGGCTTTCCTGGACGTTGGCGACGCGGAGGTTCTGATGCGACGCACGTGACTGTCGTGTGTCGAGTGGTGAGTGTGATCACGTGTGGAAGGCGTGCGACTTATATCTAAACGAAACGCTTCGTGATTGTGCTTTGTTGTCTTTGAGGCATCTGCATCATTGTCCTCCGTAAAAGGCTCTTCGCTTTCCAATGACTTGCGCTCAGTAGTGCCATGGCCGTCACGTGTCGTCGCGTAAGTCTCTTCCGTGGTGCCTAAGTCATTTCGAAGAGTCGTTTCCATCAAATTCGTGCTTTGGTGTGGTTTCGAACCAACGTGACTAAGATGTGTTTCATTCTTCCCAGAGGCATTCGTTGCATCTTCTGTGCTTGGGCTGTAGTTGGTGGCGTCGGCATTTGGATCTTCTCGGTTCACGTTCATCGTCGATAATGTCGCTCTCGTAGTCCGCATGTGTTTTCCAGAATCCGCTGCTGTCGAATCGGAGTTCGTGATTGGTATCGAACCGACGTGGATCGGATGTGTTCCATTACTCGATGAGGCAGGCGATGCAGCTCCTGTGAATCGGTGGTTCTTATTCACTTCTGTGCTCGAACTGCTGACTACTGTAGCATCTGCCCTGGACGTTCGATCTTGCGGGATTGCTTCCGTAGAGGTGTTCAGAGCCATTTGCGTAGAAGGCTCGCTAGACGTTGAATGCGGCAACGCCGATGATCTTTTATCACGCACCGTTGTAACCACGTGTATTTTTTGTGTTTGTTCGGTGCCTTTCGGGATGCTGATAGGCCGCTGACCGTGCCTGTGATGTTTATGGCGGTGAGTGACTATCAGGTCCTCGTTGTCAGGAAGGGGGCTAGACTTGAGGCCTTCAAATTTTGCTGCCGTTGTCGATTGAGACAATACTAGAGGCGGAGTCGTCGTGGTATCTTGAGGAACATGTATGCTATGAGAGTGCGCCCCTTCAGGCGATACTGTTCTAGCCCCGGTACTGGGGCTTGGAAAGTGCGCCGGATTCTGATTGACCGTTCTTACTGACCGCGGTGCTTTGTTAACCGAAGTTCCATGCGGTGATATTTCGTGAGGCAACGGCGCCTCCCTGTCGTCATGCGCAGCGGTCAGCGTTGAAGCGACGATGCTTCGGTTAACGCTCGTTGTATAACTTTCTTCACGGCCACCATATGTCGATATAGACTCGTGGCTTGCTATCGAGTGCGTTACACGGGCTTCCGGAAGTTCACCTCCTTCGGGGTACCAGATAGACGTGTAGGACGTATGCGACCGCCTTGCATTCGGGTCCTTCGGTGGCATAGTGCTAGTGGAAGTCAAGTCTGCACTTGAGGGGCTATTGTTCAACGACACATTCTTGCGAAGTATAAAGGTGCGAAAGATGGTTGGTCGCGTACTGACCCCGGGTAGCGTAGACTTGGTCTTGTTTCGTCGAACAGTGAGTGCCTTGGGCAGTTCTGAAAAAGAAACAGTAGATGTTGTAGCATGGCTTTGACACTGCTATTCAAACAAAGCGCAGCAAGCTGTGCGTCTTCATTGAACGTTATTACCCCTTTATGCATAAAATGTTAAACTCATATATGGTTCATGCAACTGTCCATACCTTATGAAATTTTAGGGCCCATTACACGAAGCTACAAGGTGATTGTAGAGATTTGTGTTGAAGCTCGATCGGGCATAGCAAACGCGCACGTGTTATTTACAGCAGGCGTAACGTTCGATTTTTATTTGAACATCGGTGTTACATTATCTATCTTCGCCGAACCTTAATCGCAAAAGTAATGAACCGCATTTTCCAAGAATACTTTCAGTGGATAGTGATCTAGTTGCAAAATTTCTTGCGCGAATTGAAGTATAGCTTTGTATCACGTAAATAAATATTTGAAACTCCAGAAATTCAAGTTTACCGCACATTTCGATGATCAGTTGAGCTACGTACATTAAGTTCGCAGGGAATGCTAGTGAGCATCCATTCGTTATTTTTCCGCAATCTTATCCATACAGGCATGTATACTCGATGTTACTTCTAGTATATTATTCACGCTATCTTGTAATGCATGTTATACTTGTTTAGGGCCGGCAAATTACGGTGTCATGTCACATATATTGGCCGGAATGCAGGCCATCATCCACTGTTCATTTGAGCGGGTGATTTGAAACGTAATCGTCAGTAGCACCCTTCAGCATCACTCTCTCTTGAAGTAGTGAATGAAAGTCTTAAGTGAATAAAGTAGTGAGCAAAGGCCGTCTGTGTCACTTTCCTGTCCCGTCTATTGCGCTTCACCTTACCAAGTATGTATCACCAACTGGTCTAAACCTATACTCTTCTACAGTGAACTAAAGCATGCCGCCGAGATCAGTGCCCCTTTACACATTGCCTGTCCCCTATCAATGGGTTACCGTTCTTAAAAGGCTTCCTTCACTTTTAGGTACCAGTGCTTCGACTAAATCATTCTCTCTTTATACCATCTCGAGGTCACTTAGATATTGTACCGTGGCTAGTTGACCAGCCTGCTCTTCTGCAAGAAGTTAACTTCAAACCCACAACGGGACCAACTTGGTCGAGGTGACGTCATTAATACCTTTAGATACAACACTTCAACACCGCGGTTGCCCGTTGACGTACCTTTGGCGACGGCCGGTTCGAGTTCACGCAGGCGCCTCTTTGTGCGGACGCTGCTCATGTCTCGAAAGACGGAGATGAGCAGGAAGGCCGCGATGATGATCGTGCCGGCCGCGAGCGCGAACACCAGCACCGACGCCAGCACGGTGCCTTTGGTCGGGCGGTCGCCTTGGAAGACGAGCGCGGCGGTGTCCATCACTCTCACCGCAAAGTGGGCTTCTTCTTCTCCTTCTTCTTCTTGTACCCAAGCTGGCTGGCTGGTTTTAACGCCTCGTAATACAGCTCAGCCCACTACAGAGGATTATGATGATGATGATTCTCCTAGGGTGATTGGCACCTACCCACTCTGTGCGATCGGCGAAGAGTCTGCCGGATCATATAATCAGAAATTTTTAAGTGTTAATACAGGTTACAGAGTCAATTAGAATGAAGAGTTATGGTACATGAGTCACTACTATTAGAGCGAAGCTGCATGTGGGTAAGGTTTCGTGCATTTTTAATGCGATAGCTTTAATGAGCTCGTTTCGTAGAAATGCCGGTGTCGGCGTTGGCGTTGTTGCTTGTGAGCCAAAAATCGGCGTTCTCTGTGAGCGAAAAATCGAGATAGATTCAAATAAGTAAGTAACAAAAAAACTTTTTGGTTCGAGTGGAAATCGAAACCAGGCCTTTTGGGTGGCAAGCAGCTGCTCTACCACAGAGTGCTGCCATTACTTCGAACTGCTTCCGGAAAAAAGAAAAAAAAACCTATACGAACGTCTTGTAACGCGCGGAGTCATGTAATGTTGCGTGGCAGAAGAGTAGAATCGCGCCGGGCGTCGAGACTTGTGAATTGCACAACGAGTGAGTATTTTAAAGGCCCACCCAATTCAAAGCGCTCAGACATATTTAAGCGTCATCATCGGCAGCAAAAGTATCAACAAAGTGAGCAGCTGCTTAGCGCTTTGCCTTACGGACGCGTAGTGGGTAGTTCGCTGATTCGCAAAATGAAGAATTATGCTTATGGCGTAGTGGGCACTTCGCAACTATACTTGCAGTAGGCATTCTGGGATTCTAGTAGGCCAAACGGCACAGACGTTTCATCGAGAAGCGAAGCGAGGCTACCGTTTGAGAAGGCGATGCGAACGGTTCCCGCTTACGCTATCGCGTTCTACACTTGAGGCGAAGCTCAATCCTACTCCAGTTTTTTTTTTCTGTGCGTGAAAAAAAAAACAATAAAAAACGTATGTACCGCTAAAATTGGACTAATTCCACTATTGACCACAGGTTCACTAAAAATGCAAGCACAGATGGCAAACACCAATCAAGATCGTGCTCGAAACGCTAAGCGTATGCGGCAAGTATGGGGGCCAGGCAAGACGACGAATGTCACGAAACGGAGAATGCGGCAAAAAGACAAGCATTATGCTGCTCCAACCGATAACTTTACAGGAGTATAAGCTAAACTTAAAAGGAACCTTCTGGACAAAATTTTTGGATTTAGTTGCACGGTGTGAGATTGGCTATGGCTGGAAATTATGTGTCACCTGCACTCTAAGAAAAAAAAGAGTATGCGTGACTCTTTTCGGAGAGTTCTGACTTGCCACGTATACGACTCTCTTTAAATAGTCACGGTGACTCTCTTGGTGGGTCAGGGTCGGCTCGCTCTAGGAGAGTCCCCTGACCCTCTAGGAAGAGTGGAAAGACTCTCATCCGAAGGATCACGTTACCACTTAAAGGGAGTCAGACGACTCTTGCCGGTAACGCTCCTAGGGGGGTCAAGGGACCCACACCGAAGCGTCAAGCGACTCCACAAGTACTTTAAGCTACTCATTTTATCCTTGCTCTACTTTTGCGCGACTACTGTTGAAAATAGTGGAGTATTTATTTTAAGCAAGTCCAATAATACTTGCCGTTCTGCCCAGCGACTGTACAAAAAGAATAGTTTAGTTTTAGCAATATTTTAATAAAACTCGTCAAAACAACACATATTTTCCAGCAAAGTTATATAAAAAGCGCGAAAAGATGGTCTGTGATTTCCAATTAAGACATATTTTCCAGCAAAGTTATATAGAAAGCGCGAAAAGATGGTCTGTGATTTCCAATTAAGAAGTTTGGGTATTCCTCATTTACATGCTTCTATGAGTATAGCCAACTAAAATGTGTGACTGTGATGTGCACAGTGTCATATGGTGCTAAATGAACAGCAGAAATCGCACTCATGTTTCCATATTTATTCCTTGTGATTAAGAATAAATCAAAAAGTGGTGACGGCTTGAGGCATCAGACTTGTGGCTTGCTAGGTTGTCGCTCCTGTCCAGCGTGAGCACCATGAAAAACGGTATCTGAAAAGCAGAACGTGATATTATGATGAGAAAATGAAATTGCAGTAAAGGTTTGCAAAACCTACACAATAAGTGGTTCGCACAGACATAATAAAGGCTAACAACAAAACAACAAAGCACATCCTCCGGCAGCCAGGGGTATGCCGTGAGCGGTTATTGACCGCATGTTTTACAAACGTAACCCATCCTTAAATACTCAGATAAACAGATGCGAGTACTAGGGCCCGAACGACACCCATCGCGTGCGTACGCCGTCTACGTCGAGATCAGACATGTCATATGCTAGAATTAGCGCACATAACTCCCACAATCACGTACACTCACTGGATTCTGTTATAGCTCCCAACGTCATCGCAGTGTATGCAAACCACGAAAACAGCAAACAGAAACGAGGGAAAAGAGTGCACGCCGGAGGCCGCAACAACGCGCGCCGTCGAAAGTCTAGAGCTTTTTCACTTTACCGGCGAGGCGTGTCCAACTTGAATGACTACCGCGTACATTCTGGAAGCCACCGTACTATATCTGCACCTCAAACTACCGTCTTTAAGCCAACAAAAACCATTACATATAGTGCGTCTGAGCGTTCTGTACACAGGCTTTTTTTTTTCACGTTCCCAGGCGTGGAAGCACGCTGCACACTCAAGGTCGATGGAAATGTTATTATGAAGTAGACTAAAGTGCATCTCAAAACGACATCTTGCACCTTCAGTAGTGCAGACACGACGTGCGATCAGCAAGAAATGACCCTCGATTATTGTTTGCATCGCTCACTTTATGGGAGCTTGTACAGCAACGCGCATAACGGTGGCAACTCGTTAACTGACAGCTTTAGTTGGGCATCCGCAACAGCCCCGCGGATACAGGCTACTGTTGGAAATGGCTGGCAGATTCCGCAGAGCTGCTGCAGACGCCCAGCTAAAGCTGTATAATTAGTACCTACGAAAGCAGTACACTCACCGTTAACTGGCGCCCGTTGTCGGCGTCCGCAGTCCGCAGCTCCATGAATATTCCGCCCTCCAAGCGTCACTTCGTGCACGGAGCCGGCGTCAACACCACCGAAGACGCGCAACCAACGCAACTGACGCAACCACGCGACCACGCAACGCATTCCAATTCGCAATGCCCATAGACTGTCGCGCCGCCAAGCGGAATTCAGGAGCGTCCTCTCGAGGAGGGTTAGTAGACGATAAAATGGCAGCACTACGCTGTCGCTCCCTTGTTCGGCTGTGCTAACCTCAGTGTTAACGCATTGGCAAGGAAGGAACAGTACGACTTTGCATGTTCCCTGCATCAGTGAACAAACCGGGCCCTCCGTGACATGAGAAATCTGATTCGTTCTTGCGAGACGCGAAGTTTTCGTGAAAATACGTGGTAACTCGCGCTTTCAATGCTAGCCCACAGCGTACGCATACTATCAGCTTCGCGAGGCTTTCTGCAGCCACGTAGGTTAGTTAAATGTTATCGTCTGACGTATTCAGTTGAATCTCACCCTGTTTTACTTGCATATAGCATTGGTCAGTGTTTCTTGTAGAGCATGAATCCCATAACACTGTACGCGGGAGGTCGCGCGGGCTCGCGATGTGCTCTTGTAAAACTCAGCGATATCAAGTTCTCGATACATTAAAATAGGGCCTCTATCCTTTGCAAGCAAAGCGCTGTTACTAACCGTGCGAGCGACGTTTCAATCATTCGAGGACGCGTCTGCTCCACGCCTTTCGTGGAGCGAACGCTTTCAACACCGTCCTTCGCCAGTGTGTTGGTTCCATAGCCAGCGCTGCGCCGTTTGTTTTTGTACGTTTGTTGATAGGTGGCAGCACACTGCAAGCGATTTGCTCGTTGACCGATCCGAGAGCATAATGTTCTTCGCGCCCAGACGTCTCTCTAATTGTAAACGTGGTGACGCGGAGTGGTCGCAGTCGTTCGGCGGAGGAATTTCTTCGGATTGCTTTCAGCAGTGATGTTGAAAGAAACCATCTTGACGACGAGGATTTTTCACTGGACATTGAAGACTGTGAAAGCACCGAGAGTGACAGCTGTGACAGCGACGATGAACGATCAGCTGAACTCACGAGGAGCGAGTTGCACTTCACGTCCCCTCGTGCGTTAATGTTCTTTCACGCTCGTAAGTCACTTTGATTGTATTTAACGTATAATATCCTTGAGCGAGATCAGAATAAAAGCATAGTTCCTCTTGTGCATTGCATGTATCACAATTATTGTGGATATTATGGAGCGCCGCATCGCCAACACGCTCGAGCTCGACCAGCGAAGCGAAATGGTTAGAGCGATGGAACGTGCAGTCACGGCCGCAATCCACGCCTCTCGGCTAACTTCTTCGACGTTGCGAATAGCATAAGTGTGCATTCTTTTCGATATTCATGTTTGGATCGGGCTGATCGAATCTGCAACATGCGAGTGAAGTGAATTGCACACGGCTAGAGTCTCAGCATAGCTGTGACACAAGCGCTACTGAATGGGATGTTAAATGCTCGTGTTCCGTTGAAGACGTAATACCGCGTTCCCGACTGCACAAGTAATGACGACGGCGTATTGTTTGCAAACCATAACCACGTTAAACGTGCGGTCCCGTGCTGCAGTGATGACGCTACTCGCTGGCGGCCTACTACTGCGGCAAATCCGTCAGGCAGGCTCGGTACGTACTACCTCGGTGTGCCGTTCAGCTCATACGTGAATTTTAGTTCATGCAGTTTTATGTAGCACGCACAGGATTTCGCAAAGCATCGTTATGCACGGTAACGGAGCTGAAATATAACCTTTCACACCGCAGCAAATAATTAGGTGGGGGGTACTTTGCACTTTTCCATGGTTTGGGAAAGTAGTTTAGTCTCATATCCAATTCAGCGCGGCTCGTGAATTCATCCGGTGAAAGTGGCACGGGCCGTACGTCCGCACGTCCTATCTGTTCCTATGCTAACAAACGGGTTGACCCTCCTCCTGGCGCCATCTTGAAAAGCACGGCGCGCCACCTATAGTTCGTGGGCATTGCGAATAGACTAAGAGACTGAGAGACTGATACTGCTGATACGACAGAGAGAGGAGAGCGGCGCGCCACCCCGGCGCCAACCCCGTCTGCCTCGCCGAGCAAGGCGCCACAACGGCGCCAAAGGGCGAGCGTGCAATATGTATGGCGTATACGGCGGCTCTTCCGTATACCGAAGCCAATCGAAACGCGCTTCAGGAGGGTCCAGTGACTCCTTCCCAAATGCGAACTCTTTTTCTCTGCCTGTACCTTCCAAAAGGGGTCAGATGGACACCCGAAGAGAGTCACGGTGCCATGACCCTCTTTTGACGCTCTTTTTTCTTAGAGTGTGCGTATCGTGTGCTAAATAGCTTCCCTGACCATCCACCTTCACAAAGTGAAATGGCTCACAATTTTTATTAGACTGTCTGTCTCCTTTGTAATTACTTTCGCACCACGCTATACTAAATGCGACAGTAATATGAAGCAAGCTGCAAGAGAATTCATTGTGCCACGCCAACGGTAACTGTTACTTGGTCTATTATTTAATGGAACTTGAATAAGCAATGTTAAGGCGCCTCAGACAGGCTGGCCGACCTCACGATAGGCAGACCAATCTTCGTCAAGGACGGCCTTGTCATCCCTGGCTTGTTAGATTTAAATGGTTAGTAGAGTGGCGTTACGTGGTGTCGCTGGCGGTGGCAGCTATGTGCAGAGGAGAGAATAGAATGAAATAGAAACCGTTTATTCAGGTCCGTCGGGGCGTAAACTAGCACGCACCGGGCCGCTCCCAGAGGAGAGAACTCAAAAGAAAATTAAGACTGTCATTTTGCAATTCACTCATAGATATTACCTTGTCAAAGCCAACACAGGGGTTACGTCTCAATCACCGTAGTTGATGGGTCAGCACGCAAAGTGTTGCACACGAGCACATTTCAGAGCGACGCCATATATGGCTAGGCGAAACAAAAATTCGTCCATCCTACGTAAGCAAAAACTCCTAGAGGGCATGTGCCAAGGAAATTGGGCGAGCCTCACTATTCACCACTGGTCCATTAAAAATAACGTTGCCGGTGGGCAATAACGTATGTGCTACAGAAATAGGTCAAATCCCGCTACTCACCACTGGGCTACTATGACTGAAGTAGGGAACACATGGGCGGCAAACACCAATTAAGATTCCTGGACAGACGTAACAAATAGCTGAGAAAGATTTTAATGAACCTTGGGATTAATCCAATAATAAACACCAAGTCTGTAGTCTAACCTTCAACCCCGTGGTCTACATCGGAACGCTGCAGCTACCGCAGACGACGGCTCGCAGTGTAATAAAAGCATTTATATGAAGCTCAATCCATCAAAAAACTTACCGCTGCTCTTCCGACTTGCACTTACGAAGCCAACAAGTGCTCAGAACGTATCACATTCGCAAGATGAATGGTAAGTTGCGCGAAAATCGCTGCAAAAATTACCTGCCACTGCGTTTCAATTGTTTATTGTACATGGCGTTGTGCCGTAATCATAACAATGTGCTATAGCTACGGAACGTACTGTAACTGATTACGGAATGTTGGATATCTTCGAAATTCTGGAGCGTAGCTCGAAAAGCTATTCACGTCTTGCACAGTCATCATGCAATTTGCTGTATACTATAGAATACGGGTGTACTGCTCCGAGCGCCATGTAAATGTCGACAGTAAGGCACGCCATGATATTTGCTTTGACATTACTGCATTGTTCTTTACAACCGTTATTCACATAACCACCCACCGGGAAAAATTTTATAGCTTCATTAACAGGCGCCGGATGGTTTAAGTATAATAAAATGAGGCGTGAAGTACTGACATTTATGCTAAATCACCAGATTGGTCAAACTAGGTTCAGGTGCGCGATATACCAAGAGCACTGCAGTTAATAATAACAGTTATGTTCATAACCAAGAGAACAAATATACACTTCAGCGTGGCCCATCTAGCTGTTGCAAAAGAAAAAACAACGCTACAAGAATAGCTTCAATGGTACCAAAACAGAACAATTACGCGTGCGATTACAAAAAAGGGAATAATCTAATCAGCATTCGTTTCTAGAGTAAATACTGAAGTTATACAGACATGAGACACACAATATACATATAAGGCTTGAAACAATAAGTTAGTTCGATTACATGTAAGAGTATATCGCCAATAAAAATTCTCATCAGAGCAGTTGGGAAAGTAATTGGGCCCACGGAAAAAAATTAAACAGAAAAAAAGACGCATAATGCTTCTCACTGTACTACTCGGACCGCTTGAATAACACAGATTATGATTAAAATAGATACTCCGACTTAACATAACAAAATATAACAAAAACTACACAGACGTTTCGTCACCTATGCGGGTGACATCTTCAGTATGAACTGGCACCGAATGAGCGGAGGTCATCCAGTCATTTCTAGTCTCGTATGTCTCTGTACACATCCGGTAGGGGGCCACGGTTGCTGTTGCACGCCGACCTGTCACGGCGGATGAACCACGACTCGAGAAGCTTTCTCTTGCCCCACCTTTGTTCCCGAGCCGCCGTGACAGGTCGGCGTGCAACAGCAACCGTGGCCCCCTACCGGATGTGTACAGAGACATACGAGACTAGAAATGACTGGATGACCTCCGCTCATTCGGTGCCAGTTCATACTGAAGATGTCACCCGCATAGGTGACGAAACGTCTGTGTAGTTTTTGTTATATTTTGTTATGTTAAGTCGGAGTATCTATTTTAATCATGAACTCTCCCGGCTTTTGGAACATTTTTGAATAACACAGATGGGCACAACTACTGGCACAAAGACAGTTCGTGCAGTGTCACGAGCTATGGCCTCCACCCCGTTTCACTGCATTGTCGCGAATGATATGGCTGCTCTTCGGCCCATCGGTGACGTTATGAGCGGCAGAAGCCGCGGTGTCTCGCGGTTTTAACGACGACGTATCCACGCCCGAATGACGTCGCTCGCTAACAGTCGTGGGCTCAAGCCGCGAACGAGTCGCATACGATGTCGTCGAAGTCGAATCTTCGATCTTTCGCGTGAGCGGTGTAGTCGCAGTCGCGGAATGTTCTTTCGTAACAACGCTGTGTTTTGTCACATTCCGCCGAACCATCGCACTCATAGCAGAAACTTTTCTATCACGATGCTGAGTGTTGTTGGCCTGCCGGGGATTCATAGCTATTACGATGACCGGCCGTTGCTTCGCCAGCGGTAAGGCGCTACCATGATTACCTCCTCGTGGCTGTTTTTGCGCAGTTGAGTGTTCCTTCCCACGCTGCGTTCTATTTGCATTCCTATGGACGATCGCTGTAGTACGGCTGTGTCCTCGCAGCGTAAGTGTGGCGTTTGCTCGTGAAGTAATAACGATAGGTCTGCTTTTCGCTCGTGACCTTCTTTCCTGTGACACGCCTAACAGACTCGTAAGCGTGAAGCGCATACCGTGTTTGGCCGCTGAAGCAGTCTCACTTTTGTATCTCTCCGCGTGACGTTGATCTTTAGAACTAGTCCTGGTCATGATTCTACTTGTGTCAGCTTTGTGCCATGTACTACTTGGGCCTCTGGTCGTCGTTGACGCGTTGCGTCCCATAGGACCAGGAGACCCTTCCGCTGACAAATTTTTGCGGGCCGCCGGAAATTGCACTGGACGATGTGTTGTGTATACTCGAACGTTGACCAAGCCGTCACGTTTGCCTAAAATGTGCCGTTGCGTCCGGTGGCCTTTCGGCTGCGTCGGAATCGACGTTCCCACTGTTGCCTTCACTTTCATCCTTGGACGACTTGCACGTGGGTGCGTCTTGGACGTCACCACCGCAGGCGCTTTTGTTGAGAATGACCGAGCGACGGTGCTGTTCTTATCGTGAATGCGACGCGTACGCCCTCGATTTGCCGGTACGAACATCTGGCGTACGTCGCGTCTGTCAGGAACAACAGAGCCTACTTCAGACCAGTCCATATCGTCGCTTAGGTAAGTTGTGCCGTCGCCTTCATCGATGCCGCGCGGCTCTGTCGGTGTATTCTCGGTGTTTTTATCTGTCGTGGGATTTGTTCCGAGCGGTTCGGTTCCACTTGAGTCTTTGGTAGAAGAATATGCCCCTCTGGCAGTCTTATCAAAATCGTTATCTTCGACAGTTGCCCTGGTGGTGGAAGGTCCACCGTCGTTCTTGTATCTAGTGATCAGCGCCATCTTTCTGCTCGTAGTATCCGTGGTGGCGTCCTCATCGCCAACTTCAACGGTATTCTCAAGGTCCAGTAGTGTTTCATCCCAGTTTCCTTCCGACGTGCTGTAAGGGCGGCGCTGTCCCGCTTCGGTGGCTTCCGGGTTCTGCGAAGGTGCTCCGCTTGCCGTGTCGATAAATTCAATGTCTCCAAAATGATCTTTGGTGGTAATGTGTCTTGGTGTTCCACTAAACTCTCTACGCTGCGTCGTAATTTTTGCCAGTTCTTCATCGTCTTCGTCGCTAATTGCAAAAATTTCGACGTCTTCGGTGGGGCCGTACGTGATTACCAACGCAGCCGTTGTGGAACTGCTTTCCTCGTCTGAATTTGCGTCGTTCCTGTACGACTCCGCTTCGCTGCCTCCCTGTGTGTATATAGACGCGCCCTTTGGCGTCACGTGAAAACCGGTCACTCGGTTCCCTTTGTGAGCTTGGACATCCTGAGGTACACTCTCCGTCGGGTCATCCACTTGGTACGTGGTAACTCGCGTTGACACTGTATGCGCGTCGTCGCGAATGTCGGCGCTGTCACGAGCTGCGCCTTGTATATCGGCAGTGTCAATGCCTTGTTCGGTTACGTCCTCGTTAGGGTACGGTGGTTCCGTTTCACCAGCACCTCCGGCACGCGAGTGAGCGTCGGTAACCTCTCCGGGAAAGACGGTCGCCGGAAACCTTCGATCTGTGCTAAAAGGTTTTGACACTTCTCCAACGCCGTCCTCTCCATCAGGAGCTGCAACGTCCGAAACAGCCACGGTGATGGGCGATTCGCCCACACCTTCCGTGGTTGAATCGAGTGTATCGCGCACCTCTGTGGCCGGAGATGTTTCGGAATCGTAATCCGGCTCTTCTTCTTGAATCTCGTGGCCCACATCACGAGGGATGGCAGCCGTAACTTCGGTTTGTGCTTTGCCGCTAGAAGGAAGCTCGTCGCCTCTCTGGGATCCGTTGTCCCTCTCGGCGGGCTCGTAATTGGTGCCTTGCTCCCAGACGACGCGCGTCTGGTCACGTGGTACTGTGTCAATGACGCCTTCTGTGCGCGCTGACGTGTCACTCGTCGCGTCGTTAAAGTTCGCTTCCACGGCATCAGTCTCGCGTGCAAACTCGTCCTCTCTGTGGTTGTCCAAGTCGCCTTCTTCGGCGGCGGTCGCGGTAGATGAGACGACTTGCGAACGTGGACGAGTGTCGTCGTCATCTCGGTCGCCCTGCTCGCGTGACGCGTATTCGGTGTTGGGTTCTGAGGTGACATCGTCCTGCCCTGATTTCGTCGCATGTCGACTTTCCGGAGCAAACGGCTCTCCTTCTGCTGTCGTAGAAACGACGGCGTCGGCGGCCTCCGTACCCTTTTCGGTTGTGGTAGAGGACGGCTCGGATTCGTCAAGAGCCGGACCAACAGGCTGCACAACGTCGTTTTCTGCTCCGTCATTACGCAACGAGGTGTCGTTAATTAGTCTATTAGTAAAGGTGACGTCATCTACCGCTGTTGACGTGCTGTTTAGGTCAGATACGAGGACCGAATACCAGCGCGGAGTGCATGGGCCTTTGTTTCTTGGGGAAACGGGAGCCTTGGTCCTTCCTGCAAAGAATAAAAAAAGGATGGTCAGAACAGTTTTATTTCCAACATATTATCTTTATTAATATATTTCCGTAACCGCAACCGTGTTGGTAGGAATGGTATATTTAGGCCTACAGACGCAGTAATCATAAGGAATACTTTTGCGGCATATTTTGCAGGTACAAGCATTCACCGGCATTGGTACGTCTACATGCTTCTCGCGGTTGATTGCGCAACAAAGCAGGCCGAGTTCTGTCTTATTACCGCGCGTGCAGCATATTCACTTGGAAATTGTTAAGGAAGCACGGCAGTGACGAAGAATAATTTTACACGCTTACACAGGCTTGCCTCACGCCGGAAATGAGTTGGGAGTGGTGGCCACACGTGGTTGGCAGTTTCACATAAACACGCAAATAAATCCAGTATTTGTGCGATATTTGTAAAATTTCTGATTACAGCATGTAACGGTGCGACGACAAGGTCATGAGAAAAAATCCCCTGACAACCAATACAGCGACGTCACTATGAGAGGAAAGCTGAGAACAAATGATGTGGTAACCTCAATTTATTTGACTTTGGATTGACCTACTTCACTCAGTTCGCCAGGACCATGCGTATTTAGCGTGACTACGCAATGTGAGAGTGCTTTACGAGTGCTTGAGTTCTTACTCGCTAACTAAATTTATCATAGTGAAATAATTTTACTAAATTAGCTTTATCCAATAGCCCACATACTCTTCCTACATAATACCGCCATTTGACTGCTCGGATTAGTAAAGCTCACAGCAACAACGGCATCCTTGAACGTCCGAATCAGCTAACGCTCTAGGCAGTGATGGCCAGCGCAGATATTTCAGGGCGCATAGAATTATCTTGTCATATTGGAAAACGTTCAAGTAACTTTACCATACATAGGTGTGTTTGCCTAATTCCTCTCATTCTTTGTAATGTAGATGCGCTGAGCGAAATGCTTTCAACTTTCAAACGAAAGCTGAAAGTTCAGTTGAAAGTTTGCTCACCACTAGTCCTGTCCTCCTCTTACGTTTCTCGTTTGTGCATTTCGCTCAGCGCATCTACATTACAATGCCGTACCAACTAGCCCGAATTGAAGCTTTACTATCCTTTCTTTTGTCCATATAGAGCTAATGTTGTACGGGGGTCTTCACATGTGCAGACTATGTATGACTTTTAACAGCCAAGCTGTTTAAGCGGACCGTAATCTGTTCAACGCGAACCAAAAAAAAAAAAAAAGCTCAGCGCCGCGATGACGCCAGCACGCGTTGCCTGGCAACCAGATGCACTGTGCGCCTGCTTCGATAGCCCATACACGGCTCCGCCACCAGTTCGCCTGCCTGGACACTGCGCGCAACCGCTCGGCCGCGCCAGACGTGACGTCGCGGCCAACTGCGCGTGCGCTCCTTCGTTCTGTATAAAGACGGTGCGTGGCGGCGGCGTGCGGCGACAGATGCAGACATGGGGAGACAGAAGAAGATTCGCACTGCCGATGAGGAAGCCGAATTAACCGGGAATCGCGGCGCGCTGCCAAGCGAGACTGCTGGATTCGACTCGTCCAAAGTAGTCTACGATGTAGTACGGCCGAAACGGCGAGAGGTGACTGTGTAGGACTCGACTAGAACTTGGAATCACTTGGAATTACTTCGTATAACTTAGCATCACTAGGCATCACTTCGTATGAACAGAACCTGCTAGGAACCGATCAGTTCCGCTGTGCCTTTAGCCTTGCGCCCCTAGTGCAACGCCCGGTTTCTTTTTTTTTTTTTTGTGCGTGTGTGTGTGTTCAGGTATCAACACTGCACTAACGATCCACCATCTCTCAGTGCTAGGTAATTGTGCTGCTGGTAACACATTGTCATACCTCGCTAGCCATGCCACCAAAAATTAAAAATGATCCGCCGCGCTGGTGTAGTGATTACGGTGCTCGGCTGCTGACCCGTAAGTCGCGGGCTAGTTCCCGGCCGCGCCTGTCGCATGCATGTCTACGGAGGCGAAATGCTAGAGGCCCGCGGAATGTGCGATGTTAGCGCACGTTAAAGAACACCTCGAAATCTCCGGAGTCTTCCACTACGGCGAGGATCATAATCATACCGGGGTTTTGGCACGCAAAAACCACATATTATTAAAAAATAAAAATGCTGTTTATATAGAGAGATCTCGTCTCTTCTAGAACTTCGTAACGCGCATCAGCGACGAGGCTGCTTACATACTGACGAGGCTGAAGTAGCATATACTTGCCTTTGCCAACCAGCGCTTTGGCTGCACCGTGCCGGCTGGGACCCGCGCCGGTGTTCCAGCCTGCGAACACCGTGTAGAGGACAAACGCTGTGACGCCCACGGCGCCCACTGTAAGCGCGATGACGAACACAGCGGTGACAATAGTGCTACGGCCTGAACGACTTCCCGCGAAGATCAACGACGAGCTTTCCATCCCCGAAGCGAGCGCTGTGGCGAATGTGAAAAAAGAAAAATGAACGCAGATAATGATAGTTACAGCACTCCGCGCGGAGCTCAGAGTTGATGATGAAGACCTACGTCACTGGCTCACACCCACCACGGAGGATTGGCACAGAAACGAATAAATTTCTTTCAAAAATGAACACATATAAATTGTGAAGTTATTTAGAAATTTTAGAATACTGAATATAAATTAATAATGGTAATTTACAAATACAGAGTTGCTTGTGTCCACGAAGATCATGACGCATATCTTAAGAAGTATTTCTGAGCTACCTTTTCTGCGAAAAACGAACGAACAAACATTGTTTAAACTTGTTGGAGACAAGACAGGCCGAGAAGCAAGGAAATGAGATGCGTAGTTATATAATACCAGGTATCGAGCATTCCGTGCCACATACGAAGACTGCAGCCCTCGTCAGCTGCCACTCTTTACGCATTGCATGTTTATACCGATTCTTTAGAACGAAGCTTTATTTTCCTCTTTCATTACTTAATTTCAGCTTTCGGCTACTGGTACCGGACATGCCGCTATAGAAGCCCCCGGCAGGTGATGCACGTAGGCGTAAACGGGAGCTAGAAGAAAACCTCGGTGCGTGAATTCTGCACACCCCAGCTTGAAACGCATGATGTTTCATGAAGTGAAGTGTTGTCATGCACTTTTCATGTTCCTTTCGTTCATGTTTCATATTGCAACAACAACACGCCGTGGACGACACGTTATTATAGTCTTGACGCCGTTGTGGTAATTCACCCGTTTTCACGTCGTCATCCGGAAGGCGTGATCGTTTTGTTGTCCTCATTCTGCGCATGATCGAGTGCTTCAAGTCTGTTAGCTGAAACGGTTGCAGGTGAAAATGAGTGCGACTTGGCCGTAGGGCATACACATAAAAAGGGTCGCCAAAATGGTACACCATTCTTCGCGAACACTAATAACGCTGCTACTCGTTGACTGCTTCGCATGAAAGTGATTTCCACAATGCGCGAGATCTGCCAGATCTTTTACACACTGAGGTATCTTCAGCGGACGTCAAGGAGGAGGAGAAGGAGAGAAAGGAAAGGCAGGGATGTTAACCAGTCTAGAAGGACCGGTATGCTACCCTACACTGGGGGAAGGGATGGGGGAGATATAAAGATAGAGAGAGAGAGAGAGAAGGAGAGCACGCACGCACAAAAAGTCACACACATTTCACGGTCATCATAACGACGTTAGTCTATAAGCGACGGTGCAGGTCTGATGCCTTCAAGAAGTTTAGCACTGCCTTCGTCGCCTTCACCCGCGATGACCTATCAGGACGACATTCCAGAATGGTTCCTGCCGTCATCGGTCTGGGATCTATGCGAGCAAGAGCGACGGCGAGGGACGTCAAGATTATCTTATAATCTAATCACGGTAACGTGTTTATGCAGGGCGCAGTGCATACGGGAAGAAGCAAAGAAAAGGAAACACCAACCGTAGCGCGACGCGATTTTACGGTTTAAGGAAGGGACACATGAATAAAAATGGCGCAGCGCTAAAGCGCCGCAAACGAAAAGTAAAACTGCAATAATTTCAATAAGAAATCGAATTTATTATCGAATAACTATCGAATAGCATAACTATTAACCTAAACTCCTAAACAGGAAATGCAGAAAAACAAGTTGTTCACGTGAAGAAAAAGGCATGGCTTTCCGTTTCACAAGGACATAGACGCGGCGAAGGTACAGTAAAAAATATCATTCGTATAACATAAAGAATCACTGTATTATATCTGAGTCGTAAATTTGTGTTAGGCATGTCACGTGAGTCCATTGCCGAGTGCTGGTGAAGGCATTTGTATTACGTTTACAAGATTAAGGAGACTGTGAATGTAGGTGATATTGGGGAATGAAAAAACGGACCATGCCCACAAATGAAATTTCACTATAATGAAACCGCAATATTATACCTCGCTTGATACGCACTCTGTGGCATGCGCAAACTAGCTAGTTGGCTTCGTGAACTTCCACAGAATAAGTGTTCTACAGTAAAAGCTCGTTAATTCGCATTTCACGGGACCGGAAAAAATGTCCGAATTAACCGAATGCCGAATTATCGAAAGTATCAAGAAAGCAATAAGCAAGTGTCTATGACATCAATGCATATTATTTTTCTTGGTGAATACGTAAATCCGGTACTTATTTTGCATAAGATCAGTGTAGAAGCCGCAATTTTCATCATTCGCGACATCGTTCACATTGTGACCGCGGCTCATGACCCTCATGTCTTAAGCCTAAAAGTGCTGTGAAGTCGTCCGTTATTACACATTACCACAACCAACAATACCACGCGTACGTGACGATAATTTTTTTCGCAGGAAAAATGGCTGGCGTTTGATCAGTCGTCCATCACAATGTAGCAAGCGAGTTTGTAGCAATGTACCGCGACTTAAGCTCTTCCTCTTCAACAGCGTCCACCATGTTTGAGCTTTGTGACATTGCGCGCGCGTTGCCCGAAATAAAAACGAAGCTACTGAGTGGCGCATCCACTGTGGACGAAATCGTGGTCGCTAAAGCACGATAATAGAGCATTTTAGCTTCACGTTTTTACGGTCCGCTCCGCTCCGAGTTGGCCCGCTTAGCTGTAGCGGAGCGGTGGTCGACTTTTTGGTTTTAGTTATCCGTTCTCCGCTGCCGAGCGGATCTTTCGCAGTTGCAACGCCCTCTGGCCAAATTCAGCCTCGTTAAAGATGAAAAAACAGTTTTGTCACTTTTACAAAGTAACACAAATATGTATTACTCACTTGTTCACGCAGTATTCACACGTGCGCATGCGTTACCGGCTCATTTCAGGGAAAAAAATAAAGCGTCGACTTCAAGATAGTCACGTACAGTCAGCGCTGTAGCATTCCAGATCCACTGCAATCCGTTTGGACGCCAACAGGGCAGCAATGTTTTCGTCACCTGTGCCGTCTTGTCTAGTTCGCGTCACTTCCTTTAATTCGGCGACTCGAAGTAAGCACAAATGTTCGTCTAATCTCAAGCGCTTTCGCGGCTTCCGCTGCGCAGACGAACGTGAAGCGGCCGTTCACGTGGGAAGCACGTTGAGCACTGGAGGCAGCCATATTAGAATATGCGGGAAGACGACGCACGCGTCAGGGAGGGCGCGCACATCGACGCCCTTCGCTAGCGGGAACGGCAGCGACAGTCCGCGCTCCGCTTAGGCTCCCTATTAGCGGAGCGTGGGCCTCGCTCCGCTAGCCCGCTTACGGCTAAGCGGAGGACGCATGCGCACTCGCGCCCCCGCTCCGCTTAGCTGCTGAGTGGAGCGTAAAAACGTCAAACTAAAATGCTCTAATAGCGTCCACGCAGTTATGAAGGCACGCGCGCGGCCTATGTCCAGCGCCGAAACGAAACTGCTGAGCACCGTATCTGCTGCTCAATACGTAAGCCTGGCTCGCTAATGTACAATCATTGACGACGACTAGCAGTTCTGAAGGCACGCGGCGAAAACGAAACTGCTGCTTTCGCAGCTTTGAACCCAGTCGCTATCCACGCGTCATAGATAGAGCCCACGCAGTTCACGTGGGCCGGGTAAAATGAAACACGAAACAAGTTTGCCGCAGTCGCTGCAGCCTTGGTCGCGAACAACGCGATTGTGGTATAAGATTGTGGATGGCGACCGCGCCTTTCTGAAGGCCCGCGGCTGTATCGGTTGTTCGCGAACGCCATTCTCGCTCCTTTGTGTCGCACGTTTGTGGCACGTCGTGCTTGGCGCGATTCGAGGATCGTCCCAATTAATCGGGTTCCGGTCCAAATTAACGAGAGCTTGATGCCCCTAAACAATACATATACTTGCCGGGACCGGAGAAATGCGTCCGATTTATTAGATTTTACTGAATTAACGGGAGTCCAATTAACGAGCAACACTGTATATGAAAAGGCACGATTAATGTGTGAAAAAAAAGTATATTTGGGGAAAATGCATAGACTTCAAGGGGCTGGGGACGCAGTTGCTATTGCGCGTTTTCTATGATATCTCAAGTTCAAAGCCAGCGTTCTTTTGTCTGACCTTTTCTTGTAAAAGGGTGACCATAGTAGAGCAGGATAGACCTACAGAAACAGCGTTGCGATGTGCAGGAGTGTGCCGTCATCCACGCCTTACGGCAGTACACGATATTTCACTATTATATACCTTGGCGTTGACAACACACACACAGAAATGAATTCATTGTCAGTGAGTGACTTTAAGACGTGTGCACTGACGACATAAATATACAAATAAGCGTTTCTTCTGACGCCTTTTCCGAGTGCACATGATTAACCAGGAAGCCATATCCGAGTCGATGAATGTGTGTGGGTAAGAAAACAAAAATCACCGCATCTCCACTAATGTGAATCACGACGAATGGCGAAGCACTGGGGATCATACCGGTATGTCACCGTACGTCTCCCGCGCGTTGCCACTGCGAATGTAAATTGAGTGACGTCATAAAGTGTATATATATATATATATATATATATATATATATATATATATATATATATATATATATATATATATATATATATACAAATGTATTTACTTGGTTCCTCTTTAATAATAACAATATCTGGGGTTTAATGTCCCAAAACCACGATATGATTATGAGGGACGCCGTAGTGGAGGGCTCTGAAAATTTAGACCACCTGGGGTTCTTTAACGTGCACCTAAATCTAAGTACACGGACCTCAAACATTTTCGCCTCCATTGAAAATGCAGCCGCCACGGCCAGGATTCGATCCCGCGACCTTCGGGTAAGCAGTCGAGCGCTATAACCACTAGACCACCGTGGCGGGGTGGTTCCTCTTTAATGCTCTTCTATTTTATTCCTCTTGTTATAATTCGTATATCGTCTTAAGTTCTGGATTCCGTTTTCCCTTCATTATTACTGCTTTGTGCTCTGTGAAATGGTGAGCCAATGGTTCTTCGAGTGGATCTAATCTAAAGTTGGCAAAGACAAGGTCTATGCGCGTTCCTCGGGTGGTTGTTGGTTGTTTCTAGTCATATAAAATGTATCGTAGAGAGTATCGAGACATCATATACTGCATAATCCAGTCGCTGTCCAGAATGTCTACGTTGAAGTCGCCGACTAGTATAAAGGGTTTGTGCTTGTTGTTTGGTAATCGTAATCGAAACGTACACACATATGTTTCGCCTTTGAGGAAGAAATCCCGCAGACTTTGAATCAATAATTACTATGCCTAAGGGCAGAATCTCGAAAATTAAAAAAAAAATTCCGCAGACTTCTAAAGTTTTCTCCGATTCAAGCTCTTACGAAGGCATTTCTTCAGAGATTCTCGCTGAAGACAAACCGTCAGGCACGACACCTTCCACATCCCACTGTGCATATCCTTCAAAATTGTGACAGCCAGATTTGTTGATTTCGGAAACATAGTGCCTTTAATTATTATTCGACTTCATTTTTATTGGTATTTCAGGGGCGTTTTGAGTGCTGCATATGACTTTTATCTGAGACTTTATAACCGTAATCGTGATCGCCACATACACATATATGTTTCGACTATAGCAACGGTTTTCTATATACCGTGACAGCGGACAGTGAGATTCGACGACAAAGCTAGGTCCTAAGGTGCTTCGCCCCTAAAAATGCCACCACAGAGTTAGCTTTATATCATGTACCGTGGAGGCGCATGCCATGACCAATACCTGACAAGCACAAACTATGCGCAGCTGCAGCTTAAACTCGGTCTCAACAATTGCTGTTTGCACATCGTTAGTAGTCTGTGCAGTGATGTGCATGCACTTTCAAGTATATCCAGACAGTTGTCACGTCTCTGAAAGGGCGTGAAAAAAAAACAATACGCTGTTGTACCGCAGAAAGATGACGCTGTGGGAATCGCAAAGAACTTGGAGACGGAGCTTGAAGAACTTGAAAGGCGTCGGATTACGATGTCGCGCGAGGAAAGAAGCACAATGACAGTAACAAAATAGTGAGTGTTCTTTATTAACATCGTGGTATAAATGTCCCGACACGCACGTTCTTTTTTCACTCGATACAAAGGCAAAAAATAAAAGAAGGTGTCCCACGGCGAAACACGAAAAGCTTTGGTAGATTCTCGGTACAAAGGTACTGTTTATTTACACACAACAGAAGTTTCAGTTGACCTTTCACTCATGGAGGCTCGATAATTCATTCGGCACCCACTTTTTCATCTTTCTTTTTTTTTTTGAATTCGTGTGCTTGGAAGATATGCCATCCCCTGTTGTGGGACATTGAGCAAGTACGGCAAATACCGGCCCCCACAATCTTTATGACAACCCTTGGCACACATGCACACAAGACTAGCTGATACATACAAAACATTACAAAAACGCCATTACACGGTCTTCTAAACTAGCATGCATCTTTTTGTTTCAAATAAACGCAGCTTTCTAGTCTCTGCAGAGATTACGGCCTGATCGCCACATAAATGCGTTACACGACGTACCATCCACGCAGGTTGAAATGCAAACTCACTGAAATCAACTACACAGAGTGGTTTTACTTCTTCAGCGTAACAATTTGCAAGATAATTTGTAACACACCAGTAACCCGGCCTTTAACACACAACTTATGAACATTAACCGTGTTTTTCGACAAGCTGCGAATGCAATCTCACATCGCACATTGCAGAAATTGTAGTTAAAATGTATTTCGGTTTGCTTTGTTTGCTACTTGCGTCTTAATCTAAAGTTACGGTACACGCAAACAAGATTGCCCTGTGATATTATAACCAGTGTCACATTATTGCTTTTTTTCTCCGCCGATGTAACGTAAAATATTTGCACACTTTCCTTCACAGTAAGCAATCAAATTTTACCATCGCATTGTGAAATGAAAATATGTCATCAGGTTTGAATATACAATCAAAAGAAAAATACAACAAATCTATGTTGATATTGGCAACAAGTCAGCCGGTGAAAGCTTGCTTCTGATGCAGCAAGAAACTTTATAAGTATCTAACAAAAGGAACGCTAACTTCATATAGTTTGTTTTATATTAATCGAAGTGTTGTAAATTCTCGTTCATTTTATTTTCGTTGCCCTGAGTATGTTTTAACAAAACTTAACCGATCATGAAGAAGCGGTCACAGGGCCCGTTGTGCGAGGATCGTTTGGGTGCCTAGTCTTGCAGAAAACATGGTTTTCGCACAGTTCGAAAAAACTGCGGTCGCACATCATTACCTAGCATTTTTGTATTTATTTACACGTTAAGTCAATCTCGTACTTAAACTTTTTCTTAACACTTATGTCTTCCCATTGTGATCATATCACAGGGAATTGAAACGTTCAGCTGGAAGCAAGAAGCTGCGTCAAAAACTGAAGCTCTCTGATTTTTTTTTCTTCGGAAAAGGCATGAGAAAAGTTTCCGTTTATCAAGTAAAGAAAAATTAATTGTTAATAACATAAATTCGGCGTATTAAAAGGGAAAAAAACACTTCGCAAACTACGGGGGAGTTTAAGGAAAATAATCTCACTGCCCCGAGTAGTGTATCACTAATAAGATAAAAGACACATTGCAAGGCACCCGAAATGAGCACGCCAAACTCATTTTCCAAGTTTCCGTAATGTCCTTGCCACTTCAATGAAACCCACGCACAAAGCGATAACACTTATCGAAATTGGCCACGCATAAACCTCACATACTGACGTCGTACATTCACAGGTTCCAAAATAAATACTGTACATAAACGCAAAAATATCCTTGTAGACCATTTGCAGATAGCAACAGTATGTGTGGAACAGCGAGTTTGTTCAACAGCCGCTTTCTTTTTGAACACTTTCCAGTATCAGCTCGACTTATAAATACAATTCAAATCGCTCTCAAGTTAACTTGGCAGACTGTGAAGTGTCTGGCTATGTCGGTGCTTCATATTTGGCACAGCATGCGTTCAAGAAGTTTAAATAAACGAACCCAAGGCGAGGCTTGTGGGATGCTTACTATCTGTAACGTACTGAAAGGCAAGTGTCGCAAGATAAAACTGCAGCAACTTATCATGAAGAGCGGTCACGTTCCTTTCTAACATTTCGTAATTATCAGATGTGTCAGACAGTTCACTAAATTAAACAGCCTAACATCGCTTGCTATTCGATCACAAATTATGTAATAGAATAACTGATATTTGACTCCCAATTTTGAGAGCAGTAAAATTTACAAAGCGGGATAATACTGTTGCCCCGGTCTTGGTTGGCTACTAATGTCTTTAAAGTGAATCATTAATTTTCTAAAAACGTAGGAAAAATACGAACAATGAATTATGTATTTCAACCCCATGTGGTCATGAAAACCGAGAATGCAATGCAAAAGTCGCACTGGCAATATTATTGTACGAAAATTTCATCCAGAAGAGCGTAAAGTAATATCTCTTAAGTGTGCAGATAACTTAGGATGCGGCCATGGAAATTATATAAAGTTAGGTAATACCGCTTACAACTATATATGTTTCATTATACATTTGATAAACGTACGAGGTGTGCGAGAGAACGGATAACGCAAGAATGTGTTTAAAGAAACTCCTTCAACAGAAGTGCCTTTGCTAGAAAATTTAAAGAAAGAGTATAAAAATCGCAGGAATTATTATAATACATATGTTCTCCATACCTAATTTTGCACATAGCCCAGACTAAGTTAGCTAACTTTCTATTTACAATAGGTTTTTCGAACAGTGTTTCTTTCTTTACTAAAGAAAAATATTGTGCTCCACAAACAATACTCTTCGTTTCAAAACTCAGTAATATTATGTATGTAATGACCTTTCAGCAGACTTATGCTGGTGATGTGCACTACAGCACATCTAAGAAAATGAACCCTGAAGACTGCTTGCTCATACTGAAAAAAACAATAATGCATAACTTTTCAGGAGATTTACAGGAGATAAAGAAGAAAACAAGGCCTCGTACATTCGCATGTGCGCACCATAAAAATAATCATTATGCGGTATTTCTATGAACATAAAATCCAACGGCATAAAATCACAGCATCCCATTCAACCATTTTTCTTGAGTGTTAAGGGGGATATCATTTTAAAAAAATGGCAAACTAAAAATCCTCCTTTATCCACCAGAATCAGAATTCTAGATTTGAAAAGTTCATTTTCAGCTCTAAAGGTGTCCTGCACATTCCGAAAACAGCGTTATTTAAAACTTTCAGCTACGAAGAGACAGCCATTGATTAATTTTGTGTTCCCAATAATACCAAACGTTGAACGGATGCTGAGGATATTTCATCCGTGTATTAGAAGAGGCATCATTAATGCTCAGTTCCCTTCTTATTTAGTGCTGCTTTCACTTAGTCGTCTTTTGAATACATGCTCGCATCTGTTTACCGGTGTGCACAATATTTCATAACAAAATTTTGAAAGTATGCATACACATGGCCCACCAAACATAGTCGCACACTGAAATAGTGATAGAGAAAGCGCATCAAAAATCAGACTCCTGCATTTACCAAACAGAGATTGCACCAAACCATCGTCACAGAGAGGAGGAAGTATCTTGATGTACAGCGCGACATATGTCTGCCAAAAAAAAAATGCCCATGTGCACAAGTTAAGCACACGAATACTTACAACATATATGGTACAAGTTATACACACTAGTGCAGTCTATACAGAAACAAGACACAGTGAGCACTGGTCTGAATCTTGCAAGTCGAAATGCAGCAGTACGTACCACCAACAAAATCGTGCAAAGACTTGTGGACACATCATGCTTGTGTAAATGTGCGTAAGAGGAAATTATATCATCAAACCCAATCTCAACAGATCGCTCATGCACACTGCATAATTATTCGAATAAAATTCAGTCTTTGCTATGTCAAATCATGTGCACAAACTGCTGACCCTGTGTTAGACAGAGCTCATGGCCTCCTAATTGAACGCGTTCCTCAAAAGGTATAATACACCAGAAGGAAAAGCAACGATATGCCTCCCTGTACAGACTAAACGTGACGTTAATACATCCGGTATTAGACATATGTATTAACTTCGCCTCTACTTGACGCACTGACACGGAAAAAGTTTTTTCAGACAAACATTAAGAAGTTGGATGACGGCGTTCTGGAGGCCATGCCGTTCGAAGAAAATCCCACGACTATAATGCTGAAATCTTCTAACCGCCCATCACACACACCAGCACTTTAGGATCAAAAGTTCATGTCGCATGTCTGAGCACTCCTGCCATCGAACGCATGCCATCATTCTCAGTTACGAGAGAACACTGACTAAAACAAGCAATGCTCAGCAGTAAAAGCAATTCGCCAGGTTTTTGGCCTGAATAAATATTTCTACAAAGCTACACACAATTTCTTCGTCGTTTGGCTCGCGATCAACAGAAAGTGACGATGTTTGAAAGCAAGCCACCAAGACTGCTACTTCGTCAACCTTTGGTACCAATCCCTTTGTACTCTGCCGGAAAGGTGATCCCTCGGGGTGCCCCGTACCCTATGGTTAAGCAGTAAAACCTGCTCCACAGAGCTTCTATACCGCTTCACTGTAAAGCAGATCTGGAAAGTGATCTATCCCTAAGGGTACACACGTGGGGACGAAATGCAGTAACGTTACACACAAACTAATGACGTCAGGCTTATGTGCGTTAATCAGACGTGATGACGTAATATAAGCATAAGAAGGACACACAAGTGCTCTGCCTATACCCTAAGCCCGACTCTCCAAAATCTGTTCTCAACGACGTTCCCTCTGTGAATGGTGGGGTGTTTTCAGTTAAATGGTGCCACATTTACCCGTTTGCTTGCCTCATAGTTTAATGGGTCTGTAACAAGGTGATAATGTGAACAGAATGAGTGTAAATAAGTTATGTGGAAGCACTAACAACATACACAAACAAACCACTGATGTACAAGCCTGTAAGCACACAGTTGTACCTCTGGCTGTTACAGATGACAAGATGATGTTAGAAGACACGTGGCTCGCAGGTCCTTGTTGAAATAGTCGATTACGTATTTGTTCGAAAGCCAGGTCGCAGTTCAATGAACGCGGATATCTTTACACAAGCCATGCTTGACCCATCAGTGTCAGTATAATATGACGATTAATGCCAACGCGAGACATTCAGGGAAGTGAAGCCTTTGTATTACGTTCTGCTCAAATATACGCCACAATTACTTAAATGAGTGCGGAAACGGGGCGCAATCTTTATTCTACAGCGAAAATAAAACACAATTAGTGTTGCCGCGTCTAAAGATCAGATGCTGAAGGCACGTCGTGGTGCAACACATATCTATGGTCTGGAAATTAGTGTTAATATCTGTTGGATAATTTTACAACACTTTTTTTATATTTATATCATAAGAATCATCCGTATAAAACAGCGTCATAAATAATTACACAGTTCCTGACTATATGATAACGCAAACGAAAATCTACACTTCATTTCCCCTGAACAACTTGCGGTACTTTGCCGCAGAAAGAGAAACATGCTGACACAAATATAATTCATTCTTAAACGCATTTCTCGACAAAATTAACAAAGAAAGAGATTGCACACTCCGGAGAACGAAATTATTACTGCACACAAAATAGTGACGTTTCTAGGAACGAAATAACGACAGAAGAGGAAAACGAAAAAAAAATATTGTGAATGAAAAACGCGGACAGATCATGTCGCGTCTCTCACTTTCACAAGAGTCTAGTGTGGCCTTTGCACAAAATAATTGAAGCTCATCGTCGCGCTATGGGGGATCTTCGTCTGATGCATTTAGCTTTCAAGAGCACCGCAAACTCGTCGTCCCACTACAAGAATCCTACCAGAAACAGATGGTGACATTCCAGTGAGCAGGCGAAATTCCTGCAAGCACAAAAGACTTTCACATGTTTTCACACCCGTCAACACTATGATGCCGGCGGAAGATAAGTCGCCAGCTGTCAAGCACAAGCGCGAACTCCACATACTGATACAGTTCTTCAATACCTCACAGGTGGCGCCAGTGCTTACTGCTATGCGTTGTCGTTTCTGTACAAATACCACTGACGACAGCGCCCTCTGGAGTAGACAGATGATGGCGCGCCGATACGACGAACGAACGCAGACTGTTAAGACACCTTCAAAACACTGGTCATTTGTTCAGCCTTCCATTTGTGGTTCCTCTTGCACCAACGCACACAGCGAGATGCAGACGAATCGGTGGCATTTTGCAGAAGCATAGTCACCAAGCAGCTGGCACAACCACTGCCTACTCGACACGACACGATCTCGGCTGAGTTCTCACACAGAGACGCGCTGTTAATCCACTCGCTTGAGTTCAGTCCCGTACAGTTAATCTTTGGCGTCTACATGATCCTGACTGCGCGCACGTCGGCGGCTCGAGGGGGTGACCAGACGAGGAACGGGGGAAAAAAATAAAGAATTAAAGAAACAGGGGTAGCGCGAAACGTGTCACCTCCTCGGCCCATTACCACTAGCTGTAGTAGTAGTTGTTCATGGACCGCGACATGGGAGCCCGAGGATGCGTGTCGCTGTCTTGGCGACGCATTCCGGACCTGTTGGCGTACCGCACCACCTCGATGGTGTGGGCGTGACGGCCCCCGGTGCCGGTGACGTCGAACTGGTCCCCGCCCCCACCGCCACCATCAGAATCGTCGAAGGAGCAGGACAACGGTTCCGAACACTTGGCCTTGGCCCGCTGCCTGTCCCGGCGTCGCTGCACGTACAGCCGGGCCGACAGCACCACGAGGAAGGCGACCACGCCGCAGCCCACGCTCAGCGTCACATATAGGATGAATTTCTCCTTGTTCGCTGCAGAGTAGAATTGATAGATATTCAGAGATGAACGCGGGTAAGACTTCAATATTTTTCCCTCTCCTGATGAAAATACATTGAGACCAGTTGTGTATGGTCTACAGGCCTGGCATAAGCCACATTGATATCCCTGCCAATAGCTGTCAGTCAAGCCGTTAGCTAGGCCTGATTTTTGCTCTGCTCAATTACGTTTAATAGCAGCTAAGTTTGCCTATATCTAGAGTGCAGCGAAAAAAGATATGTGCCCTGGTTGCCATGTGTCAAGAATATGTTGTTAAGTGGTACGGCATTTAGTAAAATTCATGAACAAACAATGAAGAATCAGGACTCTTAGAAAGGTGTCTCCGCTAGCGAAGAATAAAGCTACAGCGAGCTATGGATCCATGTATAGACAGCATCGTAGGTATTTTTTTTTTCTGCAGTACTCCTGGGTGCGGGCATGACTGCATCGCCACCATTGGTGCGAACGTGAATCTGGCCCAGTTTCGGGAGCCTGTTTGGACTGCGAGATCAAAGCATTGTTACCACGTGCCTGATGCAGGATTATAGGCATCACAGATAACACACATATGAGGTGAAAGCGCGTGATGTATAAATGATGGCGAAAGAAATTGAAGGAGCCTTTAACATGGCCCTAGAGCCCACATTACCACCAAGCCACGTCTTCATACAATCGCAGAAGCCAGAAGCAATATACATTACCAGTTAAGTGGCGTTTACCAATGTCACTGGCACCGCTTACTTATATTGCAGCGCGACAAATCACAAAACGGAATTCCATCAAAGTTAATGCTGGAGAGCACACGAATAACTATCAACTATGCACGAGGTACCGAAAAACTGTATATACCAATTACGCAGGCAATAATCCCATGACGCCAATTAGTATCGACATTTCTTCTTATATACAGATCAATATCTTTAGACTACCGACTTCATTACGGAAGAGTTCTTTCTCGTCAGAGCAGCGGTACGAAGGCAAGGGAGTATAGCTGCGCAAAAATCTAAAAATTCTTAAATGTCAGCTGGCATCTTTTTGGGATAGCTTGATTCTGCCTAAATACATCAGGAGATCATGCACAGTGTAGCTACAGCTACGCATGGTCAATAAAAAACAGTTTGACCCTAAGGACGAAGCACTGAGAGGGATAGCAAGGCGTAGCGTTATGCTTGAATTACTTTGTTGTTTCTTCCGGCCTAACGTACACCGAGTCTATGACAACCCCAAAAACAGCTGCGCACAAGTCGCGCAAGCACCGTCTGCGGAACAGCACGACAACGGCGATGACGACGGCGCGAATGCACGTCATGCGCCCGTGTAATTGCCATTGAAATGAAATGACAGACTCGTAAACATACCTCGTATAAATTTGTATGCAGCGACCCATTCGGTGACGAAGCCCACAGCTCGATGACCGTTGCCGCCCAACGTGCAGTTAACGTGCTTGTCGTCTTCGGCGGTCCTGTCACTCTGCACGTCGTTCTTCTTGTTCGGTGGCACTGGTAGCATGTTTCGGTCCATTGGCACCGCTGGCAATTCAGTGAGATAAAACAAGACACTTCAGTGGAATAGAAAAAGGAAGCAGCTCAGTGCTATGGACCTGTTTCGCTGCAGCGTTCGTACGAGTAAACGACGTTTGTCAACCAATTTATGGTTTCTCAGCTATGTTTTGTCAACTGTAAAATATAGACTTAAAAGTTACCTATCCTCAGCACTTCACTCTGAAATATGAAGGAATTTTAGAGGTATGAGAACTCGATGTGAATCGTCTTTGTGCCGCTCTATAGGACAACAAAAGGACAACGAAAGTCTGCAATGAAAACACGCGCCACTGTTTGCTTTTTTTTTCCACAGGATAATTAGCAAACGTTCCAACATGTTAATGCTGTAAGTAAGTACAATACAAGCGTCACTGACAGGCTGCAAGCAGTATCTCTTTGAAGGGGCACTCTAATTACTGTCGCGATGTCGGGTAAACTAAGCTTGTGAGCGTTACAGGAATGTCATAATGCTCGCGCGCATTCCTACTACTAAGACATTTTACCATATGTTGAGACACGATGATGTGAACCCTTCCCAGCTAGCATAAAAATACATTTATGTAGCAATCAGGTGCAATCTTTAATTTTTGAGGCGCTCGAGATTTGTGAACGAATCATAAGTCACTGCAGCTGCAACACTGCCTTGCCATTTTGTATGACGGTGCACCAACTGCTTGTAGCTTTTATTGCGTGATTTTGAACTGTTGCAAACATGTTGGCGCCTCGTAGAAACGCTAACACTCCTGTTCTGCGAGGTGTAACAAATAGATGAACAGTGTAAAAATAAACATACACCTTTCCTCAACTACACAAAACAGCACTCATTGATGAGAACTAATTAAGTTCTAGTTATTGTTGTGCCTAGCAAATAAAAACGAGCCCTTAAAATCCCTCGTCCTTCATTCAAAACAGCACTAAAGCACACGAGTTCTCTCAGATACTCCAGAAGTAGTAGCATAAAAGCAGCAAGAGCATAACTTCGCCGAAGTGTCCAATAGTTGCAGCCATGTTAGAAAATACAAACAACACAACAAAAACATCAGACGAACATAAATGGCCACTACAATTCCCTATGCTCCTTAGTGAGGACGTAATCTGAACCATGGACATAACTTCAAGCTCACATTTTGCAGCTTCTATCTCTTTCCGTGGATATCGCATACCAGGTCCTCCACACCAACGTTTCTGTATTTACAAATGAGTTCTCTGTGGAACGCCCTGAATAGACTTCAAAAGTGCACGCCGTTTCTTCCGACTTGTTTAAGAACAGAGTTTAAGAACGGAACTGAAGCGTAAGCACTTCGATTTATTTAGTAATTTTGCGCAAAACATGCGGAACACAATACCGGACGGTTACACGGAACTATTCCAGCACGTACGAAATCTAAAATAACGAGCGCACGATGCACTTACCTGGCAGAGGTTTGGCCGATGCGTACGGGCCTCCGGCGGGACTGAAAGTGGACGGCTGGTAGCGGGCCTCTTCCACGTAGCCTTCCTCGTCTTCGTCCAGTTTATCCTTGGCCGAGTCGCTGCCACCGATATCCAAGTCCTTCAGTATCTCCTTCGGCACTGCGTAGGGGAACGCAGAAAATGTTCACGCTGCATGTCAATACAATGCCACGAAATACATGAAGGTCAACGGGACAGACCCACACTTTGATAGCCTAAGGGAAAAAAAGGGGGGCTTAAAATCATATTGTCGGCCCCAAGTAAGCACTGATAATGATCTAACTCCCGCAGCTAACTGTGCATAGTTCTTTGGTGTAAAAGTAGAGCCTAACTTGAAGTTTACTCAACATTTTGCTTATATTAAACAAAAAACGGCTTTCGGCATAAGAGCTCTAAATAAATCACTAACATTTTTTTCTTGTTCACCCATTATTGTCTTTGTACTTTGCGTTCATACATAGTCATATCACCTATGGTATTACATCCTGGGGGAATGCATGTATTTGTCACCTCTCCTCTATTCGGCACAGCCCCACCACGGTGGTCTAGTGGTTATGGCGCTTGACTGCTGACCCGAAAGTCGCGGGATCGAATCCCGGCCGCGGCGGCTGCATTTTCGATGGAGGCGAAAATGTTTGAGGCCCGTGTACTAAGATTTAGGTGCACGTTAAAGAACCCCAGGTGGTCGAAATTTCCGAAGCCCTCCACTACGGCGTCTCTCATAATCATATGGTGGTTTTGGGACGTTAAACCCCAGATATTATTATTATCCATTCGGCACATTCAGAACCGGTCTAGTAGCATTATTACCAACAATTCTTTTCGCTCTAATGCTTCCCCACTCCTTCAGGGTAACTTTTTTCTTCCTGTATATTGGTTGTTTAGCTATCATTTACTTATTATATTCTTTAAACTGCGTAACAAACAGCTTGATTATGAACTCATTGAATCTGGGTTGCTCTCTAATACTAATAGCACTAGGTTTGCCCGTAACTTGAACTTTTTATTACCTCATTGTAACACCAACTATGCAAAATGACGTCATCGTTTTCGGATATAAAACTTTTGAATGACATACCCTATTCACTTAGGTCATTATCTACTTTCCATACATCCACACATTAATTCAAAAGTTTTATTTCGTATAAATAATTCAATGACTTTTATGTGCATTGCTGTTTATTTATACTTTCCATGTTTCAATTATGTAATTTTCCGTATGAAAGTTTGTCTTTTCAATTTTGTAAGTATTTTTTATCTATCTATTATGTGTAGCATTGTGTTCGTTAGTTCTTTTGCTCATATGTTTATGAGTTCTGCTGTTTTAACCTACCTGATATGTACAAATCGTTTTTAACCGAGGGTCCCCCTGCAGTCATTTTGACTTTGGCACCCTCGTCTCTATAACATCTGTAACCAATTTTTGTATCATGTATTGTATTAATGAACTTGCAACTTGAAACTTGAAACATATTGTTGTTTTATTCAGCCATATTGTGGTGTTGTTGTTAGAGCAACGGGCTTCGGCACTAGAAGCCCGGAGTTCAAAAGTAGCCGTCGAAACACTGACTAACGTGTCTTCATCGCCAACACCTTTTGCCTCCATTTCTGCCCACCCTGAGGCCTACAGGCGATTTTCTTTCTGACGCAATAAAACGATGGTGGTGTCACTCTATCCGGAAGTACACACAGAAGCCACACTAGCTAATAAAGGTCTGTACACCTTTAACGTTTATTACACGCTTGTAAGTTTGTAAACAGTGTTCAGCTGGCTCATGACTAATACCCTCACGTTTAACGTGTATGACATAACCATTGTTGGGGACAAATAACATTTTCTTGTTTGTCGACCTCTTGTTCAAAGTAAAATTTACGTTAGCTGCAGCGGACTACAGGAAAAGTGCACTAGCTAAACCTTCGCAGCTATCCCTGCCAAACAAGTTCTCATGTCAGATATTTTTTTACATACCAGATAGTGAGAATTACTACGCAGTTTCGAACTACGCCTTTATTAATCGTGTGTCTAATAAGAGCTCATTCTCCTGTGCAGGAAAAGTTCCATAGCCGCAGTAGTAATTTACACGCATAGGGCAGCAGTGGCGTAGCCAGAGGTTGGCCCACCAGGCACGTGCCCCCCTCCCCACCCCGAATTTTTTTTCTGCCACAGGATACAGAGCACAAACTGACACTCGGCCACATGTGACTGCCCGGTCCCCACTTCAGATCAAGGAGGTACCTGCCCCGAAACAAATTCCTGCCTATGACCCGGTAGGGTAGTAAATCGAATCTTTCAATTCAGGTTGTCCTCCATGCCTTCCCCTCATTTTTATCTCTCTCTCTCTGTCTACTCATAGGCCAAAGAAACAATTAATAGGATGTAACATTCTTTCCAGTGTATTTCTCAGAAAATGCACTAATGAGCACATCACTTTTGGGCTTGGGTAGCATTTGTTGACAATCGAAGTATCTTTAATTTTTTTTTAATTATTCCGTTATTTCATGTGCCAGGACTGAAAAAAAAAAATCTGCGTCACTTCCGCAGTTCCTCTCAACGGTTGCTCTACAACTGAGAACTGTTCTTTTAAAACACAATATGAAGAAACACCAGACAGGGGCGAAATAAAGCGAGCTGATTCTCATTTCAGCAACTGCAATCGTCGCTCCCGCCAAAATGCGTCAGTGCGATTGCACTGCCATCTGTTGGGCTTCCAGCAAACGAACTTTGCTGCGACGATAGTTTCGCCACCTAGGCACTCAGCTGACAACTGCGGGAGTGGTGGCGGCCTATTTGAAATGTTTAGTACAGCTCCCATCGCGTCTTGCTACCGTTGACATATAGTCGTTGTAAATTGCCCGAATTATAGTAATACAGGCAAAGTCATCCTCCTACCTAACCATAACACTGCGTTGTCAATATCCTGGCAGCTGCGTCGACAAGCGTGAATTGCGACAACGCTTAGTCGTAATGTGTAATCACGTGACCCATTCCGAAAGGCGCGCGACCCTCGGCACAACACGTAGTTATAGTGTGTTTCTTTATTTTTCTTTCGTTTGTTGAACAGCTTTCGAAGCGCCTCTTAAAACTCTCGCGACAGAAGACATCATCGCTACACGGTACATCGAGAGCGCGCACTTCGAGTATTTTCAGAAAGTAACATCCTCTAGTATAGAGGATCTTACTTCTATGGAGGATCGTCAAGTATAGAGGATCTTAGAGGATCTTATAGAGGATCCTGTATAGTATAAACGATCTAATAGAGATCTCTAGTGTAGATGACCCCACAGTCCTCAACGATTCACCTAATTTTGGCTGTATTTCGGGGATATACAAGCTACTCACCGCAGGTGTAAACAACCTTTAGGAAGAGTCTGGAGTCCTTGTGACAGCTTGGATTGCCGAAGGTGCCCATGTCGGCTGCCACAGTGCACTTGCGCCGTCCGTGGCACGTCGTGAGGACCGTTTCGGTAGCGTAGCTCACCTGGCAATCTGCAGGTGTTGGAATGAGAAGTCCGATTAGAACAGCACCATACGATTGGATGTGCAAGACTGAATACAGCCTCGAAGTAACTTTTTTCGAAAGTGCGCTAGTTAGGAACGCCAGATTCGCGAAATAAAAACGTAACAAAGCCAGAATTTTCAGTAAAAAGAATAAATAAAACGAGGTGGGCTACAAAGAAGTATTCTTGAACAGCACTGACCACATGGTCAGCGTTGTACAAATGTGCTTCTCTCGTGCCTCTGCCTTTGCGATAGAATCTTTTTTTAAAGTACAATTTTATGTGACAAGACACTATGAAATAAGCGTGAAAATGTAGCACGAAAAGGGAGCTTTCGAAGGGAGAGAGACAGAAAGAGAAGAAGCTTCGGGAATTGAGAAAATGCTAGTTCGTTGATTGGACACAGCCCCTTCGTCATTACGGTGTAGTCAGTCTAGAAAACAATTAGCGGGTGGCTCGCAGAAGAGAGGGAAATGGCGAAGTATACCGCGACTCTAAACGTGGCTGGCTTAGAGTGCGTGTTTTAAGCGATTACTTCTAATGAAATAAAAATAAAACATACATGTCGGCAACCTCTAATGGTAGCTGCGACTGCTTTTCACGTTGTGGTACTGATCAACAACAACAAAAAAAAACAGTGTAATATGTGAAGAAACGTCCCTGCTTAGAAACATCTAGAAAACTGGACTAAATTAAGTCCGCATATGCTAGTCATTAACACAATGGAACACATACAAAAAAAGAAATACGAGGAAAGGTTGCAGCAAGCAGCACATAAATACATATAAACAAAGAAAGAAAGGGAACGGATCCGGGGGCCGGTTTCTTTGTTAGATGCAGCCTAATGAAACCGACAGATATTGAGGCAAAGAAACAACATAGGGGACATTATATGAAGATTATGCGACACTTCCACTAGAAACTAAAATAACGCTGTCTATGCTGTACTAGGCTTCGATATCGGTTGGCTTAATTGGGTCAAGTCAGAAACACGTACACGAGCTCACAATGTGGCGTAAGATTAACAGGCAGGGAGATGCGGAAGGTACGCCGATGACATCACACACGTATACAAACGTACAGCACTGAAAAGTCGGCTTGATAAGATGAAATCAGACGATGGTGCGCATGGAACATGCGCTCACTTTGTTATCTCATCTTTTCCCTCAAATAGAGTTCACTGTGAACGGGCGTGACCTACCGGATAGCTTGACGTCCTGCCTCTGCGGGCATTCGGGCACGCCCTTTTCGGTGCCACCGAAATTGGCCGAGTAGATGACGATGCGCAGATTCTTGTGGCAACGCAGGTTGAGGACGTCGTTCTCGCACACTATACGGTTTGAAAATGTGGCTGCAAGAAAAAGAACGTTTGAGGTGAGCGCTCAAACGAGGTATTGGAAGACCATGGATGCATAACCAATACTCCAGCTGCCAGCATTCAGTAAAAATTGTTGTCAACGCCGTGGTAGCTAGCGGATAAGCAGTTGTGGAGCAGCTGATAATTAACACCAAGGACGCAGGTATGACTCACAGCCACAGTTTACAGCTTCAATGTCACCCGTGAAATCATATGCCCGAAGTTAGTGTAATCGCTCTCCTCATAATGACTGTATTCGAAAACGCAACAATTCATTGCTATACACAGCTATGATTTTCAACTCGCGTATTATTGGTTTCCCCATCATTATCGTCTCTCTATCTTTTTTTTTTCTTTTTTACGGAAGAAAAGATTTTCAGACTATCTCGTGATTTGTGCGTGCAGACACGTATAGCACGTACCTAAACCTAAATGAATACGTCTTTTCTGTATAGGAATCGGGCTAAATGCCCCGAGTATATATATCAAAATAAGCGAGGACATAGTTAACATTGATAGCCTGTGCAAGCGTTCGTAGTAGTTGAGTTTTGCCAATAGCCACTTATCTAGAGAAGCATTCAAGGCCTGTCTGCCAAGCACTTTAACATGTTCCCAATAAAACCTTAACGCGCGGAGATTCTCTCAGCGTCGCCTTGCCGCCAGCTGATGCATCTTGTAAATAGTGTGCAATGTGTTTTTAACAATAAACCTAAACAAAACTAATGCATATATGTTACAATACAATGAAATGGCACAATGCTGGAGCCACTGCATAGAGAGTTTAGAAAGGTAACAAAAGCAATCACGTCAATTCGACTCCGCGATGTATCTCCGCAATTTAAAAAAAAAAAAGCAACAAAAGAAGGCTCTCCTAGACAAAGCAGGAGCCGTGTAATGTATCTCAAGCAGTGTGTTTGAGGCAAGTTCCTTCAGGAGAATGAAACGTGCGCTCAAACTGCAGATGGCAAAAGACGGGCATAGAATATAAAAACACAAACGCAGTAAATTTTGCTCATATCGTCAACTGAAGATTTACCGCACCACTTTTGGCACGCGAGCCTCTCTCAAACTGCAGCAGTGTTTCTAATTTAAGCGACGTACCTTATCATTAACCACGTGCCTCGAATGAAACCGAAAGACCAACGCAATATGAAGCCCATCCTCCTCCGCAAACTGGACTAACATGTTTCTCTATTTTACTGTCTTGTTCCCAGGGGTTTATCCAACTGTAATCGTGCAGCAGTTCTCTATGCCCCGCCCTTTCCGCCTTGATAAAAAAAGGAGGTAGAAGCCTGTTTTAATCAACGAGAACAGTCGCTATGAACAGCGCCTGAATCATGCGTAGGCGTGCGCACGTTAACATGACGTGCACCGGAAATTCTCGAGAATATCAAAACTGCAACACACTTGGAAGTAGTTGAGCACTACATTACGTGCAGATTCGCCAAACTAATCTTACTGTCTCACTGGATTGGGAGAAAAAAAATGCGTTAACTACCTAAAATCAGAAACTAACAATGGCGTTATACTAGGCAGCAGCACTCTATTTGCGTCAGTTAATGGAACTATGCTAGGAATGATTTCGAAATGTAATATCTCTGAACCGATTGATGTAATTCTTGCGGACTCCGGGTGGAGCCGTTATTAATCGAAATCACGAAATATCTGCACAGCAAATAAATAAATAAATAAATAAATAAATAAATAAATAAATAAATAAATAAATAAATAAATAAGTCTAAAATGCACTACGATTGTACTTTTTTAATATGTAAGGTAGCTCCACTACTGTAGTTATTCCTTTATGTTCCTACTTCCTACCATCAAAACAAAAAGTTTAAATTTAATAAACGCGTGACAAATCCACTGCTCCGCTTGAAGCACACTGTTAACTATCTCGTTAATTTGATCGAATATTATTCCCATAAAAAACAGGGTACTTAAATATTTAACGCAGCCTATTAAGCTATCAACGTGAGGTAGTTGAGGCACTTGAACAGCTCGCTTGAATTTGGGTGATGGGAAATTTGCAAAAACCAGAAATAATCCAAGGATGGATTTTATTTTCATGCACCACAGAGAGACATTATCGCCTAACTCAAAAGCCCATCGAAATTAAACCAAGCTCTGATAGGCGCAACATCGCGTGACGGTTATGATGCGATCGTTTTGACACGTTAACATCTCCTTTCTGCAAACATAAATTCATAATACTCTAGTTCGTATGGTAAGCCCACGAGTTAGTCAATCAACAAAGCCATCGGGTCAATAAAACAATTGAAAGTGAAACTTAAAGGCCGCTTCACTGTAATTATTAGGCCTCGCCACTCAGGCCTTGCTTTCTGAGCATACCGTTACTGTCATTTCTTTTATAATGTACCACATATAACGACTGAAGTCACCAGACCACTGTCATTATTTATTGAAAGCAAGCGTGTAATAATAATTGACATTAACCGTGTAGTAATAATTTGATGAATTGTATAACTCACTCGTGGACATAACTGATACCTAATATCGTAGTCGACGGCGTGTTTGCGAGCGTTTTAGGAATGTTTGGAACATCTATCAAAGGGAAAGCTGCCGAGCGAAAATAACAAATTAGTTTGTAATGATAAAGCGGTCTGTCATAGCTTTATTTTCGTTAATTTGATCACCATGACAAGTGCCGCCATTAGTTTGGCAAAAGTGCAAGGTACAGTAGAGCTCTTCCGAATTGTTAAAAATGTTTTAAAAAATAAATTTAGATAAATGCAAATGTGTCGAAAAAAAAACTGCGTTAAGTAGTTAGTTCTAACAGTATAGAGACAGCAAAATATGCATGATCAAAAGAGCCCAAGAACACAAACACAGTGACAAAGGCCCAAACACATATATAACTACAAATGTAAGCAGTGCATATCAGATACGTCCCGCTTACGACTAAAGAATAGGAAGAGTGCGTTCCCAAGTTGCGTGCGAAGGCAAATTCATGCTATTGCATATGCTCAGTATTGACAAGACGGTGGAGTGTTGGCACACTCGCGAATACCCAGCCCCCTTCACATCCCCTCCCTTTCCCCTTAAAATGCTCACTCACTCGGTCGGCACTTGTAGGCGACCTCGGCGTACTTGTGTACACCAGGGCACGGGTCCACCATGAACGACTTTGCGTCCGTCTTGACTGTGCACTCTTCCTTCTCCCGGCACGCTGCCTCAACCACCTGCGGTCGTGGTTTGACATGCCAGAGTAAGTCAGCGATACAGGGCCGCCTTTATGTATTTACGACATAATATTTATCACATCACCCTACGAGACCATATCTCGAGATGTGTTGTGTGGGTGGCGACGATACATATTGATTAGGCGTATGAGAAACAGAACAAAGAGAAATCTTAGCTGTAGGCAACTCGGTATAACTCAGTGTGTCACACGGACCCAAGATGACCGGTGGGTTGCAATATTAAGAAATAAATACCGCGAAGACCTTTTTGTGTTGTCGCCGCACATGAATGGTTATAAACAGGCGTTCCGATATGGTTAGACACGCCATACACAATTACAAGTTGATGAAGAAACATGCATTTGTAGAATTACGGTATATTTTGAATGCAGAGAGGAACGATGATAAGCCTAGTAATGAATATAACATTTGTCAACAAGCCAAGCTAGGCTTTCATAGCATAGCTTTTTCTGCTATCATGAATGTTGCACAAGTACGTTTTCTTTCTTCTATTGATACAGCAGTACAAGAAGAATCCTTGTCGGCCACCGATAAAGAATTGCTTCTTTTTCATTTTTATTAAAGAATATAAAAAATTCATTTTACTTTGTGAGTCAAATAAAAAGAACCCGCAGCCAGAAAACTTATTATCAAGAACCCATAACGAATTTCGTGTTGATATTGCGTTGGCAGTAGCAAGACTGCTTTTGCAAATGCATATCTAAAATTATAATAATAATATCTGGGGTTTAACGTCCCAAAACCACGATAATATATCTAAAATTATATTTTCACGACAAAGCTCCGCGTGTGCATTACATTGGTAGCACTAAAAGAAGCTGATACTTTTGCGTTTTGCTGACTCATTCTGCATACGCCCACCACAGTTAATGCCGAAACTTCACACTTGCATTCAAGGCCATTTAAACTTTGCATAAGTTGAAATGACCTTGAAGAATTCGCGAAGTTATAACCACACAAAATGGTCAAGCCAAATGCAACACACGAGAGACACTATGCTCGTTTGCGTAAATCATTCTTATTTTACACACACACACACACACACACACACACACACACACACACACACACACACACACACACACACACACACACACACACACACACACACACACACACACACACACACACACACACACACACACACACACACACACACGCGCGCGCGCGCGCGCGCGCGCACACACACACGAAATCAACTTCCAGGGTGCATCCCAAGTTAGTTACTCGAGTAATTATTACCTGAATAACTAATAATTGCTTACTTTCACATAATTTCGCACACTAATTCTGCATGGTTGAAACAGCCAGCGCATGTGCGAACTTTTGTCTGGCGGGCGTAACTTTGTGCCAGTCTTCCGGAGCCCGAGCTTTGTCTTTGCCGCAAGTACGTCTGTCATGCGGGTAAGACAGCTCTACAGAAGAAGTACAGTAATGAAGTTAGCTCGACGATATAAGGACAAGTGTTCTCGTTGTTTCTCCTTTCTTTTTCTTTTTTTTTTAAATTTTACGTTACCCATGCATTTGCAAGTAGCTCATCCGCACTTTTCGACAATAGTCAAGAAAATAAATATTGTAGACAAGGGGTCGAGTTTTTTAACGGCATGGTTGCACGCAGCAATACGTTGCCAAGAAAGTTACCCGGGCACATTTGGATGTGTATAGGCATAAACAATACGAAAAAAAAAAAAACAAGTGCCCCTCCTTCTTTATTGTGATTTATATTTCTGGTGAAACAAAAAGAAAGTGATGGCACAGGTTCATTTTTCAAGGAAAACCTGGGGAATTGGGCCAGCATGCATTCTAAGCACGTCTAATACAGAAAAATAAATAGTGTGAGCGTACAAAGCGCCGACGAGAGTAGAGACCTAAGCAAATACACGATCTAATCTGAATCCGCGATTTTAAGAGCGAACAGCGTTTTCAACCATTTCAGTGGGTGGATTCTCGAACTAAAACACCCAAAGACAAACAGCGCCAACTGAGTAATGAGAGCATGCCGTCAGAGCATGTCGTTTATTCCTCGCACAATTGAAGTTGAGTTAAGGGTCACGCTAACCCGGCGAATGGACGTCTTTCATCTGCACATATTTTCTCCAGTCTGCTGCTCGCCGCCTTTTTCGCACTTTGTCGACGTGGGACGTGACTGCAGTTAATAGGAGAGTGTGTATATGCGAAGTGCGGCCAGGTGAAAGATAAAATCCGCAAGCTCCATGAAGTTTGCGAGACAGAAGTTTTACAAAGCCTCAAGTTAACGGTGTCGAAGTGTGCCAGGCTGTGTGTACGCGCCCTTCAACACGCAACGCAATCATGTCTTCTCTTAGCATTCACAACAAAACTATATAAGCATGTGAACGTTATTGAAATGAAAATCTAGTTTACCTTAGAATAGCCGAGAGCTGGCCAAATTGGCAGTCATTCGTGTTAAAAGGCGGGGCGTGCAAACACCGACAACCACTACACGTATCCAGGTTACACATCCAGTTCACCTATTTGTTTTATTCTCTCCTAGTCGCCGTTTGCTCACCCAAAGCGGCGTTGAATGTGCACCCGCGTTCACGCCCACAGTGTAATAAAAGCATCACCCCATATGCGCACAAATACACGTTACGTTTCTCTCGCAGTACTAAAGCAAATGGTATTTCTATTGGAGAAAGAAGTCCACTCACCCTCAGCGCCTCTTTAGCGATGCACTCGACGCTGCCGTTGTACTCTTGTGCCGATTTTGCGCTCGCAGCGCCCCCTTCCTCGTGCGACGGCGGCGGGCACAACATGTGGTAGGGCACGGAGCGTCCGTACTGGGCCACCGAGATGGAGATGCTCGTGTTGCGGAAGCAGCGCAGCTGCAGCTCCTGGCCGTCGCAGGCGAACTTCTGGAACGTCTTCAGAGTGCCCGACAGAAGCGCTGCACGAGGAGAACAAGAAAGAAAAGAAAGCAAGGATTAGAATCTACGTCAACTTCGATTACTAAAGACTTAATAGCGCAGAAGCATTGGCTGTGTCGTTCGATAGTATTTCTAAGTTCAAGCAGATCTATCACACAAAACGAAGCACATGTTGAAGATTTGGCATATAAGGAAATGCTATATAGCGAAAGCCCCGCGTAGGTGCTTCATACTTTCTTACTTTCAAAAGATGCAATACATGTTGCGGGCAATCTTCAAAAGCAGTTAACTTCCAAGTAAATATAAATATTTCAAAAAATGTAAATCAACACGCTTAGACTTCGCACACGCGTCACTAATTCTTGTAGGGAAACTGCGCTGCGAAGTAATTCTTGAAATGTGAATTTAAGGAAAAGCTAAAGTGAGATTTCTTGGTTTTGTTTTTCTTTTATAGCATAAATTTTCTTACCTTATCATCACTGAAAGAAAAAAATATAAGAGGAAAAACGCGCGCACTCCTGACTAAAACCGCGACTGTATGAAATATGCAACATTTATATCCTACAACACACCTCCTGCTTATTCTATACAAGAAAAGAAAGTTTTGACGTTTCGACTTTCAACAGTAGAGTTAGAAGCGACAAGCTATTACACGATGATAGATCTCAGTTCGCTCAGAGCTCCGAACCCGCATGCTCTGCGGTTGTTTATACAACCACGAAAGTCAAAATCTTGTTGCAGTATACTGGCAAAAACACGCTGTCAGCTATAGTTCGGCACAGCTTTCACATCTCGTTCGAATAACCACGGTTCTCGCCATGCATGTTCTCTTCTCTTCCCAAAAACTTCCTCGTGCTCCGGAGATCTCGCAACGGAAATACGCCAAAAAGGTACAACACGGGCTAAGCAAGCCGTTCCATAATCACAAGATCCTTGCCTGCTCACGTGTTTGCCTGACAAACATCGCAGACTTCCGCATGGAAGCCCGGCGGAAATGGGAAGGAGGGGGCGAAAAAGGAGAGGAAATGAAAAGAAAACACGGGATGGAACAGCATTTGCTGTTCCATCTACTGGGCATCGTGCACGGTGCGCATGAGAGGCGGGTCGCGGGCATGATCGAGCATGTGTATCCCCGCGATGCCAGGGCCGCGGCCACTCAATCCGGCGTAGGCCTGCCCCATTCCGTCTTGCAGCGGAGCCTTACGACGACGGCACGCGCGCACGTGCTCGTATGTGTGTGTGTGCTTGCGTCGTCTCCGGCTGGCGGCAATTTTCCGCGGGAAAAAACTCGTAAAGCAGCACGGGGAGGTTGAACAGAACGTAAATAACGAAGCTCGGGAGCCGCTAGTTCAAGGTTTCCTGGCGCGCACGCGCGCCCGTGGCTTGAATCTGATGTCGAACCGCGGCTCCGGAGTCAGGTTTATCGCTCAAGTTGAGAGAACGAGAGAGAAAGAGAGGTCTACCCGTGTACGCTATATTTAAACCACCGAGGAAGACTCCGACGTAGTACGTACACAAGCGGATAACTTAAGTGCGCACGTTCGGGAGTGGCCTTCAGGGGACGCAAATGTGTGGATGCTGCACCCGGAAAAGTAAACGGGAAACAAGCGGCAGGCAGGCCGATCGTGCGCGTGGATGCGTCGTGCGCGAAACGCTGTCACAGCAATGTAAAAACTTCGACTACCGCTCGCTTGAACCAGAAAGAGAAACAGAATATGGGAGAGGCTAAAACACGCGGAAAAGTGTTGCACGTGTCGATCGCGCGTGCCATGCTGCGAATAGTGTCCACGGAGGCCGCAGCTACGATGCAGTCACTGGGCGAAACAAGCAAAATCAGGCACGTAACATAGTTTTCTTAAGCTCCGAACTCGCAAACTTCGTTTTGCTACAGCGGTATTCCAAGGCGCCACGGTGGTATAAGTGGTTATGGTGCTCGGCTGCTGACCCGAAGGTCACGGGTTCGAACCTTGCCGTGCGGTCGCATTTCGATGGAGGCGTTATGCTAGAGGTCCGTGTATCTAGATTTAGGTGCACGTCAAAGAACCCCAGGCGTACGAAATTTCGGGAGCCCTCCTCTACAGCGTGACTGAGTCATGCCGTGCTTTTGGCACGTAAAATCCCAGACGTTATTGTTACAGCTGTATTCGATACATTGTATAGTTTCATGGCGAGGCGTGAGCCTGCGGAGCAGCCACATGCAACAGTTCCCACTATTATTTTTTTTATTTGCGTAGTCGCGGTTTACTTTTGTTCTATTTGCCCGAGTCCTTATGCACGCATTTTTACCCATCGCACACGTTCTCGCTCCCTTCTTTTTTACGATCGTATAGAGGCACGTAGAAGGAGGCATTATGGGCGCTACATAAATCAAACACGAGCCGCATCCCTACACACCTCGCCACAAGAAGCGAGGCAAGGCGGGCGTAGTGCAGCAGAAGCATGCAGTGTCAGGTGCCTTATGTTACAAGTCCAGAACACCCCCTAGCACGACAGTAGCAAGTTTTTAGATGCAGCCACGGCGCTGACGCCACTTTGGGAAAGCACGACACGGAACACGTGACGGCGTCACGCCGTTTATGGCCGCAGCTGCGACCTGTCAGTGTTGAGTTGCGCCACTGTCAGCCCCGCAGTGCGTCTTCGCCGAGCGAACGCCTCGAATGCCTTTTACGGACGTTTCGATCGTGCCCTTGAGTTTCAACGTATGCGCTTTTAGGCGAAGGCGAGAAGTCTCTTGTAGTTTGCGCTAAGTAGCCTTAAGTATCTGCTGTTTATTGGCGCAAGGGCCATTTGATGGCCAAAGAGCGCCAGGACAAGTAGCCTTAAGTAGTAGCCCTAAGTGGTAGCGCTAAGTAGTATAGCGCTAAGTAGTAGCCCAAAGCAGCACTGGGCACCATACTGCGGGCTAAACAACTATGGGCTAGTTTGTTCGAAGCCTAACCTTCAATTCAAACTTTCACGTTGCTGCTATGAAGTTGAGACCTTGGAAGGTTAACAAATTAATGCTCAGTCGAAGCGAAGGCACAGCTGCCGTGCAAAGCCTCGCTAGAGCGTTATCACGAGGGCAAATGCAGCGGGAGCCATTACTGCGTCTGAATTGAAAGCCGCTGATGCCTGAAAGAAATTCGGAATGCCAATCTCAATTACCAGTACAGGAAACGGGGGTAGGGAGGTAACCAGTGTAGACTGGAACGCGTCATCAGCATGGGAGCACCGAAAAATAAACCTTTGCAAACAGTCGAAAGAACGCAAATTGAAAGTTTGGAGATTTCGCGCTTTTTCAAGTCGGTGAAAAAAAAAAGTCCCCAACATAATTTTTTTATATAGTGGTTAGACAAGACTGCGAAGGAAACATCAGGCGACAGTGTTATACACTAGTGCGACTTCACAAATTATTTTCTGTATATGACATTTGAAATTGAAATTCCTTTCCTCTGGCTCCGGCCATTACACATTCGTCATAAGAACACGAATTTCATAAGCAACTGACCCTGCGCACCCCGCTGTAATACAGCCGGACAATTCCTCAAACTGCGCGTTTCTTTTTTTTTTTCCCCTCGTTTATCCATGCCTTCATTCACACTCTCGTCGTTACGTTGCAGTGGGTTCATTTTTCTTTTCTTTACGCGCGTGTTTGCTCGAAAAGCGCCATTTCGCATAATTTCCTGACATCGCGGCCTCGATCTTTGCTAACTTTCGCTCGCTCACTTTTTCATCACTCCGTAGACTGCTCGGCGATTTTCGACATCCCTCATCTATTTCTCTCTTCTTGCACCTCCGAGAGAGAGGCCCTTCTCCATATAAGGCGTCGGGCCTAAAGAACGCCCAGTACCATTAATCACGAGTGGACCCTGGAGAGATGTATACGAGAAGCTTGAGAGAGAGCAAGAGAGAGAGAGAGAGGGGGGGGGGGAACTAGAGAGATCGAGTCACGGAGGAGAGTGAGGGCTAAGGGCGGGTGCACTCAAGGCCCATGGCTTAGCCTTCGCAAAGTTTTTTTCCTCCTCTCTACGACTTTCGCTTCCATACAGAGTGGAGGAGGGAAGACCGAGGACCCCCGACACCTCGGCGAAAGTACATTTATTAGAACGCCCCCTGGGAATAGGCTTCTGCCGCTGCAGCGCGCGCACGGCGCAGTGACATCGTGACGGCTGCTCTCTGCTGCTTTGCTTGCTGGCTACAAGAAAACAAAGTAGGGAAAGGAAACAACAACCTACCAAGCAACAAACAAACAACAAACGATGTAAGCGGACCGAGCGCCACGTTCCTTTGCGTTGGAAGAGCGAGGAGCTGCATTCGCGTGTAATGTGCAGTTTAGTTTCACGTTTCCACGCTATACATACAAGAGGGTTAGAGAGGGAAAGTGTGGGGGAGAGAGTGAGAGAAAGAAAGGAGGGAGAGATATGGACAGATGAGCGGATATCTGATGATGACGACGCAGCAATTACGCGAGCCTCGCGAAGCGGCGACGCTGGTGCGCTGAGGCTGCTCTGTTGTTTGTATGAACATGTCGCGTAGATGGATGGGTGCCTATAGGGGACACGAGACAGGGAAAACTAAGACAACGGAGCGCTAACGCAAACAAATACAAAGAAAGGTAAAAAGACTGGCCTGAAGTTTCTCGTGTGGCATGATTGAGAACAGTCAGGTTACCCCGACGTTTCCGAGCCCCCGATTTCGGAGGTCTTTCTTCTGCACACTGGACGCGGACAGTAAGTGAACGAATACTAGAGTTACTAACAAGTTAGTATCCAGTGTGCACGAAGAGCGATTGCAAGAGAGATGAATGTGGTGGCGAAGAAAGAAGCGAGAAAGAAGAAGGTGGAGAGAGAGACGGAGGCACGATGGAACTGGACCTTTGCCCTTTGCTGCAGTGCGGGTTATTACGCCAAAACTGTCCTTGCTTTACTCGGATGTATGTCTTCAATACCAATAATTCGAATGTTAAAAGCACTACTAACCATGATTCACGACTACATATTCATGAAGGCCTAGAGTGCTTTCCCATGCAGCATGTTCGGAGGCGCAATACAGCAAAACTAGACGCAAGCGTGTATGCACGAAGTAACTTAGTTTGCGTATCTTTGGAAACATGTTCAACTATGCCTAAGCGCATGCCCTCGAAATTAAAAGAACACTTAGACACCTTGATGTCTGAGGAACAAGAATTATCACGTGCCAGGAATGAGATGCTCTCTTACCGGCAGTTTGACTCACAATCCTTTCTAAGAGCAACTTTAAACTGAGAAATACCGCGATAGACAAAAGGTTGCACAAGGAAGGAAGATTGACCTAGAAGATATAGTAGGTGCTGTTCCACTAGAATTATTTTCGACTTTGCTGAGTGCTTTCGTGCTGCTCGGTGGCCAGTGAAGCTGCGATTACAAGGCCACTGAAGAATAGTTCCGAATTTGGTATTTGAGCGAAAAGTTGGTTAGACCATAGCCACACCTCCAGCGTTCCACATCGTCGTCTTCACAAATTGGATTGCACCCAAAGTCCTAAAGGTCTGATAGCGCAAACAACACGACAAGCAGTCTTAAAACAGTTAGTGTTGCCAAGCTTTCTTACCATGTTACACCCTTAACCTCGTCCATCGGTAATTTGCCCCATCGTCTATCTCTACACCATTGTTCACATGAGAAATCATTGTGATAACTTGCGACCTTGTATTCATAGTTTGTGGGATGCATAGTTTCGATTGTTATGTGTAACAGGGCATGCTCTCTATACGTTTAGTTTTGTGTGCGTTATATGCGCTCAGTATATTCTATCCGTATGTACAAGAATATAAGAGCGTATAGCACCTGATATCAGAGTACAGGGCACTAATACTTTGTGAGACGAGGAGTAACCGACGTCGAATCCGTGCACCGAGAATTCTCTTATATCAGTAAAAACGAAAACCATCATGAAAGAACCTCTTGCAGTCGACAAGGACACCGAGGCGTGAAAGACGAGCAACGAAGGCAAGGGAGAACACTACATTCCGATCACGAATCACGAGCTGTCCTACACCCACCCACACTCTTCTAATTTCTTGCATAAATATAATTGCAGTGAAGTAATGAAGGAACATACGAAAAGTACAAGAGCTCTGACGCTTGTAGTCTGAACGAATTATCCACTTATATTGTTGCATAACGTAATTGAATTTCGCAGTATGGTCGGATATGGAGATTAGATCTGAATGCGGTGTCATTCGATAGTGCGACGAAATCTCAACCCGTGGCATTACCACCTCTCAACACGACATCTACGCGTCTTAGCTGCATCTGGCCGCATATATTTCGTTTACAAGTTTGTCACGTTCAGACGCTCTGTATGCCAAGCTTAAAGATGCGTACATTCTCTGCAATCAAAAAAGTGTCGCGAGTCGTGCCGTTAAGCCGTTAAAACTTGCGCAGAAAAATAGAAATACTCGCTAGGCCAGCGATTCCACCGCCGTGATGTTTCCCCAACCGTAAGTTCTCCAGAGCGGGGCAATTCAACGCTCACGCGTGGAGGAGCAGCGAAGATTGCTCTCAGGGGCCCGACTATGAAATCGCCTAAAGCAGAATACTAGAAGCAATAGAAAAATATGACAAAGCGAGAAAGGGAAAAAAATAAAAGGAACTCAACAGGCGCCGAGCAAGCGAAGCACTAATCCGGGTCAAAGACCCTCCTCAGTTTCCCTCTCACGTCACTTTTACCGCGAATCCACGAATCGGAGGCACGGAGGATATATAAGGTAACGACGATTCGACGCTAGAATTCAGGAAGAATGCGATGAATGCGCGTCGTTGCCGAATAATATAATAAATCTAACTGAGCAAAATGATACGTCGCCAAGTTGTGGGGTTAAGTAAGTTGAGTTTAGTGGTACAAAATCAACTAAAGATGTGCTGTGCAAGCTACTTGGTGATAAAATTTAGCTAGAAAATCCAACATGCACTGTACTTGTCAAAGATTATTTTGTAAATCTGTTTCATCGAAAAATCCGATCACGTCGGTCAGAGGTCCAAGTGATTTCCTAGAATTAGCATCGGATGACGTGGTATATACAGGGTGCTTTTTTTTAGACAATATGTATATATTTTTTATATGAACGCAATGCCAGTCAGGCACCTTTTATATTCACACACGAACTCTACGCCGAGGCGGTAATACTTTGCCGCACCTTAAGTTACAGTGAAAGGAGTAATTAACAAAAACGTGTTAGTTAACCTTCTATAGATAACTTGACGGGAGTTGTTTATACGTAAAAGTTGTATGACGTCACAATTTGTGGCACACCTAGGTTTGAGAAATTCCTAAAAACACACCTATTTTGAGATATTAGTCATCGAAATTGATGGCCCCTGTGTAGGCGATATCGAAACTGAGCGCGCCGAGCGCCAGACCGGAAGTTCGCGTGACAAACTTTGAAAAATGGCGCGTCGCAGTAGAATCCGGTCTGGATAAGTGGCTAGTCGTCTCAAATGCACAAGCGGACCACTGCGCAAGGGGCAGCTTGATCAGCCCTTCAAAAGAATGCAGAGAATAATTTCTGGTGTTTTACGCACCAAAACTAGGATATTATTAATTAGGCATGCCTTAGTAGAGGGCTCCGGGCAGTTTCGACCACCTAGGGTTCTTCAACGGGCACTGACATCAAACACTTCAAGGGCCTCTACCATTTCACCTCCACAGAAATGCGACAGCCGCGTCCTGGATCGTGCCCGCGCAAGGTACAGGATCTTACACCGTGACCCCGCGTCTTTCGGGTCAGCATCCAAGCACCGTAAAAGCTGCGCCACCGCGGCGGATTCAAAAGCACGCGGAACCACTTAGACACCTATGGATTCTGCTTCGACTCGATGCCTGCATGGGCTACCCAAAGATTATACAGCCGCCTAATCAGTCAGGAAGGACATTTATTGAACACACACACACACACACACACACACACACACACACACACACACACACACACACACACACACACACACACACACACACACACACACACGCACGCACGCACACACACACACACACACACACACACACACACACACACACACACACACACACACACACACACACGTGCTGTTGATCCCCTATTCAGCCGCAATACCTTCTATAAACGATTACGCATCACCTATCCGGACTCTTTTGAAACCCCTTCTCTGGCCGAACGCGAGCGCTGTATATACGAAGGGAGAAGCGCTACGGTTATCTGAAATGCGTAAAGTTAACTTCTAGGCCTGAGAAAGACGACCAAAAATTGTTTTACGATTCTTCGGAAAGCTCGAAAGCCGTAAAACCTCGCCCCGTACCAAGCGAGTGAGCAGAGAAGGCGAAGGAGCGGGAAAGACGTCTATTCCGCAAGAACGGTGACGACCCCTTTGCGGTGGAAAGTAACGCTGTAGATTATTTCAAGTAAAATTTAAAGACAAAAAATATATATTCAGGAAGCCTGGCGTTGTATCGGAGGGTTGGTAATAAAGACGTTCGTGGAAAACCTAGTCGTGACCAGAAGCCTAACTTTTGACACTTCAGCGGACACAGCCATGCTGTAAGACGAAGAGTGCTTGTATAATCTTTTTTTATTTATTTATTTCTCATGCGAAGCTGAACTTGTGGGAGCGAACGCAAGGTCAAGAAAGGGGGCAAGCTGACCTCGGGATATCTTAATCGTAAAGTGGACTGCAACGTGGCAGCCGCAGTGGTTTACGACTCGGCAAGAACGAAAACGCGAAGACCAGAGAGTTAAAGGATAGAAGTAGACGAGATAACAGAATATAAGATACGTGAAAAGCGACAAAGATCAGCGTAAAATGCCCGCAGTTTCAATTCGTGCGCGTGCTATAGGGGTCGCATTGGTGTTTCTGCGGCCGAACTCACAAAGCCTTTCTTTCGTGATCGTTCTTTTCCATTACCCATTCGGCTTCGCTATTGATACGCTCGGCATCACGAGTGGCTGAAATTTCCTCTTACGAACAACTAAATAGCCGTATGACGATATTGTCAATACGGGACCTGTTCTTTCCGGTCGCGTTGCGTTGGTGGTGTTGAACAAGCTATACATGTTTAGAATAGCTTTATTTATATATAGTTAGTCGGTTAAGTGCTTTTCCCTCGGGATCTTAGGTTGAGATGTTGGGTCTCGTAGCTGACGGAAGATCGAAAAGAGGCAATTCTTGAGGGAAGAGCAAGGTGGCACTTCTGCAACCCTTGCGGGAACACGGCCCAGTGAAAATGGTCAAAATGGGAATGCAAGAAGGGTTCGCGAAGGTGGCGCACCCTCTCCCCGAGAAAGCCGTCGCATCTGCATACGAAATTGCACCGGCATTCGGGGATGGTATTTAGCAGGAGACATTCGATGGTGCTGGCGAAACCTCGTAGCTTTTGTTTGTTGCGAAATATGGAATAACACCACATCTCTCACACTTTCAAGACATGCCGTCTTTCAAAGCATGTCGTAAGCTAAGATTTCCAGATTTTCATCGATGGTTTTCTTTAATTTGCTAAACGAAGCCTCGAAGCCGTTCTCGATGTGTTGGTAATGGTATCAACCTTGTGCTCTTGGCGTGTGCTTTAAAATGCTTTGAACATTTCGATCCTGAACCACACCGGATTGCATGTGTTTGTCTGATGCTCTCTTTATTATCGTTTTACGCATGCCTTGCAAAGAAACATTTCAAGCAGGTTGGGAATAAAAGAGCGATACGGTCTTTTATTCCCAAAAAACCTCCACAATTCCTAGCAGCTCGCCACTGAGCTACAGTTGACACAGGGGCATGGTATAGGATGTGTTTCGACAACGTGACAGACCAAGAGAATCGATCACCTGCCTCTCACCTGAGACACCAACTCCCTTTCCATCGGATCTCGGTGCTCCCCACCAAGCACTAAAATCCAAGCCCTCGACGGGACGCACACGTGCCCTAATTCCCCCGTGTGCCTGCATCCTTCCCCGTAATCTCACCCAGGTGCAGAAAGTGCCTCTTCTGAGGCTTCGGGATGGAGTGGGCCCTCACATCATCCATTAACTGGGCTTGGAGATAGACGAAATACGACCGACGAACGTGCCCGATGTGCCCGGCTTCGCTGGCACCCGTACACCTGGGTGAATGTGGAGACATCCACCCAGGTGTACATTTGGGCACGAGCCTACATGAAGCCTTGGGTTTTAGAGACGACAATGGAAAGCTGAACACACCCGCGATTGAAATAAGTAAGAGACGGTTAGAGTATTGGTGGCAGAAAATTAGGCAGAAAGGGCAAAACTAAATATTGGGGAAAGAAAAAAGGACATTCTGCCGTAAAGGGCAGAGAACTAGGCTGAGAATTTAAGTTTTTTTTTTTCTGTAGTAAGATAGATTTAATTGACACTAGGCCAACACTAAGAAAAAGAAGAGTAAAGGGATTTTTTTTTGTCGAGCCTGGTGGCACACTTTGTCACCGCCCCGTTATAAAGGGGACGCTCATGGCATCCATCTATCCATCCAGGCAGCCTTTTTTCTCGGTCACCTTTTTGACGATAATGCTTTTTTGTTCTTGGTGTGAATAAAAGGTACCTGATTGATTGATTGATTGATTGATTGATTGATTGATTGATTGATTGATTGATTGATTGATTGATTGATTGATTGATTGATTGATTGATTGATTGATTGATTGATTGATTGATTGATAATTTGCAAAAGGCAACGATGAAAATAGGCAAAATAAAACTGGCAACCGCCGCGCCAGAGTGGCCCAACGCCCGCTTATTCTTTGAGAAAGGTGGAAAATAATCGCAATTTGAAGACACAGGAAGAAGGGAAGCAGAGGGAAGAGGAATCACATGACGACCAGGCCCAAGTGCTGAAGAAGCGATTGAGAAGAGACAGCACCACCATACGAACAGAGGAGACACGGAGAAACGAAACGCATGCGCGTCGCGCTAATTACAAAGAAGAATGTAAAGAAGTATCACAAGTAATTACTCACGTAAGAGCAAACGCGCAACAACAACGAGGACAACATCAACAAAAGACTACAAAGCTGCGTTGGGGTCACAGAGGTGACCGACGTTGGTTCCGGACCCCAAGATTGAGCGATCGCTGTCAGGGCTCACGTAATATCCCACGGATCCAAGATTGCGCTTCGCGGCCTACTAAGCGGGCCGGGTAAGAAAGGACGGACTATATAGCGTCGTCCACGGCCCGCAGTACAGCAGCGTCCCGTCCATTGCCGGTCGGTCAATGCCGGTGCAAGGCCGCTGACTATCGGCGATAATACCGCTGCCAGCGACGAAGGCGTTGGTTCTGCTTAATTCCGTGCACTAAAGCGAGGCAGTCGAGGTGTCGCTGTAAACATCAAGCGCCGCAGATTAATTAAGAAAGTCGTGGTGCACTGCTTCTGTGGTTAATATGAGTGCGCTGACCAAAATTGATATCGATTCACGTCGGTAAAAAATATAGAACAAAAAATGGAGCGAGAGTTAGGGGAAGTGTTTGTATTGCGTTCTTTTCCTCGTACGTATTTGCTTGTCTATGCATTATATTTTGTTGCATGCCTTGCAGCATCTGTCTCTAGCGAAAGTATCGTCGATGACAGGACGTTCTACGTTGTCACTGTTGATCTTGAAGGAAAGATTTCGCTTCAATCCCTTATCAACTTTGCTGAGAATGTTGAGAGTTATTGAAATTTATGTCTGAGAATAGACCGAATAATTTACATATAAGTAAAGTGTAGTCTCTGACTCGCTGTTTAAATGATATTTGATTAACGTGCGAAATATTTTCAAAAAAGTAATTTCGTAGACGTCATCGGTGTGCTAGTAGGCACAAAAATTAATAGCGACATTTTTGACAAGCGTGTTCTTTCCAAAGAAGTCACAATTGCACTATGTGCACTACACGAGCCGTATAAGCCTCACACAAGCAACTAGAAACTGCACATAACTAAGCAGATAAATGGTTAAGCTTTGGCGACCCCTTAACCGTCCGAGATCCGTGCCCGAAAAGTATGATTAGCGGACCAATACGGCCTCGTTTCTTTATTCCTCTGTTCCGGGGGCGCCATCGGCCCAGCGCGGGGATGCAAGAGAAAGTACGGTGCACAGGCTCTGCACAGCGGCACGCAGGTCCTAAGTGTACGGGGCGAAAAAAAAAAAAAGGAAGGCTAAATCTGCAGCCTAAATCTCCCATCGATGGGATCGTGGTATGACGGTCACGTCCTGTTAATGCCCACTTTATGGAGTCGCGGAGATTCGTTTTTCGCTCGACCTCGCCCTTCCGCCCTCCTTGAAGCAGCTTGCCTCACCAGTGTCTAAAACACCTCCATCCTCTCCCCTCGTTCACAGCTATTTTCTTACCATTATTTCGTTTCGTGCCCCGCGGGACGAGCAGGACAGACTACCGCCCATACAGTGTGGGCAGTTCGTCCTTTTCGTTTACGCGAATTCTGTGCCGGTGAAACCAGGGACCCATACAGGAGTTTTCCTACAGCTACACACCGCGTATGGAGTGGCAGCATTCCAAATTCTACCCAAGCAGAGATAACAAGATTTTCGCTTTCGGAAGACTGTACAGTGAACGCGCGCCTTGGCTGTCACAGTGTCAGGCTAGGGGTGTACCAATATTTTAAAGTTTCGAATGACAAAACAAGTAGTGTCCTATCCGATTGGGCATTCAAGTATAATGGCGCATATTCGTAAATAGCAAATAGTCTTCGAATAGGTCTTACTTATTTCAAGGTCTCAATGTGAGTAATCGAACATTTAACAAGGAATTAGAGCGAACTTATACAAGTCTCATCTCCACGGGAAATGAAAATCATTAACTATGAGAACATTAGCGCAGCCTGCCAACTCCCTCCTTTGTTCTTGAAGAGCACCTCCCTAAGACTATGCGCGGCAATTATTCACACTCCCCTAAGGCCACTGAGTATGCTAATTAACTACTTACTTGTCGCTAGAGCTCCATCTGAGTTCTAGTAAAAAATGTTATGTCGGACACTGACAAGCTTTACGAAGCTTTACGATGGGCAACTGGACTGAGAAATTAATTTCACGGATGAAAACACAAAACAATATGAATAAGTGTGGCTGAAAACATGTCTCAGACGTGTGTGTCATATCTGCGTGTCGGTAATGACATCGATTACAGCACTAAGTGGTGTTCGCAGAAATCTTTTTCTTTCTTCGTACCTGACCTACTAACGCACACACTGTAGCGTGTATCGACGCTGCACGGATTTAATGGCGCATTTTGCGTGCTTTCGGGCTTATCATTCGTTCCCGTTTTCTTCAAGTTCGCTTCATCATCTTCCGCTTAACTCTCTTGCATTCGTACACTATTCAGTGCCGCACGATATCGCTTTCTTTCGTTGTCGACGGCGGCGGCCCTTCAAAGCGCAGAAAGAGATTCCCTCGCCGGCTCTAATCCGTTTACGGAAATTGCTCCGACATCTTTTCGAGTCCTTTTTTTTTTATTCTCCGAGCCTTTTCTTTTCGCTACGCTGTCTGCTGCTCTCGTGTTACGGCTCTATATAACACACTCACCGCGATGCCGAGTTCTCGTTCTTATCGCCTCTTATGTACTTCAGGGAGTCTTTTACGGCAGCAACTCGGAACACGTGTCGTCCCCTCCACCCCGCTTTTCTTTGCTTCATTCAATATCTCCTTGTTTCTTCGCTGTAAGTCCTTTTCTGTTCTTCAGCTTCGCTGATCGCCTTTCGCCGGCGAGACAGGTTTCACTTTTGCCGCCTAATCACAGGCAAATCTCGAAAGGACGACTTCATCGAGAAGCGCCGCTGTATAGCTGATCGCCCGATGCAAAAGGTCGAGAAAGATACGTGTGTCTCAAAAGCCGCCGCCCAGGTAGACTCGTTTTCGTCTTTCTTTCCTTTTCTTATTCTGATTGGCGCTAGCCTTTTTTTTTTCCGCTACTGCGCATTTTATCTGCACCCGTCTCCACAATCGCGACTGAAAGCTCTTTAGCCGTTCTACCGGAAGACGTGAAAGGGACTTCACTCTAGCATCGACGACAATAAAGTCACTGTCATTAAAAGCATGTTCTCGGATGAGCCGGCGAAAGTGGGTTCATTTCGGATACAGCTTGATATCCATGCGCGGTTGTGAACCATTTGGAATGAACCTGATCTCTCAGCTGAGGAGCCGGTGATTGCAGGACTTCCCCCCCCCCCTTCCTATAAGCCGCTCAGCGCGAACGGAAGTCGGCGTTCGTGAATAAGCATTCGAACGGCTCTTTTGTCTCGACACGCATATGTGTCCTGGATGGGAGCACAATGACGCAAACTGTATGAGCGAGCGCGCGGATACGATACCGGAGCCGTTCAGTTTCCGGATTCGCCGTCAGCGTTCGGGTTTAGTCCGTACGTGCCTTATAATAAGCATTCGTATTCATTCGTCCAGTAAGTCTTCCGTGAATGCGTGCCAATCTCGTTAATGCTATAGTCGTACGTACGCCGTATAAGGCGACATTTCAGGCGCGAGTTGAATGAAGCGTTCAATTACCTGACAGGCTTGGACTCGTCCCAAGATTTGCCTGTCCTTGCGATGTCGTCGTAGGTCTTTCAATGGTAACACGAAAAGCGTAAAAACGTCCTCTTCAATGATCGTAGTGTTTTTGTTAAGAAGCGCTCGTTTCCAAAGAATGTATACATACATATATATACGCAGGTTTGGTGCTACACGCGCCTCATAAGGTTTACAACTCACGTGCCGTGTACAACGTGGTCAGAGATATGACTGTATTAAAAAGGCACACCAGATGAAGCGATAATGCTCACCTCCAGGGCATGACTACGTAGCTGTGCATGCATCTTTCTTTTTCTTTTTTATAGTATCTCCCTCTCTCCCTGCCATCTTCCCAATACCTATCCCCCTACGCCTGTGCAGGGTAGCAAACCGTTTACCACTACCAGGTTAACCCCCCTGCCTTTCCTTTTCATCTAACTCCCTCTCTCTTTCTCTCTGTGCGCGAGTAAGTATAGGACTAATTCACAGTATCCTGCTGTTGCACGTATATAGGACTATCGCTTTTGGGAGCTTCAAGTGAGCATCCCATCCTAAGAATTCATCTGGCGGCCAATGACGCAATCATACGCGGCACAGCTATTGCTGAAACGAACAAAAACCCACAAGAGAACATCTGAATTTCTAAATGGGACGTATATTTACTCAGGCTGCTTAAATCATCACCGTCTCTCGGCCAGCTATAGACGGCTACAGAAAAATGAATATCATGTTGCTCTGCAAAAAGAGAAAAAATGAAGGCCTATAGGATTGATGGCTCAATATTGAAGGCAGCCCACGTACTAGACGTGTGGGATTCCCGTTCCCGCTATAGCCGAGAGCTGATAAACGGCTGAGCCGATACGAAGGGCCGGGGCACGGTTTCTTAATCCGCTGCCAAAACAAACGATTGAAATCCCCCGCTTCGCCGAAATCGGAGGAAAACAAACAACCCCGAGGACAGACGAATAAGTCTGTGCGCACGGAGATTGGAGGAAACGGGATTATGACGAAGAAGGCATCTCAACTCGCGTAAAAAAAACCGTCTTCTCGTTCATATTAACCATAGGGCTCGGCCATTTTAGAATGGTCTAGCGCATTCAAGTCATGACCCGCCATGGTGACTTAGAGGCTAAGGTGAAGCGTTGCTAAGCTCAAAGTCGTGGGTTCGACTCCCAGCCTCAGCGGCCGCATTTCCGTGGCGCTGAAATGCAAGCACACCCGCGCGCTTATTTAAGCGCACGTTAAATTATCCCAGGCTCTTAAACAACACGGCGCTCGATACTTTCTGTATCAAAAATGTCGTATCACACTGATAGCGCGCACGCCATTCGTGACCCGAAAAGCATACCCCGAAATCGAGGAAGGGCACACGCATGATAGATGACTATTATTGCTGTGATACAAAGAAAAAAATAAAATTTAATTTAATAAACTCCCCAGACAAACCAAACTGTTTTAAGGGTGCACGCACGTCGGGAGAAGAGTTGGGGAGCAAAGGTTCATTCACACCTGCGACTTGCACCAGAAGCGCGGCCATTTGTGACTGGCGACCAAAAAGCGACTCAAGGCGACCGGTGTTCACACCTGCGTGCGACTTATACCCGTCGCCGTACAGAATTCACTTCTGCTCGCATATGGCTCGCATTGCCATTTCCCCGTAAAATAAGCCGACGTCCTGTTCCTGCGCATGTGATTGGTTCAGAGGTGTTGCGACTGCAGCCGCGCGACTGAAAAATCGAGCAGCGAGCGACTGATGCCAAAGCAGTCGTTTTGCGACTAATTAGATCGCGCGACCGGTGCTAGCTGCAGGTGTGAACGAGCTTTAAAAGAAAGAGAAAATACACGAGTCGGTATTGTTCGCATACAAGCACGGCGAAGCATATCAATACAGTCGCGCACTTAAGCCTATCGCCTTCACGTATACCGTAGAAGAGCTCTTACGGCTTCCTTCTCGTCTGGTGAGCTGCGATGTCGTGCTCCCACGATCTTACCAAGAGCACAGCATTCACTTAGGCCTGGCGACTATGAGCACACCGAACAAGACTGCTTCTAAGTTGGCCCGGTAATTTTCTTCCTCACTGTTTTGTTTTCTTCGTCACATACACCTTCTTTCTACCGGCAAGCTGCGGACGCAGATAGCAAGAAAGCCCGTGCCGCTAACGAGGCGGCGCTTCTGCTGCACGCGACGCTCTTATTAAGGCTCACTAATTAGCACCCGTTAACTCACCTACTGCAGCGGTTGGGTATTATTAGCGAGCGCTGCCGGTGCCTATACCGCGCTGTCGAACCACCGAGCGGCGTTCGATCGTGACTGTTCGCTATCGTACATGGCCGGCCACTTTCGTAGACGACGGGACGAGGCATCGATAATTGCGTCGTTTACGCATCGTCAACGATAGACACACCCTAGTCACGGATTTGTCGCAGTCCGTGACATTTTTTGTTTCTTAAGGTGCGATGTATCTTTATACTTATAAAAAGAAAACAAATCTAGATATTCTGCAGAATTCCTGTATACATATTCTGAGCAGGTTCACGCTGCACAGACTCCCCATATGAAACATATAGAATACCACACAAATTGTTTATATAGTATAGGTAATATGTCAAGTAACCTTTCATTTATTGCTTGAAATAAACTGCTACATCAATGTGCATGGAACAAACGCGGTACATTTTCGTCCCTCGTAGTCTAGAAAAACAAAAATGGAGGAAAGTGAATTGGTAGGAAAGAAAGAGAAAAATGAGTCAACAGATATTAATTTGAGAACTGAGAATTTGAAATAATAATTTGAGTTGTCTGCACAACCTATAGAACGACCACAGCCGCTCGATGAAAAACACATGGTGTTTTTCATCGAGCGGCCGTGGAACGACTTTTCAAAAGGCATTAATTACGTTTTAATGCATCTCAAATAAACCTTTCACAGAGTGCACCTTACGCTCTAAGAAAAACAAAAAAATAGTATGTGCTACTCCTTTCGGGCAGACCTGACTTGCCACGTATATGACTCTCTTTAAAGAGGCACATGAACTTCCTTTGGATATCATTGTACTCTCTTCGGAGAGTACATTGATATTTTTTTTTTTCGCTATAGCGTTTAATTAATGAGAAGGCACTTTTTTGAAGATATTCACGATTGTATAGAATGTAGTATTCTGAAAAAAGAAACACAAATAGCGAAGCGAAACAATCGAAGCCTCAACCCAAAACAAACACCGTATCATCTCTGCAGTTTTTTACTTAAACGAGAGAAATATTTAAAAAAGCAAACGGTCGGAAGGGAGGGAGCAAACTTAGATAACGAACTGTGCAGGCACGAAACAATGACGCACTGTGCTCAGATAGAGATGTACAAAGATAAAGGACAACAGAGGAAATAAAAGTGGCAGGAGATAATTGGCGCACGGAGACCTGGCATAATTAATGAACGCGACTTGCAAATCAGCGCGCGAGAAATTGGCCCCAAGGCGCGTGCCAGGTTCGTGTGTAGCGCTCAGGTTAGATCAAGGAGGGCACGTAGTCGAGGTCGAAATCCCGAAGACAATGCTTTTTCCGAAGGCAAGGAATTCACGAAGGATCGTGAGGCTAAGGGAGAAAGAGGAGGCCGAGGAGCAGAATGAACAGCTGCACTATGTAGTTAAACTATCGCAAGGTCCCTTCTTTTTCGTCGCCTAATTGGGCGAATTCATTTGCAGTGTATAGCCAGCTATGTCGAGCGCCGCCATCATTGCTCCTTGGTGGTATTTCGTGTATCGGAGAAATTGAAATCTACGCGATGTAATAAATGTAAAAACAGCGCAATAGACAATGACCGGTGAAGAACACACACACACACACACACAGCGCTGTGGCGTGTTCGGCCCTAATGGAGGCGGGGAGAGGGGGGAACAGGCCCTTTATCGTGTTACTTTGCCCTCTCCCAGTATCTCAGTGAGTCGTGTCGTCCTAGGTGTGTACCAAGCTAGGTCTTTTGCCAACTGCATTCGTGTCAAGACCCTGCCTACTGAGGCGGCGTTCCTGTGCGATGGCTTCGCTCCCTCAGCAATGTGTACGTGTTCTTCGCCACACTGTTCTTACATTCATTATGTCCTACCAACATGCCCAGCTACCCCCATATATACGCGACGTGTTCGCGAGGTGCCGCTGCCTAATATGTGGACAGCAGAGCCTTAATGAACGGTTGTTGGAGTATACGGGAAGCCACATTGAGGCTACGGCTAATTACACATACGGCCAAAAAAATTGAACTTCTTTCGACATTTACCCGCGTCATCTCTATTTTTGCTCGTTTGCTTACGGCACGCCGCTCGAGTTGATTAACCTGACGATATTCCTTTACAAAGGAGCGCACCTTTACAGTAGTCGTGTATGATCTACCGTTGCCTATATCGAAAAAAATAATAATACAAGGAAACAGGATGCCGCGGCAGGGATTCGATCTCGCGACCTTCGTGTCAGCAGTCAAGCACCATAACTACTAGACCATCGTGGCGGGTATTGTGCTTGAGCTCTCATGAATATTACCATTTTATAGTGAGACTAAATGGCGCCCCATACGGCATCGATACTCTTCTTCAGGGTATACTTACTCCAGCACTCCGCCTGCGCGTAAAACTTTCCTGCACCAAGATTCTCCCTCGTCAAATGAAAACTGCGCAGCTCATCTGTCGTTTCTGCGTTGGGGTGTGCTGCTAATGGCCAATTACTGGGGCAAGCTGGATTTTAACTTTTTCTCGAATAGTGCTGGTTCTTTCTTCGTAGGAACAATCAATGGTATCTAGTTAGATGAGCAAAAACATATCTCTCGGTAACTAAAGCTTTCGCTTTCCCATATATTGTTCACAAAACAACAACGACGGCCGGGATACCCCCCAGTAATGCACTCCCTATAAGGGAAGTGGGAGAGAGGCAAGGTGAACGCAAATAATCCGACGAATTCCCTTATTAACCGCCGGTCTTGACGCGAGATCGGATAGCCGGGGCCCACCTCTAGCTAACGTTCTCCAACTTTTGTGCTGCTGTAAAGTTTGCAAGCGCAGTCGACAAGCCTGCGCGACAAAAAAAAAGGAAGAAAGCGAGCGACGATCCCGTGAGGGGAGCGCGTAAGCTCACCTAAGAAACTGTCGCGAGAACTTGCTCCTCATTAATTTTAATTGGAGAGGCGGGTCTCTCTCCGTCCTGTTCCACGTGCTGCCGATAGTCCACAAATAAGCGCAAGCGACTCGTTGCAATCGCCATTTAGCTTCTTCCCGCGCGCGCACGTACGTTTACACGTGAAAAACAGCTATACAAAAGAAGAGATGGTGATACACGCACGTGCTATCCGTTCTTATTCATTTTCTTATACGAATCGCTCATTATCATTAACGATGCAACCATTGCTTAAGCATTGTTTCCTCGCATGTAATGCCTCGGGAGAGAGATAAAGAAAGAGAGAGATAGAGAGCGAGAGAAGCCATCGGGGGAAGGCAGGGCGCTCTCAGAACTGTGACTCTCTTTTTATACATGTAAGGGTCACATGTGCAGCACTCCTTTAGAGAGGCACGCTGACCCCCTTTGGGAGAGTCGTGAAACGCACAGCTTTACAAAAGAGAGTCAGCGCACGACTCTCCTAAAGAGCTTCAACTTGCCTCTCTAAAGGAGTGCTGCACATATGACTCTTAAGTGTATAAAAAGAGGGTCAAAGGACACCTTTTCTTCTTAGAGTGCAGGCTAAGACCGCTTGATTACCCCCAACTGGGGAAGGAGGAAAGGGGACTCAATGATGAAGAAGAAGGGCTGTTCCGATGTGGCTGGTTATATAACAGGTCTGCAATACCGCCTTTCGACAAAACCTCCTCGCCTGCTGAGCAAACAAACTTGGTTACTGAATGGTGTCCGTGTAACACAATGTTATATGACATGGACTCCGCGGCACGACATTGAATATACTGCGACGATTTACTCGTTACAGTACATAAACTTACAGCGCAGCGCCGAATGCTCTTACGATAAGGTATTATTACTAGTCTTACCTCCTGGACTTCATCGCTCGCGTGAATATGAAACGTACTGGAGGTGAACATTACTGGAGTTAAATCGGCGCCCTTTCTTCTATCCATCGTTATGGCGAGAAATCCATTAGCAGTCGTACCCACTTGGTTCATGTTTACGGACATCGTAGAGCATTGTACGCCGCAAAACATCTCCAAGCAGTTATAGGGGAACAGTTAGAACAGCACAGTAAATAACATTTAATTGTAAGTACGCCCCACTAAAATTGTAAGCACCCACACTCCTCCCTGTCGCTCTTAATAGGAATAGTTTGGCAGTTTGATGACGGGATACTCTGACTTTAGTAACACTCTCGAGGCAAGTCACAAGCCACCAGCCACAAGTCATTTATTCCAAAGCTGCGGTCAGTCTGGGCCGTGCCACGACGAGTGAAATTCGTGCGTGCTTCCGATTCATCCGTTACCTTCAGCAGTTGACCACATTGTATAGCGCTTCACGAGATAAAAACAAAAACAAAACAGGACGCCGAAACATTAGCCAAGTAAGCGAGGAGGAAAACACAAACAATGTGGTTTGCCGTAACTCATGATAAAAGGTAGCCGTGAGAACAAGGACACAAAAGAAGAAACCAAGACTATACACAACCACGTACTGTCCCTTAACTCGGTGCTGTGCATGCGTTCGCATTAGACGGCGCTTTCGTGTAGAAACACGTCAAACACCGACGCAGTGCCAAAGATGGATGTCGCGAAACAGAGGACAAACAGGCTCACATACACCTTTCATTCTGCGCACAGGGTTAGGGCAGCGGAAAGATGGCGCAGTTGCACGCAGCCATATCGGCGCAGCGGCCGAATTCCCGATGAGTTTCCTTTTTTTCGTTCACTGCTCGTGTGTAGATATCTGAGGGAAAGCGGCATTGCTGAAAGATGGAGGACCTCGGGCCGACTACAGACACAGAATCACTCAGAAGGAAGCCTTTGCACGAGCTGCTGCTTCATATAGAAAACGCATGGCATGTGGTTTCAAAGAAAGAAAGAAAGAAAGAAAGAAAGAAAGAAAGAAAGAAAGAAAGAAAGAAAGAAAGAAAGAAAGAAAGAAAGAAAGAAAGAAAGAAAGAAAGAAAGAAAGAAAGAAAGAAAGAAAGAAAGAAAGAAAGAAAGAAAGAAAGAAAGAAAGAAAGAAAGAAAGAAAAATCGCGATAAAAAGGAACGTCGAGAAGCGTGAGAAGTTGCGTACTTAGGCCAACGAGTTACACCAGTATCGAGTTTGGCGTCTCCGTTCTATTTGTCCGTATTTTGTGGCAGTGCTCGAACAGTATACCGCTGATAGAGCGGTTTAGTCGGTCAGACTTTGTGCTACGGTTGGAAGATCTTCGTACCCTATGTTGCTATTCAGTTGCACTTACCTACGGGCACGAAAAATCGAGCGGTTTTGTCAAACGCTGCACACGTTGCATTGCTTAGAAATTGGAGCAATGGGATGCAATGAGCCATCGGAATGGTTGGAAATACAAAAATTGGACACAGAGAAAGCTATTAAAAACGAATCAAATGCTGAGCGACAAAGAGTTGAGTTGGTTGATAAGCATTCATTATGGAAATAAGCAACGCAAGTAAGCATGGACGCAATGGAAGAGGACCAAAGAAATGGTTCTCTTCTATTACATTCTGTCCGCTTTGCGCACGCCTTTGCCAAGTCGCATCTGAAGGATACCTAAAGAGCAAACAAAATACATAAACTAAAGCAGCTCGTCAAAGAGGCTGTGACCCCCCGCTTGCTCGTCGGTACTCTCTGCATGCGAGAAAGGCATTATATGTGCGGAAAACAAAACAGCCGACAAGGGTTTAAGAACTCATACAGACGTTCATTGACGTCCACATGAGCCCAAGATGGCTACCAGCCTCCTCTAACGCCCTCACGAGCCCTCAGACACAAAGCTCATCATATTCTTCTAGTGTAAAGAAAGCTGGAAATTTAACAAAGGTGCACTCATGCACGCACGAAACTATACTGTATTACTAACGATGGCTTTCCGTTGAAACTCAACTGAAAGTTGACGAATACGTTTGACCGATAGTGTTGAGATTCTCTTGTTCAAAGTATGCAGCCGAAAGGAAAGGTTCACCTTCACGAATACATTTGAGAGGTGTTCAAAAGCCTTTGCGTTAGTATATAGCAGCAAAAGCTTCAAGTTTTCTCGAATGCCAACAGTGTATGCATTGCGAAGAAGACGTGGTAATAAGGAAGGCTCGAATGATATCTGACAACAAAGTGAAAGTGAGAGGGGTCGCGTTGAACGTGCCTGAAATTGCTAGCAAGGGCTACCTAAGCACGTATTCTAATCAGGACCAACCACGCATTGCGGAGAAGTCGAAATCTCCGGAACTCTATAGAGACACGACGAGGCACTTGCGCAGCGAGTAGATAAATGAGAGAAAAAAAAAAGAAAATGTGGAAAATGTGCGTACAGGATACACATACACGGACGACGAAATCGCACCCTAACTCACTCGCGCAAGTGAGAAAAAACCGCAACTCAACGCACGTCACCACGAAAATCGAGTGCCTCTCGTGCGCCGAATATCGCAGTTACCAGCGGCAAAAATAAAGAAAGGAAACGAAAGCTCGCCAGTATCAACTTCGAAGCGCAATTAGCCCTCGAGAGGGAACAGGATGCGGCCGAGTGTCGACGCGACCGACGACTTAGATATATGTCCCTCCGAAAATGAATGGCTTATCGGACCGCCATTTGTCGGTGGCGACATTGTTTTTCGCCCTTGTGTGTGTATATATACACGCCATGTGTACGCGTACCCGCGGGTGCGACGGAATGAAAGATAGAGCTGCCTTAATCTCTCTGGTTTTTTTTACGTATTTTTTTGCGTACTTTCTTTCGCACTCTCGATGACCTCCTCGTACAATATCCCGAAAGCGTGCCTACTCCTCAAATGACGTTGCGGCGTCGTTCGGGCTTGATGCGAAAGCGTGAACGTGCTTTGTATATAGCGCGGGAAAAGCGCCTTAGTGCCGCTCTCGCGTGTCTGCGGCATCAAGGAAATAATAATATCCGAGGTTTTACGGGCCATAACCACAATATGATTATGAGAAACGCTGGAGTAGAGGGCTCCGGAAATTTCAGATGTCCGGTGTTCTTTAACGTGCATTGACATCGCAGAGTATACACTGACCTCTAGCATTTCACCTGGATCGAAATGCAACCGCCGCGGCCTCAATCGAACCCGCGACCGTCGGGTCAGCAGCCGAGCCCCGTAGCCACTGTACCACCGAGGCAGACAGCATCAAGGAAAGAATGAATTCCTTACAACAAGTTGTGATGTTTGAAACTGTACCAATCGTCCCGAATGTTGAGCTTCGCTCAAGCTAGATTGTTGCATCCTGGTCTCCTGTCTGGCCACATTAATGTTCGACCCAGTGCGCGGCAGTCAGCAAACCAATATTTGTGTCACGTGGCTTGTCTGCAGCAATTCTGAAAGCCATCTCTCACGTCCACGCGTGTGGTATATGATCCACATCTACAGATATTTTAAGAGAGAAAGAGAAAAAATACCCAGCGTTTTCTTTTTTCTGCGCCTGTTGGTTACGTTCTACCGCGGCCAACATGCAGTTCATGGGATTTCGGTTTAAGACGACGATTGTCAACGTTATGCAGCTGAATAAATTATATAGAGCAATATTTTATTACGCTTCACTGCTCATTCATTCGTTCATTTTGCTCGTTGGTTTCTTCCTTCCTTCCTTCCTTCCTTCCTTGCTTCTTTCCTTCATTCATCGTTGGTTCCTTCCTTCCTTCCTTCCCTCATTCATTCATTCATTCATTCATTCATTCATTCATTCATTCATTCATTCATTCATTCATTCATTCATTCATATGTCAAGAGACACAGTTGAACATTTCAGTGCTTGCAACATTCGACGAGCTATGCTTTTCTAAAACAGCCCTACTGGCCACCCGATGTGCCTAGTCCACCACTCATAGCTGATGTATACAATAACCAGGGTCATCCCTCGTGAAAGCCATAACATCCAGGCTGTCTGCACGCACGGTCGATGCATCACTGCGGAAACCAGCGCACATTTGAAAAAAAAAGAAAGATAAAAAGAAACAGGACAGAACAAAAGTTTGCGAGCTCGCACTCCTCCACATGTACGGCATCCTTCACGCCCCACTAACCGCGCGCACATAGACAAGGCCGCACTCGCACGGCAACAGAAGCAGTCACAGCCCATGAGGTTAGCCAGCAACGGTATAATGGAACACGGCGGGCCCAAGTGACGAAGAGAGGTCGCGTCGACAGGCAGGCAGGCGCAGCCCTTGACGGCCCTTTGAGAGCAACGGAAACCATGGCGTGCGAGCTGACGGCCGCGCGCGGCGCTTGTCTACGTAATGCGCCGCATCCTGCTCCACTGGTCGCGTAGCTGCACGGGCCCAAACAATGGCTGAAGAGAGAGGCTACAGCGGCGAGTGCGTCGATGGAAAGCGGCCAAACAAAACGCCACGCACGGGCCTCGAAAAGCTCGGCCAGCCAGTGTTGACAGAGCAGCGAAATGCCTTATATATACATACTGTAATGCGCAAGGGACCAGATGTCGCACGTGCGTCAAGCCGCCTGTGAAAATCGTGCATCGCTTGCAGCGCAATGCGAAACCGTGCGGGAAATGAAGACACGCGAAAAGTAACACAGAAACACACACTGGCACACATGCACAAGCACACAGCGAGGGAGAGAGAAAGAGAGAGCGTCCGCAAATTGCAGTCAGAGGGTGGAACACCCAATAACGTTGCACCGTTTATAAGATTGGTAGGATAATACAAAAACAAAATATGCTCGGGAATTGCACCTTGTCACAGACACGCGTTTACACATGCTACAAGGCTAGTTGGAAAACTAAAGTCTGCTACGAGAGAAGCTGATCTGCAAGCACACCTAGTACAGGTGGCAGGTCTCGCGGTAGCGTCTGTATAGCTTTCTTGGGCCACGCGCACCCACCGGGGCGACGCTGTGTGGCGGCGCCGGAATCTGGCTTAATTAACGAGCGACTCGCTAATTGCGCCAGACGTGCGCGAGCAGCTGCGGGGAACTGCGCGCGACCCGTCAAGAACACACGTGTGGTACACAACCAGGCAAAGCGAGCGCATCAGTCGTGTCACGTGGTGCCTTATGTAGGCTCGCGGCTAGTAGTACATACGCCCTGCAAGTGTGCCCTGAGAATAGCACACGACGCATCCGAGTTCGTTGACATAAGCATAGGTAGTTGCATTGGAGAAAAACAATAGTTCCCAGCGAGAGCCGGGGGCATGAGACACCGGTGACGAAAATACGCCACAAGCTTGACATTATGCTTGGGCCACTGCCTGCTAGAGGTCTTGAAGGGACATCTTCAACTGCAGTGAAGTGCCCCTTTATTAGAACGGAGTGGACTCATAACCTCGTCATTTTATGCGTACCCTGTCAAGTTCGTCGTTGACGTTTCACTGTTTCGTCCCTGCGGTATGCGCTTGCGTCTGTGCATCCTAAGGCGTCTGTCATTATTTTTATCCCATGCTATTTGATATATTTCCTTAATCTATATTTCCATGAATGCAATAAGAGTGACCGTAGGTTTAAAGCAATCCTTAAGCTCATTACACACGTCATAGTAGCTCAACTATGGCACGCAGTGAATGCGCCGTGCATTTAACGTTGGTTTGTGGTTGGTTTATGGTGGTTTTACGTCCCAAAGCGACTCAGGCTATGAGGGACGCCGTAGTGGAGGGCTCCGTATAATTTAGACCACCAGGGATGCTTCAGCAAGCACTGACAACGCACAGTGCACAAGCCTCTAGAATCTCGTTACCAGTGAAATGATGTAGAGCACCAAGTCGGGCTAGTTGGTTAAGATTCATTATGACGACTAAAACTGCGCTAAAAACACAAAGACTGCGCGAGTCCTGTTTTCCTCGTCTTTGTCTTTGTGTTTTTAGCGCAGTTTTAGTCGTCATAGTGAAATGATACCGCCGCGGCCGTGATCGATCAAACCCGCGTCTTTCGGTTCAGCAGCCGAGCACCGTAACCACTGTGACACAGGGGCGGTGACATTGAATGTGGTAACGTAACTGTACATTGTGTGTACCAGCCCCATGAGGTTATCACCATGAGATTACACCATGAGATTATCATTACACCACGACATCACGAACTCTGACATTTAGCGCCATGACCATGGCGCCGACTCCTCGGCTACGCGTGACAAATGAACAAAAAGTGCAGCAAACACTAAAAAAATTAAAGAATCGCAGGAGACCCGGGCCGTAGCCAGGAAGTTTTTCAGGGGGGGGGGGGGGGGCACTTGCTGAAGGCCTTGACTACTTTAAAAAAAACAACCGTCTTCATTATTTATTTTTCGTAAAACACCCCTCTCCGTCAAAATTTCAAGAGGGGGGAGGGGGGCTAGGGCTTCCCCCTGGCTACGCGCCTGCAGGAGACTGCCATTCATATCGCGAACATTTTCTCAGTTCTGTACGAAAGTAAAAGACGGCACTGAAGGGTGCGCTGTTACAGTCGTAAACACGACGCCAGAGTTAATATAGAGCCAATCACGTAGTTAGTAATAGTAAAGTGCATGGTGTCTGCCGGGGTGTCGATCTAATGCCATCAACGCGGTCGATACTCATGTGCCGCAATCCTCGGCTCAGGAATTTCAGAGGTGCCTACTGCTTAGCCGAGATTCCAGTACTCTTTCACGTTCCGCTCTTTTTGACGAGCTTAGACTCGCCGAATATCCGAACGCACTGGCTTCAGTGCTTGCCACGTTTCCATTTTGTAACAGGATTACACCAGTTCCTATACTGTTACGTCACTTCTTGCTCCTGTTCTATTCTTCATTTTTGTATTTAATCATCGAGAGTAACGCCTCTCTCACGCGTCAACCTCGCCCTCGATCTATAATTACTCGCCGTGAAAGTGAAGAAGAGGAGGGCGACGAAAGGCTCGCAGGTCTTTCTTGCTTCCGTAAGCGCACGGGAGGAAAGCGCTTTAATAAACCTCGACGGGTACTTCATTATGGACGTGTCTGCTACCGAAAGGCAGCTGCCGTACGTACGGAGAAAAAAAAAAGCGATCGAAACTGACGCCTGGAAATGTAGCTGCCATCCCTTCCCCCAGCCCCTTTTTCCTTCCACTGGAGCGTTCCCATTTTTCTAGACACGTATATTCTTTCTTCCTTTATTACGCCCTATATATGTGAGACGGCTTTAAAAAAAAAGAAAACTCCCTGGCGACATTTTGCCTGATGAGAGGGTAGTGGCTGCCGCCACCATTCAGCTAACCTCTGTTCACGGCTTTTGAAAAGTCGACGGCCGTGATTACAGTGGGGGGTTCCAGACGCTCTATTTCGTGCATCTTCCAATTTCTTTCTTTCTTTCTTTCTTTCTTTCTTTCTTTCTTTCTTTCTTTCTTTCTTTTATTCATCATGATTGCTTTGTGCCCTTGAATTTATTATTTTTTTCAGCCTTCAATTTCGTTTCTCTTCCCTAGATTCCTCTCGCTTCCTTCACTCCATTTTTTTTTTTTTTCATATATACAACCTTCTTTTCAACTGACCGCTTCGGCGGTCTCTCCGTGTTGATACATTCCCGCAAACATTCCACCTTGAGCTCTGCGGGCGCCGTTATATTAATGCGGCCTTACGCGACGTTCTTGCCAGTTTCTTTTCCGAGCTCGTTCAAGCACGAACGCATTTCCCGCGCTGAATCTTTAACGAGTCAGTTTGGTTATTAGTTGCCGCAGTGCAAAACCTTTTTGCCCGTGGCGTAGCGTCTGGGTTTTCACGTCCCCGCTATGTCGAATGTGCTTCGAGCACTTGCGCATGTCGTTATAAAGTTCTCGCGCCTCTGTTAGTTTGTTTTCATTCGCGTCTCTCCTAATTACGAATGCGGTCGCAGTTTTATAAAGCGGGTAACTCCTTAGCTTTAACCAATCTCGTATCGTCAGTCTAGTAAGTGTTTTGATTTCTACCTAGTTCTGCAAAGCCGAAGCGTATTGAAAGTATGTCTTAATTTACAACGACTGTCCAATATTTGTTTCTTTGTTTTTCGTTCTCTTCTTGTTCGCGTGTCCTTTCGCAGTGAACTAATAGCGGCGGTCGGATGCGTAAGCAAGTAGCCATTCAGAAACCAGTGAGTCGTTAATGTGGGAGTTAAAGCAAAGAAAACCTAAAAGCGACATAAAAAAAGTAACATGCATGCTTAGGTACAAAACAGGCGTATTAAGGCAACTCTATCTTCTCACTTCTCAATAGTCTGAAGACGTCCACGCCTCGCAACAACATCTAACGTCGTTACACATACGGCACCGGGATTTGTGAACAAGAACAGCAACAATGACGACGACAACAACGACAACGCGAATGATGATGATGATGATGATGATGCGACGATGACAACAACGAAAACAACGACAGCAAGAATTTTAGAATAGCAGCTTAGCGGCACCGTGTATGCATTCTATGACAGCTACACGCTAATGTAAATTGAATACAGCCTTGTCTGAGATCACTATTGAGACGCTGTGAAAAGCTTGAACATATTGTGACCTGGTGCATTAGCCTCTTTACCAAGACTGCCTGGCATCAACCAGTTATCTGGTGCTTCTGCTGTCGAACACGCCTCTTGCTGCAGCTACACGCGCGTGCTTTAGTCGGCAATTAAACGCCCCCTCGTTATACCGAATATGAAAGAAGACCCGCGGGCTTCTCCATTTGAGTGTGGCAAGAGAAGAAACATTGTATCATACAGGAGCAAATGGGCCCAGTATCTCAAGTACCTGAACGGCTCATTTGAATGCTTGTTTCCTGCGTATAAATTTGTGCCGTCTTGTTTACGCCTTCCAGCTCCATGAGCCCACGAATGTGCTCCCTCGTTAAAGCGGCCTCTTAAGGAACGAAAGGCCTGAAGGAAGGGTGCTTTAAATGACTTCGAAAAAGGAATGGTCTCAATAAGAGCTGAAGAAGAAGAAGAAAGGAAGGGTGTAAGGTCGAGTACCTTAGTCGATAACGATCGACATTGGTAAACAGCTTGTTAGGCTTGAGCAAAGATTACGTGTTTTGGCCTTGTGTTTTGTGTGTGTGCACGCGCGCGTGTGTGCGTTTGCCTCGGGCAATGAGGTTGTAACTTTTCTTGCCCGTGGAATTTGGTCGGCTTAATGATTGAAGCGCCCTTCGGCAATCTAGTTCGGCCTTTATCAAGGGAGCGCGCGTTCCGAAAGAACTCGGGAGGAATGCCCGACGGAAACCTGCTGGTTGCCTACCTTAACCCGTTCGCTGAGTAGTAAGAGACGCTAATATATCCGTTTGTAGGCAAGCTAAAATGTGGACCAAGGGCCACACGCACACGCACACACCCTCCCGTAAGAGAAGTGTATGGCTGCGACCAAAGCTAGATTTATTCGTGTCAATAACACAAAAGACAGAGAGAAAACGACACGTTCAAACTGTTTTCGAGCGAAAAGATATCGACGCGAACATTGTGCCTCGGGGATTTGCGCGAACACGCTCCGTGCGCTTATATACCTTCTAGATCACTTGCCTGCGGGAACACAGCCCGTACCTACGACTCTATAAGTCTGTAGCGATCTCATTACGATGAAATATACGCGATCCACTTTGATACATGAAGGTATATCGACTGATGCGAACGGCGGATGAGAAGGATGCCTAGAATTAGCTGCACTCGGAAGAGGACGAAAGGGGGATGGAAAGAAGGCCGCGTGTGCCAGCAACAACGACAAAAAGAAAACCGAGATCGCGCAATCGCAGGCGTGATCGGTTTGTCGTTCGCGAAGGACGCGAGATACAAGGGAGCCACGAAATCCAATCAGGGTGCTATCTCGCAGAATGTGTGCCCCGAGACAGGAACAAAGGCGGCGACGAGCCGGCAAACATGACGGCGAAAATTGTCGTCGAAAGTGCTCGCATCACTCGCGCCGATCGCCTGTCTGAACAATAGCGTGCACCCCGGGAAAAGCTTTACCGCCGACGTTACCTAATCAACGGGCCGAGTAACGCTAAGCATTTACAATCGCTGAAAAGAGAGAGGTGACAGAGAGAGAGGGAAGCAAGGAAAGGTAGGGAGGTTAATCGGACGCACGTCCGGTTTGCTACCCTGCACTATAAGAAGAAATACCTAAAGTCAACAGATCTGTGCAACCGCTTGTGGACTTGAGCTGCCCCAAGTGTGCGCGTGATTTTGTCCACCTCTCTCTTTTCAGAGAGACAAGTTATTACAGGTAAAGCAGAGAGGTTAACGAGGCTTTCTCTGGTTTGCTACCCTACGTGTAAGAAGGAGAATGAGGGAGTGAAAGAGAGAGAGAGAAACCGTGAGTTCAGATGATTCACAATTTACATGCACAGCGCCATATTGGCCGCGAGATCGACCTATATGTGGAAGCACCGTCGCCGCTTTAGTGTGGAGAGGCGGTCGGAGGCGCGTATACAAACGCACACCGCGGCGCTTCGTTGCGAGCGGTTTGAGCGGATTGTCGGCGAACAAAATGCGTTGACTGCAGCTTACTGGTAATATATACGCTCGTCATTGTTGAATCGATGCACGAAGATCATCCAACGTTACCATTACTAGTGAGAGAAGCGTCATCTGCGGATGAAAGGGATGCTCGCCCTGGATGACAGTCTGCGCTTACGCACTATATGACGTTTTTTGTTGTTTTCTCTGTACGGTGTCGAGCTTGTGTTTTGTGCACTACGCACTGCAGGTTTGAGCACTGAACTAAAGTGTTTACTTCTTGTTCATTTGTATACCAGCCCATATTCATGTGCGATGAGTTCAATAGCACTGTTCACGCGAATACATATATATACGCAGGTAAGAGTTTAGCACTGAGCTTTAATCGATTGATTACGTGCACGACGGTGATGCAGCTAAGGTGCGGTTATTTTATGGAACAAATATCTTTCTTTTTTTAAACTAATAATGTCCGCTGCCTTCCATCAATTTATAACTCCACGCAAACGCTCAGGATAATGTAAAAAGAAAGGATGAGGTTTTGCGTGAAATTATACGACGTAAATGTAAGGCACGCCGTCGGGATTAATTTTGAACATCTGGGTCCTTGAAAGCGTACCTATAAATCTAAGCACACGGGGGGTACTGCATAAATTTCGCCCTAAGTTAAAATTGCGCGCGGCAACTCTGTTTTATTACTGCCGTGTCATTCCATTGTCTGTTTTTTCTTTTCTTTTTTTCTGGGACAGTTTGAGTACCGAAGTCTCAGACTTCACTGGATAGAAATATTTCGCTGTAGCGGGACCACGACCGTACATCTTAAGCACAACAAAAGCTCACCATGAACTGGAGTGCCGCAGTTATACATCTAACAACAACGCGAAAGGGCATGAGCCTCGTTTTTTGTTTACCACCGAGTCGCTAAAACGCTGCATTCACACACTAATGTTCCTCATGTTTGGAACCATGCCAAGCGCACTTTAGGGTGTGCTTGAACCAGAAAGCGGCACCAACACTGAAATGATTCTGGCGAACGAAAGGTACAACACCAATACACAGACCTCTCGAAAGTCGCACTCACTGATCTTATTACAATGCGCATGCAGCCGAAAAAGCTCATTTGCTTCTGTACACTATGTTAGGTATACGTACGAGCAGTTAAACTCGCGCTAACATAACAGAACAAACCGCCCTTTGAGAACGTGCAGGACGTACGCGCACATGCAAACACGACGTGGCTAGCAGACGACGCAGGGAGCGATCCACACTAGGCGCGCTTCAGCCAGTAGCCGCCAGGCGGCGACTCCGCTCGATCTCGCGGCCAATAGCTAAAAAACTGCAGAAGGGCTCGTGTGGCTTTCTGGCCTGATGAGCTGCGATACAGCCGGCTTCCGTCTTTTCTCCCGTGAAAGAACGATCATAAAGTCTGCTAAACAACATATGCGATGGCAGATGAAAAATTATTTGAAATGTCCCACTGATTTAGCAGTAAGATACGGGTTCGTTAATAATTATAAATACCACGTGTATCTCCCGTTTTTTTTTTTGTTTTTTTTCTATTGTCGTTGTCGCAACTAGAGTCCAGGACTTTCAGCTACCAGCCGGAATGCTGGCCGGGGTGAGTATGATATTAAGCCTTTGTTCTATCTCTAGTTGTGGTGACCAGCCAGCGATGGTGTTAGCCTAATCGTTTAAGTAGGTGCACCAACGGCATACTTGCTAAAAGAGACCACAGAAAGTTACGTGCACTTTAAAAGCGAATAAAAGCGACTACGAAGTACAAACGCACCGGCAAAACAGCCCTTCTCGCCGATAAAGTAGAAGAAAAAAAAGAACAAACATTTAGTGGTATCCGAGGAGTCAGATGCGTTTGCATTGGCTGCTGGGGTACTGTTAATAAAAAAATTGCAACTACAGTGCATGCGTTCGCGATCTTGCTTCCGAGTTAGTGCAGTCAGTTACGTCAGCTAATTATACAGCTTCCACGCACACTGCACGGATTTAGCCATCTCAGTGTTCGCGGGCCAGAATCGGGGGTTGGCGCGCAAATGCAGAGAGCGACAAATGATGGGCTTCCGAGAGTGGCGACGGCAGGTTGTAACGACGAGGAAATGGGGTTGCCGCGCCCATCTGAGACATCAGAGGGCAATGCGAGACGACGAGCCAGGACGATAGTAAAAGTAAGTTGGACTCCGAGTCTGGTGCACGCGTTTCCTCTCTCTATCGCAAAAACGAAAGTAATCTACGGCTCGGAAGGTCGAGAACGAACAAGAAAAATAAAAGAATCATTCGAAAACAGTAGGTTGGTATGGCTATCTCAGATGAGATGACGAGTAGTGAGAAGCGTGCGAGAGAGGGTGGAAGGAAGGCTAAGGGCGAAAGCACGTTAGGTGGAACGAGAAAGCGCGGTACTCGACTGGCTAGCAAAAAGAAAAAAAGGGAAGGCGAAAGGAAATGAGGGAACGGAGCAAGGCTCGGACACAAATCTGGTGGGAGCATTAAGAGCGGGGATATAACTCCCGAACCAAAATTTTTAAGCTCTCGGGGCGGACTTTAACGGCATCGCGGGAGGAGAAGTTGTCGACGATTGAACCTCCTTCCCTGTTGATGGGGTATGAGAAGTAAAGAAGAAAGTGACACAGTAAGCAGTTCTCTTCGAGCTGTTAAGCTGCGATTTAGAAGAGTTTTCTATGTCTCTTAAGGCCTGGTAACAAAACATGCGATCTGCTGCGCCCGCTCTTAGATAGATTGATTTTGATTCTTCTTTTCCCGTTTTGACGAGGAAACAGGGCTGGGTTTGAACGTTGCAACTGCTTAGCTAAAACGAGAGCTTACGCCCGTAACTGCGACGAGTTGGCGTTCGTTGCTCGTTGGACTTATACTTTCTGCTATGACTACGATTACGACGCGATGTTCTTTGATAGAGAGTGCACTTCGTTTCACTAGGTGTATCGAAGGGAGCGCACGGAGATGAACTGCTTAATTCAGGATTATTTCGTTAAAATGGGCATTTTATTCCGCTGCTCTTTATGTATATGTTGATTTCAAATTTACTCTAAGACGGCTCATTAAGTTTCTGTCTCGTTTGCTTGTTATTAGCGCAATCAAATTGAGTTCAGCACAGGGCAGTGCCAAACACTAAATTATCAAACGCGACACGCAGAATACTCGGGAAATGGCATGTTTCGACGAAAAATGAGGGTGACCGTGCTGTGTGTAAGACTGAATAACTCAGCTAACTTGGGTGTGGTGAAATAGTGAAGAAGACGAGGACAGCAGCGAGGAATGCGCCACGTTGCGGACAAAAATGGAGCGCGTGGTGGTGGCGGCGAAGAAAGAAAAGGAAGAAGCAAGGAGCTGGCAGTAGTGGCCACGGAGGCACAGCGTTCGAGAGGCCACGTTCGCGAGGGCTACCCGGGACAACCGCTGGGCAGCCTCCTGACGGGTCGCGCTCCTGCGGGCGCTGGTGACCAAGGTGTCCGTGTCCTGCCCGGTACCTGGCCGGTTCCTGCCTGCTTCTTTCCTGCGCTTGCTGGTTCCGGTCTGCCTGCCTGAACGCGTCGTCCACCACCACTCACCCTGCTGCTCACCTAGCCGCGCCGCTACGTCTCGTCTATCTGCTGAGACGGTCGACCGTCGGCCTGCTGTGCTGCAGACGTTTACCCGGGACATGAGCAGGATGTCAACGAATGTGAGCGCATCACTCTAGGACATTCCACGCGTATTGACATTTTCGTTTGAAGTGTATTTGGGGATATCTCTTATGCGTGTATTGTCTTCAAAAGTTGCTTCTGCTTGATAATATATGTTGCTTGTATACCAGCCTTATCGTGCACGGCTCCTTCCTTCACCGCACCGTACGTGAATCAAAGTGACGGTCCGCACCTTACTCTTTACATTGGGCATGTTTTTACGTAAGCTGACCAGAAAGCACCCAAACAACAAAGCAACACGAAAAAAGAAGTGAATGCGCGCACTGTCCTTCGCGAGACATATTTCAAGTTCGTCGAACCATTCCTAAAAGACGTCTCCTACACGTTAAACATTTGCGTAAGACAGGCGAGGCTGATATCATTTTCTCAAACAGAGGCTGGTCACGGGGCAAGGATAGATTACGCATCAGTGCTCGGCACGATTCAGCAGGGGCGCACGTGCGAGCAAAAGAGCGGCCGCCTTTGTTTTTCAGTGCAGCAATGCATACGCGGCCGCGTCGCGAACTCAACCCCTGAAGCCCGGCGTTATTCAAACACAGCTGTCCCGCCGAAGGGAGCTCGCAGACATCGCGTCCCGCGCACTTTGTGAAGGGTGCAGACATGCATACACGAGGGCGCATTTCCTCTCTTTCTCTTTCCTCTCCCCCCCCCCCGCTCTCTCTCTCTCTCTCTCTCTCTCTCTCTGCAAAGCTGCAGAGGTTTCACACACTTCCCTGGTGACAGCACGGCAGAGAGTTCGTAGAACAGGCCCTTACCCAAACCCTCTCTCTTTTGTCCATGGCCTGCAGTAGCCACAGACGCTCCGAGAGGCGCTAGCATCCTAAACCGTTCCCATGGCCCATGGCAGCGGCGGATGGTTGTGTACCGTTTTGAAGAAACACGATGCTCTCAGCCTTCGTTTCTTTCTGCGTTGCTTCTCCGTCGCGCTGCTTGTTTCCCGCGCTCCGGTTCAGGACGGTTCGCAAGTGTGCGCCAGTGAATACGGTTGTACTGGGCACGTTAGTAACGGTGTTAGTAACGATAACCATCGTGTGTGTATATTCACACTGATACGAGCGCGAAATTTGCCTATTGCTCGCCTGCGTACTGTGTACGCAGTGTAAAACTGTTTGGTCGTCACACAAGCAAAGAAGACGACAATGTAAAAGGCGACGGAGACTTCAACATTTCACCAATTAAAGCAGATGAAAGATGCAGTGCTCTACGTTATTATGAAGCACAGGGCTGCCTACCAGGGTGCGTCATTCGCGTGACACACTCGAGGCTGAATTATCTCCTCCTCTGCACATACGTAATACATCCCCATCTATTCTCTCCCTCTCTTCTTGTCCTTTACTCCCCTCCTCTCTCATTCCACGTTAACCGTTCTGCAAATGTCAGCTTGTCGAGCTAGACACTCACAGTGCGGTAGTCAGTATAAATATTCCTTTTTTTTTTTCGTTCCTCGTTTTGTATGTGCATTCTCCAAATAAACAACCACTCACTATTACTTCTATTAAAATGAATGTTTGATATGTTTCCAAAGTTCTTTGTTCGTACACACGTTCAGGCAGGCGCACGGAAAACCTGCAGAATAATGGCGCCCAAGAAGCTTAAATATGAAATGCAGTGATCGAAATTAAAGTTCGAAAAGCGGGCTAACGTTACCTGTCACGAGCCAGTTACGAGCCCGTCTCTTCCTTTTTTTTTTGCAACGTCCTCTCTTTCAGTTAGGCTTCTCGCATATCTTTCACCTTTACCAGCCTGTTCTCAGCGAACGTGCGTCACGAAATCCAGTGTTCCTCATTCGCTGATGTGTGGGTGTGCTGCTGCATACACTGTCCGTATTACACGTATACAACACGGTACGTGTCATTAGGCAGACAAACCAAGCCCCTCCCCGCCCCAAAATAAAAACAAAAAACTGACAAATTTCCCCAGCGCATCAAGTAAACGGCCACAATCAGGCAGAAAACAGGCAGAAACAAGATACGTAGGCAGAAAACAAGAGATGAGTCCAGAAAGGACAAAAAAGCCCCGACCGTAAACAGATGCCAGGGGGCGTACGTATAACGCTGACCATACTATACTTCGTTATTTCACCACGGACCAGCGCTTGTTTTTTTCTATTATTCTTAACTGTAGCCGCACAGCTCCGCGGAAAACAGAATCGCTTTGGGTCGCTCTCTAAATTGCCCACATCAAAAGTCCGCGTAAGATGAGCCTCGCTTGTATGCGCAGAACGAAAACAAACCTGGACCAGGGGTGGGGGCCAGAACGAAGCAGATCCGAAAGAAAGAAGCCCATCGCTTCGACACACGGAACGTGGTTTGCATTAGCGCTGTGTGTACACGCACGAGCTCGCGTGCTTGCGTATAGCTTTTGCAGGACAGGGGAAATAGCGAAACGCGCTTAACTGATGACAATAGCAGTTGGGACGCGGTTCGCAATCAGCCGAGTGTGTGTTTGTATTTGTATACGCCGTGTACAGCTATGCAACACCGAAAACGGTGCCGAGCTAATTAATTCCGCTCGCGAGTGGGCGTAACACGGGCGAGTGTGTAAGCACGGACGAACAGTGAGCGCTCTCTTTGCGGCTGCAGGGGTCGATGCCGAACTTGCACCGTACGTGTCTCTATGCTGCGCGGAGCAAATAATTCGCTGCCTCTCACCGCTTTCGCTAAGCGAGAGGGTCTATCGACTGTGCGACGCCTGTTCCCCCTCGACTCGGTCCCCGTGTTCTGTTCGGTAAAGTAGGGACCTCAGCTTAAAGCTTTAGCGCAACACGATTCCATCGAATCGGTCTCGCTATTGCATTTCCCATGACCTTTCCTGTTGTACCTGTTTTTTTTTCTTCCTTAATTCCAGTTTGTTTGTTTTTTTTTTTCCTTGAGGCAGTCGCAGACGGCTAGAGCCGAAGTTTCTTTGTTCATCCCTTGTGTCTCGGACAATTACCGCCGCGTACAGAAAATAAATTAAAAAAAAAGTTTCGTACGATGTGTTTCTTTCCTTGACAGTGGAGTCGACTTATCTGCACGTGTCCGTTGCTCTTGCTTGTTTATTCACGTCCTTTTTTCTATTTTTTTTTCTTCGTCCACTTCATTAGCTCCAGGAGGTTGCTCGAAAGCCAGCGGATTGAGTGTAGCGGTGCTTTTCGATCCAGCGGCTTCCAATTCGATACGCGCGTTTGAGTATTCATTTCGCTGGCATTGTACGCACATAGGTACATGCGCTGTTCTGGTGTGTCTTCACTTCTTTTTTTCTTTTATCGCCGGCTCTCTTTAAGAAGACAATTAGAAGAATGAATGGTCAGCTTTATTGAAGTACGGATGACATTGTCCCCCATGCTAGGATGCTCAAAATAACCATTTTATGCATTCGTGCTCTGAGTGTAGAGAATCCGCGTTTTCTGTGTAAGTCTATAACTTCGTTCGGATGAATACGCACGAATTTGAAAAAGGCAAACAACAAACTGGGCTCTCACGGATGGCTTGCACCTTTAGAATGTATAGCAAGTAACAATACATTTAACACAGCTTTTGTTTTTATTGTGAACGGCTCGTTTCGGCATTTCTTTCTCTTTTTTTCCGTTTTGCGTTTGGCTCAGTTCGTCGTACATGGTGTAAGGCATTGAATAATGCTGCTCATTGCTTTATGAATGAGCGTCACACAAGCAGCGTAATCTGGTCAGCAGTGCGTCGAAAATAAATTAATAAAAACATTTTTAATGAATCGTATTTGATAAATAGCATAGAACCGTGGAAGTATTTTTCTTACACCGCGCATACAACTAAGGCATGGAAGCTTAGCCTCGAATAAGCCGTCGAATAAACCTTTCTTCTCATGTTGCTGTTAACGAGAGCCTTCTACTCCTTGATATATATATATATATATATATATATATATATATATATATATAACATGAGAAGAAAGGTTTATTCGACGGCTTATTCGAGGCTAAGGTATGCGCGGTGTAAGAAAAATACTTCCACGGTTCTATGCTATTTATCAAATACGATTCATTAAAAATGTTTTTATTAATATATATATATATATATATATATATATATATATATATATATATATATATATATATATATATATATATATATATATATATATATATATATATATAGAAACACTATGGTAATCCTCTAGTCCTATTTCTTTAGTTTACGGATTATCCTGCCGTTACAGCAATACGGGACTAACCTTACCTAACCGATCCTATGAAGATTCACAAACTGCAATAACACATAAAAATAAGCACAAGTGTTCTCTCTCCCACGCGCACACACACCGAGAGAGAGAGAGAGAAAATAGGAAGGGATCAGGCTGACAGCTGCCACCTAGAGTGTTGCAAAACCTGCCTGTTCCCTCGGGAAGGGGGAATTTAGAAGAAAAGGAGATGTGGAAATAAAATAGGAAAGTAAGCAAACAGCACAGACGGGGAAGTAGTAACACGGAAAAAAAAAACGCTAGGCGAAATCGGTTAGTTCACGGGGAAAACAGAAACAAGTAGAATGCTTCTATCCCGAGTTCTGCACAAGTGAAAGAAAGCGCTGTGAAATTCAACCTCGTTATGGAAAACTTGAGGTATTCTAGCTGGTGCATTTCATTGTCACAGTGTTGAGTATAGTTCAGTCTACATATGCAGCGCTGGTAATTTCTCTCCTACGTTCTGATTTTTTTTTTCTCTAAGTTTGTGTGCGTTGGTCTGAGTCAGGGAAGGAGCAGCCGCGCTTTGTGAACTTTCAGGCCTCATGTTAAAAAAACGAGGAGCAACAATCAAAGCAATTTTCGCGGATCTGTCCGGGGCTTTAAAATGGGAAACAGTTTCTGACAAAAACAGCGGCGTGCTGGAAGGCAGTCATTTTGTATTCGGAGAAATTGACAGGCACGGCACAAAATCCTTTTGAGCTATAGAGAAGAAGAATTTATGTCATTTTGTTTTTACAATGAATACCGGAAGCAGGAGCTGCAAGGATAAGCTCTCTGGATGCCCAATTTCCTCTTTCGAGCACCTGGCGTCACGTTTCATATTTCTACCGTGTACGCCGCCACTCTCAGCTGACGCAAATGCACGATGCACCGAGCTTCGTGTTTTTTATTTCGCTTCTGTTCTACTTGCCACAGTGACATTTGCAGTGCGCGCTGTATCTGTTCTGCTGCTCGTTATCCTGCGAAGTTATGTGCAAAAGTGTATGTAAAGCTACATACGTAATTGAAGCATCTGTTTCGGTAATTAAGAGATGAGGACAGCCCGGTACTGCATTTGCAAAGCAACAAAGAGACTGTCTGCGTTAATATGTGAGCAATTCTCAACTAACATTCATAAGTTTGCAAAAGGTGAACTTCATTTTGCCATACACAAAGCGAACCAAAGAGAAGCGTGTAAGTCTTCGGAATGGCAGTTGAGCGAGCCCCGAAGGTCGCGGGATCGAATCCCGGCCGCGGCGGCTACATTTTCGATGGAGGCGAAAATGTTTGAGGCCCGTGTACTTAGGTTTAGGTGCACGTTAAAGAACCCCAGGTGGTCGAAACTTCCGGAGCCCTCCACTACGGCGTCCCTCAATCATATCGCGGTTTGGGGACGTTAAACCCCGGATATTATTATTAGTTGAACGAGCAGCTGCGTTAGGCCATTATAGCAGCCTATGTCACTAGCATCTTGTAGGCTGAAGCTAGAACAATGCTGTACAAAGCGTCAAGCTGGATAACATTATGTAGTAGTTTAGAACCACTCTTCAGAGCCTCGCCGGGCAAACACATGTTTTCCGACCAAACCTTCGCCCTCTGAAAGCACAGGCACATGCAATATGACGCGTTTAACCTCGACGTGTCATTACTCGTGTTTTACGATAATTGCTTGCTGCAAAATCGCGCATAGAATACGTTATAGTATGCACTAGCGGAAAAAAGCCGGCACGCCCATATGAGCTCACATTCATGCATAGCAGTGATAACGGTCGTGCTTATTGCGCGGCGCGGACTGGACGCGCTGACGCTGAGCAAACGCGTCTAAAACGTCGAAAATCACCATAATTTAATTGGTGCTTAAACCTGACTGCCCTTAAACCTCACTGCCAGAACACCAGGCTGCGCACCCTAATTTTGCATCCGTATTTTTTCTTTACGCCTCTCGTTTTCTTTTCTGACAGCCCGCGTGCACTGCTGTGTTTGCGTACGGTGGAGCGCTGACGTTTGACGACCCCTGCCAGTGACCGGGTCACGCCCAGTTGGAGGTTCACCAAAAAAGAAAAAGAAGAGAGAGCGAAAAGAAGCAAAGTTTACGCGAAACCGGAGCCGCACACCGGGGTCAGCGGGACAGGACGTTCAGCCTAAATGTGGCTCGCACTGTGCGCGTTCATAGGCCTCGCCAAAACAACCGCCGCGAACGAACTCGGCCAGCGCGTTTCCGAGACACCACGTGCGTTTGCTCTGAGGGGCGTGTCGGCAAAGCCAGTGAGCCGGCCGCCGCCTCAGCCTACCCTCAGCCAGCGCAGTGATGGCCGTGCTTACTGCAAGCAGCAGGTCTACGGGGCGCTGTGCGCATGTTTACGACCGGAGAGCGGGGTGGCTGTGCGTTGTACGTGAGAATGACGGGTTCCGAAAAGGATGAAAGAAATAAAGAGTGCTGACGAGAAAACCCGAAAAAAACATGTGGCCTGAGAACAAACAGTAGTGTAGCGTGGAGGGTAACGGCCAACGAGATGGCTTACAGGGAGAATGCAAGGAGAGAGAGTTATGTTGAGCGCGCGGCTCACACACGGGGGATTTCTGGCAAAGCGTGGCCGCTTTTGGGGCGAAGAATTCGAAGACCTTCAGGCGGTGAGCATCACACGTGGTGGCCACATGCCGGGGCGTTTCAAGCAAGCTCAGAAACGAGACACAGCTGAGAGACAGAGAGTTGGAAAGAAAGTCTGGGAGAACAAGGGGAGAGTCCACGGGAGAATGCGGTGCGCACGGAGAGGATGAAGATGAAATTGGCGGGAATGCGGGCCAACACAAACGGCCGAGACTCGGGGTGGAAGTCCGGGAATTCAAGGCCGGGTTAGTCCCGAGAGCTGGTGCATCGCAGTCGAGAGGCGTTGGTGCGACCGTCGTTCTTAACTCAAGCATTTGAGCCCTGCTGCCGTGCAGGGTGGCGGTGTTCGCGAGAGCTCTGTCACCATCTCTTCTCCGTATGAAATTGGAGATACGAGGCTCTTCGGTTTTTGAATACTGGATATTTCCTTTCTTTCTTTTTGATGAAGCGCTAAACATGGGAGGGGCCTTTGCTCTGCAGTGGTCGTAGTCAGGCTGACGATGATGATGATGACTATGATGAGAAGAGTTAGTCTTAGATAGGTTGCACTCGGTGGACAAGTTAAACTGTTCTTATAGTCTTAGATAGGTTGCACTCGGTGGACAAGTTAAACTGTTCTATGTAGGAAGCCTCGCCCCAACACCCCCCCCCCCCTTTTATTTTTCGATTGCGATAAGGCTTGCCCTTATGGCACAATACTATATATGTATTAGATGTACATCAGCGTCGCTGCGCTCGCAACCTTAAGTCATCAACGTTCTGCTCGGTTGCTGCGGTGGCGTGGTACAGGGGTACGGAAATTCACAATCCAGCTTCAGAGACAACCAGTACCACCCCGTGGAAGAGAATACAACTGAGTGAAAAGAAGCCTCTTGGTCGCCTCTATAGTTCGGTTCCACGCCAGGCGAACGCCCAAGTTTCCCGCCTTTATACTGTCGATGACCGAGATGATGCCACTGTCGTAGCGTATATTGATGCCAGTGCTAGTGGCACCACCATTCATACCGCTCTTGAGTGCCCATTAATGCCAGAGGTTGGCCAGACATGCTCGTATTTTGCAGATCCCGCACCACCGGCACACCTTGCTGAGATTGCCGCCATACGTGACGGATTGGCAGCGATGCTGCCTTGTCTTCAACCTGGTATTCTCAGCTGATCATTCGTACAGACTCGACGCAAGCTATCCACGTTATACGTAGAGTGTATCTGTCTGCATCGCTCTCGGATAGCATTCCCCATCTTGCTGCCTCCGCAACTGTGTGGATACTTGTTCTGTGGCTGCCTCGGGCCGCTTTGTCGGACCTGGTCAAAGCTGATTTGGCAACCCGCCCACAAGTTACACCACAAACCCTACCGCATTTTCCTGAAGACGCTCAAGGACAGATGCTAAGGGAAAAAGAAAGCCTTCGACGCATCACACGACCTCTTATACCTCCGTGTGGGTCAGACCTCCCTGGAGGTTTAACCCGCCGAGAGGACGTTACGTTACGGAGGCTTCGTGACGGGGTCGCGCTTACCCCATCTGTGACCACCCTTTGGGCGCAACGTTACCGCAGCCAATATGGTACATCGTGCCCATTTTGTGACGCCCCAATCCGCGATGTGACTGCCACACACTTGCTGTAGATTTGCACAGGCCTACAACTAAGCCGCCTTCGCCACCTCCGTGTGCGTTGAGACAAAATGTGCGAGCATGTCTTTTTCAAATGATAAAAGACATGTCAGTACTGCCTGGCCATGAAATGGTGACTATACATTCCATATTCTCAAGTTCACTTCGGGCCTGGCGCATTGTGTGCAGGCCAGAACAAAGCAGACAGGGCATAACTCCGTTTTGAAAAGTTGCTTCCGCTGACATAGTTCTTGGGAGTTCCGCCCCTCAATTTAACATCACGTCCTATCTATCACCAGTGGCAAAATGAAGAACTTTGCGTGGGTGTGTTGCCTGCTATCGCCTGTTCAAGATTCCTAAATACAGCAAATGTGCATAACAAAACTGGTGATTTGAGATTGTTGGTACGTCTCCTACCTCCATGTGTTCCTGTGTTCATGTGTTCACACACACACACACACACACACACACACACACACACACACACACACACACACACACACACACACACACACACACACACACACACACACACACACACACACACACACACACACACACACACACACACACACACACACACACACACACACACACACACACACACACACACACACACACACACACACACATGTGTACGGATTCAGATACACGGGACCCGCCACGGGGAGGCAAGTGATATGATTAAAGAGCGCTCGTTCACGCACACACGGCATCGCTTCACCCGCCAGCACTTGGCACACTCTCTCAGATGTGTTAATCGCGGCACTTCTAATTAAAGCGTAAGCACTCTTTGTCTCTTATTTATCATCCTTATCTCTCTCTCTCTCACCGCAGCATGAACTGCTTGCTCTGGCTGTATCTATTCCCCAAAGCGTGCTCCCTCCTTGACAGTGGCGGCTGCCTTTCACGCAGCAGGCACGCCCAGTCGAAAACGACATCGGCCCAATTCGTCGTAAAGTACGACACATCAGCTGCAACCACCGCCTTGCCATCACTCCCGGAACCAACCCCCGCTGCTCTCGGCAACACATGGAGGCGCCAATTAGGTCTGCCGCGGGAAGCAGGGTCACTCACATCCGCTGGGATCCGTTTGTCGCAGCGACCGCCTGGCATCGCCCATTTGGCGAGCGCGTGCTAAGCTCATATTCGCATGACTCGAAGGAGGCTGACTTCGGCTAAAGCGGTTTGCACGTTGTGGGCGGCGTTGGTCGAAGGCACTGGGGTCTATATAAGGTGGCTCGGTTAAATGTCCAGTGCATGCGAGAGTCGGGTGAGAAACTGGATAGACGTGAGACTCGACTTCGAACGTATGCAAAGGACGCTTCCGTGGGAACACTAAAAACTGAAACAAGTCCGCCGCGGTGGTACACCGGTTACGGTGCTCGGGTGCTCGGCTGCTGACTCGAAGGTCGCGGGTTCGATGGCGGCCGCGGCGGTAGCATTTGGATGCAAGCGAAATGTTAGAGGCCTGTGCACTGTGCGATGTCAGTGAACTTTAAACAACACCAGATGTCAAAATTTCCGGAGCCCTCCACTACGGAGTGCCTCATAATCAAATCGCGATTTTGGCACGTAAAGCCCCAGATATTGTTATTAAACGCTCAAATAAGGCTTGTGGATGGTCATCTCTCCTAAGGCTTTCAAAGTACCACCACGGTTATTGAGGTGTTTTCTCTTCCAAGAGTGCTAGTTCCCTGGCAGCGGTTGCCACGTTAAGGTGAGAGCAATATTTAGAAAGCCATTGGTGGCTAAAGAGAGGTAATAATCCTAAGTTCCCCATCTCCACAAAATTAAAGACAGTGCGAGAACTGACCAGATGCGCTTTCGCTGCTGCTCAGTGGTGGGATACACGCGAAGAATTGTTCTGACATCTATAATTTCTGTATTCTATCTCCGCGAACGCCGCCCACTGAACGACATGCCCTCCAGGATTCAAGCCACGAAAATGGGCATTTCCTTGACGGTTCACCGTTATCGCATGAATAGCGCTAACGCATGATGCTCCTCACTCGAACGACGGCGACTGCTTATTGCAGCGTTTTCTAACATTTATGAGGCTCAAAATTTAATCTCCTTTTTATGTAAGGCCTGATATAGAGGCCCAGCTCTATCTTTCCTCCTCGTCCTTCTTCTCAGCCTCCTCTTCCTCGCAGCTCAGTGCTAGAACAATGGCACGTCAATAGTCGACACCCCCACCCCCGGTCCTTCGCCGGTCCTTCCCCGTTCTTCCTCCGTCCCCCGGCTGCCGTGCGAAAAGGATGTTGTCACAACCACAAATGTTTGTATAACAGACAACTAGGCACAAGAGCGGTAGCACGTCAGCTAGAAGAAAAGCGAGAAAAAGAGGCATTCAAGCTCTTCATTATTCTACTCTGCGAAGCATGTGACGCGACGGTCTTCGCGACAAGCGGCCCGGTCGACTCGAAATGAAACATTTGTACCACCCCATCTCGAGGAGGGCGCGTCACCGGGCTCTCATCCTATCTCACGCAGCTATACAGTCGAATCGGCATCGGCTAGAGACAGCGGGACGTTTGCAGAGACAAAGGAACCGCACCCTCGTTCTTTTTTTTTTTACTTTCGTTTCACGGATGGACGGAATCCAAAAGGCAGCGCCACGGCCCATCCCCAGCGTAACCATCCGCACACGTTCAAACAAAGCCATTAGCCCAAGAGAACCATAGACTCCGGAGCACGAAAGCGAAGGAAAAACAAGAAACGCATCGACGACAGTACGAGACGAAAAAGACAAAAGGGCGTCGCGCGTTAAGCTATATATTCGTGTGTGTGTTTGACATACTGTTATACAAAAGTCGCTGCAAGAAACGGGACAAGAAAATACGCAACAAAGACGCCTCCAGCGTCGAAGAACTTAGAGGGAAAAAAAAAGAATGAAACTCTTTGTTCTTGAGGTTCGCGCTGAATCGAAGAGCCGACTGGAAAAAAAAAAAGTCGGGAAACAATGAATGAGTCGAGAAATCGGAGAGTTAGAAGAATCAGAGAAATGGCTGGCGACGATGATTTCGTCAGTGGTGAAAAATAAATAAATAAAATAGAATAAAAATAAAAATTAACGCACTGATATGTGAGAAGAAATCTGTGTGAGCTATCGGGTGTCTGTGTTTTTGTTTCTGCAATGGGCAAGCGCCTCATTTCTCTACAGTATAGAGCGGTTTTTCTGCGCTCCCTTTTCTCCGATTCCATACTTCAATCAATGCCCAAGACTCCCCGTCGATTCTTGCGAAGCACGATTGCGTACGCAGACCCCACCCCCTCGCCTTCACCGCGAAAAAAAAAAAAAAAAAAACCTTCGAACCCCGTGTCATTCAATGTATCGACAATTACGCAAAGAGCACCGTAGGTGCTTCAGCTTTCACGATTTCTCCATGCCCGCCTTCATTCCGTACTTGCCGGCTGATTTCTTTTCTTTCTATTTTTTTTTCTAGGCGCCCAACCACTCGCGAAATCACTTTTCCCGACTTCGCTCTTGAGTTTCCGAGCTCCTGCCTGGCGCGCTACCGGCTCCGTCCGTCGCCTATTAAATATGAATCGCGCGCCGCCGCTTTCCTATCCCGTTTGATCAGCCGATTGGGCACACGGAGCGCATAGTTCGCCGCCCTGCCAGCGCCCATTCCTTTCCGAGGATTCTCCTCTTTGCTCATCTCCATTTGCCTTCCCATTAACCCTTGCCTTCCCGGGTCGTCTAACACTCTATACGATGAAACACAACAACACGACTGTAATGAACTTCTTTGTTGCTACATCCTAAGGCTTCAAAACGAAGGTCCCCGGCGTCGCACACGTGCGGTGCAGCTAAGATTGAGCAGCATTCGCTCGAGCACATGCGAGGCTTTACACTCCAAGGTTTCTTTCTTTCTTTCTTTCTTTCTTTCTTTCTTTCTTTCTTTCTTTCTTTCTTTCTTTCTTTCTTTCTTTCTTTCTTTCTTTCTTTCTTTCTTTCTTTCTTTCTTTCTTTCTTTCTTTCTTTCTTTCTTTCTTCTTTCTTTCTTCTTTTTCGTCAAATTAACTTTGCTGGCTCTTTTTCGTTATCTGTCGGTCTCTAAAGTTTCTCGCTGACTTTTTCAGCAACTAGTTCAATTAGAATGCTAGCAGCGTTGCTAACTAGAAATCGCGCGTAAGAGATTATTTGAAGCTTACATGAGCTCTCTCTTTCTTCGTTATTACTTTTTTGCAGCACCTTTGTCAGCTTCGAGAAAAGTTCCCCAAGCTTACTTCACCTGAAGCATGCGCGAGTTTTGTTTCTAAAAGTAGGTGCTAACCTCTCCTGATGCGACCTGGTCTCCGGTGAGAGAGAGTCAACCGATTGTGACCCTGTCACGGGTTTCATTCATTTTGCAATTTTGGAAAGCCTTTAAGGACAGGCACATCACAGGCCACATCGCGCTACACGTGCTACAGTCTTTCACTATAATGGGGAATTGCGCACGAAAGCACGCTTGTTCACGTGAGGGTTACAGGGCAGCATGTAGTTTACGTGGAGCATGACATTGCACATCGGTGTCGCTGAATTACGAGCGATGAAAGATTTCCTTTGCGCACGTACGGAGACGCAAATTCGTTATAAGAACCCTGCCAAAGCGACATCTCGACAATGTTTTCATCAATCAATAGAGACAACTTTTCATTGCGCAAAACATTTTTATGCGCTAGCTGGCAATCAAGCAAGTCTTTTCTAGCTTAGCAGCTTGACGCCTTAGCCGTTAAGCCTGCGACAGCGGGTGAAGTATTCTAGGAATGTCTATGGAGGGTCTAAATCTATTTCCGCGCTGTGCCGCGAATCTGCAACACTGCAGATGAAGGTATGACCGCCGGGCATCTACGAGAGGGAAAGAAAAAAAAAAGGGAGGGCATTGCCCTTATCGTTCACGTCTGCTGTAGCTACTGCGGGCCAAGATTGGCGCCACGAACCATTGCGGGCGGACCATAAGCGTTCGAGCAATGCGAAGCGGCCCGCGCGAGCCACGAAGCGAAAGATCAATGCGAAGATTTTGCGGGGACCGTGATGACGTTGATGGTAATGGTACCGCCACCAGAGCCTCACCATCTAGCCCGTGCGGCGGCTCGCTGAACGCAGGAACAATGCTGGTCTCCTGCCGACCGACGTTGCTGCTGTAGTGCGGCGGGGCACTTTTATAATGGCTAAGAATGGGTGGGAGGAAATGAGAGAACGTTATTCTGATAGGTGCGTGAAAATGAAGAGAAAAAGAAAAGAAACGAAGAATTCGAAGTGTACTATAGTTCGGTGACTTTGCGTTCCGACTACAGGCATCCGTGCTTAGTATACTATGTGCGGAGAAGAGATAAGCAACGAGAAAGAAAAAAAAAACGCGAGAAGCGGAATTTCAAGTTAAAAGAGTGAGAAATAACAACGTGGGAGGTAAAGTAGCGGCACGATAGGAAAGAAGTACTCGGAGAGATTGGCGGCTGCCTCGGAGTAGCGGCGGCATCTGGCGGTCTTGCCAAATGCGTCTTGCTTCGCGAGTACCTCGAGAATCAGCGAAAAAAAGTCGCCATAGAGTGAGATGAGTTCTTCGGCGGGAGTAAGGGAGTAATACTGCTGCATGCCACGTCTCGTTTCTCAGCTTCGTGGTTCTTTAATATGTGTGTATCAGTGCTGGGCAGTATCGAAGATACATGTATCTTAGATACTATCTTAGATACTCTATCGGTATCTTGTATGTGTATCGCGATACTTCTCGAAATACGAGTATCTGTATCTGTATTTCCGATACATTCGATAAGGTATCGTGTATCTTAAGATACAAGATACTTCTATCGCAACACAACCGTGCGAAACAATAATCGCTGGCAAAGCTCCGCTTCTCAAGCTGATACTAGTGCCATTAAGCCATCTGGATAAGTCTTGGGGCAGTTGAGTTGAGTTGAGTTGAATAAACTTTAGTGACGCAATTTTATTTTCCGCCAAAGTACCCCAGTGAGGGCAGAAGATGAGGAAGACAACCACGCGGATGTCTACGCCCAGCCCACGTCCCTTTTGTTTAATGCCGCAACACTTGCTCTTAGCCACTGTCCTGCGCCGCCTCTTTCACGCAAATTCTGATGTTGCTACAGTGTCGTTAGTGAAGATTCTCTTGCGTCTTGCTCCGTAACGAAATGTTATGCGTGCAAGAATGGGGTTCCTTTGCGTCGCGTGGATTTTACATATCAGCGAGTTGATGGATCTCGTGGATGTAAGCTTGACTTGCATGCCATGAATTAACTTATATGCAAATAAGAATCTAACGACGTTAGCAACACTGGTACTGATGCTAGATCTAAAAGAGCAAGCGTTTTACCTAACAGAAAATAGCTTGGCGTACCGTATCTTTCACTTCTTGCTGCATTTATTCAAAGAATTTATGAAATCATAATTTAATTATTAGCACAACTGCTTCCTTAGCTATCATTTTACATCCCTTACATTACCTAAGTCTCTGCACTGTTTTTCCGGTCTGGTCACTGTAGTATGTCTTTTGTAACGCGCTCCCAAAATAAGATCTCTGCTTTATTCTTCTGCCTACTGTATTTCCATTACTATTTACGCAGTTACACGTTGCCAAGGTGATGTTGAAAATAAGTGTATAAGTATGTTGGCGTACCTTGAGTAAACAGTACAAAACATTCTGTTTACCGCTTAGCGTCCCAACGAGCCGTTTCAGGCAATTTTCCATAGGTATTGAATATTTTTTATTGTCTCTACAGGTAAGTTGACAATACTTCATGCTCGTAGTTATTCAGGGCGCCGTCTGTATTGTGTTTCTGTACTCATTCAATGTGAATGTTTGATACGCAACCACCTCTCTATTTTACTTATATTTGTTTTCCTGTTTTAGGCTTTCTTAAATATTTTTCGCATTACTAATCGCCACGTAATGGGAGCTATAAGTGGCAATAGTGCGAATAGCGGGTGTGTCCTGCGACGCTTTGTGGAACTATCCAATACGTCTAAGACACTTCTGTGTTGCACATGCTCTCTCATTGAAGAAAAATTGCTAAAATGATTGCACGTTAGTGAGTATATCAACAAAGAATCCTTCACGTCGGCAGATAAGTAGAATATGAAAATTCATTGCAGTTTTACGTCATCTACGTAACACCAGGGGTCTCAAACTGAGCTTACATATAGTCAGCGGGGGCCGCAGTCGCGATATTTAGTTGCAAGGGCCGGGACAGTGAAGATGATGAGAGAGAGTTTGAATAAAATGACGTTTGAAAGGAAGCCTTTCCCATATCTCATATATAGGTCATTTCTGAAGGGGACTTGGAGTCAGAATTCGAGAAACATCGATACCGACGTACAGAATGACTGATATCTGGACGCGGATTTTGAAATGTAGAGTTTTTATTCCACGGTTATGTTTCAGCACATAGCGACCACATGTTCCTCACGAGAAGAATGCTTGAGACCAGTTATGTCTGTGCAGCTCACGAACATACTTATTTAGAAAATAAAAACAAATGAGACGAAGACGGTCATGTGTGCGGGCCGGGCCGCTAGCGAGAAGTCTTAAACCACTAGTATACACCATGCGTCCCCCCACCCCCCAAAAGAAAGAAAATGCCGCTACCAGCGTTGTTGCTGCTGTACACCTGTCCGGATATATGGTATTATGCAAGCTGTCTTTTACGGACAAGGTAAAAGTCCACACCGGTATTAGCACCCTCGTGCGAAGGCTTCTTATTGAAGTTATTGTGATTATATGGCAACCTGCTAGATGGTCGGCAAGCTGTGCAAAGCAAGTACCGCTGTCAGCAAAGTGTACAAAGAGTTGTCCTGTGAAGAAGCTAAAACAAACCCATTAAGTTGTTTTGGAAGGAAACTAATGTACTTTGAGCAAGAAGGGCAAAACTTTTGAGATACTAACAGACATTTCATTCAAGTGAAACAAAATAGGTCACAGGAAATTTTCAAGCAGACATTTTCGTGCGTAGGCGTTTGCTGCTACATTATATGGATCTATAATAACAACTTTGAGAATGTATCGAAGTATCTTAAGATACAATTGCCAAGTATCCAAGTATCGTATCGGATACAATTTTTGCGGCAGTATCTTTGCCCAGCCCTCGACTGTATGTGTATATATATATATATATATATATATATATATATATATATATATATATATATATACACACACACAAGAATACGTACACAAGAATAGTTGACGTAAGCTCTTGTGTTCTTTGATTTGCCGATCTCGCTTTCGTTAACAGACATCCATCTTAGTTCTTACAGTTTTACTTGAAACTTCGCGTCATCGCTGATATCGAGGGAGCTGTCTAAACAGCGCTGGAAAGCGAAATCTAAACGAAGAAGCCGCTCGAAATTTCGTGCCATGTGCTCCGAGAAATGTTTTTCAGCTTTACACGCCCACACCTGTGCACCGTACTGACACTGAATGACGTGGGCTGGTGCGAAGATAAAACACTTACTTTGACTTGTGGAGTGAAACTACGTATACTGTTTACGTCGTCCGCCGTGGTTGTACAGAGTTTATGGTGCTCGGCTGCTCACCCGAAGGTCGCAGTTTCAATCCCGGCCGCAACGGTCGCATTTAGATCGAAGCGAGATGCTATAGACATCCGTGTACTGTACGATGTCAGTGCACGGGTAGAACACGAGATGAGTGAAATTACCGGAGCTCTCCATCACGGTGTGTATCGCGATCATATCATTGTTTCGGCACGTAAAACATCAGATATTATTATATACGTGTCCACGGCGGCTCCTGCATTCAGTGGCGCTGGCAAAAGCAGCCAGAAAACACATATTCTGCATAAAAAATCTCCACACAGGAGAGTTCCTAGTTTTCCTCTCTTTCAAAAAACAAATGTCCAGTGGTTTTGAAAGACCTTGCGATTACGAATAGAAGCCCTGCAGGGGAAAGCCCGCGGCCCTTCTATAAATGCAGCTACTTGCGTGAATTCTTGGCGGCTCGGATGAGAACAAGTGCGAAGCCGGCACGGGTTTAGGAAATCGATGACAGTTTTGAAACGTCATTCTTCCCTTCAGTGCCGCTGCGATTCACGGCGCATTGATTTTCATTTTTTTTCCCAGCTCCGAAGAAGACAATGGAGACGGTGAAAGAGGAAAAATACCCTGTTAACGGGCCGCAAAACTGGCGGAAAACCCTCTCGTCCTCTTCCCTCTATTGTTGGAAAGCAGCAAGCCACCAACCAATGCTCGTGCGTGTGTATGTTCGGATCGAAGCGAGAACTTAAGAAGGACACAAAAACTGACGCCCTGCGAAGCCCGCCACTGTTTATCCAGACGAGGCAAACACGAAGGCTTAACGGGGCGGACGCCCTTTGAATGGCCTCAAGTTCTCGGCTGAAGGATACTCGCTGATCCGGTAAATTCTTTGAAAGGGACACGGTTATGCAAGCCAGCGAACTTTGTGAGCCGTTAATGTCTTGAGTGCAATAGTGGAGGATAGATTCCCTTGCGAAAGCGAATAAGTATAGAAATATCGACGGTTGCGGTCATTACGTGCGCGATGTCTCGTTCCTCCATATCTTCGTTAGCGCTCTGAAACGTTCAAGACCGCCTCTGTTATAGATGGATGAGTGCGAGATCTCTCTTATTTAGTATTACATGTTTTGTGCTGATCCAAATAAGGCAGAAGTTCGGGGGAAGTTGGAGCCTTGAAGAGATGAAAAAGCCTTAAACAGGGGGTGTCGATAGAGCCAATGCTTGGACAAGTGGTCTGTCATCAGTTGCAGCTTTGAAGGAGACAATACCACATGTCGAAACATTGACTCTGGGGGCATCCCCTATTCAAGGATTTTAAATGTTTTGTGCTGACGATATACGAGCTACATTTTTTTTGTTTTACCCTAATAACTAGCATTGAAAATGTGGCTTGCTGTGACCACCGATGTGTCCCCCTGAAATATGAATAAGACCTGTGAAAAAATCTGCAAGGTTTTTTTTTTCTTTTTCGGAATACAAGCTCTTTTAAAGAACAACGGCGATGTGGGACTTGATGGGAAAACTGGTCACACAGACTCCACCCAGAAACAAGGATGAAAAACGTATCGGCAGACTTAGTAGGGGAGCCTGTGCGAAGAATGAGAACAAGTACAAGAGCTAAGCAGACACGAGAAAATGCTATTTATTGTCCTTGTTCACATTCGTCGGGCTGGTTATATCTAAGAAGATGTGCACCGGCTCGCCCAGCAACAAGCTTTGCTGGACTTAGTCGGCAGGCAGACTTGCGTGAATTTCCACTATCCCAACATAATATTCAGCAAAGATATTAGTGCGATTATGACTCTGATTATGGTCATGCCAGGCGTTAAGAGACTTCAATTAACCAGGGCAAGCAGCACTGCATTATCACAGAATGCAGCGCTTCGTTAGCTTTTTTGTACATCGTTGAGTGTACTTGTGTAACACTGGCTCTCGGTGTTCTTATGAGTTTAAAAGCGAACAAAATGAACATGAAAAAGTCCGTTTCACTGCCTTCCTGGGTATAAAACTTCGGTGTTAGTACAGCTCCCCGTGGTAATGACTGAAGTGCGGATTACAGGGGCGGCGCGACCCGCAAACACAGGTAACAGTGTCATATTAGATACGTGAAAACGCGTTCAACGAGCCTAATTTCGCATTTTCGGCGGAAACGATGCGCTACTGATCCTACTTGATACAGAAAGTGAGCGAGAAGCTAGGAACGCGAAGATTAAGTGAAAAAGCTAGCTAGCCGCAAAAGTTATGGACGAGCTTCCGCGACTGAAATTAGTGTTTGAGCGAAGGGCGTCCAATGAATGTTCAGCCGGACAGAATTCGCGAAAGGTGGGTGGCTGGTGCATGTACTGATGGGTGAGTGAGATACTTGCTGTTTGAGCAATCCTTGATGACTTTCACTATAACTTGGCAATATACCTGAATGAAGGGCCTATATGGAGCATTGCCTCAACTGTAATACTTTATCGATAGTGCTAGGTACACTAACCTGGCTCAGAAATTACGGGAATATTTAGTGAATCATTCGTTCGAAGTCAGGAGTTACTTGCACTGACTTTTTAATGCAAAGAAATAGGCAAAACAACGAATTATTACTGTCGCACACCGTAGAAATGGTACGTTATTCCAGTGTCGCGAACAGCGACCTTTTATCTCACACCCAGCCACAGTGCCTGGGGTGCCATGGTGTGTTGTCACCCCATGAATCGTGGGGTGATAACAGCGTAAACTTAAACGAATATACTAATAAAGAAATACACAGAGGACAAGCGCTAACTTCCAACCATGGGCTTTTGTATCATCGGCTGCACTTAGGTTAGAAAAACTCTAGGCGACAGTGCGCCTAGAGTTTTGCTTATAAGCCTTTGCTTATAATTGTAGGAGTGTTTCTTTGTACGCGCATGTTCCCTTTTACTGCTGTCTCATACATCGGGTACCTGTGTGCGTGCCCGTGTGCATGTGTGCGCGCGCGTGTGTGAATAAAAATGCAAATGAAGGAAGCGCATGCGGCACTAGTGAGCCGTTTCACAGGTGTACAGGTTCTCTCCACTTGACTTCGCAATCTAACTTGCATTGTGATTAAATGTTGTCAATGAATAGTCAATGGTAGTTAACCAAACTATAGTCCTATGCATGGCAATATTACACTGGGAACGGAATAAAGGACTGACGCAGGGAAAGATGTGATCACATGGCTAAGAAATAAAACGAAAAGTTGACTTAGGTACACTTTAAAAAAAACGCTCATGCGATCTTCGTTCCACGTGCAGCACATAAAAGAAGGAACAACGAAGGTATACTCTGAAAGGGAAAATACGTTTAATATAAATGCCCACGGTTGAGACGTGTGCATTAGAGCGAGAATAAAAATAGAGGTATGAAAAATCGGGATAGGGTGAGCAACTTCATTAATATTCCATCCCCGAACAAGACCAAGTTCAACCTTACGCTTTCAATTCCGCGACGTCAGGGTAGCTGTCCAGGACGATACAGTAAACTTGCCGTCACCAAAATCCAGCACCATCCACTTACCGCAAAGAAAAGTCGCAATACCATATTTCTCGCTCATTCGCTCGCACCTTTTCTTTTGTTTTCCCACTTCTCTTCTTCGTGCGGAGGCTAAAAATCTGTCACAGCAGGGTAAGGATGAGCCTATGCAAATCGCGCCATTCTCGGCAGCACGCAGCCTCATTTCGCCATGTAAATGAGCCAATCAACTTGGCAATTAGCAGCAGCGCCGCACCAGGTTGGACTAAAGGCTCCGCGGGGAAACGTGCTTCGCCGCGCCAGGGAACTTCAACGCAGGGTTTTTTTTCCAACGGCCCGATGGAATGGAAGTTTCGTTACGTTATGACACACGTATAACGTTCGAAGCGCCGGAGGCGCGAGTGCGGTCGATGCTCGCAAGATGGGGTGACGCGATTGTCAATAACGGCTTCGACGTTCCGCCGGTGAAATGAAATAACGTGATGGGCGTGATGAAGCGAGCGCGCGGCCAGGTATATGAGGCACACTGAGTGTGCCTTGGTAACTGTGGGTAAATTACCTTCTCGGAGCTCGTGTGTTACAGGACGAACGGTGAAACCAAGCGGCAAAATGCTCGCTTTCATTGGCGGGGTCTTGAAGCGAAGTATTGTTTGGCGAGAGAGCCAGGGCTATTGCAACGATAGGTATTGTTTCATGATTCTATCTTCCCCTGAACTTCTAAGATATCTGATATGTGACAATGGTGCTGACGATGCCAATGTGTTAGGAACCAGCTCTCACCGCGCTCGTCAGGACCTTTAGTAACAAAACGCGATGATAATTCTCTCCATTCCCTTCCCGGCGCTTTTGTGTGAGTTCCGGTCGCACCCGCGAGCAGCGTTGGCGCTGCGCCGTTAGCACCAAATTATCTGTGACCCTATCCCCATGCTGGCGAGTTCGTTAAGACCCTCGCCGCTAAATATAAGCTGCAGAGGAGAAGCAGCGGGTGCATCAAGAGCCACAAATGGGGGAGGAACTGAAGACTACAGGTATGGTAGTGCTCTTCGCCGGCAATATCAACAAGGAGTACTCCGATCTTTAGCGCTTTGCTATGAACAGCGATAGTAGAAGCATAAAATTCACAAGAAAACGTGAGTGAGTGAGTGAGTGAGTGAGTGAGTGAGTGAGTGAGTGAGTGAGTGAGTGAGTGAGTGAGTGAGTGAGTGAGTGAGTGAGTGAGTGAGTGAGTGAGTGAGTGAGTGAGTGAGTGAGTGAGTGAGTGAGTGAGTGAGTGAGTGAGTGAGTGAGTGAGTGAGTGAGTGAGTGAGTGAGTGAGTGAGTGAGTGAGTGAGTGAGTGAGTGAGTGAGTGAGTGAGTGAGTGAGTGAGTGAGTGAGTGAGTGAGTACTTGGACGACATCGGAGTGATTTAAGGTTTCCCGCCACTAACTATGCCGCCCCCAAACAAATGCTGCAACACCTACTCACTTTACTAGATGGTTTATATTAATCGATTCTTATGTGATCAGGGGTTTATGCAGGATTCTATCCAGGGCACGGGGGTACGAGTACAGGAAGAGCGCTCTGACTGTTGGGATGGTATCAAGATAGCGCAGCAAGACATGTACACAAGAAGAAACGAAGACGAAGACACGCTCACATTCAACAATAAAAAAACTATTTCCGGGATTAGTCGTACTTATACACCCAAAATACTCCGTCTTCCTGCAGTCTTCAGGAAGGAAACGTGGGATACGGAGCGGATGAGGGTGAGCGTGTCACGGGCTCTTTCGGGGGTTGGGGGGAGGGTAGTCTAGGGGGGTGTTTTGGGGGGAGAGGGCTACAATAAACACAATGAAAGAACAGTGATGCAATTGAACTATTACATTGTGAAGTTATGCTAAATATTCTCCAAGAGATCGCACTGCTGCTATAATGAATATTCGCAAGAATTTATGAAAATCAGTGTTGCAGTCTATTTTTTTCGCAGTATTTTAGATTGAATTAGTTTCACGCTAGTGTGTGAGAGATAAATCGATTTCCAGCTTAACCGTGTAGTCGTAGGAAACTCACCCTCATAAAAGGAACTGGGAAATAACATATAAGAAAATTTGCTTTTCCGCTTCCCAACATGCCGCAAGAAAAAAAAAAAAGCAATGACACTACGAGTCACAAAAGTTCCTATCTTTTTAAGCTGTCCTCTCTCGTAGGACCCTATACACAAAAAATAAGAAAGATGTGAAAGCGGCACGCTATTAATTATCAGACCGAGGCACTTGAGCTCGTATTGCAACCGCAAGTGATCCGTCATTAAAAGTAACGTAGTTAAGGGGACGCTCAGAGACATAAAGGATCAGCAAGAATAAAGAAAAAAAAGGAAGAAAAGTGGAATGGCCTCTTGCCATCAAGTAGGCGAGGGACGCCCCTGTAACGAACACGCTAATTGGGTTACGGGGCAACGCGCCGTAAAGTAGCAGAATGAAGAAGTCGTAATAACAGAAGCAAAAACTGCAAGCTTCAAGCAGCAAATAGTAAAGCCACTGCGCTCGTTAGGAGGTTAGGATAGGAGCAAAAGGAAAGAGTGGGAGGGGAATCGTGGAGTGCGAGAGTTTGCAGGGATGACAACGGATATATGCTAAACTGGTCCGACCCATCGCTCGCCATTCTCCCGTGCTCTTTTTCAGCCCAGATATATTTGTTGGTTGTATAGTGTGCGAAGCTGCACGTTGGCTCAATTTCCCTTTTTTCCTTCTTCTACTTTCGAACTTTCGCCCATGCTCTGCGTGGGTCCAGTGTGGGTCCACTTTTTACTGTTTTCCTGAGCTGGGCAGTGTTCGCCTTTGCCACCGAGCAGTATTCGTCAGCATGATTCGCCGCTAGTCGACGTGTAGAGAGACTCAACGTATATGAGCGGATGAATGGAATGATCAGCGTTGAAGAAGGGTTCGTCTAGGTATGCAGTAAAACGAAGAAGGCGCATGCTGAAGATAATGATATAATGAAGGAGAAGAAGAAGTTGACCTGGACGGAGTTGTAGTAGGAGAGAGAGAAATAACACGAACAAAAGAGCGAAAAGCTTTTTCGGTGGGTAAGGTGGGCAGTGCTAGGAATTAAATGCGACGGAATGCTTCAGGCGCGTCAAATGTCGAGTGGCTGCGTTTTGAAGCGGCCATCGATCGTATGTTAAACATGGAAGTCGCGTAACGATAGATTATACTTCTAAGTCATAACCGCCTGCAATTCATCGCCCCTGTGACTGAAGTTGGCACTGTGCCACAACTTTCGAGCAGTGCTCAACGAGAAGTTTCAGAGCAGCTGTTCGAGGCTCTGTGCTTTGATCGCCTAGGATAGTGTTGCAAGACGTGCATTATTTCACTTTCCTGCCTCTCCTTCATTATGGTGGGTTAATGAAGAAGCATTAAGCTCATTTCATTATTATTACTGTTGGTTTGCCACGTGATGATAGGCAATTCTGCAATTCGAATGAAGCATGGCTACATCTTTGTCCGTGGAAAGGAAGTATCCCATACAATAATTATGCCTCGTACAAGCTCAACGCCTGTGAAAGACATACCAGTTTGTTGCAGTAAGCGCCAATGAAACGCCCTGCAACGTCAAGGTTTAACACACACACACACACACACACACACACACACACACACACACACACATACCTCATAAATAAGGAAACGACCTGTAGTAATATGTATCATATGTACTGAGGACAACAACAACAACAGCCATAGCAACAAAGGCAGCAGTACAAATAAAAAGTCAACATATTTTTAAAGAAGGAAAGCACTTTCAACTGCGAAGCATTTCTTAGCGAACCTTTGGCACTTTGAGCGCTTCTATCTATCTATCTATCTAGCCGCCTACGTCTGGGTGCTCTCACGATCGACTCCTTAACATGGTGTTGACCAAAATTGGCATTAGAGGGTAAGAGGATTTGACGAATACGACTGTCGGGTCATGACATTCATAACGTCAAAATCCTGTCGCGTACGTCGCCAAACCCTTTCCTCCAGACACGTGTGGCACATAGCCGTTTACCACGGCCCGCGATGTACGGGTATGCGCCACAGGTGATTGACAATTTATAGCGACCCAGGGACGGCGAGAACAGACATTGGTAATTTACACGCGAAAGCATTAAGAAAAACCGACGTCGGCAGCGTTGTCCCGACGAATACAAATAATAACAAACACGACCGCAGTGGGAATCGAACCCAAGTGTTCTGCGGGGCAATCAGGTATTCTACCACAGAGCCACGCCAGGTCTGTAAAGTGGTTTGGAAAAACAGCCTATGCAGGCGTAATGTCGGTGCAACGTCAGCAGTGGTTGTGGTGCTGGCTACCTAATTTTACAAGAAAGCAATAAACACTACATATGTACGCCTACGATACAGGCGTCATATCATATGAACGTATGTGGTTCCAGAGCTGGCACCGCTTTTATAGCAGTCTAATAAACATTACATTCAAACATTCAAACAGTACAAACAGCAAGCAATATTGAAGCATTGCTCGACCCCGCAGGAATACATTAACGAACGTTACGTATGATATTCACATGAATGCCCCATATAGTGCACTTAGTTTCGATAATACTGACGTATGTACTCTAACGGGAAGGCGACGTTACGTCGCACCATAAGCTATTCTTTAAACGCCAGTGTTGTCGACGTGCCTGGTAAGCCCACAATGTGCACATAGCTATTACACTTACAAAAACACGTCGACCTACCACCTCGTAACGCTTGGCTCAGAGCCCTAAAATACAGCATAGAAGTACTCGCTGGCTGCTTCGCATTAAACCGATACCCACAACGCGTGGGATCTGCCGAATTTTTTTGATCAAGGTGTCCATTCGCAGATGTGGATCATATAGCGCGAGCGCATCTGCGACTACCGTCCAACAATGGCGATCTGTCCTGATAATATCTGATGTTTTAGGTGCCATAACCACGATATGATCACGAGGCACGTCGTAGAGGAGGGCTCCGGAAATTTATACCATCTGACGTTCTTTAACGTGCGCTGACATCGCAGTGTACTCGGACCTCTGGCATTCCGCATCCATCGAAATGCAACCACTACGTCCAGAATCGAACCCCCGATCTTCGGGTCAGCAGCCGAGCACCGTAACCGCTGTACCACCGAGGCGTACGATGCGATCAGTCCTAGAAACGTGTTGAAAGCTGGTAGCGAACATTTATGCACGACATCACCGCGGGATGATAATAAACATCTTAAACCAGCAATGCATGCGATCGGACGTGATCAGCGCCGGTTTCAGACGCGGCATGCCTCGACGAATATTAATAAGTTGACCTTTCGCGTGCCCAGGAGTTGTTCCGGAAAGACTCGTTCACAATCAACTGCACCCTTCGCCGTCTCAGTACATGCAGGTCGTTCCCCCTATACCTTAATGGCTAAGTAATTACCGAATGTTCGCGAGTTGCCAGCGCTCATTAACTGCCCCGATGTACTCAAGTCGAGAGTCCGCCGGCTATCACGCAATGATGCGCAGCTATCCATCACGTCTCCAACCTCCGCCATGCGACGGGACGGGCGTGGAAACGATGTTCATTCAAAGCAAACGCCCTGCGTGCCTCGGCCCGTGTGACGCCCTGTTTGTGTGGATCAGTACACAGCATTGCGAAAGCTGAACGAGCACGAGCGAAGCTCCGCCTGCGTTGTATACAGTGTCACACGTAACTTGCGCTAAGGCTTAAAATTTACATGAATGCCACCTAGCTGGAGTGAACAGAGGCGAAGTTGTCTGGTAGAAAGTCGGGCTATTTTTAGTTTTTGTTGTTGTTGTTGCTTTATCTTTGTCAGAGCGGTGAAGTATTCTTTTAAAATATAGTTTTGTTGAATTCGTGGTAAAACATTGATTTATGGTTCAAGCGATTAAGACCAACAATATATATATTTTTTTCACGCACTGCAACCCCAACTAGTGGTTATGGTGCTCGACTGCTGACCCAAAGGTCGCGGGTTAGAATCCCGGCCGCGGCGACCGCATTTCGGTGGAGGCAAAATGCTAGAGGCCCGTGTGCTTATGTTAAGGTGCACATTAAAGAACTCCAGGTGGTTGAAATTTCCGAAGCCCTCCACCATGACGTGGCTAATAATCATATCATGGTTGTGGGACGTACGGGCCCGACAATTTATGTTCTTATTATTACTAACCTCAACACCTGTAAGCAACTGCACCACAAGCAATTTTAAAGTACACTATTGTACTTCGTCCGTTCTGGAGAGGTACAAGTGCTCAAGTTAGATACGGTCAGACTTTAAGTTCTTTATAATTAAATGTTTTCAATTTCCTTCGATAATTATACAACTGCAAGCCTAACAGGCGCTGCCAAAACCTATGACGCCAGCGTCATGATGACGCCATAAATTTCAATAACACTTGTTGCGTCTTCTGCACCTTTTTAACCTCTACTTCTGGCGATGACTAGGACAAATACACGTGAACAAAAAGTCAGATTTTATTCGAGCGAAAGATTAATAACTGCAGTAATTATTAATTAGAAATCGGTTTTCTAAGCTATTCACAACTAAAACTGCCAATCCAGTGCAACACAGCGCCACTACAGTCCGAGTCGCCCTCCGAAAAAATAAAAAAATAATAAAAAAATTGTGGGGCATTAGGTGTCAGAACTACGATATGATTATGAGGTAAGCTGTGGCACGTGGGATAAGTGAGTGTTAATTTTGACCTACCCCATCTTCTTGAACATGTACATAAATCTAAGTACGCGGATTTCCTTGTATTTCGCCTCAAACGAAATCACCGTGACCGGAAATCAAACCGGCATCCTCGTGCTAGCAGCAAAACACCACATCCACTAAGCTACGATGGCAGCAGGTGATACGTTGAGTATTACAGGGTTACAAGCAAGAGTCCTAATGCAAGCGGCGGCGCTCAAGCGTCGGTAGTGCTGCACAGAACTATCGGGACGCACTTTAATTCCTCGGGCGTCAACGCGAGTGAGCGGCGGGCAGGTATTCCCGTGACGTCTGCGAACGGTGTGCGTGTCATCACTGGGATTGATGGCGGGCCTGAGAGCCGTGCCGACCAGCAGGCAGTCGGGAAGACCGACCTGGAACACCCACGAAGAGGTCAGCGTGGCGCGCCGGCGTCTTCGGCGCGGCAGTGGATGCTCCCTCGGCGAGAAGGCACCCGTGGAGCCCTTCATCTTATGCCCCTCTCCCGCCTTTTGATGAGAACCGCCTTCCGGTCGCGCGGAAAGATGCGCGTTACGCCAACGTTCATGGGTGTGAACGCGTACGCCTAGCGATTCTCTCTTTAAAGCGAGGCCAGCCGTAGTCGGGCGTATCTGAGCGGGTCATTGCTCGTGGACCATCGTTGTATATACCACTGTTGCAAATGGACTATGCAGGAAGAAGAGAGAGAGAGAGAAAGATGGAAGGATGCGTGGATGGATGAATGGATGGATGGATGGGCTCTTCAACAGAAACTAGAGACGACTGCATGACGACATGGATTGGCATGATACTCCAGATGAATGTGACAGCGAGTTAAATGATACGCGCAGAACATACAGCACTTGGCATACGCATGCCCTAACATAAGAGTTTTGATATCTCACATTCAGGTAAGTGCCACTCAGAAGCTAGGGCACGTTGAGCAGCTGAATAGAAACGCGGTAAAGACGAGACAGTGATGCCTTTTTCCGCATACGCATTGTGCCCCTCTAGGTGGCAGTTGCCAGCTTGCTCTCTCCCTCTTTTCTCTGTGTCCTTGTGTATCTATGTGTATGCAAATCAAATAAATAAATAAATAAATAAATAATTTGTTCCGTGCTACAATGCTTTCTTTACCTGCTCAACTAAAACACGAGCCATGAACTAACGTGCTCGAATGCCATTTGGTACAACGCGTGGATCGTCCTGACGCCGTCCTAGCCGCGATAAGTCCGTGCTTGTCCTTGTCGTCTTACTCGCCTTTGTGTTTTTTTTTTTGCGTTGTAGTTATTTCAAAAGATGTTCAAACACTCACAACTTGCCACCTTAACCCTAAAAGACATAAAGCGACAAAGTGGAGATTGAGGGGTCGCCTTCGAGAAGACGATGACAAGAAAATAGAGTGCGGCATCCAAACCTGTCAAAGGAAATGGCTTTTTCTAAATTCCTGCTCAGCTTCGAAGAAATGAGTTTCTATATTAGAAAGTTCGGCTCGTGTCTGTGGCTAATAGAGTGCGTTTGCGGTCACTTTTCTCATTAGTAATTTTTTCTTTTATTTATTTATTTCTTTATTCTAGTGCTGCAGATTAACTTCTTAGCAAGAAATTCTCACCTACTCTGGGTATTCTGACTTTAGAATTGAGATTATACGCTTGTAGCTTATGTCGCGACCTGTGAACTACTCTCATGCACTCTATGATGTTTTAATGCCTTGTTCCCTCCAGAGTGTTCTCCCTTATACTGCACGTTGGTGAGAGCGAAGGCGCACATAGCCGGCGCCAACATCACCTCATATATATGTGTTCAGTAAATGACAATAGAGATTATAATTTTTTTAATAAACGAAAACAAAACATGCATTGCAGATAATGCGTAGACAAATACGACGACATACAAAGTCAAATGCACTTGTAACGTCACCGCCCGTGCCGAGATCAAAATGCTCTACTGTACGCTTTTCCATCGGCGTCACATTTCACGTATTACTCACGACTGCTGTGTGCCTCACCTATCTTCCTTTTTTTTTTCTTTTTGAATACATAACCGAGACATACATTTCCATACACGGCAGTGTTGAACTCTCTTGTCTCCTGCGGCAGACGGCAGAGTGATACGCAACACTGCGGTCGAATCTACGGTATGGTACACAGTAAGAAAACCCATCAGTCTGGCCCGGCTTCCACGCACTAATGGAACGCGTCGCTTTACCGTCGGCCACGGCGAGCTCACGAACAGGCCTGGACGTCTGTCCAATGTACACCACGGGGTGTGTAGTATGTAAGTGCTCGTAAGGTTGGATCCGAGCAAACAGCAAGAAGAACTACAACAAAATCAACTCGCTCCATCATGACTTATGCATGCTTCTTCGGCCCCGACTGCCGGCTTCCTAATAGCTCTATCCGTGCAAGCAGAAGGGTAAAGGTCACTGGAGTTCACACCGGACAGATGAGTCAAGAACGACGGCCTAGAGTTTATTCGCTGTTGCGTACATGTAATGTACCTTGGACAACGCCCTCACTTACTGTAGGGCCTGCATATATGCATAGCGGTACGGGCCTTGTAAACCCTGGCATACAAGAAAGAAAGAGGAACTCTATGGCATGGTATACAAGTGTAGGTGGGTATACTTGCATGTTTATTCAAATTAAAATTAACTGCCATGGTTTTACGTTCCGAAACAGCGATACCATTATGAGGCACTCGGTATAGTTGGGGACTGCGCATTAATTTTTACCGATCCGGGGTCCTTTTACGTGCACCTAAATCTAAGGACACGTATCCCTTCTGCACCTCGCCTGCGTAGAAATACGTCCGCACCGGCCTGGTAATCGAACCCGCGTCTTCGAACTTAGCAGCCCGGCGCCTTAGCTACTAAGCTACCGAGTCGGGTTCTTTTATTTGTCTGTTGATATACATCAAATTGCGCAGAAAAAGGAAAGCACATAACAGACGAGTAGCGACAGAGAGGCAGCGTATACACGTGTACGCGTGTACTGATGCGTAGTCAACGCAGGTCGCTGCTTTTAAGACAGGTTCATGAGGTTCCTCGTGAGACTATGTCGTAGGTGCAGATGCAATGTGAAACTGCAAGGATAAATTACACAAGTTACGGCAAAGATGAAAAGAATATAACATTGATTCGTCCACTATGGCTGCCATTCGGGCACACTGCCATTCGGGCCGATAGCCACAGTGCAGCAAGAACCGTAGTGGAGTATCGACGTTTAACTTAAATCGCCTTAGTCGACACTAGCGGATAAATACGGGTCTAATCAAATTTACAGATGCTCAAATGCCTAGCTCTTACACGATTCGAAGTGACGACCTACAGAACGCTGCCCAAGCGAACGTGTACAGCGTTCTGTAGGTCGTCACTTCATTAACCCACACTCACATGAGCAAAATAAATCATCATATACTGTATGGTTCTTTAACAAAAACGCGCATTAATTCCAGCCGGAGGCTGTTATAAGATTCTCATTAAAAATGCGGGTGTATGTACATGGTGATCCGGGAAAAGGTTTATTGACCTGTAATGGACTCGTACACAACGATAATGAAGCGCTTAATTAGTTCTGGCAAGCGAACGAACGAATAGTAAGTAATATACGGCCCCTACTGAACAAATCCCGCACGTTGATTCTCGTCACTCCGTATACAATCGAGGCGTTTCACCGAAGCCTCTATTCCGTAACACCGCTACGTTCGCAGGCCGGTCATTGTACTATATAGATATACGCTTAGCAGCTATTGGCAAAGCCTCCCGTGCTTTCGTATACCGGCGAACTGAAACAAAACTCCGTTTCACTTGAAGCCACTATTTACTCAAAGTTTTGTCAGACAACAGTGCGACCGCACTTCGTGAGAGTTCGCTTAAAACACGGACCCTTTGCGCCAGCAGGAGAGGGCTAAAACGAGTCGTGAACCGCAAAGCGTAGGCAACACAATGTTTCGTTGCTGAAAAACGAAAAACAAAACAAAGAAAAAAAAGACTTGCCGAAGTTCGCGGAATACTCGCGGTTAACAGGTCGAAAGAAAAACACTTTGGAGCAGAGTACGCACACAGTGAATCGACGAAGCGGCACAGGCTATGTAAACACACACTCTGCTGAGTGTGTAAAGTAATAAAAAAAGACGTATGCCAGCAAAAAGAAAAACAGGATTGAAAGGAGAACACTCCTTTACGCACACGCTGCAGCCTGCGAATAAGTGATAGGTGAAGCGCGTTGTGCGGGTCTTCGCGTGACACATGGTTTGGACCGATCGAATATACGCCTACACTATATGCATAAACTCGAACGCAGAGTGAATACCGGCTGCTATTGCTCGCACTAGCTCACAACTCTGTTTATATGGCAAAAAAAAAAAAGAAAAATACTAAACGAAAACGAGGATCGTCCTATACCGCTGCATCACCCGCATGCATTTTATGCATGCCTGCATATATAGACCTTTAACACAGAGTAAAAGAAAGAAAAACAAGCCAGCCGTCACTGCAGATGCGCAACACTAAGCCTCGATATATGCGTGCAGAAGCGGGAGCTAGGAACTTCGAACCAATCCACAGTGTCGGTAGGAGTAGGAGCACACGCACTTGTTGATTCTAGTCATACTAATACGCGGCTTCAGTGAATTCGCTCGTTTCAATTAGCTCTTTTAACAAACGCGGATGTCCCGAAGTCATCCCTACTACATGCTTCTAAATGTTAGCTAAAACCATCGACTTAGTAAGAAGGCCGAGCTCGCTTTTATGAATACGCTTTAGTAGCGTGCGCGTGCACGCAGCTCAAATCCGAGGACTCGCGTTCAGCGATTGTGCACGGAATTAAAGCCGGGATCCGGGTCGTAAAAGTTGCAGAAAGGCGTGAACACAGGATCGTCCCGCGGAAGGAAAGAACGGGGCGAACGCAAGCGCCCCGAGGGTTATACGCATGCACGAGCGATACTTTTTCATTTGTTTCCATGTGACGTCGGCATGCAGCGTTGAGTTTTGCCGAGTTGGCAGGGAGTAAACAGAGCTGTTTACCTTTCATCTTCCAACTGAGGAAATGTACAGCGCAGGCGCAGTGTGAAACTCCCACGCGCAGCGCCGAAAGAGTATACAGAACGTGCGTATATATCTTCCACATTTCTTTTTTATTATTATTATTCTATGCGCGTTTCCTTTCCTCGGCATTTCGTTTTCCTTCTGGCCCAGCGTGCCGCTGCATCGCGAAAGCTTTACCGTTTATTTGAGAAGCGGGAAGCCATGGATACAATCGCTTCTGAGTGAAGTACCCGCTGCGTGCGGCATTTCTAGATGCGTATATCGACGCGAAATGATTTATAAATAAATTGGAAGTATTTTTATGGACAGTCATGTGGACGCTGCCTGAAGGCAAATAATAGCGGGAACGCAGCAACAGTGACGAGTCAGCCTGGAGGGTGCGAACGGACTTGGATAAGCTCAAAAATGAAACGGGAAAAGAATTTTGAGAACGCGCCTCGCGGTCGGCGTGTTTATTTATTAGAGCATGGTCAGCTTCCCGTTAAAAATGAAAGAAAATAAAAGAATAAAAATATCTTAGTGGTTAATTGATTGCTTTAATGAGGGAGTTTGTTTGCATTTGAATACAGTGGATGCGACGGCATAAATAAGAACGACACCCATAAGTGGTGGCCTCGATCACAGAGTGATGTGTTTATTCACCCATTGATTGTTTGGTTGATTAATTGATGGACTGATATTAATAAGGGAGAGGAGATGAAAACAGGAGATGGCGCTACGGAGAGAACTTTAGCACTGGAACACAGCCCATGGGTGCTTTCATGTTTTTTGGTCACGTGGTCATATAATGACGTAGCAATTTTTATATTAACGACAATATTTAACACCATGCGGTGTTAAGCTCAAGGGCTACGAAGAATTGTTGGCACTCCTGTCCGTGCGTTTCAAACTTCAGGCTCACATTCCCTATACAGTGAAGCTTCTTGGAAGCGTTGCTGGAACCCCTTTCCACAAGCACAGCGTGCACAACAAGCACAACAGCAAATATTTTATGCTTAAGTTTATGGCGGAGGCGCCAGCCTCGTTCAATATTGATTGCGCATCGCTTCGTAGAGACTTACATCGAAACTAAACGCAATAAGTGAACAGGAAAAGCAGAAAATTTCGGTACGGGTGGACATTTCTTGAGCATATATAGAGTTTAGCGATATAGAGTCATTTTTAATTAAGCAAGATAACTATGTTCAATAACACTTCGAACTTTACATTCTTTCGCGCAGCGCTGATGAGTTTACTGCGCATTACGGCGGACACGGGCAGAACACTCACGTTCTGTCCGAAACAAGAAAGTTGAATAAATGACCAAGTATACGCTGAAATTGATTTCAAATGTAAAAAGGTTCTCATCGGCATCCGTCCGGGTGCTGTTCCAGGCATCTGAAAATGGATGGACGCTCCGATTTGAACAATGCGCTCCGTCCCAGGCCGGAGCCACGATTCATTACCCTGTCATTAGCCCCGGATGTGAATTTGCGTCAAAACTAGCGCTCGTATCGTTGGGGTCGAAAACGCTCTCGCTTTTTTCTCGACGCCTCATCGTGACAAATAGCGGCGATGTAGTTCTGCCGTTGCACTCGGTACACCGGATGCACGAACGAAAAAAAAAAAAAAAACAAGAATCGACAAATTAATGCTCTCCCGCTTGATGCGAATATTATAATAATATCTGGGGTTTTACGTGCCAAAGCCCCGATCTGATTATAAGGCATGCCACAGTGGAGCGCTCCGAAAATTTCCACCATAAGGTGTTTGTTACTTGATTTTATTTATATTTAATGTATATATGGAGAGGTTGGTGCCAGTGCATGGCGCCGGCTACTCCTCTTGGGCAATGATTGCCGTAGCGAAGTAGAAAATAAACGCAAGGCTATACAAAGGCACATAGTACAGCACTCAGTCACAGTTCTTCAATAGAATATTGTGTTCCTTAACGTGTACTGACATCGCGTGTGCAAGCGTCGCATTGATTTTTCTGCTGGCTTGTTATACTTTTCACAACGCCGTTCGTAAAACAGCTTCGAGTTTCGAGAGGAAGCCAATACATTGAGAGAAGTCAAACACCAAACCGCGTGCTTGCCGTTGCAGTCACTGAGAATGGCAGAGACCTAATACGCGCCTAAGTGCAACGTCACAGGAACTCCCCTCAGCAAGCTGGAAAGCCTGGTTCGCACGAGCTATACCTTATATAAAACGCGGGCAAGGCATTATTTCAGGTTATCATGCGACGGCAACGCCCAGTTCGAGGTAATAATACACACGCCGATGTGCCCCGCTTCAGAAGCGTTTAATCGGTTCCTCTCCAGCACCTGCTTTGCGTGAAGCTAGCTGGCCCGGGCCTCCAAAACGTTAGTTCACCGATGAGCCGTGTAATGGGTCAGAGGGCACAGCGGGCTCGTGCGGAGAGCGGCGCCCGAGACGCGTAAAAGCGCGGCCGGCAGTCGTGACACCGTCGTGAGCAACGCCCGGTATTTAGTGTTGCCGCCCTGTCTTTATCGTGATTGGTGCAGCAGTGAAGCCGAAAGCGGAGGGCCCACGACACCCACCTTCGGCGACCCTCCCGATACACCTGATCAGAAGGGAAGGTATCACTGAATCTACGAGTATGCCCCGTTATAAAGTTACCACCACGGAAGTAATTAACTGAATAAAATTTGATTAAATGATGTTTTATTGGTTGGCTCTGGCTGTCTGGCGTGCCCGCCTGCCTGTGTGACCGACTGACTGAATGTCTGAATGATTATTTGCCGCCTCTCTGTCCATCTGGCTGACCTATAGTCGCCGAATAACTGACTATCTCATTGATTGATTGATTGATTGATTGATTGATTGATTGATTGATTGATTGATTGATTGATTGATTGATTGATTGATTGATTGATTGATTGATTGATTTGTGACACCAAGGATGCCAGGGGTCACGAGACAACCCATAAACGAGGGCTTCAGATTGAAGTTTAGGCAATACACTCGAACAGAAGTGTGCGGGCGTCCTTTACATGCGTTTGCTTTTGGAAGTCCGAATACGATTGCATCAGCAACCTTGCGCTCGGCTTCCGAACGTTGAAGCCGCAAAATCCTGTGGGCTGCAAAAATGAACACAGGAAATGGTGATCCGTGAATGTTCATTCACCAGCAACTTCAGGACGCGAATTGACACAATCGGCTCAAATCTATCCTGAATGCACCCAAGACACGGCATGCGCGCATATCAATGGAATTTATGCGAACAGCGCTCTCCTCACGCCACCTCAAGTACTCGGGATGAAACTCGTGCTCCGAAAAGATTATTCGGCTCCGGTCGTTAACAATCTGCTAACAGCGGCCGGTAAACAAATTATTCACACGAAGTTTTAGTACGTCATTAGTAATTTCCGAACACAGGTCCTTGCCTCCCTTGCTTTTACCCTCAGGTTCCCATCATCACTTGTCACAATCTAGACGTTTGAAATGGCAACTGCGATGGGTAGTCAACTTCGCCATATCCGCTAAGGACCGCGCGTGTTTATCAGAGGTTGTCTCGCTCTTTCTTTTTTTCTTTTTTGTTTTGTTTCGCTTAATCAAAAACTCGCGACGTCCAAATGAAGCGAGAATACGTTTGCCATGCACTCTGGGAGAAATATCAGAAGCGCACTCGGAACGTTCACGAGACACGATCAAACATACGGACGTGTGGAAACATATGCTTAGCCTATGAACTTGGTTCGACAGATAACGTCTATCCATTAGCGGCGAGCGCTTCCCCGTTAATTCCACGCTTTCGCCGGTTTGTCGGTAATGCGACGCGAAATGTAAGCGATAACCACGCAGCTACGGTGTTGTTTCAGGCTGTCGAAGTGCGCAGCTCTGTATATTTGGAAAGCTCGTGAATTCGGGAGCTCACGCGGTCGCCCCACCGATAATTACTGCCGGTTGTTCATGTCTCGAGTTGTTAGAAGCGTTAGAATTCTGCAAAGATGTGTGTGTGTGTGTGCGTGTGCGTGTGCGTGTGTGTGTGTGTGTGTGTGTGTGTGTGTGTGTGTGTGTGTGTGTGTGTGTGTGTGTGTGTGTGTGTGTGTGTGTGTGTGTGTGTGTGTGTGTGTGATAATATACGTCGACAAACTGAGGTAGGAAATAGCTGCTTATTGATTTAATAAAATACTCTTAATTGTAGGACACTTCGGTAAGTGAGCATATTGGCCATTGGTCAGGCTACACTTTGACCCGCAATGTGTACATTAGCTTGACGAAAGGCAGCAACGCCTTTCAAACCTTAAGAAGTGTTTCAAAGCTAGCTCTCTCTTCAGCTGACCAAGGGAATAATGGATACACGGCTTCGCCTATTGTTTTATTTTTTTATAGGATAGAAAGAAATGCTGGCGCACGACTTGTTAATAAGGTGCCAGCTAACCCTATCCCTATAGGCATCCAACAAAAAGTCTTCCTTATCACCCCAAACGTCTCAAAATGACACCACAACGTTACCAAAAAATCAAAAGGTAATACGTGGTACGTACGACGCGCAAGTTAAAGCAACACCAGGACATTAAAGAAATTATAATCACTGCGTCCAGGTAAATTTGCCACGCTGTCGAACCGTTTCAGAAATAACAACCAACTAGCGGATTTTCGCGCCAAACTCATTTTGTCAATTTAACGCCGCACTCGCTTTCGTTATTTGACGCTACTTGCGCAGCACAATTTTTATTATTTTTTTTTTCGTTTCTTCGCCTCCTTTCCCGAAAAACCCTGCTCCCCGCAGAAATCGTCGGACAAAATTGAAGCCAGTGGCGCGAACAGCCGGCCTCATTGTCTCGCGAAGCTCCACAAAGATCGCGTCGTTTCGTCGCCTCACCCCCCCCCCTCACCCTTTCCCATTCACCCTCGTGTTTTCTCATTTGCGACTCTCAAAAGAAAGCGCCCTTTTCTTTTTCAGGTCTGCCGCTATATAAGTAGCCCCGCGCCGACGCAATCTATATTGTCTCCCTCCTTGGACCCCTTTCTTCGTTTCTCTTTTTTTTTTCTTTTTTTTGAAGCTCTGTTGTCTTCTTCACCGCTACCTTCCTTTTTTAATCTCGTACTCATTTTCCCTCTCTCTCTTTCTTCTATGACCCTCCACTCCATGCATGCTGGTCCTGCGGAATCTGCTGCCAAACAGTTAGGCCGCGTAGGGTCCTGTAGTGGAGAGTGCAAAATTTTAAAAAGAAGAAGAAGAGAGAGAAAAAAAATCGCACAAACAGCGGGATTACACACCGCGTTTTCCGCGTTCTAATGCACTAGCGCTTGCAAGGGCGCCTGAACGCCACAGATTTTCCTGAAAAGCACCAAGTTCCAGGTCAGCGAATCATTCGTATATACTACACCACTGTATGCGCGTCTCGATATAATGCGTGTCCTGCGAATCTATATAATATGTACAGTCGTGAGCAATTTGAGCTGGAGCACTGAAACTACCTTTCAAAAGGTCATAGCGGCTAAATGTAGTTGGCAAGCTCAAGAGTGTTCGTAACACGAGTTGTTCAAGCGGAGAGGTATATCTGGGAATTCAATACGTCACATTCCTATGAGTATATTACAAGTAATATATGAAAAAAAAAAGAACCAGCCATGAATTCGGTGTTCCGGCTTGTATTGCTGACGATAGTCCATCATAATATACGCTCATTTCCGTGTTTTCTCAGAAAACACCCCGATTCATGGAATACTGTTCAGACGAGAATTTCTACTTGTTTTAAAGGGACACTAAAGAGAAACAATGAATCGCTTTAGATTGATAAACTGTACTCTGAAAACTGTAATGTCGTTAATTTCACCATCACATGTTCATTAATAGAGGAGCAAATCAAGTTCAAAGTTTCATTGTTGAATTTCGCGCCGAAATCTCCGCGCGTGACGTCACGGATTTCAAAGTGTATTTATCGTATTTTGGCGCCATTGGCTCAAGAAAATTTCCTCAGACTTGGTATGTTAAGTCTACGGCCTCCTCAGACGTCAATGTACTTCATTTTTTTACCGATTAGGAACTGCGTAGGCCCTAGTAGGCGCCGTCAAAATATGTGACGTCATGGCGAATGGTGCGGAAACTTCAAGGTGGCGTCGCCACCCACATTTTCTTTTTGCGCGTTTTCTCGCTTAATAAGTGTCTTCTCGCGGCAAGCGTGGTGTTCTTTTTTTTTTTTTTTGGTAATGTGAAAGAGTGGTTTACTAATACGTGAAAAATCGTTTTGCTCTTTAGTGTCCCTTTAAAGAAATGCGAGAGTCCCTCCGAGTCAGTTTACACACTTCGGTGAGCATGCGGTGCTCGGCAAAATGTCTACATAATGTCTGCCTGTCTCCAGTGCCTTTCAGTTTTTTTTTTAATCTTTATTGTGCTTGTAGTTTCTTTTTTCATGCGAAGAGAGATAGCCGGCACCGACGAAGGTGCCAATATAAGCTATGACGCATATCAGTGTATTAGGGTTAGTGAAATTTCAAAGAAAAAGACAGGCAAGCTCTGGCTACCCTGTGCTTTGGAAGTGAAATGGGGGGGTTGGGGGGGGGTTGTACAAAAGAATTAACGAGAATGAAAGAGTAGACGAGTCAATCAAGGTGCCACAAAGTCATTACCAACATGTCAATGTCCGACTAGCAAACATAAATCCAAGCGAATGAGCATCACAACATGACGTTCAGTTCGGTGTCTTTAAGGAAACACAGCAACCTTGAGGACAGTAAACACAGAAACAAACTAATCACAATGCCAAAGAAAAAAAGGAAGTATGATGACGAACGCATCGAGATGGGGCACACACATGTGAGCGCGTCTTAAGAACCGAACAAACGCGGTATACCCTGCTTACGTGCTGTTCGCATGCTGCTTGCAAGGCATTTCAGATAGCATCTCTTTCTATAAAAGACAGGCGGGATGTGGTGGGCGGCAAACTGGAACAAAGCTGAGGAGGCCGCCGCGATGAGGAGGGGAGATGCGCCCGGGTGCCGGGGCCGTCCGAGAGGTTAACGCTCGCGTAATTTTATACCCGGCAAGCTTAATAATTTGCGCTGACGCCGAAGCAGCGAGTACTTACCGCGCTCAAGCACCGCTATGCCTGTGTTTTCCGGAGGGCGACTCTTGCGGTGGCCTTACACGCGCGGCCGTGCATGGTTTCTTATTAACGCGCTGCATTTTCCACTTGAGAAAAGGAACGAAGAAAATTAACGACCTAGAGCGATGAAGTGGTCTTGTTTCTCTCCGGCGGCGTTACGTGTCATCTTCTTCTCTTATGGCTGTTATTGGAGACCGGTGCTTCCGCGCAACGCCCCGATAATCTTTCTATGCGTTTCTTCTCTTCTTTTTTTTTCCATGTTCGCGTATAACGTTTTATCTGTTTTCTGCATTTGAAGGAGTCGAAGGCTTCGGAAGCGCCAGCGATAGAAGAAGTTATTAAGATAAAAGAAGATAATAATGCGAATGGAACGCGATCACAATGTATCACAGAAGGGAGGAGTGTCTAACACGTCCTGCCTTTGTCCGAGATAAAGATGCAATGCGAACCGGCTTTTGCCCCAAAGTACCGGGCTAATGAATGCGCAGACAGCGTTACGGCCGTTTACTGATTTATTGCGTAACAACCACTATGCTTCTTAAGTACAGTCTGGTCTGACCTCTCTCTCGTTGTTTTTCTGTATTAGTTATCACGGGATATGTGCGTGTGTGTTTGACGTGTTAGAAACAAGTTGCAGCCAGCTTTTGCATTTAGTATCTGTGATGCAGTTACAGAAGCATCAACAACAAAATGAAAGTGCGAAATGGAAGAAGAAATAAACTTTATTAAGAATGGGCAGGCAGAATTGGTTTTGGTGGCCTCAGGTGGAAGAAAATTATGTCACCACGTACACTGAGCGATTACTTGAACATTTCGGACGTCAAATATCGTCCCACGTCCTTTCAACCACGAGCGCGCTCAAGAAGCAAGTGATGAAATTAAGCGAGAAAGAAGATGGGGCACGTTGCATGATTTGCAAAAATTTTTATCGTCACTTCAGAGTAAACGTGTGCGATGGTGTACTGTACAAAGAATGGCTGTGAACGGATGAGCAATAAGATACAGGTGGTGAACCAGAGATCTCTACGTTGGTCTTATTTCTAAAGGGTGGGGATATGAAGATATTTCATTCAAGGAGCGGGGGGGGGGGGGTAGCTGGGACATAGAGGGGTTGATCGGTCACGCACGGGCGGAGAATCCGGAAAGATTGTAATGAACTATTTATAGCTGTCGGTTCTATAAGAGATCACGAACTTCGATGTTTATCTCTGTTTGTGTCGTCTCGAAGCAAACGCTTACTAATTAAAAACAGTTAACAAACCACTAAAAACTGCTTACATCGCAAAGGTATAATTCTCGCATAACAGATGAGTGGACGCACCTGTGTGTGCACACAACGAACTCTTAAAAGAGGTTAGGTGCCGTGGGAACGTAAACTTGGTGATCCTCCCCCCGTCCGTGTCTGTCTCTGTTCAACAATCACGAATTCTTCGGAGCGAAGGCATCAGTGGTAGGCGGCGAATAGGAAAAAGAAAGAAAGAAAGAAAGAAAGAAAGTAAGAAAGAAAGAAAGAAAGAAAGAAAGAAAGAAAGAAAGAAAGAAAGAAAGAAAGAAAGAAAGAAAGAAAGAAAGAAAGAAAGAAAGAAAGAAAGAAAGAAAGAAAGAAAGAAAGAAAGAAAGAAAGAAAGAAAGAAAAAGAAGACAAGTCCAGCTGGAAAGAGAAGCACGGCAATATCTCGGTCGTCACGTTCGGTTTAACGGCCACGCAGCGTTTCCAATGGTTTGGCGTGACTGGACACGCCTCGCCGAACGAAAGCTGTTGGCAGAAATGAACGCGCGTTTATCGCTAACCGTCCGTGCGTGCGGTTAATGTATTTTGCTCGTGCTTTGTAGTCCTCCCCCTGACACATGGGCCGCCCCCATTCCGTCCACAGTACTCGATTTTCCTCCCACTCATTGAGACGATATAATAACATCTCGGGTTTTACGGTGCCAAAACCACGATATGATAGTGAGAGAAGCCGTGGAGGAGGGCTCCGGAAATATATCGACCATATGGTATTCTTTAACGTGCACAGACATAACACAGTGCAGGGGCCTCTTGCACTTCGCCCCCATTGAAATGCGACCTCGGCGGCCGGGAATCGAACCCGCGACCTCGTGATTAGCAGCGTCATACTTCAGCCTGCTAAGCAGCCATGGCGGGTGTCATTATAAGCTGCAGCACTGAAAAGATCGCTTAAAAACAAAAATATATACCTAGCGCGCTGATCCCGAAAGCGGATATTTGGGTACTCTCGGTAAAGAGTACGAGCGAGGGAAACTGCATAAATAAACTTCTAATTTAAAAATTATGTTTCTTGGAGCACACACGTCGGTTCGTTCGTTTATTACGTCTTTCTTCTTTTTTTTTCTCCACTTCACAAATTATCAAACTGCCTTCGAGCGGCCCTTCTAGGCCAACTAAAACGACGTCTCGTAGTTTGAAAAGAAGAAAATCCAAAACGAAAGAATGCACAGAGAAGAAAACGCGCTGATGAGGGCACCTCGCGACACCCGGCTTCTGGGTGACTCTTGTTTTCTTTTCTTTTCTTTTTTTTTTTCAGAAACTGTTTTGCTCAAACCGTACGACATCCTGAAACCCGACGTAAAATTAAAGTGAAGAATGAACGAGAGAACCCTTCAGAAGCTTCGAGCGGATGGCGGTCACTCCGCCCCTCGTTAAAATGTGTCACGGCCCCAAGAGCAGCCCAAGTGTTCGCGGTTCACGAAGTCGTTGAGTAATGGCTTTCTTCAGCGACGCCTCACATCGGAACATTTTCACGTTAACTTTTGTTCTTTTTCTTCGAATGCTTGAGCTCGCAGGCAAGACTGCGGCACACGTGTAAAGAAGTGCCCTGAAGACCACACGTATACGCAGGCCCCACAATTTATACTTTACCGATGCTCTTCGCATCAGCCTTATAAGCCAAGCACATCTACACTTCCATAAACGCAGGCGTGGTTGGTTGTAGGCAGATGGAAATGCAGAATGCGAAATATGAAGAACGAAACAAGGTCATCCTTGTGATTGCTTGACGAATGGATGGCATATACATCTAGCATGACCCGAGTTTCAGCCTCATGAAACGCGAAAAGTGGCTGTCTGCGTCGGCGTCAACACACAGTGATGGAAGATATCATCATCATAGGATGATGTCATCTTGTGACGTCCGTACAACGTTATCATGACATCATTTTGTCTTGTCGCAATTGATTGGGTGGAAACACTGACAATGGCTTTCGCTTTCGAGTCGTCTTAGGCGAATGCGTAAGAGAGCGTGTGGTTTTTTTTTATTATCTCAACAAACTTTAAAGGCCAGTTTCCAGCTTAAATGTGGTTTGTCTTCGCATAATCGTTGCCAGGAAACTTACTCGAGTTCCTTTTTCAGTTTTTTTTTCTTTTTCGCACCTATTTATAAACCACTCGGCCAGCTTACTCGCCCATGATTCTCGGAGCTTACGCTCCGCACAGCGAATTGTCATTACAGCGCAGACCATTGCGTCAATAAGCCCAGAGCGAAATTTCGTAACCGTGGCCTCCGAATAAGCTTGAACCGACACCGAGACGCGGTGTGTATACGACACTACTCCACGAGCGAAGCCAACGTTCACGATAATACGCGATGGAAAGAAAGCCTCCTCCGCGGCGGGGACAGACGAGAGCTTCACTTAATGACTCGCGCCATCCGACCTGTTTCCTTTGTGTCGCTATCGCAGCCAGTGGCGCCTACGTCCTACAAACACACACACAGGCACATACGCAGGAGCTCGTTTGCGCTGACCCGAGGTCCGAGCCGGTGTATATCCCGACCCCGGGCCCGTTGTCGCTGGCGTTGTCGGTGGCGAGACAATCGGTATAACAACTCTGGGTCGTGGAAGCAACAGTAGCCGCACTAGCGCGAAGCAGTTACATGTATATAGCGCGCGGTCTGGCCTGCTGCTATCACGCGACAATCAACCCATCGGCCTGTACAGCTGCAGTGGCATTGCGTCGTGATGAGGTTGGCACCGGGGACCGGATAGTTTGCTAATGGAGTCATAAGCACGCGGAAAAGGAACGCTGGCTATGCTGCGGAAGATGTTCTCGCCCCGCGAGCGAACGGACCCGAAAAGAAACGAAAACATGTACGCGTAATCGGATTGAAAGGGCGCTCATTGTCCGGCGTTGGGGATATAGGTGTCGCTGTTTTCTCACCGTTCGGGTCCAGTAGTGCCCGTCGGGAGCTTCTCTAGATTGCTTTATCCGAGGTTGCTTGTGTGTGTGTGTGTGTGTGTGTGTGTGTGCCGGCGTCGCGCAATTCGACGGTCGTCGTTCTCCCGATCGTTCTCGCGCATAAGACTATAACACGCGAATCGCGACCAACTAAATTAGGCGAGAAGCTATATGTGAATGGCTTCTGTCTTGTTCATTTTTTTTTTTCTGTTGTTGTTGCTGTTGTTGTTGTTGGATATATCGGACAATATCAGACTAAAGTGAGAACATGTTAGATAAGGAGACCTTGCTTCACCTCTTGTTCCTATCGTACAGGGACACCCAAGACCGCGATACCGACACTCGAAGAGTTGATTAAGTCTCAGGTTCCAGCTACTTTCTTATCCACTACAGAGTGGGCCCATATACTAATTGGAACAATTGCTTATAGTTCTTCCTTCAAGGCCATGATCAAATGAAGCCGTGAAACCGTGATCTGCGAGGTTTGCCTCTTTCCGGAAGCTCGGACACGTCGCGCTTTCAGCGTACGTTCGTCGTTATTGCGTTCCAAAGGGAGCGCTTGCGAGAGAAAGTTCATCTTTCGAAAGAAACCTTGGACAGGCGTTCTTATTTTAGAATGACTACACCATGGGCCACGTCCTGGTTCCTCGCGCGGCCAGCCGCAGCTGATCCACGAGGTCGGAGCTGGACTAGCCAAGGCTCTCCCCCAAAGCTAGTTAGTGGGGGAAGGGTTTTGGAAGGTCTTGGTTGTGCTTGTTTGCTGCCTCCTAAACCATAAATCGAAGGGACCTGGGTTCTTCGCCGAAGCGCGCCATTGCTGACAAAGGAAGGAACGAAACAAAGACTGCAGGCGACGAAGTTAACCAAGAAAGCTACATACCCCCCAACTAGTGAATGAAAGATAGAGAGAGAGAGAGAAACGAAGGGGAAAGGCAGGTAGGTTAACCAAGCTTTTGACTCTGTTTGCTACCCTACGCGTAGGGTGAGGGAAAAGGGGAATAATAGATAAAGTAGAGAAGAAGGAACAAGAGTAAGAAGATATGAACAGTTAGTGGGAACACACACAGCACGAATTCGCGCTGGTTAGTTCACAAATGCTTGTGAAGAAACGTCTTCAAGTATCAGATTGGGGCTTTCGCGGCCTTGTGACTGCACGAAACCTCGGGACAAGGACCCGGGATCTAGTCCTCTGAATGAGAGTATTGTATACAAGGCTATGAGGTGATCTCTGGTTAGTTTCTGGAGACGTGATAGCAAACATAACGCGCATATGCGGACGCTGTAAATTCAAATATTCTAAGCATGACCGCAAGACTGCACGGAGCGTTTCTTGAAAACCATTCGTCAGAGTTTCTCTTCTGATGCGGCACGAGGCACGAGAGAAAGGGAAGGAAAATTATACAAACGAAAAGAAAAGGACGCGGCCGACGAAATATCGCTGGAGGTGCGCAACCATGAAATATAAAGCTCCTCGAGACGGAAAAATGAAAGCACGAAAAAATATGTTTAAAAATGCAAGGGTCGTTATATATATGCAAAACGGGTCCTATATATATATATCTATATATGTATATATATATATATATATATATATATATATATATATATATATATATATATATATATATATATATATATATATATATATATATATATATATATATATATATATATATATATATATACGCGTTCGGTCCTGTCGAGCTGAGTGAAAAATCATGGAGATTCCCAAGAAGAGAGACCTACTTCGCCAAGTGCGGGAAGAAACTTCCGGAGTAAGGAAAAAAAAAAGGAAGAAATTACACCGTCCGCACGCAGTGTGACGCGTTGTCACTTCGGTTTGCTTCGCACTCGGTCCTTCAGCAAACAGAAGAAAAAAAAAATCTGAAATGAATGAACCGTGTCATCTTTTAGAAGCAGGACCTTTGTGCCACCTTTCCGTAATTATTTCCTTATTTTCGCGTCTCAACTTGATTAACGCGGTGCCAATTGATGAAGAGTGCAATTTGAGATGAGAACTCGTACAGTTTAGGAATGAGTTGCTAGTTATCGAATCGCTCGCCGCCGTCGGCCCAGGGAGTTCGTAACTTAACAGCCCCTGAACTAAATTAACTGAGCCTTTCTTGATATAGTTCTCTTCTTATACATAACTATACCGATTACTTTCACCTCTCACACTTCCTGCTTTTTCATCCACTCTATCATGCATTGAAGAAGCAGCGCACAAGAGCAAGCCTTTGTTAGTTCATCCGAGCATTTCAGTTCTTGTTCCATTTACCGTATTTATCCCGACTTGAGCACCAACAATAAACAGCGGCTATAGATAAAAGACACTTACCAGGAGACACCAATTACGCTCCTCGCGGATAAGAACAGCAATAAGGCGACACCTCGCGGACAAAGTTATTCGCGACTATCCTAAATCCTCCGGCTTCCACACCGAGAGAAACCTCTGTAGTTCTGTGCTCGTTTTCATTCTTTCCTCTCTCTCTCTTTTCTATCGCGATCAAGTGGAGGATAAATGGGCGCTCGTCCATCGTCGCGAGCTTAGGAAATTACCTCCATATATTCTTCCGAGCGGGCTCTGGCGCAATTCCCACAAAAGTTATCCAGGCTGGGCAGGCAAGGTAGAAAAGAAATTGGAAGTGCGAAGTTGTCCCCCCCCCCCTCTCTCTCTCTCTTTCTCTCGCTCTCTTAAGAGATAGATCTTAGCTCCGTGTCCGTCTACTCAAGCTCCTGCGTATATCTCCTGGCGCATTTCCTCGAAAATACGTACCGTGAGATTAATTCTGTACGTTCTTTTTGCTGTCTGTTTTACCATCGCATTCATTCTCACCCAGCATGGGTAATGATTAATTAGCACAGAGGATAGGCATAAGAAAACTGAGCCTAGACGTTTTAATCACGCGAGAGCTACCCGGGGATGCGCGCATTTTCGGGCTCAGCGTCTTTCGCGCTAACCCAAGTTATAGTTGTACAGTGAAAATAAGAAGGAAAAGCGCACGAAACAAGAACAAGAGAAAGGAACAGGTGCAAGTCTGTGTAAGAAGTTTTGGAGCAGATTCACACGTAGGATCATCAGTGTTCCGCAGCGCTCGCGTGGAAGATGCGAATAAATTTTTTGCGAAATTTACTCGACTTGGTTGGGACGACGAAACCGAACGAAGTCTGAACTCTGAAGAGAACAGCGTTAGGTATATATTACTGCTGTAGATAACCACTTTCTTTTTCTCTTTTTCAAGCAAAAAGGAAACAACCTACTTGAAATTCCGTTTATAGAACTATCGAATACGCTGTTGCTTTGAACACGTTACTGACTTCGCAGCATGGAGCAAGGAAACTAACATAGCAAGAGCGTGGCGAAGTAAGGAATCTTTCTGAAACTCCTGTTCAGAAGACGGTCACTTCAATGAGACTTAAAGACGTTAAAGGAAGGAATCTCGTGTAGGGAAATAGTGCTGAGAAGCAGAACGCAATAAATGTTGGAACGACGCAACAAAAAGGACTGCCGAAGACCACGCAAAGCGCTGACTTTTGAACAATGCTGCTGAAAGTTAGCGCTGTTTGTGTGTTCTTCGCTGGTCCTTGTCTATTAGGCTGTTTTTACAGTTATGTCCGACCAATGTACTCAATTTTCCTCCGTTCGAACAAAACACGTTTGTCACTGTAATGACACAAAAATAGGGCTTTTCGTTAGCGCGTGTGTTTGAGACTCATAAATAAGTGAACAGTGCTGTTGTTGTTGTCGTCGTTGATGTTGTTTTTGTTTTTGTTGTTGTTACTCCGTATCAGACATAACGTTCGAGCTGGGTACCGATAGCCGAATTGAAGCGCGACAGAAGCGGCCCCTGAAGAAAGAAAACAACACTGCGTATGCGAAGCGAGTTGAAATGTGAAGAGAGACGAGATTTTCAAACTCGGAACTTCCACGAAATGCCCCGCAGCGCAGCTGCATGGAACTCGATCAAACAAACAACCGGGAAGACAGGACGACGCTGGAAACTCTGCAACAGATCTCCGACACAACCCGTTTACGCGGAACCACCAGAAAAGCGTGCGCGCGGCTGTGTACGTCTCGCACCAAAACTCGACACGCACGCGTGGCTATAGCACGACGCGGCGAAGCGAGCGGCTGCGCGCTTCGCCAGGAAGAGACGTTCTTTTTCACGCCAGCGCTTCCGGCGTCTTAGCGCTATAACAGCGCGCAGCTTGCGTCAACGCTCGCAGCGTAAGGAAAAGCGTCTTCGGCGTCGACGACGGCGCAAACAGCGCGAGCGAGCGACTGTCGTGGCGGCGTGGAAAATCGGCGCGACGGCGCTCCTTCGCGCCTGCCTGCGCATCGAGTTTTAGTCGCCCGACCAAGACGACGCGGTTGTGCAGACGCCGCCGCATTACAGTATTTTGTTGTTGTTGTTGTGAGCAGACGAGAAGGCGAATAGGCGTGAAGCCAGAATGAATCGTGAGAGGCGAGAAGGTTTCGCAATGAAATCGTGAGATGCGTATGGGGCCTGTGTGTGTTTGTGTGTTGCCGACGAAGTCTCGGTTCCCGCTTCCGCTGTCACGAAAAGGTTCGCGCGCTTCCATCTCCTGCTGTCGTCGTCGGCGCTGTTTTATTATAGTAAAGACGAGCGCCGGCACAGGTAATTTCAGCAATCTATGCATTCAGTGCCTTAATGAACGTCGTCTATTCGCATAGAAACCATAGCAGTTAGCCCTGCGCAGGCGAAGACGTCGGCATTCAGGGAAACGCACGTTTCCGTTGGCGTAATTAAACCCCCCCGTATGCCCATCTGCAACGCACACAGAATCGTTTTCAAGGTAAAGCTGGCGGCTGGTTATTGTTCGGTCTTCATTTGCACAAGTTATAAGTGCACGGAAAGGAAGGAGAACCTTCAGTGGAATCAATGGATAATTGTTGCCACGTGCTTGCAATGCAGCTCACTAAGATATCACGGAGTTTGAGTGTAATGATGATATGATTATGACGGACGCATTCACGTGGAAGGTATACCGATTCAACGCATAGCAAAGCCTCACAGAAATGCGGCTGCACATCCATGCTTTAAAGAGAACAATTTTTTTTTACTATTACGTTGCGTCATTCGGCCTTTTTGGTGACGTTCGAGTACCGTACTGTACGGGTTTACGGAATTCTATGAGCGCTTGTTGAATGTTTCAATATGTACTACGTACAATCATGCGCGCATAAAGTGGCCATGATTCCTACGTTCATGCTTATTTTCATCAAAGATTCAACGTGTAAAACATGCAATTTCATGCACTAACAATCTTTAGGCATCGCAACTGCGACGACTTCCAATATCTCTCGTGTCACACTGGCACATACATGTAAATGTGAGTCTTCTATAAACCCATTCTTTCAGTGTGGTGTACTCATTCAGAATACTTAGCCGAAGATGAGCATACGCCCAATGCAACATACCGATTACAGAGTGCCGGAATCATAAATATAAGGCTGATACCCGCCACGGTGGTCTAGTGGTTATGGTGCTTGACTGCTGACCCGATCGAAGGTCGCGGGATCGAATCCCTGCCGCGGCGGCCGCACTTGAGACGGAGGCGAAAAATGCTGGAGGCCCGTGTACTTATATTTAGGTGTACGTTAAAGAACCCCAGTTGGTCGAAATTTACGGAGCCCTCCACTACGGCGTCCCTCATAATCATTGCGTGGTTTCGGGACGTTCAACCCCCAAAAATTATTATTGTTTAAAAATAAGGCAAATCAATGAGGCCGCTCAATATAATGCGCTACTCCATTAAGAGGTCAGATGGTGTTTAGAGGCGCTTATGATCCGAAATCACGTGTGCATCTTCCATCCAGGAATTTGGTTCCTCATTAGCAGGCGCGAGTGCCAGAAGAAGGCGGGAGTATCGAGGGCTGCTCGCCGAGTAGAGGACGCCACGCCGAGGTGATGTGTGGCCGCATCGCGATGACCCTCCCATCACGGGGCTAGGATAGTCGTTCGCCGGATAATCAAATAAAGTCATTTTCTCTCATTGCGCAAAACAAAGGTGCGCTCACTCGCACTATATCGTGAAGTTGGAAGCACAGATGGGTTTATGCTAGCATCTTTTCTAGTACTTCGATTCCGAAAATAGATAAGCTTCGAACACACATCCCCACATATAACAGGCGAGAAACCGACAACCCACTCTAAACCGCGGTGGAGAGGCAAAAACCCTTCACTTATAATAAAAATTGATTAAGAAAGAACACTAATGCTTCGTTTCGATACGGGAAGAGAGGCACTGAAGCGACGCCGAAACTCGCTCATGAAACTCAGACTTCCCGGTGAAGAAGAACGGCTGCGTCAGGCACAAGTATAGATGGTTCGATGGCATCGTTGCTTCGTTGGGCAGAACGTTCTCGGGCGGAACGAAGGAAGGATTCTGCGGTTCGGATTGTAGAGACAAGTCGCCTGCGCGTTGCGTGCGAAACTGACAACGTCAACAGCCGGGGCGATGCACACAACGTGCGATATGTCTATTCTTTTTTTCTTTTTTTTTTTTGCCACAGTGGACACACGAAGTTTGAAGCCCCGCGCTGCACGGTTGAAAGCAAATCTGTAGAAACGCGTTTGTGCTGGACGACGACACTGTATCGACTTTTTTTTTTCGACGCGGCACAAGAGTTTATACGGAGTGTTTGTGTTTGTTGAGAGCTGCAGTGACAGATCGAGGCGTAAGAAGAGGGAAGGGAGACTTCTGTCCTCAATGGTGGGGTTTATACAGAAGTCACATGCACAGGAAATGAAACGCGACATGCTGGAAGAAGATGATAGGGACGGGTCGACACAAAAATGGAAGAAAAAAAGGGACTTCCGTGCCCAGTACGAGTGACGCATGAACTAACGGACATAGCTCATTGCGCGCAGGGGTACAATATATATCGCGAAAGTGGAAGTCCGTTTTTCAGTTCTCTGTACGCGTACATCATTGACGTAACGCTGGAAAAACAGTTCAGCATTGTAGAAAGCCTTGTGTTTCCTAACGAAGGGAGGACCCCTCCCGAAACTGTTGGGAAATAAATATTTATATCACTGTTGACAACGCCTCCGTTGTGTTATACACATTACTCAAAAAGAACTGGTCAACTGAACCATTAACCTACACTTAAGACTATCTCGAACCAATAATCTGCAGCATATGATTGTCACTCAATGAATCACTCATCCCTACACGATTGCAAGAATCAATAACGAACACCCGGTTTCTATGTTAAATTTTAGTCGTTCATTTGCAGTACTAAATAAGTCGCTAGTAAGCTTGGGCACCACCGATGCATCGCGGGACAGCTGAAGCTTGTAACACAGCAGCGAGTGCGTGCTTAATTAAAGCATGGCCGCTGACAAGGAGTGGTGCTTCCTCGCACCACCTCATCTCTGAGGTCCTGCTAAACAGTTGCGTGCCCCCGTAAAGATTTTGTTGAGCTGTGTTCTCCACGCGCACGTCTGCTAGTTTTACAAACGAATGCGAACGGACAGGCATTCTCGCGAATCCTAGCGCACTGCAAGCATCCTGATGTGGCACAATCTCACCATCGGGTGCCTTCGCAGCACGCCGCACCCATGTGTTTCTCCAAGACCAGCTCCGTCGGAGAAGCCGAACGAGATATACAGAAACACACGGGGAGACGACGGACGAAAACCAACGAAAAACAAAAGGGAGGCGCTGCAACGCATTTTCCGAGCCTCAGACCTTACAGCGGGGCTCGCTTTAGCGGCCCATGGCGAGCGTAAACCGTAAACGCATCTGCGGTGCTGGTGTAGTCGCTTCTACACCAAACCCCGCAGACCACGCGCCGCTCCGATGCAAGCCCTACCGAAGGGATAATAAACTGCCCGCTTCCCGAAGCCCAAAGTTTATCCAAACATGTTCCTTGCCGTCCAGATGAGTCGGCGCAGAGGAGAAAGCATCTGCTTTGAAGAAACGCGCCTGGCGTCGTCGAACTGCTGGAGGAAAGATGGAGCGAAGACAACGGAAGCAAGCGAAAGAGTGGAGGAGAAAAAAAAGAAATATATGACAGAGCTGACGGCAGGACGCAGATGATCACATCCTCCCAAACGCCCCCTTCCATCCATACGCCTTGAGTCAGCCCCTGTATAACTGGCCTCTCCTCATGGTCTGGGCTCGGAGGAATACAGTTGAAAGAACGCCAACCAGATTTCGCAAGCGGACGAGAGATCGGCGACCACGACGCATCTGTTTGTGTTCCTTCGGGCGCACCCTGCTATCATCGCTTGGCGGCCGCGGGTCAGCCGGTCAGCGCCTCCTCTGCTGCCGTTCAAAACAAGAGCGCGCAAAACTTGTCTCGTTTTCTTTCTCGGACACGTGCTCGAAGGTCAAGTTAGCATCGTGCTAAGGTAAAGACAGCAGCAACAAACAAAGTGGGAAAAGTGAAAGTACTGCATGGCTAAACCAGAAGCTGCAAGAACGTGGACGAAAGGAGGGAAAAAATTGGCCACGTATTCAACGAGCTGGTTTTGCGAAACTTCAGGACCATTCGTAGAAACGATAAAGGGACATTACAAAGGCATGCCGAAATGGAAGGAAAAAAAAAAAAAGAAGCCGTAGACGTCTCGTATCTGGGCCCCCGTTCCCAAGACGGTTGCTTCACCGAGGCTTATGCGAGTGTACTTAATTCGGTCTCTCTTAAAGCTTCGAATCGTTTGACCAGCCTCGGAAAAAGTTTCACTTTGTTCACTTGCGCAGTGTAGCAACCAAAGCGAAATGAAGAAAGGCTGAAGCGGTTCTGTCCACGTGCACCCTTGGGGCAAGGCTAATCTAGGCCTAACCAAACTTTGCAAGATATTACCGACGAAGGCTGAGCAAACACTCGGGTAGAGCGCTTCAGGCAGAGACTGCTTAGCTTTGCTCTGCAGAGACCACAGAAGGAGCAGTGGGATGCGACAGGATATTAAGAATTAATAGAAGCTTCTCCTCAGCACTCGCAGGGCGAGAGGCTAAGAGGAGGCGCAGGCTTCGGGGCGATGCAGTGCGTTAAAGCGAAAACGGAGGAGCGAATTGAAGAGAGGGACGGACAAATTCGAATGAAGTACACTGGCGCATGTGTCAGCGCTTCCTAAAGGCCGTTTCACATGACATAAAATACAGCGATTTTCAGGATGCGAATTCGCCCCCCCCCCCCCCTTGCAGCGAAAAAAACAGCCCATCTCTCTCACCGTAACGATCAACGGCGAGCGACCAACACTTTGAAGATTTTTCGCTGTGTTCGCAGTGGCACGGCGATTTTTTGGTCGGGACCCGTCGAAATTGCGCCGACGTGTTTGTTTTAGTTATGACCGCTGCTGCGCACTTCGAAATTAATTTAGGTGGGAAAGCGTTTTTTAATTACTACACGCGTGCTCTTCGCTGTGTCGTTCATGAAAACTTAACAATGCCATTACGCCTAGATTTTTGAATCACATTTGAAAAATTATGCAGTGCCTGCCACAAAAAACGGCAACAAGAACCCTTACGAGCCGCGCCAGTCGCTGAGCAAAAACAGCAGCTCGTTCGCAGCCCGCGGATGTGAAGGAAAACCGCCATTAGCGGCGGTTACGAACAGAGCGAACGGAGCGATTTTTTTTTTTTTCGCTGCAATCGCGGCATGGGAAACGTCCTTAACGCGGACAGGGCGGTTACTCAACAATTCTTTTGTATTTGCTTCGCTCTTGCCTTGAACTAACCGTTAGCATTTGCTACGCCCTCGGAGATCTCCAAGTCGCGAAGCTCCACGACTCGGAGCTTCGCGTTGGGCGCAAACAGAGAGTCCACATATGCGTTCTGCACGCGTGCGCCTTTCGCAGAACTCTCGCCGCTAGCGAATCACGCCAGCCACGCAATCACCTGAAAGACACGGTCAAACCTAATGCTGCATCCTCCCAAGGACGTCGCCCCTGCGCACAACTCCCAGCCTCCCCCTTTCTCGAAAGAGACGTTCGCCTAGGTCCCCGCCGTCCACTTTCCCATATCGGACAGCGTCCCATTCAATTAGGAATGCGCCATTGAAAACATGCAACTCAGATCCAATCAGCCGTGCAACTGGATGGGTCCGGAATCTGGGGATGAATGACCAGCTTTGACGTGCGTCAGAAGACACGCAAGGCCTCGTCTGAGGCACGCAGATCTTCGACTAGCCTTTTTCCAATTTCTTGTTTGTTTGTTTTTCTTACGCTTTTATATAATGTGTGCGTTGGACCTGCCACGCTGAGTCTCATGGCACCCGGCGCTGTCTGTCACGTAAGTTAACATGCGTGTGCTGTACCACACGCTTTCGTTTTAATTATTCACCGAAGGAAGTTTCAGAAAAAAAAAGGTAATAAAATCCCTACTAATGAAGCTCGTGACACGTGAGCCCGACCCAGAGCTCGAGGTGCACGGATAACTGCAAGAACGGTAGAACATTACGTTCGCACTCAGCGTAACGAAAGAAGCGAGAAGGGGGAGGGGGAGGGAGAAGCGAAGATAGTGGGAAACGGGCAAGAGTTGAAAATTTTCGCTCGCAGCGCTGTTTCTGCGTGCGGCTCACCTAAAGCGCGAGGCAATTAGCGGTGGGTCGCAGTAAAGCAAAGTTTTTCTCTTTCTTGTCCCCCATCAGTTCTCAGCCCTTCAAAAAACCATTTGTCAGAGCATTAGGTGGGTTCGGTGCAAATGGTCTAAGTAGATTTCCCCCGCACTTCCGACAGCGCTGTCATTTGTGCCGGTGCGTTCTCACTAGCGGCAGTACGATAACTTTGAACCACCTACTTTATTTCGGTCGCTTCTATTTTACGTGTGACTTTTAATATGCCTTTCTTAACGTCTGGTCCCTGACGTGCTTGCCGCAGGTTTCTCAAACTCGATAATTTTGCCCGTATTCAAACCAGCAGGGCATATCTTTTACATCTACCGCGGTTCCTCTCTTTCTAACGAACTCTACAGGTACCCGGTTTCTCTTCAATATTTTCTCTACTTTAGTTTGTTCAGCGATGACGCTTTCAATTTCCTTTGACACATGGGTCCAATTCTTTCAAATGCGTTATATCAAGCACATGGTCTCCTTATCATGGCACGTTCATGGCTGGCGCTAACGAAGACGCTGTTGTGTTCTAGCACAAATACTGACGTGTACTGGCCTCACTGAACATTTGTAGTCCTCCTGTGTATCATCTTGTATGACATCAGCATTCAAATTTTCCTTTCTTCTTCACTTCGTACTCCATCTTTACCTTCACCCTCGTTGTATAGAGCAGCAACTTGGACGCTCACCAGGTTAGCTCTCTTACTTTACCGTCCTCGCTTTCTCTCTGTCTGAATAAAGGGGCAAAAGAGACACTGACAGCGCAACGGAGTCAGACTTGAAACCAAGTTCCTCAACGATGAAGGTGTTAGTGTAACTCTAATAAAATTACGCATCAGCTGAAATCAGATGTATCTACAAGGAGGACAAGTAGTGAGTGAGAGAGAGAGAGAGAGAAAGGGCAAGGTGAAATGAGATGGTTCTTCGTACCTTCGACAAAGTCGCATGTATACTGTAAGTACAAACAGGGAACGCATACAGCCACCCCATGCACGTATGTATACAGGTTTCTACAGAGTTTCCCAGGACGAACTACGCAACAAGACAAAAACACGGAAATACAAACAAGGAATTCACCTCCTTACGTTTAGAACGAAAGAAGGTGAATTTAACGGCTCGTTTTTATTTGTTAGACCCAACCTTAATCAAAACCAACAGACAAATGAAGCAAACGCCCCTGTAGCTTCGTTAGCTTCATTTGTCTTCATTAGTCCGTACGTTATTCAGAATAGGTTATTAGAATAGCGATCGAGTGAGCCGGATACCTTTCGTTATTTCATACAGTGCAAAGAAAACGCGGAATGAGCTGCTTTGTACACACATTACGAGGCACAGCGGCGCTACAAAACGCTTTCGTGCAAATAAACGAAAAGAAGCACAAATGCACGGGCGCTTGCCGCGTTAAATTGACCCGACACTCTCACGCGAAAAATAATGCGCGAAGCGCGAAAGAGCTCCTCTCAGATTGCACGAGCATACGCACCTGAAGCGCCCGCTCTGCGCATGCAACCTTCCATTACACGCTCACAAAAGTAGTCGGCGCGCGATTCTCCAAGATAACCCTAAACTATAACTTTACCGGCCTAAACGGGGTTTAAGCTGGCGAGCCGCTTCGAACATTCTGTCACTCCGTTCCCACATGAAGCAAAAATACAATAAAATAAATTTTGTGTGGCGCGCGCGCGCCACACAAAAGCGACAGCGACACAGGGCGAGTCAGAAAGCCAGAACGATCGAGAGCGGCGCGTGGGAGACGCGCCGAAGGCGCAACAAAGGCGCGAGGAAGTATAAAATATAAATCAAAACTATAAGAACGAACGCGTGCACAAAATGTCAGAAGCAGCCAAACAATGAATCAAAAGGGCAAAGAGGGGGGTGGTCTGAAACAAGAGGATGACGCTCGGCTGGCAAAAGAAGGAAAAGGGGGCGTGTGAATTTTCAAAGGCTCCCGAGGGGAGCAAACACGGCAGCAGCAGAGGGGCTTCCTATTCATAGCTCATCGCCACACAAGCGCGCGCACGAGCGCGCGTTCTCGGCGGTGCATCGCGAGGGCAAAAAGCGGCAGCAAGCAGGCGCCGCCGCCGCAACCAGAGGCGGCAGTCCGAGATCGCGATGCTCGACCCTTTCCTTTTTTAAAACCCGTGGCCCGCTCTTCCTCCTCTCCCGTATACCCTCCGGGTGTACTCTCTCGTCGCTGCTTCGAAACCGGTGCTGTAGTCTGTTTCACCGGCGACGACGACGCGGAGTCGTGCCCCTGGTGTCACGCACCCGTTCACAGCAAAGTTCACAGCAAAGCGTTTTCTTTTGCCGCGCCGCCCCCAAGTCGGCAGCGGCAGCCACGCATAATCTGCGCCCGCTACGCAGACAGTGCTGCCTCGAGGCGCCTTCACCGTCGTGCATCGGCAAAAAACGCATCCTACCGTGAAGCTCGAGTACACCGGCAGATGGTGCAGTCTCAACTGAGACCGGGCGTGCAGCGAAACGTACGCACGCACGCATGTATACAGCGAGTCGCCATGCACAGAACGCTCGTGCGCATCAGAACGCGCATGAGAGACTCGCCGAGTGAATTCAGCTGTTTGCGAACACCTCGCCTATCAAGCGCGGCTGTTATTCTAATCCGGCCATCCTAATTGGATAGTCACGCGAGCATTCTTTTATTCATATCTGCAGAAAGTATAAGCTAATTAAATTAAAGTGCAACGAGATACGAAGTTGCGAGCAACAGCGTTTTCTTTGGGATAGCCTAGCACGTAATGGTAAAGCTTTTGTTGTTAACGCTTAGTAAATTAGTGAAAATTAACCATCTAAATGGTTAATTACTAGCTAACAACTGTGGACATTCGGACGTCTAATTCTGCACCGCATTAGGAAACGTCGTGCTCAAAAATCTCCAGCCCGCTACATCATTCCTAATTAGGTAGCTTTTTTTTCTGCTTTTCAGATTAGTGGATCGATAGGTGAAGAAATAAATGCGAAGCGGCAGCAGCGCTTGCTTGCTTCGCATCTCCGTATCTCGTTGCACATTTTAATTAGCTTGGAGATACACAATGTATATATTACGCCGACCTTTCAGGTCGATAATTATAAATATTCCATTGGGAAACGGGTCTACAAGAAGCCCACGAAAATCACAATTGTTTGCCAGGGCCTTATTGTGGGACTTCTATAAACGTGTAACCAATCGGGATAAGAACTTCGACGCGTTATCCCCGGCCTCTTTCAACAATCGTGCCTTTCCCACGGTTTTGGCCGGAGTCCCAAAAGCGCTGCCGTTCTCCTTCGGCAGGCAGTTGAGCTACAAAGAAACGAAGCTCGATGACCTAGTTGAAGAAGACTCAGAGCGACATCCGTTAAAAGAACAGCGAAAAAAAAAAAACAGTCCGGAGTGAGTAAGAACGTTGTCGGAGAGAAAAAGGCTGCCGCTGTCAAGAAGGCGTTGTTACTCTCTCGTCAGGCTAAAGAGTGCAGCAAGGTTGCATGTGAAAAAAAAAAAAATGGAAAAAAAAAGAAACAAGGTGGGGAAGGCTGTACCGCATATAAAGTCAAAGAAATCCTGCTTGTCACTACCGAATGTGCAGGCATGGATCGACACTACCGAAAAATAAATAAAATAAAATGATTCTCATTGATTGCAAGCCTCTCAGTGGTACTTTCTATTTCTTGACCCCGTCGAAGTCACGTGGCTCGCACGAATGAACGGCAGCCGTTTCTCAAAAAGGCGCGAAAATGTCCGGCCCCTGAAAGAAATCGAAATCGGTTAGCGAGAATAAATAGGCAGAATAGGGGGACGCGATCTCAGCCGGCATTTCGTTTAGGAACACGAGGGTAAAAAGGAGTGCGTATTGTATATTGAATGAAGAGTGCACGATGGGCCAAGCGAGGGGTAGAAAAAGGATTTCGAGTGGAAAAAGGAGCCGGCTACGAAGGGGTTTGGAAGAAAGCCGAGGCAATCAATGCTTTCGACGTGGTCACTGCATTACGTTCGCTGTCTGGATAAAAGACGAAGGGCCGTCGAGCTACTAAAGCGAAAGTCGAGAGGAGAAATCAGGTTAGTCTGTATACAGCGGGAGATGTCCAAGATAGAGGAAAAGGGGCGGGATTCAATGACAAGCGCTTTCTGTCGACTGGTTCGCGCTGCGTGTTTATAGTATAGGAAAAAGAAAGAACGAAAGTTGCAAGAACTGGCTGGCTAAAGCGCACCAAAGGAGACAGTAGAAACAGAAAACAAAAAGATGCAGGTGACATCTGAACACTACCGGGATAGCAGCAGGTGTGGGGAACATGCTAGAGCAGTTTCTCGCCCAGAATTTAAAAAAAGAGAGAAAAAAGAAAGAAAGGATAGAAAGGGGTGTGAAAGGAAAAAGCTATAGTGCGAAAAGGAACCGGAGCACAGACCGTGTTCAAAGCGAAAGCGCGAGTATTAGCCGCGAAATTGAGGTAAACATAAGTTTACGCATAGCGGTCAGCGAAACGAACGCACGGGTGGTAGTGGCTGTACTCTGACCGGAAGGAACGCGCAGATCCTTGCCCTAAACACGGCGTATAAAAAGGGGCCGTGGAGGCAAAAAAGAAAATTATAGGCAGCGTAGCAGTAAATGAACTAACGCAACCGCTTTGAAAGGAAAAGTGAAACATCAACCGCTGTCTTATCTCTCGTGCGCGGAGCCTCCTATGCGGAAAGAAATGAAACGAAGAGACGGAGGAAAGGAAGAGGGAATGGGAAAGGAAATGCGCTAGCGATGAGAAAGACAGAGACGCGGTGCTGAGCCGTGCTCCCGCAAGTGTTTCAGATAAGAGCACCGTGCTCTCCTCCTCCTCCTTAAGAACAACTATATAGAGGATATATAGAGATAATGAAATATAAGATGAAAAACAAAACAAAAACAAACACAGGAAGAAGAGCGAAGTTGACCAGCACGAAAGACGAGACGAAATACATATGTACAAACAGGACCAGTGCTGAAGAGGTTCTCCAAATTCCTGTACGTCTCGAAGGCCGCTGGTAGATGCCCCAAACGCCGAGGAACGCACAGGCCCTGCCACAGCTTTGGACGAAACTGGACAGGTCCGAGCGAGAAATGCGGGAAGGGCCATTAACTGTCACTTTTCTAACTCTTTCACATCCACTCTTCCAATGGGGCGAGTGGACGAAGAGGATGGTGCGGACAAGCGGCGAAAACGAAAGTGGAAAAAAAATTAGAGAACAGGAAAGACTTTAAAGAAATTGAATATTGAAACAGCTCCGTAGCCTCAGTTGGGAAGATGAAGGTGGTGACGGTGGCGATCGTCGGCTCCCTTGTTGAGAGGGCTAGCGCTGTTCGCTCCGGATCCTGATGCGACAAGAAGCAGGCACTTGGGGGGAGGCCGGCAACATCTGAAAGCTTTATATCGGCAGCCTCTTCTGAATTAATTCACAGTGCAAAGTGACTGAGCGAATTTCGTATGCATTCGACCCAAACGTACAATTTAGCGCACAATACGCATTGCGCAGTCCCGTTCGGTGAACGGCCACGGGAAGCGCATAACCTTACGATACACAAAGTTTCTTGTTAAATTTAAGTCGTGTGACCTCCAAGAATGGTCCTCTAGGGTTGCTCGCGTTGTTCCGGGACTCTGTACAGAAGCCTACATTTTTTTCGGTACACGATGGTACATCTGTACAATCCAGAATGAGCACCTTTTGCGCACGTACAGGGTGTTTCAGCTAAAAAGCACCAAGTGATAAAAAATTAAGCATAGGCGCTACGCGTCTGAAATTAGCGCAATATTGTTCTGACCCATATAGAGCACGTCAGAATATTTTTTTCAATCCGCCAAGCTCGGTAATTAACAAAGATTGCTTAATGAACTTTTTAAATAGCAACTCTAGAGAAAAGTTTTCACTACAAAAGTTGTAGCGCTTGTTCAGAAACATCGAATTTTTTAATCTATGCTAAGATAATTCCCCTGCTTAATATGTTTCCGGCCTTTCTTTAAAGCGCGCGAATTATAAAAAAATAGCACGTGACTGCCGCCCAGCGCGCGGCGCTTTCAGTGCCCTCAAATGTAAGTTGAACGAATTATCAAAGGCTGCTCCGCGCACGAAGGTCAATTGAGCAGGCTGCCGGTGACTGCGATGGACGCTAAATGATGATAGGGGCGTACCATCCCCCCCCCCCCCCAAAAAAAAAGACCTACGGAAGAGTGGCCGTCACGTGTGAGTGCATCTTTTATCTTGGTCCTGCACCACGCTGTCACCCTCGCCCCTTCCAATGTGTTCCTTCATTGGTGCGAAAAAAAAAATGCCTACCCAACATCAAATGCTACCTACGGTCTCATGTAGCATGTGCTCCGTGGCTGACGCTTTTTTGTTGAATAATTTTTATTTGTTGTTGTTGAAACGATATGCTCATTTTGTTGCTTAACGTCCATCGCAGTCACCGATAACCTGTTACACCGACCTTCATGCACGAAGCAGCCTTTGATAATTCGTTCAACTTACATTTGAGGGCACTGAAAGCGCCGCGCGTTTGGCGGCAGTCATGTGGTATTTTTTAAAGTTCGCGCGCTTTAAAGAAAGGCCGGAAAAAAATTAAGCAGGGGAGTTATCTTAACACAGTTTAAACAATTCGATGTTTCTGAACAAGCGCTACAACTTTTGTATTGAAAACTGTTCTCTAGAATTACTATTTAAAAAGTTCATTAAGCTATCTTTGTTAATTGGCGAGCTTGGCGGATTGAAAATAATATTCTGACGTGCTCTATATGGCTCAGAACAATATTGCGCTAATTTCAGACGCGTAGCGCCTATGTTTAATTTTTTATCACTTGGTGCTTTTTAGCTGAAACACCCTGTATAGAAGCTATGGCTTTGAAATTTCTGCCAGTCTACGCGTATTCAGACCTCCCCATACACGTATGTAGACTTCTACAGAGTTTTCCTAGACGATCTACGCAACAAGACAAGGAAGGAAGGAACACAAAAGGGAGAAGGCAGGGAGGTTAACCAGACAGCAGTCCGGTTGGCTACCCTACGCCGGGGGAAAGGGCAGGGGAGTGGAAAGATGGGAAAGACAGAGAGAGAGGGGGGGGAGCGAGAAAAGAAAAGGAAATGATCAATAAATGCGCTGACGCGCATGTGGCGGTGGCACTGTACAACAGTCAACAAGACAAAGACATTGAAGCAGCTATGGACCATTCACTGACCGACGGTGAGTCATCGTCAAAAACGAACCACCAGTGGCAAGTGAAGCTATCGATGATCCTTTGGCATGTGGCTTGCTGCGTGCGCCTTCCATTAAACCAGTGTATAAACAATGAGAGAATAAGGGAGTTTCACTTTCTTATGCCATCATACAGCTTATACCTTGCCGAGCCTTTTCTGTAAACAGGCCGCTTTCGGAAGCGAATTGCTGACGTTAACCAAAGCTCCCGGCGGGTTTCTTGTTTATATACTGTCTCGACCTCACCAGTCAAAACCAGCCGGGTTGCTTCGGCTACGTCGGTCTGCGATCACTCTCCGAACGAGGGAGCGGTTTCCGGTGTTTACAAGAGAACGGGCGTGGGATGGCGCTACCTCCGAAATCGCTGTTCATGCTAACCTTCACCTCAACACACAACAGCGAGCCTCTTTAAAGCGAGTGCGGGCTGCGTGTGTGAACGACGTCATACGACTACACGTAACGGTCTTCTTAACGTTGCAACGTGACCTCTAATGTCATGATACTGAACGCAACTGCTCTATCGGTAAATGAGTGACAGCGCAGGAATAATTACTGTACGTTCTTTGACTGCTTAATGACTGACCTTAAGCCGTAGAATTACTAGTTACTTCTTATGTTACTGTTACTATAATCACGTCAGACCTCACACCTACACAATGCAAAACCTGTCTGACATTTACAGTTGCAACAGAAATGGGCTACAATCTTGCTAGTCGCACGGATAAACCAAGTGCTATAAATGCCACTACAAAACTTGACTAACACAAAGTTAATAAACAACCGTCTTATAAAACGAGTCGCAGAAATGAGATCAAAAACACACAAAAACGTTAACACAGTCGCGGACACTGTCCGTGGCTGTGATTCGTACCTCAAGTCCTCAAGTACATGTGCTGGTAAAAAAGCGCCGCTCGGTGCCACAAATGAACCAAAACTGTAGTGCAGGCTAACCAACTATAGTCGGATACGACTTTAGAAGGCAACGGCATTTCCTCCTCAAAGGCGGATGAACACAAGCCTGCACCAATGGGCGCGCACTCGGGACTGACGTCATGAGCGGGACGGCCGGTGGCTCCGCCTTCGGGGAACAACGGCGCGTGCATGAGTGGAACTATTTCTTTAGACGCGGAGGCACGGAGAAAGAAGTATTTGAGGAGGAGAATCTCTCGGCCGCGGCAGCGCGCGAGGGCGGCGCGATAGCGTCACGGCGGAGTGCGGTTACGCCGAAGCACGACAGATGACGCTTTCGGCCTGTTGGTTGCCATCTTTTACATGCTCTTCTATGGGCGCGACGCATAAAAATCGTGATAGCGCCTCATACATTATAAAATTTCTAAGATTTCTGTCTGTAACATCAATAGGTAGATATGACAGATACTTTAGCTGCAGTTACTAATCGATATTGCCGGAATTATAGGCCGTACAGCGCTTGAAACGAACTGCTAGTAGCGGCCCATGAGCAGACGACGTCTGCCGCCGCATGCACACGCCCCTCGCTCCTCGCTCGCATGTTCTGCGCGCGCATGCGTAGGTGGCCTTGGGAGGGAAAGTTCCCTTGGCGATTTGCTGGTTTTTTTTTTTTCTCTTTAGCGCTCTCAATGGCTTCCGCGCGTTGCGCCGGCGGAGCCGACTCCTCGATGTTTGCGCGCGCTTTTCACGCCGCGAAAAAGGAGAGTGCTTTGCAGATTTCGACCAGTGCTACTTCAGGATGGGGCGGAAATGTGTCGTCCCGAACTGCAGCAGTGGGTACGCGTCCTGCAAGGAGAAGGTAATTACCTTCAAAGTTCCTAGAGACCCAGTGAGGTTGGAAGCGTGGGCTCGCGCCATACCAAGAAATGACCGACAGCTGACGCCTCGTGACTACGTTTGCGAGAAGCACTTCTCGGACAGTGACATAGACAGGCGGCGCTATTATGGAGAACTTGGTGGCGAAGTTCTCCTTGACAAACCGAAACGGCCAGTGTTGTTTCGAGACGCCGTGCCCTCAATCTTTCCGCGCGCTGTCCCAGATACTTGTCTGCTGTTCTCAAAAAAAAAAGACAATGTGAAATTTCAACCGCCTGGGGTTTTGTAACGTGCACCTAAATGTAAGCACCCGGGCCTTTAGCATTTCGCCTCCATCTAAATGCGGCCGCCGCAACAACCTAAATCTGAATTGATGGCATATAGGGTAAGTCCCATCATTCGTTGAAATAAATTATACCTAACTCATTGAGTTGACGTTATCAAAAATTATAGATTTCACGTTGTACAAAATATATCACGCTGGTAATTTTCCTGTATGTGACGCCATTTTTCTCGTTAATTTACCGCAAAAACTTGGAGTGCGCTTGAGCTTCGCCTTTGAGAGTAGAACGCGATAGCGTAATCGGGCCCTGTGCGCATCGCCTTCTCAATTGCTAGCCTCGCCGACACCGACGCCGACACCGGTATTTCTGCGAAACGGGCTCGTTAACGCTGTCGCGTTAAAACACATCCATTCGGGCGCGAACGCCGAATCGGTGACGAATGGCCTTGAACCGACGAGCTTCGTCGGAGAGCGCGGTGAGAGGGACGCGCGCATTATTCCTTCTCCGCTGGCGGACTCTCACGACAGAGGGCGCAGGAGCGCTGTGCCCGATTTCGTGACTTTATTAGGGCGCCCGAGCGAGCGCAGTTTCGCCTCCTCAAGAATTCTTGCTCCGTGCGCGGAGGCGATCGGCTGCCGCGTTTCGGTCGTCTGGGCGAGGCCTCTCCTGCCTTCTAAAGTTGTATCCGACTATAGTATTATCAACCGGTTACCCTTCCCACCTTCAGCATATAAGTCACCTCTCTCACAACTACAGCAAAAAAAGTGTTCTGAACATTGGTATACTGCGGACGCACATTACTGCAAAAGAAGAGAATCAGCGAAACCTTCGTCTCATATAAGTTTCGCTCCCTAATGACTGGTTCCATAACTCGGCGGATTGAATTTAATGGTTAAGCGCCGGGAAGAAACCTGGGACACCGTTTTCTCGAAGCTAAACGAGAGTAAGTTGTACAGATTCTTCGCTGGACGCTCGCGTTATGGGTGCAATGTAACACACTGTACTCAAGCTTGAATTGCGATGCAAATCGGCCGTGTTTATTTTATTATTTTCAAGCAATGATTTACAATGAGTCGAGCAAGCAGTAATGAGGACCATCACAATGAGCCTCTCATTAGCATACTGCAGCTCTCTTTCTTTTTTTCTTTTTGAAAGAACACATTCAATCCTTAAGGAAGCACGCGAAAAAAAAAAACACGAAATAAACGTAGAAAGTCAAGCGAGGCCCCTTCTGATCGCCTCTAGCAACCGATGTATCTTGGGCGCATTAGCGCTCATTAGCTACAACAACAAAACACGGCCAGCCACCATTACCACGGAACGGAACACATAGTCCAAGACAAGCATCTACTCCCCTTCGCGTAAAGCACACTCCCACGAGCCTATATTCTCCTTGTGCATGTGCATGTGCGTGCGTGTGCGTGCGTGTGTGTGCGTGTGCGTGTGCGTGTGTGTGTGTGTGTGTGTGTGTGTGTGTGTGTGTGTGTGTGTGTGTGTGTGTGTGTGTGTGTGTGTGTGTGTGTGTGTGTGCAATACGTGAAAACTATCTCATCAACTCTACTAGGGAAGCGGAAGCTCGGACCAGCCACCAAGTGACCACATCCGGGTGTGCATTGCACAAAGGAAGGACGACTCCTCGGACATTCTACGCTACTAATCGTCACTTGAAGCTTTCACCAAGCTAACATCGCGCGAAAGGCGGTAAGAATCGGGCAAGCTGAGAAGCGGTCCCCTTCTTTTTTATTTTTATTTTATTTTTTGTTTAAGTAAGGAGCGCAATAAAACAACGGCACAAGAAGAAGCAGGAAGACGAGACGAGCGCATTTTTTGGTTGACCAACGTTATCCATAGCTTTTTACGCACAGGAGAGCTGGCGACGCGAAGCGCAGCAATCGGACGTCGCAACGTCAACTGAAGCGGGGGCGGAAACACATCGCCCGCAACCCCCAAGGGAGAACGCCGCCGGACGTGCAGAGTGTAAACACCAGGAGCGGAGAGAGTGCGACAGTACAGGCAAAGCAGAGTGCCAAACAAGCCGACCGTCCGGCAACCAGAGCGAGCCCGCAGAGCAAACACGGGTCCGTCGTCCCCTCCTGCGTCTCCCTTTTCCTGAGCGGAGGAAATGTATGCTCGCGAGGGGAGTGTGTCGACGGTGCCGCCGGAAGGACGCCAGAGTACGCGTGGCACTGAATGGGAGTCGTTCTTGGCATGTCGGCGAATATCCGCGCATGCGTGCTCGAAAGCAGCGTGCAGGTAATACGAAACCTTGCGACGAATGGATGTTCTATTCGGTTGTGATGTGCTGTTTTGCTGTGGGCAGCAAGAGGCTGGATATGCTTCGGTGGCTCAATTTTCTTCTGGTCGCACTACAAAACAAATGATGTTTGAGAGAGAGAGACAGAAGACTCAAACGGAGGACTCGGCACACCGTAAGATGGACACTGCACAAAGTACCACCTAAACGATGTAATAGTGGAGAAGGCGATGTAGTAGTGCAGTGAGGTCTGCGTTGAAGCAGCGATCTCGAAAAGTTAAGGTGTACTCACAGGCATTAACCTGGGAAAAAATTAAAGCGAAAATAAACAAAGAGTTATCGTGTCTTGCTTTCTTGCAAGCGCCTGCTCACGTAGGTCTTCCATCCTTTTAATTCAAGCGAAAAAAAAAAAGACAAAGAAAAGGTGAATAAAGAAGATTAAAAAAATTGTCATACAAATGATTTAACTGGATTTTCACTCAGGCGCAGACATGGAACGTTATCTCGTACAAACATAAAAATGACAACAAGACATATGGCACGGAGTTCTGCAGAGAAGCAACGCCACCCTTTATCATCAACCAATAGAAAAAGTTGAGTGTACAACTCTATCACCACTATACCTCTGTGTGCACACTGCAAAATGACCCCCGTGCGAACCTTACTCCCAGTTCGTCAGTACGGGCCCAGAAAACACTACGAATACATCGTGCTCTTCACGTCAAACAGGCGTGATTCGAACCTGCCCCTCTAGCGATATATCATCAGAGCACTGCACCTAACTGCAATTCGGAGAGGTACGTACGACATCGAAAAACAGCAGCACGCGCGCGTGCGCGCGCCGGCTCGTTTGTGTGTCTCGCCACCTTCTCCTACCCTCCACAGCCTCCGCAGTGCTGGTATCCAAGAATCGCATCGGGAAGGTCTCGTACCTCGAAATGGGATTCCCACTCTCCCGCTGTCTTCCGAGGGGTCCGAGCTCTCGGGGCCGCACGGTCCGAGACGCTGAAAGCCGCGCATGCACCGGCCGCAAATAGCCCCGCCGCCGATCGGGATGTTTACGGGACGCGCCAATTACACGTCGTCAGCTCACCAAGCCTCGCTCGCTCTGTCTTCCTTCCTGAGTGCACAGCCCCTCGAGCCGTTCCCTTCTCTTCTGACAGAGGATCTCCCGCCGATGCCTGGCGTTCACTGCGCTAAGTATATACTACCTACTGCCTGTCTCGGCGATTCGACGTAGCACCGTGCGAGCTGTAACTCCCCGTGACGATCTAGGAATTCGGCACAACGCACGTCTGCTCTCGCGAAACCGCACCACAGTATGTACAGTCAGCGTCAATATTTTAGAGACCACGGACTGCAAGAAAAAAGCTGAATATATTCCAGCTGCTTTGGCAGGCAGCCTTGATATTAGATTTATGACCTGTTCTAAAACGCGGTAATATATGTACTGCCTTGAAATTAGATTTATGACCTGTTCTAAAACGCGGTAATATATGTACTGTGTTGCTCGATCGAATACATTGCACAAATTGCTAAAAAATTCAAAATTTTTTCGGACCTAGTGGCTCCTAAACTTCTGACGCCGAGTGTGCAGCGTGCTTCTGAGTTGTGAAGTTGGACTCGTCAGATTCCAAAATTTTGAAGAAATTCGCATTCGTCAGCGCTTATCACAAAAATGCGCTACTGTGCAATTGGCTGAAGCGTCCGTGCAACATCTCTCAGAGTTATAAGCAGTGGTTTCTCTGCTCTTGCAATCTTTGCCTGCAAAGTTCCTGAGACGAAAATGGGGCATGTACCGAGGATATACAAAATTAAGTGACGGTAGGGTACTGGCCGACGCTTTGGATGTATCTCGTTGATCATCGTAACTCCATGGCATCTCAACTGGAGGGAACAGCAGATGCAGCATAAAGCAAGGAGACAGGCCGTGTTGTCGCTCCTAACACCCCCGTTTTATAATGCAACGATGATGATGTATTCACAGCATCACGATCACCGTACGACCTCGGTGAGACAGCCATCTTCAGAGCCATTGCTCAAGACGAATAAAAGGTCTTCACGAAGACAGCACCATCGCTGGCTCAAGTTCCTGCTTTCCCAGCGTTGCACGCTATTAACGAAGCAGCAAGGATATGGTCTTGCTTTCACTTTGATAACTCATGGAGATGCGTTAGTGATGAAGACTCGCCGTGTACCCACTATTTCGCTAACGTTGCTATAGGTTTTGATGCTGGCACATAAATCTTCTCTCATACGCCGCTACCGTGCTGATCGCAAGATGCGTTACACTATAACTCCCTCGTGGTCAGCAGGGCGCCACCCAGTGATTATGTTGCGCCCTGGGGAGTCATCTTTCAGCGAGACCGCGAGTGGTCAAAGCAGGCATCGGGGTAAAAACGTGCCTTTGACAAACAATGAGACACACAAACTGCGTTCCCAAACACCGATTGTACTTTACACCATTGAAATGGGACCCAAAAGAGGTTTAACTCGCAAAGAAGTGCATTCATTTTTTTTTCCTTTCGAAATATTTTTTTTTTCATAGTTCACCTTCTTATTACGAAAAAAGAAAGTTATTCGAAAATTATCCTTGCTTTCTTTCGAAGCTCTATGGAACTTTGACAAGTGACAACACAACACCGTCACTTCACCGGCGAGAAGGTGTAAGTAAAAAGACCATTGTGCACGTTGTGAGTTGCTATACTGATATTCAATGATCCGCTTTACGACGGGATATAAAACATCGCGCGCTACTTCCTACGCCCTTGACTACCGTTTCTTGTACTTCGAACCTTACAACTTGTAAGCACCGTTCCAAACCCAATCAACCTCCATCATCACGCGCGAATCTTGCATACACTCCTCCCCGTCGATACGCAGATTCTAACGCGTTTCGTACGGCGCTCTGCAGACAGACAGGAATATCGGGAGCCCCATCACTGCAGCCATCGCTGTACCACCTCCGATATTCCGGCGTTTCTTCTTTCATCCGCGATGCCCCTCTTCCGGGCTGCGATTTCCTGCTCGTTAAGGTTCGCATCGCCGGTGCTTCGTGGTGCACCACGCGGGCACTGGGCAAACTCGACGCTGTAGTAAATGCTTCTGTGGCGTGCTTCGCGGCAGTTCTTCGTTATGGAGCTCGCAGGTAACGATGATAGCTGTTCTCACGCTCGACACTGAACGTCGCACTCACACCGCGCAGCCATGTGCGGAACTGATATATATCGATCTATCGTCGTCTCGATGCGGTAGTATTACTCAAGGCGTAGATGCGGCTCAAGCTATTGGTACGCACGCTATCTGCATATGGGCAAGACACGTGAACGCGTTCGAGAACACATCCGAGAACAATGTGAACACGATGAGCGAGGAGGTGCATGGTTCATCGCTACTTTCTTGCGAGCATTCTTGGTGAACCGTTCTCTAACAGCTATGAGATAGAAAGAGACAGAGAGAGAAAGAGATGGAGAGAAGGAGAAATGTAATGAGGAAAGGCAGGGATGTTGACCAGGAGATAAATACCAGGTTTGCTACCCTGCACTGGGTAATGGGTAAGGAGAGACAGGAAAGAAAGACGAATGAGAGAGGGAAGCAGATAAGTAGAAACACACACATACGTGAATGTCATGCTAAGAGTTGGATACTAATGACTGAGAATAGTTAAACTCACAATAGGCCACATGATCAGACTGATCTGAAGACGCCAGAGATGCATATAAAGCATCTTCTATTACGAGCCTTGAAAATAAGTACTGTTGGATGCTTTTAGCAAACAACCCTTCTGAACTTAAACTTGTCTGCGTCATCTTGCCTATGGGGTAACATGACACATCTCGGGATGATACCACAAGATATGCGTGGTATCTTGTGGGGGTCACGTGGTTGTGCTGCTCCGGTAACAATACATTTAGCCTGCGCTTGCGAAGTCCTATATGTTTGCAATACTCACAGACTATTTTCTTCCACAGTACTATGCATAAATATTGTAAAATATTTAGGAGTTATTTTTATTCACTACAGGAGTGAGAAGACCTTGACGCTTGCAGGAGGTGCTGAGTAACTAAAATCCTCTTGCCGACGCTTTCGAAAAATAAGAGAAAGATAAGGTAAAACCAGCCACAATCCCCATTTACCATGCAACAATATACAGTCTAACATGGCCCAGTTTTTTAGTCTATGCATTCGAAATTACGCGCCCACCTCATGAATGACGACACTGATTTCGTGAATGCAAAGTTACGCACCCAAAATGGAATATATATATATATATATATATATATATATATATATATATATATATATATATAGTGTGATGACGAAGAGGGGCACCGAGGCTCTGGCGCGCGGGGAGCGGATCGAGGCAGAGGAAGAAGAGGTGGAGATTAGAACAGCTTGCCCGAGAAACGGTCACGTGGTTGTGCTGCTCCGGTAACAATACATTTAGCCTGCGCTTGCGAAGTCCTATATGTTTGCAATACTCACAGACTATTTTCTTCCACAGTACTATGCATAAATATTGTAAAATATTTAGGAGTTATTTTTATTCACTACAGGAGTGAGAAGACCTTGACGCTTGCAGGAGGTGCACTGCGATTAAGTCCCATATCGCTCTGACCAGACCGCCTCCCGGTCCTAGGCAGTCCGTGGTCCTGCCCTGAGCTTCCTTATCCAAGTCGTGTTCACCCTCAGCGGTTCCTTCAAGGGTGTCTACGTGCATCCTACTGCGGGGGTGCGGCCGAATCGGGCGGTGCTCTTAGACATTGCAACCTAATGTCTCTTTCGTCTCCCGGCCAGGCATATTCTGCCTGGTCGGCTTCCCTTGCTAACAATGACTTGCCAATCGATCTTTTTTTGCGCAGTGGTCTGAACAGCGTTCCTGTGGCCCTGGTTCCAACCAATGGGGAATCCATTCGCATGAAAAACCCGAGAATAATTCAGGAAGAGCTCCGGAAGATAACTGATCATTTCCAACTGATCACCGAGGTGCGTCAGTTTGGACGTGGTGGCATTCTGTGCTGCTCGCCGGACCAGGCCTGCATCACAGATCTTCTGAAATGCACAACGTTTGCCTCTCATCCGGTGAGCTGTTTCGTGCCGGCCCATTTGGCCTGTGTGAAGGGTCTAGTTCGTGGCGTGGACTCGAGCCTTACACCACTAGAGATACTAGAAATGTTTGCCGTAGCAGGAGCAGTGTCCGTATTCCGGTGCTCGCGTAACGTTGAGAACAAGAAGGTCCCTACAGAGTCGGTGATCGTGACATTTGCCGGCACGACTCGTCCGACCGAAATTAAAGCATGGCCTTTGATTTATCGTGTTGAAGCGCTATCCCCTCGCCCACTTCAGTGTAGAAAATGCTGGAGGTACGGACATACCTTAAAGGGATGCAGATCGGAGGTGAGGTGCCGTACATGCGCTGAACAACACAATACTAATGATTGCTCAACCCAAGAAGTGAGATGTTGTTTATGTAGTGGACTTCACGCAGCTGATGATGAAGGTTGCCCTATGAGGACACAGGAGTTGCAACTCCTCGAGATAATTGAACAGAAACGATGCTCCCGGCGTGAGGCCCGATCTGTTCTTTCAGAGCGCTCACGTGGCTATGCCACCGCTGCCAACCGGGCCAATCAGACGCTCGACCCGTCGCTGACGGATATAATAGCATCAACGGTGGAAAGATCGATGACGAAGTTGATGGAAACTTTATTTGTGAGCCTAACCGAATCATTGGCACAAGTAGTGAATACTCAATTGACACAAATCTTGCAGGGCGGTAATCGATATGCTGACAATCCTTTACTACCTTCTCCAGGAGAGATTACTGAGGTTTCATCTGAACCAGGCCCTTCGAAACCAAAGCCAAGCACGTCGAACACAGGCCGTAAACTAATTGTACCTACTGAACACGAGGTAGATTGGAGCTCTGACTCCGGATCCCATGATTCGATGTCGGAAAAAATGGACCTTGATTCAAGAAAAATGAAAAGACGTGCTTCCCCTGAAGCACAAGGGTCTTCACAGAACTCCAAAGCAAAGAGTAAGAAGTACCAGAAGGAAACCTCATCAAAAAAGGATTTCTTGAAGGATAGCATTTTGGAGAAAGCAGTGAGTGCTGCTGGTATTTTACCAAAATAGGCAGTCTAAAAGTATTACAGTGGAATTGCCGTTCTATTTTTTCAGCAACTACCGACTTATTCCATCTTTGTGATCATTATTCCCCCGATGTTATTGCTTTACAAGAAACTTGGCTTTCAGAGGAAAAGTGCTTTAAAATTAAAAATTACCGCACATTTAGATTAGACCGGCCTTCTCGCGGTGGCGGTTTGGCAATTTTTATATCCTCCAAAATTGCTCATAGAGCGAAAATTACATATCAGTTAATGACTTCAGATAGCGAGGTTCTAGCATTAGACATTACTATTCCGGGATACCTCCCATTTTCGTTAATTAATTCATATTTTCCAGCGGGTGTTCAAAATTCTGCCGTTCTAGATACCGTAGTTTCAAATTGCCGCAAAGATATTATATTAGTGGGGGACTTCAATTCTCACCATATTTCGTGGGGTTTTAAAACTGACTTGAATGGGAAGCGTCTGTCGGATTGGGCTAATAAGAATAACTTGATGTGTATCAACACCAGAACTCCCACGTTTGTGTATAATCAGTCTTATTCTGTGCTTGACCTGACTTTTTCTAGTGTTAATTTGTCCATCTCAACATGGTCTGCTATTAATTCTGGCACAAGTAGCGACCATATGCCTATATTTTTTGAGATGGTATGCCCAGTAACTTCCATGATTCGACCATCGGTTACGCATGTAAATTTCAGTACATTTGGAAAATTACTACGAGTGGCTATATCTAACCGAGCAGATGATAGGGAACCAGACGCTATCAGATTAAGTGACATCCTAAAAGAATCGTTGAATAAGTCCAAATTCACTATACACAGCTCCAAAAGCGCTTCGACCAACCCTTGGTGGAATGCGGACTGTTCGCGGGCGTATAGACTAAGAAAAGCTGCATGGAAAAAATTACTTTTCAACCAGTGCCCTCGCAACTGGAGTGACTATAAGTATGCCGCCGCTAGTTTTAAAAGAACCGTTGCCATTGCGAAGGACAAATTTGACAGTGAACGTTCTGAGTTTCTCTCAAAGACAGCAAACAGAAAAGCACTATTTCGCTTTCTGAGAACCAAGAAAGTTCTTCCAGTACTGAAAACCGTAGAATCTGTAGTTTCAACACCAAGTGAACTGAAGTCCTTTCTCGAAGACATCGCTCAGGGCCTAGAGAGTCGCTTTACGACTGTTCTCTTATACCAACCCCATACCCCTAAGAGGGGTGAGGATTTTGAGGAGGTCACAGCTGCTGAGCTAGTAAATGTGGTAAGAACGCTGCCTAATTCCGCTCCAGGTCCTGATGGTATCACGACGTCGGTAATAAAAGCAGTACATAAGATATACCCCCTTGGCCTACTCGAAATTGTGAATCACTCAATTAGAAATTCTTGGATCCCAGCTGATTGGAGAGTTGCAAAAGTTATTCCGTTATTAAAAAAGCAAGGCGCGGGGTTTACCTTAGATAATATCAGGCCTATAGCACTCACATCAAATCTAGTAAAACTCGTCGAGAGAACTTTACATAGCCGGGTAGATCGCTGGATGTCAGAAAAAATGACACTGAGCCCATGTCAAATTGGTTTCAGGCGTGGTTGTTCCATTTGGTGTGCACATGTTGATCTAGAAAGTAGAATACAGCTTGCTCGATATCAGAAACAATATTCAGCTTTAGTAACCTTAGATATCACCAAAGCCTATGACAGTGTGGAGCATGTGAAACTGATAAATTCGCTTCAGAACTTAGGACTGCCAGAATACTTTGTGGCATGGGTCTATGCTTTCTTGAGGGATAGAGAATTTTATTGCTCGCAATCTGGTGTCAGTTCTTCAAAATATAAGCAAACGAGAGGCCTCCCGCAGGGTTCAGTGTTATCACCCTTATTATTTAATATTCTGCTATGTTCTATTCCCATACAGCAGAACGTGCAGGTGTATGTGTATGCCGATGATATCGCATTTTTCGCTACGTCAGCAGACATTCACACTCTTTACCAAACCCTGCAGAAATATATGAATAGCCTGGAAACGTGGCTAGAGGGTATTAATTTATCGCTAAATATTAATAAAAGTGCAATTGTTGTTTTCGCACAAAATGTACCAGTGCAAATTTCATTACTTTACCGACAAGCCGTGATACCTCAGGTCGAGTCAATTAGGTATTTAGGAGTAACCTATACCGACAAACTTGACTGGAGACCCCATATAGAAAACATGGCTACTAAGGGAGCACGCGCAGTAGGGATGCTGCGTAGGCTCAGCAATAAACGTGCCGGTTTGCGCAGAGACGTGCTCGTCATGATTTATTGCATGTACATTCGACCAATTCTAGAATTCGGCTGCGTTTTGTCTTCTGGCTCTCCGGCTTATAAAGTTCGACCATTGGTTTTGTTAGAACGTGAATCATTACGATTATGTCTGGGGCTACCAAAATTTGTTGCAAACAATATTCTATACGAAGAATCACGCCTGCCGTCTCTTATCAAAAGATTTCATATTTTAACAGTACGTACATTCCTAAAAATCTATGCTTCTCCACAGAGGAGGTCACAGTATGTCTTCATTAACCAGCAAGCCTCATTTTTTAACCACCAATGGTCTAGATTACGTTGCCCCCAGGTCATTTTTACACAGAGACTTTTGGACCCATTAAAAGTTCACCTCTGGGAAGTACAGATACTCAGCACTGTAGAAACAATTAGGATTGAATTTGATGATATATATCCCAAGAACGCGAAAAATTTACCATATAAATATCTAAATTGCATTTTGGAAGATCATCTGGCCACTTTAGAAACTAATACTGTGATAGCGACTGATGCGTCCGTTTGTGAGGAGAAGGCAGGTGTGGGAATTGTATCATTCTCTCTAGACTGGTCATTCTCGATTCGGTTACCGGACTTCACCCCTATTTACCAGGCTGAATTGCTGGCAATAGTCCTAGCATTGAGTAAATTGCCCCAGTGTCTATCAGCAGTGGTTGTACTAACAGACTGCCTCTCTGTCTGTTCTGCGTTAAGTGCACCTAATTTATCGAGTACCATACAGACGTTCTATTCGATGATTCCCAGGCATGTACGGCTGGTTCGATTAGTGTGGGTACCAGGCCATAGAGGGCTAGCACTCAATGAATATGCGGATGCACTGGCAATATCATCCCATGATGGCCCTATTTTGTCTGTATTGCCCACGTCAGCGTATGTCACAGCAGCGAGATTTGAAAAGCGTACCACGGCCAATAACTTCGATAAATCTCCTTTGTTTTCATCAGATTTCCCACAGCTAAAGTTTCCTTGGAAGAGCAGATGGTGTTCATCTAGGAAGGAAGAAATACAAATTACAAGGCTACGCTGTCGAGTCCCACCACTGAACTTTTACCTTCACAGGTCGGGTCTGGCTCAGTCACCGTTATGCCTCCACTGTAATGAGAGGGAATCTCTGGAGCACTTCTTTTTGACGTGCCGAAGATTTAAAACACAAAGAAAAAGACTACTAGAAGAACCCCTGCGGAAGTTGGGCTTGAATTTGTCACTTCCGGTGATTCTTTCATTTGGGGCAACCATATTTGGTTTTAGCCACAGGAGCGTTTTCAACGCTGTCTCTAATTTTTTACGAGAATCCAAAAGAATTGAATGTTGAGTGTAGCCTCAGTTGTCTTATATGCAACTGTATATATATATTTTTTATTGTTCTTGTTGTTGTTCCTATATAGGCGTTTTTTTTTCTTTTTTCTCTTCTTTAAATCTTGCGAGTTTATATGTAAAGGCTAAACATTTCATTTCAGCTTTTTCCTTCACGAAGTGAATTAGTTTCCTAAGCAAAGCACCGTCCGCTTCATGGCCTATCCCCCGCAGTGGGTTGAGCCAAAGTACTGAGGAACCAACCAACCAACCAACCGAGAAACGGGTGTTGTCTCTGTCTGGTTCTTCACAATGGCGTAGCCTACAACGCAAGCCGAACCTTGCACCTGAAGCCACCTGTCATCGCGCGTCGTCGGCAGCGCGGGTCTCTCCATCCTAGGAACGCCGTCCACGCTTCCTCGGTCATGGACACCATGGCCCGACCGCTGCTACAGCTACCCATCAAACCATCCCAGGACGGCGTCCAGGCCTCCACGGTGGCTCAAGGGCACGCTTACCCCGGCGCCGCCAAGACAGTGCACGGCCTACCGTTGCCAGGGAATGCCGCTCACGCTTCCCGTGGCGACACCCTCTCATTCAGGGCTCCATTCGCACCTGAGCCGCTTTGGGATGCGGTACGAGCTCCTTCGGACCAGCAGCCCGCCGTCGTGGGCTCAACCACCACCGCCTACTGGTCCGACATTACGGGCTCCGCACGCGAACCATCGGAGAGCCCCGCGCACCTGCGGCGTACCATTGCGCGACTTCGTGTCACAGCCAAAGCCTTGACAGCGTCGAGCTCTGCGCTGTTTCCTCCAATAATTCCCGCACTGACAGCCATCAACGCCATGTTGGATGTGACCACCTCGCTAGACCTCGAGGCCAGCTCGCCTGAGCAACGCAGAGAGGTCCGGTCTACACTCAGCCAGGTCTCAATCCAACTTGGTGACTTCGCCCACACACTCTACCCTTTCGCGCCTGCCGTATCACCATCACCTTTGTACTACCGGAATTCCGCGGCTTCCAGGACGACGTAGAAAAATGGGTGGCGACCGTCAACGCCCTGGGAGATCGCGAAGCCTGGACGGAGGCGCAGAAATGGTCCACGGCGGTAGACCGCCTTCGGGAAGGTGCCGCGGCGTGGCACAGGTACGACGGCGTGAGGCAGCAATCCTGGGCCGAGTGGAGCACCAGGCTCATAGCTGCCTTTGGACCAATTGACCACCACCTCGCTGCCACCACCCAGTCCAACCTCACCGCTACCGAGGATGGAGCTCTGAAGGGGCACCACCTCGAGGCTGCAACTGCGCGCTGCAGCTCACCAGCAGACTGTGTCTCAACCTGCCCTGGGACAAACACACAACTGAGACCAGGCATACCACCTCAGGTCACGGACTCGGCGTCAGTATCCAACGCCAGAACAAATCTGCTGGTGGCCGAGATCGTTTTCCGTCCACATCTGTCGGAAACGCTGCCCCATGCTCGTCGTCGCTTGAGCCCTTGGAGGCACCGGCACGTTCTGCCATGCAACTGGACGGTCTAACATGCAACGCGCCGTACCTGTCCGTGGATTCCAGCAAGACCCCCTCTGAACAGACGAAGGCGGATGAGCGTACCGCACAGCATGCAATGGCAGAACGTGAGAAAGTTTGCAACTTGCTACGAGACGTCTACCCAGAAGCCGCCAAGGTGTTTGACACGGCTGAGATCGTTTTGATCGAAGACCTGCCAGTTCAGCACAAGTCTCCGGCTGTTGGAGCGGCTTCTGACGAGGATGTCTCGGCTGCTCGCAGCGTCGCTTCAAGAAAAGGTCATCGTCGAAGGTCAGCGCGTGAACACAGCTTCCCGTTGCCACAGACGTCTAGTAAGATACCTAGAGGCCCATCGAACCATTGCAGAAAGAGCAGATGGCCTCGTTCGGTGCAGCAAGTGGCGTTACAGGACCCACCACTTCCTTCCCTGTTCTCCCAACTGCGACGGCATGAACGTGCTGGCTACATACGACCACATCATATCAACCAGGGTCGCCCGCTAGAGCACGCTGAGGCGCCCTTTCAAGCCAAGTCGTCGCGTGGCCTGGACCGACCATCGCCATGCAGCCAGTGTCGCCCACCAGAGGCACTTCTGGCAGGTCTCCCAACCAACTTGCAGCGTGGTCGGGACCGACCACCGCGATGCAGCCAACACCGCCCACCAGAGACATTGCCGACTGTTCCGCGCGCTCGCAGTCATGGCCGAGTGTGATGACGAAGAGGGGCACCGAGGCTCTGGCGCGCGGGGAGCGGATCGAGGCAGAGGAAGAAGAGGTGGAGATTAGAACAGCTTGCCCGAGAAACGGGTGTTGTCTCTGTCTGGTTCTTCACAATATATATATATATATATATATATATATATATATATATATATATATATATATATATATAGTTATCATGAAGCATATACATACAGAATCGCGCAGAACATAGCACATTGCTTCAAGCAGGAGCCGCGCACAGCGACACTGCCGCAGGCTATAAAGCCGCAAAGTGAGCCAGTCTAATCTATATGCAACAGTTTCGGTCCCGGCGCACCATGGACCCAAGCTATAACATATAAACGCGAAATGCCAGGTTGGCCAACTTAACCGAGATAACGCTACTTTCTTTCTCTGCAGATTTCTTTCTTTTGAGTGCGAGAGGAGCGTCCTGGGTTAATATGCATATTCATGAAGTGCGCCCTGACTCCGCGCGCTATTCGGATATGAGCTACGGGCATAAAGGGGGTTATGAAACGACGTATAGCGAGGGACTAGATCGAGAAATTGTAAGCCCGCGAAGTCACCCGCAACTTTGTCTTTTAGTTCGCGAGCGGGCTTTCCATTGTAGCTTGTCGCGTTGCTAAATTTGTGGTCAATTTTGCGCCTGCACGCGGAAGTGAGAGATGGCCTTGTTCAGGTGACAGTTATACGACGTCCCGCAACGCGTTATAATCTTCTTTTCTGACCGTCACTTCTTCTTTATGCTTTACTACATACGAAAAAGGAATTAGGATGAAGTTGTTTTACGCATGTCACCAGAACGCAATTTCAAGGTGATGCAAGACCTCATAAACTATGAACGAACGGTTTTTATTATTTTTTTTTTGCGCAGAATCCCTCGTTATATACCTCTTTCCAGTTTCCAATTTAGCAAGGTTACGTTTTGTGACTTGGTTATTGAATAAAATTTACGTGACATTTCTTCTAACTTTTTCTCTTGTCCATTATGGGAAACCTTTGAGAACGCTTCTTATCCTATGTAAAAAAAACTTGGGCATTCTTCACGTTAGAATGACACAAGACAACCGGCATCTGTGGAAACCAACGGCTCCGAAACTGCTGCATGATGCATGAAAGCATAATTAAGTATTCCGAAACGAGAAACACAATACAAAAAAAAGAAACAGAAGAAGAACACCATCTATTACATTATCATCTGCTTCGTTGCATTAAGTAACAAGGCCATGTTTTTCAATACATGAGAACACCGGAGACATTATCTGGGAATGGTGTATACATCATTCCCAGTTGTGTGATGCAGAAATTATGACTACACTATAGTGTAGTCATAATTTCTGTACCACACAACCAGTTACGCTAGGCTACCTTTGTTCCACCGCAACTCCGTTACTTAGCTTACTGGTCCCAATCCAATAATACAGTAGCTCGGCAGCACCATTCGCCGCATGTGGCATTGTGTTCGCACGAACTGTCTTAATGTCCGGGGCTTTCGAGCTATGCCAGTGATATCATGCATTGTTCGCGCGGGAAACAGAACATCCTGTAAGTGGTTGTTACGTGAGACGGTATAGAGGAAGAGGTTAACGGCAGCCCTTCTCTGCGGACAAACAGGGTCGCGAAGGCGGCGTATTCACAAACGCGAGACAAGTCGTGAAGCCGAGACGAGCCGAAGACGTGGACGAGAGGGCGTCGAAACGGGCTCCGAAATGCGAGCGGCCCAACAATGGGCCCATCACGCAACGAGAAAATACAAAAGAGGCAACGAAGAAACTCCAGGTAGACATGTCGTATCCAGCACGCACGAAGATGTAAAAAAAGGCCGTAACCGGAGCTAAGTGCGCGGGACACGGTTCTCGCGTTGAAATCGACCCGCACGCGTACGCAACAATGCGTGCGCATTACGTGGGCAAGGCGGAAGGTAGGAGAGAGAGAGAGAGAGAGGACGGCAACGACCGACAATATACGGTTAAATCAGTCCTTTCGCATGCAAAGTCGTCCTCGCTTGCTCCTTGCGAGATGGCTTGTGCCGGGCCCCCTTTCATCACGTGCGCCCCAACCTCTTTTTCAGCGGCCCCCTCCTCGCAGTCTTTTGTCCGGCATATCCTCTACAGCTCCGCTTGAGCGTCAATATAACGGTGCGTTTGATGTCTGGAGCGTGACGTAGCCCTCACTCCACTACGGTGCGATACTTGTAGCTCCCAAATATATGCGGGGAGGCGGTGGTGGCACTTGAGATGCACAAGAAAAAAAAAAAGGAAAAACTGATGACTGAGGAGAGCAAAGGGGGAGATTAAAAGGGCGCTCACAAAAAAAAAGGGGGGGGGGGACAGAGAGGGGCGTGTTATGCGTAAAACAGCCAAACTGGTGCGCGTTGGCGATGGGCGAAGCAGATGAGAACGAGGAGCTCCCTTCGACTTGTCGCCGATAGTTGCAGTAAAGACGCTGCATTGCTGAAAACTTGGCTAACGACGTCTAAGAACACGATAAAAAGAAAGAAAAAAAAAGAAAGGTAGATGGGGGCGAGGTGTAAAGCTCGAATGGCGCACTTGAAAGGAACAACGCAAGAACGGCAGGAGGAAAGAATCAAGAGCGAAGAAGGCGGTAAAGAGGCTGCAGATGTGCCGAGATGTGCCCGAACCTTTTCAGTCCATAGCCCCAGCGAAAATGCCCAAAGCGCGTCTGCACGAGCACGCATGCGCGAAAGAACAAAGATAACAAGTGCGTTACAAGCTCGGGGATACAGGGACAACAGGGATGCGGAACAAGGAGGGAAAGGGAAGGAAAGAGGGAGGAGGCGATGCAGGATACAGAGCACGCTGGGGCGCGTGTTCTCACCTGGGACTGATTTCAGGAAACGGCGATACAACGGAGCTCTCGCTACGATCGCTCGCTATAGCATCGCTGTAGCGTCCCGCGGGCCCCATTCCCGACGAAAACAGAGCACGCGTTCTGGCAACGAGCGGTGCCTTACGATCCTATGCACACGCGCACGTAACACTGCACGCGTTTATTTCCACGCGTGCTCGTAGTAAATGCCCTCTGCGCGCGCGCGCGCGCGCATGGAGTTAAAGAGAGAAAATGGTGGGAGAAGAATACCCAGTACAAGCATCGATATCTGTGTACAGGCTAGTGTTTTATTCATGTGTACATCCTGTTTGTTTGTCGTCGTTGCTCGTTTTGTGTTCGAGGAGCGCGAAGCAGCCGACACGGCCGGGAATAAGCCGGCTCGCGTAGCTTCGTTCGCGGCCGCCCGTCGAGTCGTTAAGGCTCGTGGCAGAAGCGAACCGCGAGTGCGTTTACGACCCGGCGCTCATTTGGACGGCCGGCACCAATTGAAAGCGATAGGAAAGGGATATGTGAAGCCGGAGGGTCGCCAACAATAGCGGTTCTTCGCAACGTTCGCTTTTATTTCGCCTTTGCCTTAGTGTAATAGCGGCACTAATTTTTTTTTTCTCTATGTGTCTCGGAAAGTACCGGACACACATGAAGCGTATGGAGACGTTTATGTTTTTTTTATGTATATGACGTGGGCGCTTAACTTTGTTCTGCTGTCTTCTTTACATGCTTGTCTATACAGCGTTTGGGTATGATTCATTGTTTCCTTTCTTTTTTTTTTTTGTTATGAGATAAACCACGGTATTTTCTTTTTTCATCGCCCCGCCACGGTGGTCTAGTGGTTATGGCGCTCGACTGCTGACCCGAAGGTCGCGGGATCGAATCCCGGCCGCGGCGGCTGCATTTTCGATGGAGGCGAAAATGTCTGAGGCCCGTGTACTTAGATTTAGGTGCACGTTAAAGAACCCCAGGTGGTCAAAATTTCCGGAGCCCTCCACTACGGCGTCTCTCATAATCATATGGTGGTTTTGGGACGTTAAACCCCAGATATTATTATTATTTCTTTTTTCATCGACACAACGAACACATGCGCAAGTCTTGCGTGCCTTAGAAAACTGAAGTCTGCACTTACGTTTTGGAATGAGCTACAAGCGAGCGAGCGAGCGAGCGAGCGAGTGAGCGAATGAATGAATGAATGAATGAATGAATGAATGAATGAATGAATGAATGAATGAGTTGACAGGGCGAAACAACAACATAAAATGGAGGATTCTGCAGGGGGCGACTGCTTCAAGCACCGGATATTAGCCCTTGCCGTTCGCTTAAAAAGATGTGACGTGTAGTGGTCACGCCACACTGAATTCCGTGGAGCCTGTTCATCTTGTCTAAGCTCAAGTAATCTACCAGTGGACCGTGCAAGAAGCAGCCGCAATATTTTCTGATAATGCTTAAGTGTTGCTACAACATTGACTGATTATCGAGATGACGAACGTGCGCAGCTCGTGGACCAACGGGAAGATAAACGCCTAAGCGATAGCGTACAGTCGTGCACTGGGTGATGCAAGCCTGCGACAAACTGTGGCCTAAATCTTGGGTCACTTTACGATGCTTACGAAGTGAAATAGTGTTTGTATTGTGGATTGGATTGGATTTGATAAACTTTTATTGGGTCCTCCAAAACACAGATCACTGTGCCACGGGGGCCGCTCCCACGTCGGGAATTGTGAGAATAATCGCCAGCCAGAGGGACCCCGCGGAGGAGGAATAGAAGACGACTACGGGTGCATGTGGTGCGAGGCGCGTGTGCTAATGGCAGGCACTCTGCTGGACGCTGCCGGATGTAGCTGCCGTGTACTGATAGCTAGGACCTAGACAGGAAAGACGTGGTCCTCTCCCAAAATATGTAACTCGGGCGCATACGCACACACGCATACAAACACACGCGCGCGCACGCGCGCGATAGGTTTGGTTTGGTTTATTTAAGGCAAAAATTGATACAACATTGCCTTGGGGGACGCGACTAAAGGCTGGGCAAATGCCCGACTGGGTCGTGCCACCCTGGCAGCACAGCAACTACAGGAAACGCGCCAGTAACAACTGCCAGCAAAGAGCACATAACAGTAAGCATTATTCTTTATACGGGTACGAAGATTGTTAGACAGACTGCGAGGAAATGAGCAAGCCCAGAAGTTTCGAGAGGGAAATACGAGACATCAAAGAAATTGCGCGAGGAAAACACGGACAGAAGACACGTACAAGCACAGCGCAAACAGTGTCCTTGTTTTCGTCGCGCAATTTCTTTGATGTCATGGATCACCAACTAGCCCAAAATGCTGCTCTCATTAAGGAAACGCGAGTTTTAATGACACGCTGGAAATGTTAGCCTAAAACGCGTACCTGCGGGCTACATAGTTGATTGGTCACGATCGAACATGGCAGAACTTTTGTTTGTCTATTTTTCAGTGTCCTCGTCGTTTCGATATGCGCTGCCATATACCGTAATGATAGCCTCTTTGATAATTACGACGCACGCTCTGATCGCGCGAACACACAAATCGCACATAGTCGCAGGCGCATACATGCGAAATAGAAATATTCGCGAAGTTTGTAATTGCGTGTGGACCTGAAGAACGCCAGCAGCACCCTTGCGGCCCGTGACGCATAAACGGCTTCTCCCCAAAGGCTGAAATTGGTTTGCCACTACTTCAAGCGCGAGTGGCGTTACAAATGGTATTGCTATCTGCCAAGATTTTCGCTGACGAGTACGGCGCCATCCGTCACAAAGAACATGACACAAGCGTTACGTAGAAAGGCTGTCCTTCGCATTTTTTGCTGAACCGAAGGTCGCGGGCTCGATCACAGCCGGGGCAATCGCATTTTCGATGAAGGCGAAAGTGTTAGTGGCCCAAGTCATGGCCGCTGGATGAAAAAGCGCATTTTTCATCCAGCGGCCGTGCCCATATACTCAGATTTAGGTGCACGATAAAGAACCTCAGGTGTTCTAAATTTCTGCAGCCGTCCACTGTACGGCGTGCCTCATAATCATGTCGTGGTTTCGGCACGTAAAACACCAGAAATCATGGTCCTTCGAATTTTGGTCCTAAAGAATATATATACTTCACGTAGTTCACAGTTCGCGCGAAACGTTTCATGCACATAGGATTCGTAGAGTCCTTTGTCGTCACTGGACGCGAATGTATTCTCGGAATATATTATGAATCAGTGCATTTTATTTGCAACTGGAAGACAGTGAACAAATGCGGATTGAAATCACAAGTTCCTCTTTACTTCTATCCCACCCTGTATATCTTGGTAAACCAAAGCCAGAATTCCAAGCGCACAACGTAAGAGATGCACAGAATAAGAACTTAAACAGAAAAAGAAAGGACTAGAGAAGACGTGATCTAGAAACAAAACAACAAAGCCAACGTGCTACGCCAAGCTAAAGTAAGGTAAGCGTCCTGAAAGTTTCATTAATAAGGCTAATGAAGACACGTTCGCGAGGCTCAGCAGTGCGGAATAATCCCTGGCCACGTGACGCTAAAAAAAGAAAGTGCGAAACAAATGGAAGTTTGTACTTCTACCTCAATTCGTTATATAAGAGATCCCTTCCGCATAGTTTCAGTGCGCGCCAGGCATTGTCTTATTTGATCTGCTTTAATTGTTCTTTTTTTGAACTGCGTAGTGAAGTACTTTGTTAATTATTTGTTCACCAGCTCGGCGGTTTTCCGCTCCACTCTAAGCCACTCTTCTGTTACGAGCTCAGAGCCGCATCATAAAAGAAACAAGGCAAGTGTCTCGACGCGAAACGAATCCGCAACACAGCTTCCGTGCTCTCATGTCCCGGCGCTCGAAGATTTTTTGATTTTTTCCTTTTATCTTTGTTGATCTCAATGTTCGTTTTCATCTGTGCTAAACGTTCCCGGCGCTTGTAGAGACGAGTCGACAGTGGTTCTCAAAGTACAGATAGCCCGTTCGGGGAAGTAAGAAACCAGACATAACAAACGAAAAAAGTTGATTGGATCACCCCCACGACCAAGTACGATATGTATCACACACTGTCAGGTAAACCGGACGGAACGATAGGTTGTGACTGTTCATTGACAATGTTAATGTGTTGCTGTTGGCATAGGCGTGCGCACCGGGGGGGGGGGGAGGCGCCCCTCCTATTTACCTAAGAGGGGGGGTGAAAAGTCAGCCGCACACATTGACATATTAAAAGGGGGGGGGGCGCTGCGACTCGGGGGGGGGGGGCGCAATCTCAGCGCCATACATTGACATAATTGGGAGGGGGGTGCTGCGACGAACCTTCGCCCCCCCCCCCCTTAAGCGGAACCCTGCGCACACCTATGGACAGTAATGTTGTCATGACTTCGTAGTATCGTTACAGACTCCCTTCTCCTTTTTCATTCTTACATACAACCATTCCCCTTCGCAAGCACAGGGTAGCCAACCGAACATTTCCTCTGCTTAACCTCCCTTTCTTTCCTATACCTTTCCATCTCTCTCTTTCTATCCCACTCTGTCTGTCTGTAGGAAACTCTTGGCTTTTCGCCATTGTGACTTACGCGTGATGCCGATGACGATGACCACGACGATCATACACCATCTCAAGCGCTGTCGCACTTACTGACTACGATCGGACAGATTATATATGCAAAAAAAAAAAAAGATGTTAGGCGAATAAGCTTATGCCGCATTTCCTTCACTCTCTCTCTCTCTCTGACTGTCGAAGAAATTTTCAAAGCCAACTGAAAAATCATAAAGCAGTCAGCGCGGATGGAGCAAGCTGTTCGCCTGAACAAAAAAAAAAAAATAAATATGATGAACTACCAGCAGTTGACGGACAATAAGGTAAATAAAAGACCACGTTCGTTAGTGTGAGGGAGTAATAAGCTTTTTTTTTTTTTTTTACGGTGACGAGCACATTACTGCGAGTGTGCTCCAACATGGACGCTCCGAAAGAAAGAAAAGGAGAACACTAAAAAATTGACCAAGCTAGAAACTTCTAAACCAAATTTCCTTACCCTCAGGGATAAAAACAGTGACGCTGACTGTTCAAATCATATATAATTGTACCCGGTCAAAATGTAGAATTCCAAGATAAAATATACACTATATAGGTGGCCCCGTGGTTATTGACCTATCGCCTTAGAGAACGTTCTCCATTCTTTAATCTCCATTTTTCCCCTTCGTGTTGTATCATTTCGGGATAGTTCCGAGAAGAGGCCCGCCATGTATTTTATTCTTTGTCAACACAAAACAACAAAGCGGTTACAATACGTACAAGTCATCAAACAGATTATGCAGTTGTATATGACAAAAAAACACCGCTATTATTTAGCCACTTTCTTCCACATTTGCAAAGAAGCCTGACGGCTGCTGTTCCGAGCACTTGCAAATTTTCCTCCAAGCTTACGCTTGTCGCTCTCAAAAGGGTGCTAATGTATAGCGCGAACAGAGTGAGAAGAGAAGCCCGACTCTTCGCGCGGTGCAACCCGTGTCATTGTGTTTTGGGGCGCGTCTCTGTCGCCCGGTTGATGAATGGCCTTCGAGTAAACCGTTGTTCGCTCAATCGGTGCGCTTCACTTCAGAGTGATGAATCACTCCCGTCGGCCAGTACCGCGCTGTTTACAGATCGCCGAGAATGCCTCGCTTTTTGAGCCTCGCAAGTAAACGCGCGCAAACTTTCATTGCGTGTGTTTACTAAAAAAAAAAATAAAATAAACAGTACTATCAGAACACGGGCTCGCGCCCATACACAAACACATACAAAATGCTCTTCCAAAATTTATCACCTTCCAAACAAGGACCGCCCCGACAGGTCTTCTTTTTCAGTCGGAACGCTTTGTTTGATCTTGAATTGATGCATACGTGGGTGGCTTAACGGGTATATACCATCTTCATGGTGCTGCTGTAAGCACGAGCTAGACGGGTTAGCTTATGCTCGACGAGAAATTTGAAGAAAGGAGGGATAAAAACACACTACGAAATGCGATTGACTCTATTCTGGGTTCAAGCGCGAAATCGCCACTGAATTACAGGAGACGATAGCGTCAGTCGATGCTTTTGCTAAAGTGAAACGCTTCCCGGAACGCACAGCGTAACCGAACAAGCAAGAATTGTTTTACCAACATAAGTTTACTGTTATACAGAAAAAAAAAATAATGGTAATGTGTCTGGGATACAAATGTGCGGAAAACAGGAGAGCCGATGCGTGAACGACCGGACGTTCTTTTAACAATACCCGTATGGCCTTACGTGAGAGGGTCAACGTCCTTCAGCAGGCTTCGAGCCTACAGCAGGCTTCGAGCAAAGACAGACTCTGAGGGCCTGTACTGTCACTGGCCACATCAACCATTTTCAACCTAAACACATGGCTCAGACAAAACACTGCCTCTCTTTCGTCTAGCCGCTAGATATGTAGCACATGCAGACGCGGTCATGAGCGGTATTTCCCTTTCTTGTGTCCACAAGCTGCTCGCTTATCGAGAAGGATTTGTTCTAAGACAAAACATACTACCACATAAGGAACGAAGGAATTGAGGGAGTAAAGAAAAAAATAAAACATAAGCCATCTGCGCCGCCTAGCCTACGACGCCACCCAAGTCTGGAAGGGGCCTCCCAGAGAGCCCAGATGTCACTTTAAGTCGCGGCGCAGCAGACTTGGTCGCCAGCAGGGTGTTCGGCCGCCTGCATGTGATAATGGGACGTTTCTGCACACACCGCACGTCGATGCCCTTGCCCTCCATCGCTTCCCCGTCCCTTCATTTCCAAGGACGACAACCTGGTACTGCGAAAGAGAAATGGGACAGACGAAGTCGTGTTTCGTGTCACACGGCCTGGGACCGTCGCTGAACGAAACCACACGCCGTCACCGTCAACACCGAAGTCACCGCCGGTGCCTCTGAACCGCTCGTCGTCAGGAGCAGCCGCCGCCGCAGCCTGAACCGGCCGTCGTGCCTGCGACCTCCCACATCGCTAAATACTACTACTGCGCATACTTCCCATGCGTGAAGGCCAGCGCTTCACGTATTTGCCGAGTGCAAACTTTTTGTCTTCTTTGTCTTCTTGAGAATGGCGTGTATTTCGTTTCTTCTTTTTTATCTGGGCCTACACACTCTTTGGTCTCCTGACCTGGTCCTTGTGCTACTTGACGCGCTGCCTACGCGAGAAGCCAAGTGTGGATTATGTTTATCCCGTGCTCGTTCAGGAAGACAGTAGGCACACGTTCTACAAAACAGCTCGAAGACACAATGTACGAGAAATAAATTATCAGAAAAAACACTGATCATCTTTCTTGCTCATAGTTCGTCATTTCCCGTTAGTCGTAAGGTGTGCATTCGAATTTTTCCCACCAATTACTACGATGCTCTTAACGATGTTATCTTTGCTACCATTGTATGCAAATGAGGTCGAGAAGGACAAGTCGATCGAGAAGGACCGTCGATTAACTTGCATAAATATGAAATGAAATGCCTTAACAGTTATCTTCCACGTAGACCCCCTCGCGTGCCAGATTGATAGATTCGCCTATTGCATGGGCATGCGCAGATAAGTTTTCGTGCCTTCTTTCTTTTCCGCCGTTGTGCGTCTCTTCAGTTAATTGTTAGTCGGTGTTTGTGGTGTCCTGACTTATTTCTTGTGTCCATGTTTGCACGCCCTGTCTTTTTAGAATAAAGGACAAGTAACCCGCTCACGAGAACCCTTTATTAGCGTGTTATTAATAAAATTTACCGAAGAATAGCTAAACACAATGCGTGTGATCGTCATCAAGATGTGTGCAACATTTAGTGTGAACAGCATTCAAGCCCGAAAACTCCGCACATGTCCTTGTTTCTTTCTTTTATTCCTTAACGACGGTTGAGATTATGGGTTGAACAAGGCAAGGAATTTGTCGTGCCTGTGTATGATAATATGTCTGCCAACAAGAGGAATGACAAGAGCTTGATGTAAGACCAGTCGTCCGCAGTATTCTACAGGACACGGTTTCATGGGCAAACATGAACGCGTGTTCATCCACTGCATTCTTTGTTTTAGGAATACGCTATCCAGGTCTCGAAGAATACGACGGACCTGAATTTCGTATGTGCATGTATAAACTCAGTTCTTCTTTTTTTTTTTACGCAGCTCTCATAACCCGTAAATATTTGAAGCGCACTATACATTTATTCACATCATACATCGCACAAGACGAATTATGTGCTCCTCGCATAGAGTTATCAACTGCCCCAGACAGCTGCCTGCAATATGACATTTTATTCGAAGAGTACGTGCTTGAAGATACATCCGTGCACTCGCACCACGACAACATTGTTAGAAGAGGTGCGCGTTCTACGCGGGAACCTTTTCTCCTGCGCGCAAAGTGGCCATCCACACTGCCCAGCACTGCCCTGAATCAGCACAGTTTCGCCTTGCGTGCTGTCCAACATATACGAAAGCGCAACACAAGAGATGCCCGCATGTTTCGCTGAGACCATGTTGCATTTCAGAAAACATTACCCGAAAGGAGAACTGCCTTACCTTCTCTCTCTCTCACTCTCTCTCATTCGGCCTCTTAAAAAGTACATATAAAAGAAATCTGTCGCTCACATAAGTGTAAATGACACACAAAACGCAACGAACTTCACTAGCGGGAGCGCTCCCTAACACGGTCTTTCATCTCAGCCATATCACTGCGTGAGTCGAAGTCCGGCGTTTGGCCAGTAAACTGAGCCTACCACACACTCACGGATAAAGCTGGGCGTCCAGTCCAAGCAGGAAAAAAGAAATATTAAAAAAATAAACCCAAGCTATACACACACTACCACACACAAAAAGCAAGCAAGCGCGCGTACAGCGCGGAGATGGCAGGAGGCGCACCCCCACGACGCGTACTCCTCCGTAGAGCTCCGTTACGTCGCGTCCGGATGAGCGACGCGCGCAAATACGGTCCGGATCCGTTTTCGGGACCCACACACTTTCTCGCGATACGCTCCTTGTTTGCCTTTCTTGTGTATCCGTCCGCCGGCGCACTTCGCTTCCGCGGCACGTAAATACACGCACGCACAATATATATAGCGAATATAGTATATATACATCTACACGCTAGCGACATCGGAGAGCGTGAGACCGTCCCGCAGATGCGTGTCGCGCCGCGTCGCTGTGGCGTTCACTTCCAGTAACGAAGACAGCGAGCGATAACACTATAGCTCTATGCTATAGCTCCAAAGACAAAAGAAAAAGAAAAAAAGATAGAGATGGTATGCATCAAAGGCGTCGCGGTTTCCTCTTGTGTAAGAGCTGTATTGGCTGTATATATATATATATATATATATATATATATATATATATATATATATATATATATATATATATATATATATATATATATATATATCGTGTTCGTTGCTCGTGAGGCGATGAGCAATTCGTTTCCTCTTGCGCTTCGTACATGGGGGTTTTGTGTTACTTGGGTAGCTTTATACTGTTGCGCACAGTAACCATGACCAAAGCATTAGACTTGTACGACTGGTCACTGACAAAAGAAGAAGAAAAAAATGTAAATACTGAGCACTCAGTGATGGATTGTAACTCTAAGATATGACATGCACAAAGTGTATCGTTCGTTTCCTTTTCGGTAGCTTCTTACCGCGCAGTGAAGAAGTTCCACGCTATGCGACCTTTAAAACAATAGGCTAAATACAGTTCCTTCATTGTGAGAGCCCAGAATAAACAAATGTGTTCATCACTGTACCGAAAGGCAATTGCGTTTTAATGGCGACTATAGCTGCATAGCTAACACAAAAATTCAGGAAAACTTGTAACTTCGCTCTTTCGTCACGGAAAATATATTTGAAGTAAGCTACCATTTCCGAGCAAAAATACATAAACAAATATAGCGGGGAGACGGTTTTCGCATATCGTTGTCAAGAGGGTGTTTTAGCAGTTTCGGTTTACCGTTACAGTAAGTATGTAAATACCCAACCGTCGTGGTCGGCACCTATAGCTTTTTTAGTTCGCGTTACCTTGTTGACCACTTTGGTCATTTGATCATGTTACCGCACGCTGTGAACAACTCGCTCGGCTAAAAAACTTCCAAAATATCTCTGTGCCGACCGCGACGTTACGGTACGGCATTTCCGTACCTACCGCACGGTATACTGCTGAAACACCCTAGTTTGCTCTGCCTCATTCGACGCATCCGTACGGTAAGCCGCCGGATACTTTCCTGTTATCGGCCCGAAAGACGGGCTCCGGGTCATGGACAACTCAATGCAACCGGAAAGATGAATTCTCCATTCGTTTCGCCTACAGCAAGTCCTGCTGTGCTCTTCCTCCGACAAGCGTGTGTAGGGTAGCTCCTTTTCTTTTTGCCGTCTCCAGCTCTTTCTCATCTGGGCGTCTCCCGCCTTCCAATACATACGCCGTCCAGCGTTGAATAATTGCTCCCGGCGTGCGGTCGCCTTTGATGCATTTTCGCGACGGCCCTGTGCAGTGCGGGAACGCGCTGCTTCTTTCAAGCGTCCGCCCAGTCCGATGCCTCTCTCCCAGTGCATCGCTTTTGGCGCGCATAGACAATGACCAGATGTCGCGCCGTTTTCCACGCACCCGCCATCGCAGGGCGGCCTTCCTTCCGCGGGAGAGTGGAAGGTCCCGCCTTTACCCGCGGCTTCCTTTTGTTCCCGTACACATGAAAGCACACCCTCGCCAGCCACGCCAGTGTGTGGCTCAGCTCCGTGCGTTGTTTCTACCCTCCTGCATTGGAAGGAAGTGCCACGACACCATCTCCCTCGCCGCCCAAAGCGGCACGCAGCTGCTTCGGTCCGTCTGTGTCCAGAAACGCCCCAGACCGAGGCTTCTCGGAGTAACCATGTTTTACAAGGCTCGTATTTTATAAAAAAAAACACATGTCAGCTTCTACGGAGAAGGAAACAGAAAAATGGTATTTCCATTAATAATGGATTCTTCGAAAACGCAAGTGTTTTGACATCATGAATTTTTGCGACGCTACATTGAGCGAAATGAAGAGGAGTAGGGCGATCGGAGGAAGACGTTCATTGTTGGCTGCAGGTGGGTCTAAAGTCCCTAGATTTTTCCCTGGAAAAATCTAGGGACTTTAGGTGGGTCCAGCCACAGGCGCCTCTTTTAAAAGCCTATTGAAAAGTGTATAAATGAAAACTTCCACTTAGAGTGCTGTGTTTAACAGGACATCAGGAGATTCCCGACTGATGAATGACTTCAAGGAAAAGAGTGCATGTGTGTGAAGGAGGGGGGAGGGGAGGAGGCTCATGAGGCAAGAAATGCAAGGGGACGTGAACTTACTTTATCTTATCTTTGCTTTATCTTTGCTTACTTTATCTTATAACTTGTCTTTGCCAGCCTAAAAATGGGACCACTTCTCTCGATGCCGATGTACGAAATGCCCGCTTCGCATATACATGTAATGTTCTTTCGTGAGCAAGACTAAAGGAAATGTGCTTAATCACGCGCCCACTTAGCGACAGGGAAGTAAGTCTACCGTGCATAAGGCGGCGAATTTCAAAGGCGCATATATAATGGGGCGTAGCCAGGAGCATCATCGCCTATATACATTGTTCGCTTTTGACTTTCCGCCATTCTTCCTCACTGTCTCTATTCTTGTGCACTTCGTGCACCTATCTGCGACGCCATCCTCCTCAAGAGCGCGGGGCACCGCGCGGAGTTATATACGGAACTATCCTCCTCCGAGTCGTCCTCTTCGTCACTTTTTTGAGGCGGCGACGAAGGCTGTCTCGCGTCGCCAGCTGCTCGAAGCGCTCCCCTGCTACGACCGTGTCGCATTGAGGAAGGGACCGCGAGCGAGAGACAGCTTCTGCCGACACAGCCCTTTGTCGTGAAGCCGCCGCCGCCGCCACCGCCTCCTGTTGTAGTACTCGTACTAGATTCCGCTTTCCTGCGCCTTCACGGTGGCGTCGGTGTGGACAGCGTACACGAGCGGCGGCAGCGACCATGACATCAGAAGGAAAAAGGAAGGGAAACGAGACGCTGTTTATGAAGGGGGCGCGGGTTGCAGGGAGCGCATCCTTAGAGTTAAAGGAACCGTGAGGCGGCCAGGTTCAGTGTCGAGTGGAAGGTCTTGCTGGTTAGCGGCAAATAACACGGGGCGCATCTCCGAGATGGAATATAGTTAAGCAGAGGCGAGAGGAGGTCAAGATCTAACGTGCAGAAAAGCATCCAACTTTTGGAAGCAATGTTTAGCTTCCGTTTACAACGACGCGCGAAGTTATTTGTGGTCCTAAGTGCAGGTGTTTGTTTGCTTTTCCAGAGCGAGTGCCCGTCGTGGTCCGTGTGTCTAACTTCGGTATATATTCCAAGCTGCGTACAAGAACGAACCTGAATCACAAACCTATATTATATCCGACATGCCTGGCACGGTCTGTTGGAATTCACCAGAAATCCGACCACATACGTAAAGCCCTCGGGTTGTTGGCTTTTTAATAAGACAGCACTCGGGAAAGTTTCTTAACAGTTCAAGGAAAACCGGTAGCAGTTTTCCTGAGAAGAGTACAGATAACTTTAGAATACCAGTAATCTACTTATAACGCGCCTGTTGTCAATGAACGGATAACAGACTTTCTGAAATAAGTGCGTTTGGAAGTCCGTCGGCCGCACGAAAGAAAGAAAGAAAGAAAGAAAGAAAGAAAGAAAGAAAGAAAGAAAGAAAGAAAGAAAGAAAGAAAGAAAGAAAGAAAGAAAGAAAGAAAGAAAGAAAGAAAGAAAGAAAGAAAAAACAACAAAGATGCATACAGGCATGGATGGTAACTAAATAACTTCGACACAAATTGGTGAACGAGAAATACACATCGTATAAGTACTGGAAATTTCGTTATCAAAAGTTCATTGTTAACACAGAGAACACTGAGGAAGACACTAATGCGCAAATACGGAAAATTGAACTAACGTCCTGAACCAATTTCTGATTATGGTGATTCTCATGCAGTTAACCTGATCTGTTGCTCTTAACATAATAAGAAGTTTCCCAGGGATTTCAGTGCAGTTTCACAAGCAAACTGCCTTTCTTTTTCTTTTCCTTTCTTCAAGTCCTCTCTGCATTTGAGCTAACCAAGCCTTATACCTAACTAATTGTGGTACATTTTGCTTTGCAGAAGTTTACAGATTTGTTACAGGGCTCTTTCTTAGATGTCGACCAGCAGAACCCCAGCTCACGAGCAACGGCGCGAATACAAAGTGTCACTTAAGCTTGCGCAGTGATAGAAGCCCAAGTTTATCCCGAGTACGTTTCTACATTCCCCTATTGCTCACCTTCGCATCTAATGACTCTCTATATACAACACCAGGGTTTCGGGCGCACGACAGACAATCAGTCTTTCGCTCCCAACCCACGCCACCGCACGCACTCTTCCGCACTCAGATCACGCAGATGAAAGAACTTGGGCAAGTGAAACCCCGAACCAATCCGCCATCGGAGGTCGCCACGTCCGAGGCAAGATTTACAACGTCTCGCGATGGTTACACAAGCCCGCGAGATAGCAACAGTTTCAACTGCACTCTCAGTATCTCGGTTGCACAGGCACCTAACGCAGAAAGGAGCGGTATACAGAGGGAGCGAGCATGCAGGAGACCGCGGAGTGTTACGAAAACCGCCACCGTTTTCATTGCCCGTATGTGTGTGTGTGTAGCGCACACATCACCATGCGCTTATATATAGCTATAGGCGTAATGGGCGTATGTAAATACGTTATACGCCGAGTTTTCGGTACGGATGGGTGTCCACGAAAAAGCCGCCTATAATATACTGCACTACGGGAGATATCGAAGCCCACACTTACGGACCGGGTCTTTCGTTGCATGCATGGATACGGGGAGGTGGTCGCCGGACCGTGGAATGAGTCAAACCGAGTTATGGCTGCCAAGTGAATGTTGAAACGAGCGTCTTCACCCACCCCCTTCCAGTCTAGTCCCTTGCCGCGGTCTTTATAAAACGTTGGGCAAGCAAAGTGGAACCGTGGATCGCCATGGAAACCAAGGATGGGGCTCTCTCTATATATATCGTTTTAGTGTATGATGTCTATAAGCAAGCTGGTAGTCATCAAAAGCCCACTTTTCGCTTGATATACTTCCCTTTCGTCACATCCTATAAAAAAAAAGGGGGGGGGGGAGTGGGCACGAGGCAAATACGAGATTCCCGGTTCATTTACGCAGCCACGTACTGGCATGGCAGTGGCTAAAGTAGGAATGGGGTTTGAAACGTTATGGCTATGTTTCACCGGAGAGCTATATAGGCTCCGTGCAGACGTAACTCCGCTCGGCGTTCCTAGCGGCAAGAAGCGCATATTTGACGGGATGCTCTGACGCGCTCGCAATGGGGTGAAGTCGAAGAACTATGCCTTTTACGATGACTACACTTTTCGTGCTTCTCGCGCTTGGCTAGTGACCAGAGCGACGGTACGTCCGCGTTATCAACGCGATCAGTCAGCCGCAGGTGGTGGACGATAAGAATAATATAGCATACAACATCGCTCCGCGATTGCACCCCTGCTCGCTCCATGCTCCCGCTGTGACGGCGCGAGGTATTTTCACGGGCAGTTCGTTTTGTGCCGGTTCCGCTGTTCATAGGAATGCCGAACTCCAGGAATAATTGCTGCGTTGTTGGGTGCAATAACCCCTACAGGAATTCTCTGGGCACGCGTTGTTACCGGTTTCCATTTAGAGAATATGAACGGGATCGGCGTGGACGGTGGATCGCACTCGTTCGACGACAAAAGTGAGTTTTTGTAAATAGATGGTTTTTTTTTTTTCTGGGGTTGCATTTGCCCGTGATTGTTGATCTGCCGAGCAACACCTCTTCCACGACGCCGTGAACGTGCCCCGCTTCGAGGAGGTCCCTGCCCTTCTTCAGATTAGCTCCTCGGAGGAAACTATATCACGTAGCTCTCTGAATCCAAACGTAATATTAATTGGCACGCTTCGCAGTGCCATGGCAGCAAAACACGAGCCACGACGACGAACTCGGCTGCACTGGTTAAGTCGGCGCAGCGAATGCAGTGCCATGGCCGTTCGATGGAAAGCGTTTTTTCATTCAGTGGCCGTGACAGTGCAATTGCTGGTATCGCCAGTTTCAAGCTGCCGCTGAGTTCGCTGCCGCGTTTGCCCGAGGGTGATAAGCTGTGATTGTTTAGTGAGCGAGGCGGCCCGCGCTATACGTGCGCAGTTTCGCTCAACGGGCTCGTGACCTCCGTTGTCTTCCGCCAGCTCATGCATTTAATGTTGCCGCGTTCGCCTGAGGATACACGAGGTCTGGCGAAAAGAAGCACCCGCGCTAACGCTACGTTTTCGGACAGCTGCTAACAATTTGACGTCTTTTAGAAGCAAACGGCAAAGGAAACGCCTCAAGCGAAGCACCAAAGCGCGGCGCAGTGGCTTGCCGCCGCCTGCGTTGTCTGCTCCCTTATCCCGCCAGATCTGCTGCCGTGGCCGCTTTGGCGCTGGAGGCAGCGCGCGACTATGGCGGCTCCTAACGTATGCACGGTGCCCATAAGCCTTGTGGAGCATAAACGAGCCTACCGAGAAACACACACATACTACCCATTCGTCCAATGCAAAAACGGTAAAGGCTAATTAGGTTGCAATTCTGAAACATGCATGTTAAATGAGAACAGCCAATAAATAGTCAATTGCCAGCGCTTTTGAAGGAACAAACGATAACAGTATGTGTTCGACCACTTGCGCATGTTGCGGAGTTTTTCGTAAACTAGCAACTTGCGTTTGGCGCGCAATAAAACCTCGTAATTCGACGTAGAAACATGGTAAATGGCTCATTATGAGCGACCTTACACTCTCACATATTATAATGCTATTTAAGAAAATCAGCAGGTATTTTTTTTTTAAAAGGACATCATGCAGGGAAGGCCTCAGAGGACTAACACATCGAGTACAACGTGCACTTGCTTCATCAGCCGGGTACCTCGCACCGCTCGGGAGAGTTTAACGCACGCCAGAGGCGTGCGCAAGCCGGGTGCTATTTCCAGTGTGTCATTCAGGCCAGCATCCCGGAGCGGGGTCAGAGGACAGCCGGCATCCCGACAACGTTTTGGCAGGGCAGTGCATCTCCAATCGAAAGCTGTGCTGCACAGTGAGATTACGACACTGCTCCTGAACATCACGACGTCATGATATCATCAATATATGAATCCGTAACTTTTGAATACATTTGTACAAGTTAAGCGCGCAACTGGAGGTCCTAAAGCGAGAAATATGCCAGGGGTAATAAAAAATAGTCCGTGTAAAAGTAAGTCAGAAGTGAATGGCGCATTGGGGGATAAGAAATGTAGCATAGCATACAAAAAAAAAATATGAACTATAAAATTAAAACGAGAGAAGCGGGAAAGCATACACGACTTAGGATCACCGCGGCAACATACATTTCAGACAGAGATGGAAGGAAAACGCATGAAGGGTTAAGCAGAGAACAAAACCTCTTTTACGACATTGAAGTGGTGGACAAACACAAGTGAAAAGACAAAAGGTAGAGAAAGAGAGAGAGAGAAAGAAAACATACAGTTACACGATCACATTCGGTCACGATTACGATAAGAAACTGCAGGTACGGATACACTTTGTTTGGGCAGGTTCGAAGAACGGACGGACGGACGGACGGACGGACGGACGGACGGACGGGCGCGCGCGCACACACACACACGCACGCACACACACACACACACACACACACACACACACACACACACACACACACACACACACACACACACACACACACACACACACACACAAACACACACGCACGCACGCGCACACAAACACACACACACACACACACACACACACACGCACGCACGCACGCACGCACGCACACACACACACACAGACTGAACTTTCTTAGTTTCTATTCAAATATTTCCCTCACAAACCGGACTCGATTTCATGATGCAGGATCGAATCTTCACTTTCTCTTCCACGTCCCCCACTCGCACGTTTTGTAAACCACCTTCAAAATAAACGCACGTAGCATAAAGAGAAACGACAGGTTCAGGAAACACATTAGAGTGCGAGATAGAGAGGGAGAGAGAAAGACAGAGAGCTGTGCCCCATAAAGGCGCATCAACAGAACAATTGCACGCTCTTTTATACACTTCTCTTCCAACCACAAGTGGCCCCCGTATAAAGAGGGCACCGAGTGTGGTAGGCAGGGCTGTGCGCCATTTGTCTGTGGTGACCCTCCAGATGGACTACGATGTCCCGGGACTTCTATTAACGGACGAGAGGAGAGTCCGGAACGAGAACGAAGCGATCATTAGTTGACCGTGCGACGAAGACAAAAGCGAAGACGGCCCGGCGAAGGAGTGGGGAAGAAAAGCTCCGGGGATAAAATGGGGACAAGCGGGACACGCGGAAGGAAGGGTTGCGCGCAAAAGTAGATCAACAGAAAGGCCAACGGCCGATGCGGGTCGCAAGGTCCGTCCAGCTAAACAGCCGGGAAAAGACGGCAGCGAACGACGCCACTTGGGAGAAGCGACAGCGGCCGGGGTTGCAGGGAAGTAGGCAAGACAAATAAAAAAGGAGGTCAGATAGGGAGAGCCGCGCCGCGTGTAAGGACAGGAAAGGGAAAAGGCGGGGAAACGAGGATGGTAATGCGTGCGTACGTGTTTCCGCTGCCCGAAAGCAAGTGCCCCAAGGAAAAACAAAGAAGAGTGAGAACAAGCTCTCCAAGCAATGCGCACGAACAAATGCGGGAAAACGGGAAGAGAGGTGTGGGATGGAACGAAAGGGCTGTATAGACAAACGGTCGTCTTGAAGATGGCCGGTAGAGGTGGCCTACGCGAGTGGGGAGTTAAAGAAACAAACTCACCCGTAGAAGGGGATCCCGAATAGCGATAATAAAGGAAAACAATAGAGCAAGAACAAACTGGTGGATCCAGGGGAACATGGAGGCCCTTTGAAAGGCAGCCACTCGGGATGCAAAGGGTACAGGGGGAGGGGGGGGGAGACGACGAGGAACGGTAAATAATAAAACAGCCCCATCCCATAGGGGATACAGGAGGTTGGTTGAGGATAAACAAAAAAAAAACAAATTGGGGAAAAAAGGACGTTGAAAGCGTAACCACGCTACGACGACTGTATAGATTCTCTCTTCCTCGGCGCCTGACTGATTTAATTTCAGATTTTCCCGTTTAGTGGTGCGCGCAGACTGCTAGTCCCTATGCGGTATCTGCCTCCTATACACGCCTCTTGTTTTTTTTGTCTTTTTTTTTCCTGAACCGCTTCGAATCCTCCCGTCGCGGTAGAATGGCGGGATGGTGGCCGCACAAGAGAGGAAGGGAAAACGGGAGTTGCTGAAGCACGCGAGAGGGGTTTGGGGACGGCGATCGGGCACCGCTGGTCGGGCTCCTCCCTGTCGATGTCGCGCGGCTTTTACTTCGACTCCCGAATAAGCTATGGGGAAGACGGACAGCGCACTGGGGAGCGACGAAGGGTGCACGGAAGAGTGTCCCCCGAAACAAAGACTGCTCCCCTTCTTTCGCATCTTTTCTCTTTTCTTAAATTTTCGAGATCGTTGTTTATTTCTCATACTCTTTTTCCCATGCCACTGGTGTGCTTAGCTTCCCAAATATCTGCTTCCGAAAAACCAACGGAGCTCTTTTTCCTTCCGCAGAAACTGCCTCGAAATGTAATCGCTCTACATTCGCTTTCCGTTACGTCTTGACTATTGTACAAGTTTCAGATGTACCCATCTGTCCATTTCGAAAATTGTCCTCTTTTATTTACTCGAACCAATATCGACCCAGTTGCCATGTACCGTAGGACCTTCCCCCGTGCACATTCTTTTTCGTTCGTTCTTTCTCCCCCTCCCCTTTTTTTTTCGTTTCTCGTAATATCTGCTCAGTATACGTCACCTTTAATTTACTGTTCTCAATACCTTCGCTTTTGGACTGGAATCCGGGTCTGCGGCAGCCAGAATCGTAATTTTCGCAGGGCCGCTCTATCTCACGGGGAGTTCCTCCAGAAATGTCACCTGTCGAGCGCTATTTCGAAACACATTTTACATCTCCTACAATTGAAACTTCTCTCGCAGTTCTAGAACTCTACATTAAAAAGAAAACAAAAACATCTTGCTCTACTTTTCTATGCACGTCGAGCGATTTCGTGCTTCAGCTGGGAGAAAGGGCGATAGCGTTTATCTCGCCGGTTGCCCCCAGGTCCGTTCCACATTATACGACCGCCTCATTTATTCGCTGTCGGAAGCTCGAAATTTCCGCTTTATCATACATTTATCTTGTCACTACTCTTTATTTATTGGCGTATAGTACTTCTGGCTGCGTCAGTCACTTCCTTCGCGTAGCACTGACAGTGTCAGCCGGCTTATCGCAAGCAAACAAACAACTAAAACTCACAGGGTCCCTTATGCAATCGCCTAAGACGATTCGAAGGCATAGGCCATCCCGTTTGGCTATCTGGTCATCATCATCACAAACATAATCATCAGAATGATATCACCTTCATCATGAAATACTGCTCCAGCATTATCATCAATGATGATGATTTTTATCGAAAAATTATGATGATTTTTGGTACCGTTTCTGTTGACGACGACGACGACTAAGCCGATGGCCACTTTTTCCCGTTTGATGAGTCATACAAGCATTCCGCCTTAGTAGTCTTACGTGCAGAAAGGAACCCCTTTATCCTCCTAGTCCTCCAAAAGCACACTCCGAAGACTAATTCGCATAGCTTCGCCCGAAACTAAAGAGCAGCAATGTAAGCGCACGCTTGCGCAAATACGAAGACGCCTCGCTTCAGAATATCCCTCGAGCAATTAATAACAACCTTTGCTTCGAAGCTCAAGCATTCTTCGCTATCCTAAACCTCGTCGTTTCTTTTACCATCAAGGGGAAAAAATTAACACTATAAAGACGATATTTCCAAATACCACATTCTCATATACAGCGGGAATTCAGCGTACCAACAGCAGTAAGAGTTCGGCGGGCAGCCGCCAAACACCGTCTCATTGCTCGTTATCGCGCTGCAATCTGCATACGTAAGCCAATGCCGTGAAGAATGCATACACTCATTTGCAAAGCTCGGTATTCGCGCAGTACGCGCCGATACGGCGCGCGTAGTTAGTTTGCGAGAGCGACAGCGATTTCGACACGGCGCCAGCGTTACGACACTCGAAGCGCAATCAAGGTGATGACGCAAGAGCGAAGACATTTTAGTTTGCGCGCGCGGTGATCCACGCGTCAAGCGCTACCGAAAATCGGGAAGGTAAAGAATGACGATTGAGAAACGCTTAAGTTTCCGAAGATATTCACGGTCGCCGGCTAGACGACCAAATAAAGACAGGAAAGAAAACGGCCGACTGCGTTCATGGTTTTCGTTCTGGTAAACCAAACGCCTCGTAATGACGCAGTTCTTGCACCCCGTGTTCTCAAACAAGCCTCGACTCGAAGTTCGTCCTTCACTTGACCAAAGTGAGCACAGCGCCGCTCGACTGAAAATGACGCCGCGCTTCTCACGAATCGCTTATTATCGCTGATACGCAGTGACTTGTTCCGCATAGAGACAGCGCTCCCATCGACTTTCTCAGGTGATGGTGAAGCGTTGAGTGAAGGGACACGGGGGTAAGGCTCACGGGGGTAAGCAACCACAACACATCGCAAGATAAAAAAAAAAGTGGTATAAACGATGTTCGTTGTGGTGCTACGGCTAACAAGGTAGCTGATATCGAGATCGACGCACGTGCGAGCGCACCCAAACACAACCTGCGCAATTCCCGACGAAACTCCCCCGTCGATTCGGCCAACAACACGTGGGACTATAGGCGGTGCGTACTCACGGGGCCCGCACTTACGAGGCTGGCGTTGCTAAGCGACCGCGTGGTAATCCCGCAACAGGTCGCGACTAAGCCGGCTGAAGATGTCTACACGTACGAGAGCCACGAAGAACAAAACAAATGAAATGATTTAGCGTCGCCAGTGCTGTGGAAAAAAAAAAAGAATGTTCGCACACGCAACAGAGCAGATGCTATGTAGGTTCAAACGGACGCATGCACTTCTTTGAAGCTCTTTCAATGCGAACAGTGCGTGAGGATTTTATGCACAAGTGACGATATATGGGCCGGTCGAAAGCAAGGCCTCTACTGTGTACTAAGGATATTGATCGCAGGCATACCGAAGTAGCGTTCAAGGGGTTGCCTAGGGGATGAACGAGTCTTATGGGAGGAACTGTCAAGGGAGCTCTCCCACGAGGTGTATCTCTCGAAACGTTTCATGTCGTGAACGAGAAAAAGAAACGTTGTATGGTACTTATCGTTAAGCTATAGGCTTTTTTAAACAATGGTACGAACAAATATACAACTAGTGAAAGTTGAAAAGTACAAGCTACAATTATAACTTCGTAAATTATGGTTATTTATAAGTTAATGTAAGTATATTGTAATGTAAACAAATTATTTTAACAATGGCAGTCCCCACCAATGTTACCAGTGCGCTAAGATTGCCCTGAGTGGAGCAAGCCTACCTGCCTGTCTACGTGAGAGCTCTTACAGTGTTTTGGTAGCGAGGAGACATTACAGCACATCTTCTGCGACTGTCCTCGCTATACAATGCGCAAAGAAAATCACTCGCAGTCGCTCTTGCTCGTATAGATCCCAGACCGATGACGGCAGAAACCATTCTGGAATGTCGTCCTGAGAGGTCATCGCGGGTGAAGGCGACGAAGGCAGTGCTCAACTTCTTCAAGACATCGGACTTGCACCGGCGGTTATAGACTAACGACGTTAGCATGACTGTGAAGTGTGTGTGACTCATTGTGCGTGCGTGCTCTCCTTCTCTCTCTCTCTCTCTCTCTCTATATATATATATATATATATATATATATATATATATATATATCTCCCCCATCCCTTCCCCCAGTGTAGGGTAGCATACCGGTCCTTCTAGACTCGTTAACATCCCTGCCTTTCCTTTCTCTCCTTTTCCTCCCTTCCTTAATTACCGTGTTTCTGAGCAAAAAGGGAACGCTGCGGATACGATTTTCTCTTTTTACACGGGTGTGCTTACATTGCCTCCGAGACCGAGTCAGCGCGGTCTTCATCCCCGCTGTTAGTTGAGTAGAAATTCTCTTCTATATTAGTCCTATCGGTTAGCTGCACCACCCTGAATCAAAATTTCTCTATAAGAGAAGTGGTGTTACACGCTACGTCATGCAAAAATAAAAGAAAAGAAAGGGGGGGGGGAATCAACGCGAACACGAGTGCGCGAGTTCCCCTGCGACTTTGTCACGAGTCGGTCCGGCGCGCGGGAATAATCGGGCATAATGCGCCAACTCACGCTGGGCAAAAGCTTGGGCCCCGAAAGATGCAGCGCATGTAGTTGGGGAGACGCGGGAGCGGATCCATGGGAGTCCCTTTTCCCTTCCCTCTCATGAATATTTTGCAGGAGGAGCTTGCGAAACCGGTAAGGGAAGAGTCCCAGGTTTTGGTTGGTGGCTGGCTCCAGCTCGCCATGGCGAGCTGGAGCCAGCCGGAGAATACGTCCGTGCACGGACGTATTCTCTCTGTCTTAATGGCAACCATGAATCTGCGACGAAGTTCCCGAGTCTTCCCGAATTGTACGCCGTACGTGGCTGGCTGTGCGTACGTCGTTCACGCATGTATGCTTACGTCCGTCTTCAACAAAGCCGCGGTATGAGAATAGGGGGCTCCTTATAACGCGTATAAACCAGAGCACAGCTGGCGTCTCGTACTAACGTCGGCTGTGCTGAATAAATTGGACAGCGTACGTGTGAAGGGCGCGTAGAATGCGAAGCGACAGACTGAACAAACGACAAAAGCACCGCCTCTAGTGCATGAACAGTATATACATTATACGTGTGTGGTCTAGCCAAATCTTGCCCTAGGGTCCCGTCAAGTATAACAAGTCTCGGTTAACTTATAACGAACGAAAGAATGAAAAATAACTCCCTCGAAAACCGAGAGCAAACCAGCGGCGGGTTCGTTCTAGAAACAGACGTGTATGTGTGAAAGGGTTCACGGCTGAATATGAAAGTCGAGTTTGTTTAAATTTTTTTTAAAGGCAAATAACGCACACAGTGAAACATTTCCTTTGATTCACCTAACCACGCCAGTATACACACTACGCAGCTAGTTGAGGTTAAACAGGTTGTGTAAAAAATCTGTTCCGACTCACAGACGCCCTTAGTCCCGCCATATTTGTTCGAATTGCGTCCGTTGAGTACACAGTGCGCGTTAGCTCAATCGCCCAATCACATACTTTTTTTTTTGCAATTTGCTGTGCCGTTCTTGTAAACCTTGTTACTTTGAGTCTTTGTAATCTATCCGTGGGTGTACTGATCGTTATTCCGCCCGTTGTTCCCATCAAACAACGTGAATAAGTTTGCAAACATGTAATACTTATCAACCTCTTTATGAAACAAGGAATTTGCAGTGCCTTAACTTTCACCAAACACTTTGGTTGATGTACCGCGGCGTTTTGTTGATGTGCGGTTGTAGGTTACATGTTCGTTTCACTGTCTAAAAGGACACATTTTGATAGGGGCAGAATGAGAAACCCCTAGTCTATCATACATACAACTTCAAGTCACAAAACTAAATAGAAGCCTACCAATGCGGTGATCTTCATAACCTATACTGTCAAAAAAAAGAAAAAGAAAGCAGACATCAAAGCACGGAATCGTTCGTTTTTTTTTTTCTTTATTAGACAATGTTTCACCATGTAACTGAAAATAAAGCGTTCCTGCCTTCTCTCCTGAATAATACGGAATGACGTTTCCACCCACACTAGTTTGCTACATTCCATAGAACAGCAACTTATAAAACAGCTAAAGCTATATACTGCCGCACCACCTATATATACACAACAAGATCAAAGAAGAAATAAGTGAGTATATTTCACTTAAGCCACGCCTAAACGCACCTCGCTTCTTTCCAGACAAATTAAATCACCTTCTACCGAGCTTCCGCCCGCGTTGAATTATATTAAGCGCTCTGCGAGTTCTTTTACACGTGAACAGGAACAAGAAATCCGCGTTTTCGCGCAGTCGCTTTGCCTGTCGTAATCCGAAAAGTGGAAACTTGATTCAATAAAGGAGATCCGCCGGTTGTCTCTGCAAATTGTGCTCTGCGAGCGCTCACTCCTGAGCCACGTGGACGCCTTTACATTTTGAACTGATAGCAGAGTAAAGCTATATAAGATGCCGAAAATAACAAACAAGATTATGGAAAGTATTGCTATGATTTGTTTTCGCCAAGCTTCTAGACTTGCCGTGCCAAGGAAATATTGGTAAGAAAAGGAAATTGATTCTATATGGTTAGGTGTGCCACTAAGAAAGAACATCAGATGTCGTGAGCTTACTTCTCAAAGCCATTACAGCAAAGAACCTCCCTCATACTATGTACAGTGTAGGTTGTACACGAATTACGTGGCGCTGTTAACGTTTGTCACGTTGTTCTTTCGTTTAATGCCGCTACAGTGCGCGCGTGATTTTACTGGAGCTTGCATCATTGCTTGAATATTTCTTCCAATGCCTCTGAGCTATGCTGTGTCGTCGGGTATTCTGACCTGCGTGTAATCACCCATCTTTTTACCGTATCCACCACCGATCGATATGATAGTTCAGTTGTTAAGCGATATTAATATTCGTAATTTTAGGTATGGCTTCATCTATCGTTCGCACTTCGCTTAGATCTGAAGTAGAGTGGCGCACTGGGCGAGCTGGTATCACTTAGATCACAACTTAATGTCTTTGACCTGAATGACATACAAACGCATGTATTGCGTGTCGCGACAGGCATCTCATGCTATCGCAAGTGCGCATACCGCTTGCACTGACACCTATACGGCTGCCGTATAGTTTCTTCGCAACAGGTTGCTTCATCGTGCAGCGAGCGAACGTTGACGCGGAGCGACCCCTCCCTGCCGCGGCAATGCGCCTCTTATCACCGACTCGTCCGCAAGCTGCATCCCGGTCTTCCTATTGGATTACGATAAAAATTACCGCGCTCGCTTCACGCGTTACGCAAGAACGGTTGCGCAACGCGGCATCGGGGGTGATTCCGAGTTCAATTGACTCTCGCCTCACGGACCTCACGATTTCTGAACGGTCACGCTCAGATTCTCAATAGCCGAAGACCACCACACGCGAGCTGGCCTGAAACACGAGAGATAGAAAGCGAGAGAGAGAAAGAGAGAGAGAGAGAGAGACAGAAGAGTTAGGACGTAGTCCCGAGAGGGGCGTGAAATATGGAGCCCCCAGCCTATCCTCGGATCAGTTCGATCCGCGGCAAAGCCGCTTAGCTATATGCGGGGCGCTTGCCTCCAGTGCGGTGCGCTCCTCGGGAGGATTGTGCCCACCCTAATCGATGGTCTTCCATCTTTCCCGAGAAAAGAGGGAAGAAGCGCCTCGAGGAGAAAGCCTCGCTGAGTCGTCCGTGTAGATACCATAAATCACCCCAACGAGTGTTATATGGCGGCGGAGTCGCTTCGAAAAAACCCGCCGGCCGTAAACGGCCGGCAGCCCAGCGCGAAGTCAAGGACAGTTTAGAGCGGATAATAAGAGGCAGACAGTCCGGGGGTGTCATTAACAGACACCCGAAGATCAGTGTCCGAATATATAGGCTGGCACTCTCTACGACACCAATTGTAACGAGTGAATTCAGGTGCGTGTATAGTAACGCGAAGCGCAGGGAAATTGATAGTTTCTAAGGCTGTGTATCTCGGCTGTGGAGGGTTCCTTGGAAGCGTGAAATTAACCAGCGCACCGTTTGCCGTCTGGTCGAAAAAATAAGATCTACCGAACACACGATAAAGTACACCCCTGTGCGATTCAGAGGCAGTGTCGTGGAAATCTGCTCCGTTCTTGAGACATAATACGCACGGCATTTTGTAATGTTACAGGCACGTGCACGTTGCAACAGACTCCATAGCATCCATGAAACTCTAACTGAGGCATCAGTTGAGCAAACTTCCGTTGCTAAAATTTCGTTTAATGTGACAGCAATACGCATGCAGAATATTCTCAGTGAGCGCGAAAAACGATATTCTCTGATGGTTAATTCTATAGAATTGGCATCGAAATCGCAAAAGCTAATAATCGTTGTCTGTTTATTTAGATATTAGATCAATACAGAAATACATAAAGGAAAACAAGACACACACAAAAAATATCAACTGATGGCAGCAATGTAATTGTCTATAGCGGCCTGTAGTGCAGGTAGAGTTAGAGGTAGAGGAGGAAAGGAAGGAAAGTACTGTTCGTCATTTTTTTTTTTTTCGCGCAAGCACGGAAGCGCAGATGCAAAAAGCTACAAATTTCACAAATATAGTCCTCAAGGTGCGCTTTTGAGTGCCTATATATACAGATATATTCTTAGGGTGATACTTTCGTTTATCTTGTGCATCCTTTCTCCCATGCTGAGTTAAAAGTTTCAGGCGACTGGCTCCTTGCAGTCCAAAGACCCTCTCGTAATAAATTTTTCTATCTCTCTCTCTCTGTCGCTTACTTTTGCAAAGCCACAGATTCCGCCGCGAACGCAGCTGCTACCGGCCACACCACAGGAGCTCAAAGCCCGACCAGCGATGAGCTGTAAAAATTTCAACAAAGAACAGAAGCGTAGGTCCTTGCAAGAAAACGAAACAACGCGAACGCAAGAAAAGCACGACAAAAAAAAGAGACAGCAAAAAGTACAGACAAACAACAGGAAGGTCGAATGTGATAAGAAACCGGCAATTTTATTTGTGTATTTTTTTTTTCGTTCATTCCTCTCCTTCCGTATCCTCGGCCAAACGTGAGTATGAGGCCACCCAGGGCCGACGACCGCGACTCGCCAGACCCAGACGCGCACACTCTCTCCTCACTTCTATCCTCACACTAGAACCGATCGACGGAATGCCTCGAATTCTCGAAATAGAAGAGGCCTTCCTTTCATCGGGGTTCCCACTTCCCTCCTTTCCCCAGGCTTCCCGGAGTTCCCCAAAAAAAGTAAAAAAAAGAGAAACCTTTTGTGGCTCACTGAAAGCCATCGCAGCGGGATGCCAACCAAATGCCTATACTTCCCCTTCTCCTCACCCCGAGCTTCAACTCTCTACTCACAGTCAAACGCGAGCGCACGCAAATACGCGTAAAACGCATCTCGGCGAGCATATGCAGAAAAAAAAAAAAGAAAAGTTCGCGTGGCCTACCATACAGTTCCATACAGTTCTGAACCGGGAGAGGAGGAAACGGAAGACAGGGTCGAGATATATGTGACCGGATGGATGCTCGCGAACAATTCAATTCGGCCAGCCGGCGACGACAGCCGACGCAAGGAGGAGACCGCGTCTCCTCCTTTCCTACGTTGACAATACGGAAGACATCTCCCTGCACCCCAAAAGCCTCGTGGTGTGGCCGTCGCACCGCGGAATGCTGCCTCGATGTGCGTGCGTGTGTAGGTGCATTCGCGCGGATCAACGCGAAGCCGTAGCCGTAGACGAAGCCGTTTGAAACTATACACCGCCTGCACCCCACGTGTCTGTCGGAGCACCGGGAGCAGAGAGGTCTCCTTTCTTCGTCGGGGCGGGCATTTGTTGGGTTCGATCCGTGACTTGATCCAGCCCGTGGTCGTTATAATGGAAAGAGTGTATTCGAGGAAAAAAGAGTCACCGCCGATCTTGGTGCCATCCGTTTCCATACAGCCACCAACCGCGCTTCCATTTCGTAAACGTCACCGCCGCCCAGTTCCGCGCATAAATACTCTTCCGTCGGAAGGTATAAAGAGGATAAAGTTCGACCCCCCATAAATCCCATCGGCTGACAGCAGCCGAGCCGAAAAGGCCTCAACAACGACCGCTGGAGACAAGAACGAGAAAATGCGGTATAGAAACTATAACCAAAAATCTTTTCATTTCTTTTTCCGGCCGGCTTTCGGCATTCGTCTCGAGACGCTGGCTTGTGCTGAAATCGAATGTCCTTCTTTGTTTCTTCGCTTTAGCGACTCGTTTTAGTGGCCGCGGTTTCTCGGCGAGAGATTGCATTCGAAAAGTTGAATGATGGATATCGATACAGGGTGCCCCGCGTGCTATTATATTATGTCGTGCGGTCTGTGGTTTGCGAAGTTTCACGAAAAAGAATAAGAATGATAAGTGAAAAAGCACCAGATAAAAATAGGGGGGTGCTTTCGATCCGGATCGTGAACGCGCATTTCGCAAGTACTTTGAGGTGGCGTTTATGGAACTTCTGAAAGCGTTTGACGCGTTCTCCCCGCAATATTACGGTGCGCTAACCTCGTTGACGTCGTATAACTGATTTACTTACGTATTCGCTATCGCACATGTTATTTACGAATGCGTTCGTAGCTAAAGAACACGGAAAAGAGCTAACGAAAACGGTAGCGAAACTGTTCTATAATTTCGCACTGTGCGAATTATAGAACAGCACCTAGCGAATTATCGTATGATCTAGAACTGACAGTGTGTCACCCAATATCACTTTCTTTTCGACTCTCTACTAACCTGCTTTATTCGTTCATTTGCTAAATTTGTTCGGCATCATTTCAAACGTTATCAGGAGCGCAGACAAAAAAAAAAAAAGAAAGGCTGCCAAGGTGCGGTCGACAAGAACAATTCCCACTGTGCTCTTTAGATGACGTGAACAATTAACGGTTTGTCTCTTGACTTCATTAGGGTTGTATCTGACTTAAAAACAAGACCTTGATTCATTCCGCTACAATTTACCATTTATGTAACACGACTGATAAAAGCGGAAAAGCGTGGCAAATTACTGTGGGAAATTCGGTCTACCGTGTACCTATAACTAGAGTCTGCAAAAATTATCTGCCTTTCTGAAAATAAACCTCTCTCTCTCTCTCTCTCTCTCTTGGAGAGCGCACTCATTTTAGATGATTTGGCTGGACAAGTAGCAGTGGCGTGCAAAACTCCAGAAGACAGAAATGGCCATCACAGCCCTCAACATGAACACATTGCGTCCCACGGACGCAGCCAAACTCGCGGATAATGCAAAAGAGTTATTCAAAAACAACAATGAATGAACGTCTGGCCACATCTACTCTTGAATAGTCTGTGAAGTCTCCGTCCAAGGACTAAAGCATGTGGACTGCTCAAGATTACATCTGATTTTGCATTAGTTCGAAAGAAAACCCGTAACGCTCTCTTTTAATTTAGCTCCCTGTCAATGGCGCTGCGCATTCTTCATGGAAAAGACCACCTACAATTATTCCCAACGAAAGGAACGTGGGCGCCCTCTCCCGGCACGCATTAACGCTGCACTACGGCGACGCGCTCGAACGACAGGTTTACCGAACCCGGCAACAGCGCCGAAAAACGAATGGCAGACTCGTATATACACGGGGAGAGCGAGTCGAACGTAGAAAAGTACGGAACAACTGCAGTGAGGAATGCTAATCTATTGCCGCCTGAGCCTCCCCTCATTACCGCCACGAGGGGGACCATCGAAGAGCCTACGCCGTTCAGAGACAACTCGCCAGACTGGCAATAAGGCGGCTAGAACAGTGACGGGATGCCTGATTACGCCTGCCTCACTGCTATAGGCAACAAAGAGAAAGAAATGAAATAGGCTTGTCGCTATTGACAGCGTTTGTATGTGCCCCGAGTCGCTGAACTTGCTCGCCGTAGCGAAGGCGACCTATAACGGGTGCCTCCGCACGAAAATGTGACGGCTTAACCCGTCACTTACGGATGCCGCACGCGTACGCTGGCACGCAGAGACAGTGTTCGTCAGCGCTAATCTGAAATGCGTGTGCCAGTGGCATATGCGCACAGTTTCCATCTTCGAAGAGAAAATCCGGCGTTTTTTTTTTTTTTTCGTGCTTCCGTATGCTTTGAACACCGCCATGGGGTTTCCTGAACAAAACGGTGCACGGATTGTGAGCAAACTGTTATAGCTATAGTATGTTAGCGCAAGAGAACCGCGGCGTGTACGAATCTCCCAGACAGAAATGGCCAGCAGTGTATCTTTAAACTCTACAACGCCTGGCCGTCTCTGGCCAACCAACCATGTGCTCTGAAAGCTAAGCATCGGCGTCTTGATGAAAGACCACTTACGCAGGAGAAGGTCCTGGGTCCCATGGCCCGAGCATTCTGATACATTCGCAAGGCCACGAAACCTTTATCCCGCTCCCTAAAGTCAACTGGAGTTTACGAATGCCTGCGAACTGTCAGTGCGTGTTCCGTGCGTTCTTATTACCTGTATACCATTTTTTTTTTCTTTTGTACACTATTCTATCTGCTATTTTCCTTTGCCAACCTGACAGTTCTTTGGTTGAGACGCACGCCCTTCCCCCTTTGCCTCTCTCTCTTGTTGTTATTATGGTCGAGATATATCTGGTACAGGTGGGCGCATACACTGTAAGACAATAGTTTACGGGTTCTTTTTAGGACGCATATATTTAGCCTCGGCGTAAATTGTGCTCGCGAATGCCATTATGATATGCGATTTTAACCCACGTGTGGAAGTTCGAGGCAACGTAGCAGTTGAACACTTACTGCCTGAATTGTTTATTCCGGATGCGTCAACGTTACATATTGTATTCACAAGGCGCATAGCGCGATGCATTTATAGCAATACGCATCGTAGAAGAAAAAATTAAAAGGACACGTGCCAGCACTGTACAAAACGCTGCCGATGCCGAAGCAGACAACGTACACGTGTACATGTGGCGAAAGGCGGGCTGGTTGGTACATGTCTCAAAGAAGGAATTAACAGCACAAACACGGGACGAAGAAGAGAAAACACTCGCCCGTCCTTGTGTTCTCACTTGTTCCTCCCGTGTTTGCGCGGTTAATCCCTTCTTCGCACGTGTACTTTCTCTGTTTCTTGCATCCTGCATTCTTAAACTATGTTGAAAGCTTCGGCGTTTTCTTAATTTCAGCGAAAACGGCGACACATGTGCTTATGATCATTCACCTTCCTGCGACAGATAACATCAAAAAGAAAAAAAGAAACGTCATTAGTAGGCGCGCAGTCCTGATTTGCAGGATTCCGCACGCAGTTTAGGCAACGCTGATAGAGTTCAGCTTCACTGCAGTAAGAGCAAGTTGAGATTCCTTGAACAAACGTAGCGGGAATCATTATTACCCCTAACTCACTATTTTGAAGCTCGTGCCAAAAGTTTGACAGACGCACTTTTCATATGGGAGCAGACCACTTATCTTACTTTCCTTCTTACAAGCTTACTACTGGCTGGTGCGGCAGTAAAGCTTGGTTGACAGCCAGCGCTTCATCCATGCCTTCCGTTTGCCCCCATACGTCGTTACTCTATCTGTATGCACAGCTACACAGCATTATTAACCAGCTAGAGTCGGCATTGCTCCGACCAGGGCTGGGCAAAGATACTTTGAAATTGTATCGCGATACGATACAAGATACTGAGGCAAGAAGTATTTCAGATACAGATACAAGATACTACCGCGATAATTGTATCCGATACGATACTTGTCAATTGTATCTTAAGATACTTCGATACAGTCGCCAGTTATTATATATCCATATGATGCAGCAGCAAACGCCAATGCACAAAAATGTCTGCTTGAAATTCCTTAACTCTGACCAATTTTGTTTCATTCGAATGAAATGTCTTTAGTATATTAAAAGTTTTGTCTTTCTTGCTCAAACAACATTAGTTCACTTCCCAAACAACTTACCGGGAAGAACTTCAACAAGAAGCCTTCGCACGATGGTGCAAATACCGGCGTGGAGTTTTACCTTGTCCATAAAACCCCACTGCGCAATACCTGATCACCGGCCAGGCGTACAGCTGCAACAAAGCTGGAGGCGACATTTGCGACGAAAGGTGTGTACGTAAGGGACACAAAACTGCAATGGCTGTTCATATTCTATGTATTTGCTGGTGAAAAGCGTTCGTTATCAATATACTCACTAACGTGCAATCTTTGAACAATTTTTTTTAAATGAAAGAACATCTGCAACTTGGAAATATCTCAGACGTACTGTATTGTCACGTGGTATAGTGACGATTAATAAGGCGGCAGTCAAATTGTAGAAACGAAACTCTTTACTTAACTAACTTAAGGTAAGACAATAGAAAATTCATTGCCTTAGGAAAATTGATTGAAAGGGCTCGTTGGGACGCTCATGAGAGATACGGAGCATTTGGTATATATGTTTCTCGAGTCCCCCATCTAACATCTTCTCGAGGGCCCCCATCTAACGTCTTTACGATGGCTCCTAATAATTTCCATTATTATAATGCTAACTCAATTTGGCTACTTTATTATTAGATTAATTTATTAGACTTTATTAGATTAATTCCTTATTTCCTTTTAGATTTCCTTTTAGATTTCCTTTTAGAATTCCTTATTCCTTTATTAGATTAATTCCAAATACTTTGACTCGCAAACAAATTAGAGAGTACTTTTGTAAATCGGAATGAACACTTAACAAAATCGTTACTACATTTTCGCATTTTCTTTTGTAATATCTATTTCGCGCTCAGTGTTTCAATGTACAAAGTATCATCATATTGTGCATCATAGTCATGTTTACAGCAGTGCTTTTCTTAGTGTTGTAAATTCCACTGTTTATGATTTATGACAATGCATTTTCACATTTCTTCTCACTAAATGTATTAGATTTCTATGTTATGTTTAAATACCATGTGTTCGTAGGAAAATACAAGTGTTATTCAATATGTTGCATTTTTTTTTTCAATTGGATTAAAATGGTGTATTATATTTGGATATATGCTAAACATGTATATATGTGCTGGTTTTAGTGCTACTGTTGCCATGTGAGGGCCTTCAGGCACATTCAAGCTGTATTGTGCAGCTTTTCGCCTGAAGGACCCCCAACAATTTCGTTGGAAAATAAAAGCATTTCTGATTTTCTGATTAAGCGGTAAGGAGAACGTTTGGTACTGTCTACTCAAGACCTGCCACGGTGGTCTGGTGGTTATGGTGCTCATCTGCTGTCCCGAAGGTCACGGAATCGAATCTTGGCCGCGGTGGCCGGATTTTCCATGGAGGCAAAAATGCTTGAGGCCCGTGTACTTGTGTAAAGCCCACGCGGGCGTGAGCCCGTGTAAAGAACCCCAGGAGGTCGAAATTTCCGGAGCCCTCCACGGCGTCTCTCATAATCATAACGTGGTATTGGGACGTTAAACCTCAAGTATTAATATTACTGTATAGTACTCAAGGCACGCCCACATCATTATATATTTGTTTTCAAAATCGCCTTGGCAGAACAGTAAGCTGAAGTGAAGTATAAATGTGCAAAAAATACTAGCAGAAATAACGCAGACATTTAAAAGTAACAATAAAGCAGAGAGGTTATTATGGCAGCACGTTACATAAGAAATATTGCAGCGACCACACCGGAAAAAACAATAAAGAGACCTAGGTAATGTAGGGAATGCAAAAGAAGGACACCAAAGAAAGCATTTGTACTAACAATCGAATTATGATTTCAAAAATTATTTGCACGAAAGCACGAAAAAAATAATATGGTACACCGAGATATCTTTTGTTAGATAAAGGCTTGTTCTATTAGATCGAGCATCGCTATCGGCGGATCTATTGACCTTATTGACATATAAGTCAATGTCATCGCATGTAATGCAAACTTACATCCAAGAAGTGCTTCAAATCGCTGATGTGTGAAAGCCATGAGACGCAAGGCAACTTGAAGATCCTCTTGCACCACGCAAGAGGATCTTCAATTACGACACGAAAGCGGCATAATAATTTGCGTAATAGACGCTGCACTCATTAGAGTACGCGAAGCAGGACCGTGGCTAAGAGCACGTGTCATGGAACTGACAACCAAAAAGAAAAAAAGTCGACGAAACAAAAGCTACGTTGGCTGGGCGTAGACCTTCGCGCGCTTGGTTGTGCGGAGATTACGCGAGCGCTACCACATGATTCTACTCCTCCAATAGGGACGCGCAGACCTCGTCGCCTGCCCTCAGTAGAGTACTGTGGCGGAAAAATGACAGACGAGCGCAGACTCACAACTGATTTTATTGTAAACGTAGTCGACCTATATAGTGTCTAGCAAAAGACAACGTGCCTTTCGCACGGTCTAAAAAAGATAGGAATGAAGTATGGTGTACGCGTAGCATTTTCAGCACCAGGCAAGATGTCAAAAGTTTGCAGGATGGTTAGTGAAAGGAAAGAACCTGCTTGCATGGCACTAAGAAATCAGTGTCATGTTCAACGTAAGGAAGAAAACCAGTATGTGCCATGCGCTGTGGGTGTTTTGTATCAGGTGCCCTTGACTTGCGGGAGGTCTTATATCGGTGAAAGCGGGAGGTGCATTAACATGAAGTTATAAGGGAACACGAGCGTTCACTATCCAAAAGTCCAGGTTTGCATTTGCCAGCGCACTGCAGGGAGTGCTGTGCCTGTTTTTCAAGATGCGAATGTCATATCTAGAGATAGTAGATACATAGGGCGAAGAATAATAGAGGCTTTCCATATTGGAAGAAAGGGAGAAGGGTGCGTCCTCTATAAGCCTGTCGGATAAGGAGTACGCATATCTCAGTTCTACATGCTACATGTTGACTTACGTGGCCCTGCACGTGCACCTTTTTAGAATTTTTGTGTGGGTTTTTGGTGTGGCGGTGCGGTACGCTGATAAACTTTGACTGTGACACGTTGTCTTTTGCTGGACACTATATAGGTCGACTACGTTTACAATAAATCAGTTGTGAGTCTGCGCTCGTCTGTCTCTTTCGTTCCTTCTTTGTGTCCCGTCTTCCGCGCAGTTTGCTAGAAGATGAAACCTTACCAACTCGCCCAGCTTTCGACGCTTGTTACGGGAAATTAAAATTATGTCGCCGCCCTTAGTTTTATTCAGTGACTTAGCGGTGCCCGCACCAGCTTGAGAAGCGGAGTTCAGCGAGCGATAATTGTTTCGCAAGGTGGTGTTGCGATAGGGGTATCTTGTATCTTAAGATACACGATACATTATTGAATGTATCGGAAATACAGATACAGATACTCGTTTTGCGAGGCGTATCGCGATACATATACAAGATACCCGAAGAGTATCTAAGATAGTATCTAAGATACATGTATCTTCGATACTGCCCAGCACTGGCTCCGACGTTCGCATCACCCACTCACTCCAACTCCCACGCTGACACGTGCGCAGCTACAAACAAGAGAAAGTGTGTTCGCATGTATCTCTTGGTTTCAGTAAAAGCGTACGGATTGACGACTAACATTAGTTTCCAAGTTGCATTCTTCTCCTCCCAGGGCAACATTAAGGAAGCACGAAGGGTACATCGGATCGTTCCCTTTCGCAGGCGTTACTCCGCGCGGAAGCGCCCAGCATACGTAAAGCGCCCCACGATGCAGGCGTGCCGACATTTCCACTTACGAGCAGTTAGCCTCAATTAAAGCCTTCCAGACACGCCGTTCGTTTTTCTCGCGCCGTCTAACTCACTCCCGAAAAACTCCGCTTCCACTTGTACATCGACACGGCTTCTCCCTTCTTCGTCTAGGCAGTTAGCGTAGCAGCGCAGAACGATTGAACGAGACACAGAAGGAGTTCTACATAATGGAAGGCGAGGTGAAAACACGGCACACCATCAGGAGAACCAATTAGGAAAGGTGCGCTTTACGGAGCACGATCCCTGCGTAGCGCGTCTGCACGCTAAGACGGACCTCCGTGTAGACACGGAACAATCAACGATTGCCTGTAACCCCAGCTAACTAATCCTGTGCAGTGCGACGAAAGCTCCGGGTCGTACCAGCCAACCATGCAGGGCGGTGAAGCTTGCATTGTTCGCCACTAATCGCCCCCTGAGCGATGCCGACTGAATGAAAGCTTCACGGAAGGTTCAGTGGCGCGCGAATGGTGGTTCGTGTGTCTATGGTGACTGAATCACGCAGCCGACTGTAGATAGTCACTGGCCTGCCAGGGGTTTCAGCCTTCGCTTCGCTGCACGGAACTGCTGAAACGGAGTGTACCAGACACCAGTCTTCGTGTTTGTGCAAGACGATACGTTGGGCTTACAATATAGCAGCGTTAGGTATACACGACGTTGTCTTCACTGCCTCGTCAGAACGTGTAGTCCGTAAAGTCGCCCTCAAACACGAAATTAGAGACCCTTTATCAATCGAACAACACTCTGCCTTCAATTCTTCATATTGCACGTGCGTTGGAAATATTTGAGTGAAGAAACCGAGAAAAAAGGCTACTTCAGTAATGATTTCCCAGTTTGTTAACAAAGCAAGAAGTGAAATTCGACGTGTCTCGCATTATCACTGCAGTGCCTTTTCCTGTGACGCGTTCTCGTGATCCTTAGGCTGCTTCATAAAGCTTAAGGCAAACAACCAAGGCAGAGAGAAGTTAAACGCTGCATCAAGCTCTGGCTTTCTCTCTCTCTCTCTCTTTTGCCTATCTCAATACGTGGTCATCACTGTCGACTCTCGTCAGAATCCTACTAGTATGGTCAGACGACAGCTGAGCTTGTCTGGAAAGCTGGTGTGAATCCAGAAAAAAATTTGGCTAGAGCTCTTTAATATGTTCTCGTGACATTTGTTTCAGGTCATTCTAAAGCTTAAGGAATGTTGGACAGACTACGACGGGCAACAGTGGAGTGAACGTGTAGACTTAAATCATATGTTGTGTCGTTATGCCTCAAGTGACTTTTATACAAGGAACAGGGAACATTGCAACAGAGCGCTCAGGCGTCACTTATTACAAGACCAGCTATGGGCAGTCCAGGAGGCCCGCGAAGTGGCAGAGAGCCGCGGGCTCTCTGTCCCGACGTGAGAAGTGCCCTCTACGCCCAGTGCTTAGCCGGGTGTCCTCTAGGACCCCTCTCTTGGAAATTAAAGTATTACTATACCACTACCAAGAGAATACAAAATAACAAATAACACGATAAGCAACCTCGGCAAACGAAATCTTGATGAAAGCTTTGTCCGACACTGATAGCGATTGCGCACTAGATGTACGACTTGGATAAGATAGAAAAAGAATGCCGCCGCCCAAAATAGTTTCGCCTGGGCGTATGATCCTGATGTAGAATGAAAACCTACTTGATTAACGTTGTGGAAACGCCCAGCGTTATTAAGACAGCCAAATGTCCAGGTGTCTCACTACGAAGGGAGAGCTTCTCAAGGTCGTCTCAAAAAAATTATTCATCTGCCGTTACACACACACACGACTAGGTTCACTTTACTACAGGCATTACTTGTTTTTTTGTTTTAATAGCGTAACGACAGTTTCTTCAATTATGCAATTGTGCATATATACCTGATATGTGCATGCATATATGTATACATGAATGGAGGGATCAACATGGCGGTCGTAAAACAGGAGGAGAAGTTTTTTTGTGATAATGTAGTTGCTGTAAGCGCCATTTCGAAAGAAATAAAGAAAAAAAAGGCATTTCGTGGAAAACCAATCTCGTCCTCCGGCAATACAAGTTGTGCTCAAGGGTTGACGGCCCCTCCGTGTGCAATGTCCCCATCGCATCGCCTGCGGCCGGGCCTCCCCACAAGCATCGGCGATTTCAAACCCTGGGAAACGGCGCACAATCAGATCACCTGGCACGCCGAACGACACCGTCGTCTTCACTCGTGTATACGTACACTGAGTATACCGGAGGCCCGTGGAAAGCACTTCAAGGGAAACGCCCTCATATTGGCCGGCAGGGCCCGACAACTAACCGACAGGTCGGGACGCCGGCCCATCAGCCCGAGCTGGGGCCGACCGGCCAGCACCTCATTTACGAGTTTCAGGCCGGCTGGTCGCGGTCATTGAATTTCCCGGGCGTCCATTTGCGAGCCGAACATCGGCCGCTGCAGTGGCCGCTTCCTGCATGGCCGCCGCTCGTTTGGCAAGCGGGGCGAAGTGATTTCGGTGCGCCCCTGGCGGGCAAGTCTCGCGTTCCTCGGCCTAACGAAGCTTCTCGTTGGCGCACTTTGACTTCCCGCCAAATGAGCCTCCTCCCTCCTCTCCCTTTTACACATTGTAACTGCTTCTAGAGCGGTGCGCCGGTATCTTGACCTCTTTTATCCCTGAGGTCTTCGATGAAACGAAACATTTCCAGGAGCACACAGAAGCAAGCAGGGGCGTAGTCAGAAATTTCTTTCCGGAGTTGCGGGAGGGGGGGGGGGACATACACTTACTGGGGTAGAGGGACTATATGCTTACAGCCCTACCTTCTAATGTTTACTGTGTTTTCAGCTGTCGGCCTATGTACTTCGAGAACATACTTATACGTCGAAGCACACGCACGAGGTGCTGAGAGAAAGAGAGAGACGAAATTTTAATATGTGCCCTTGCAGGGGTCAAGGGAGTCGAGTGCCGGGAGACTAAACCTTATGGGGGCGCTCGGCGGCTGTCAGCGCATATCTATAGAAGACAACGACGATCGCGTGTGCGCTCGTATCACACGGCAGCCGCTGGAAGCGGGCAGTTGCGGCCGAGGCTTGTACCAGTAAAGACGTATCTTTTTGGGTCTCGGCCTCATCCCTTAAGGGTTCAGGGCTGGCTGCAGCCGCAAAACCCCACAACCTACCGGAGTCCTCCATCTAGGCGGCGGCCAGACCTTGAGTATTGGCGGAAAGTGCGGGTGTTCGAGATCGTAACTACCTTTTCCAATTGATCGTTTCAGTAAAATCCCTTTTATCACGAAGCCGTCTACGATAGCCGTCGCGATGGTTTAGTGGATATGGTGCTCGAGTGCTGATCCGAAGGTCGCGGAAGCGAACACCGGCCGCAGCGACCGCATTTTTATGGAAGCGAAATGCTAGAGGTACGTGTGCTTAGATTGAGGTGCACGTAAGGAACTCTAGGTGGTCGAAATTTCCGGAGCCCTCCACTACGGCGTCTCTCATTATCATATCGTGGCTTTGGGACGTATAACGCTAAAAATTATTATTAATAATAGTTACTTACATCAAGGTCACGAAGCTGGCGTACTAAATGTGGTTAGCTGACTTGTTTTTACTTTCTGGATAAGAAAGAATACGCTAAGTAATGTGAACCGCAGCGCTGCAGACAAATTCACATCGCCTCATTAAAACAAAACTCCGAAAAGCATTGGTGTTCTTATCCTCTAAATGATAGTATTTTCACAGCCCTCTTGAAGAACACGTCTCCTGCTGATAAGCAGCTCAAGTGTTTAGCGCTCAGAGCAAGCAAACAGACGCTGTCATCACTGACATTCCTGCAATACCACACCACAATGTGCGTCGGCGAGAAGTCGCGCCACACTTTACGCGATAACCAAACACGGTCAGCAAAGTGTCTTCCGCAAGTACACGTACGTGCGTGAGTACACTGCACATTTAACGCGTTCCGCAAGAGACGACTGCGGGAGTCCGAGCTCCTCCAGGAGTAATCGGTCTTCCGGTTCCGGCTACATCTTCTTCCTCCTTTCTTCGTGCCTCCTCCATCCACTCAACCCCTTCCTGCCGTCGCCCATATCCGAGGGCTGGCCTGGCGAATTTCCATTTCCGCTATACGCCGCGGTGCTGTCGACTATATACGTCATATGTGTCCCCAGGCAGAATGTCTCTGGGTGGGCATTGTGTAATTTGACTGATACCTTCGGGCTACAAGACAACGCGGTTGCGACAACTAGAAGTTTGTTTAGGAGTGACGACAATGCTCGTAATGCGCACGTACAGCGTTCTTTTGATGAAGGAATTCAGTGTTCTCGTAACTACATTAAGCCGTCGGGCAAAAATAGTGTGACAGTGAACACGGCATTCATCCGTGCAAAAGGGAACAAAAGCCGCATTAAAAAAAAAAAAAAGACAAGTGGGCTCTGTGACCATCTTTGAAAGGACAGTAGATGCTGCAGTGTCTTTGTGCGTCACTTTTTTGTTCTGTTGTATGCCTCGCCTTTTGTATCCCCGTTCCATAGTGCATGGTTTCTTTAAATCGAATTGTGGAGCTTTGCGTGCAAAAGCATGACGTAATCGTGAAAAAAAAATGTTACGCAGGAACTTCGGATTAATACTCACTACCCATGGTTCTTTGACGCCCACCTCATCATTATCCCCCTGATCTATATCCACCTATATCCGTTTAAATATAACCATCTAAATGCGGCTGGAATAAAACTGACGACATGATTTTCGGCAGCGCAACACCATATTTCCGCTATACTACCAGGGTAGCAGACCTACTGCAACATCTATCTCTGTCTCTATCCATTTTTGCAGTGCCTTTCGTAAAGCACGAACACGTGTAAACTGCAACGCGAACAACACATTACCCGTCTCCTCAAAGGGGCGAGTCCATCAGCATGAAGTGCCAAGCTAATGTGGAGCACAATTTCGAAACCCATTAATGCACCTAGGCTTCGTCTCCCTTCAGCGCTCTCCACGACCAAGGAACGACGTTAATTCAGCCGGCGACTTATTCGGAAATGCAACACGCGCACGGCGACATTACAAGGCTGTCCGTTTCGTAACCCTAACCTAAACCCGGCCAGCCTCTACGTTGTCACCGTGCACCGAAATCCCCCCGAGAACAGTAGCGGCCGAATAGAAAAATAAATAAAATCGAGCTCATAGACTAAAGTTTGTCTTCGGGCGCGTCCACCGCCTTACACTCAGGCGTGGTCTGGCGGAAAATCCGCGCGACCAGCTCTCATTACCGATGCAGCCAACAGTGTGTAATAAGATATTGCTGCCTCATCATCGTCTAACGGGTTTGCAGAGCGAGGAAGGAAAAAAAAAACAACAACACCAAATTGTTTACATTACGCATCTTGTTTCCGCCTGGTAGCAGAGGCTAGCCGCACGACCTAAACGAGCTGCATTTCAAATCGCCTCGTCTAATGTAATCCGATTCCAGATTTGTTCGGCCTCGCCTATAGCGCGCTTTACAAACACAGCTGATGCCTATACGCTCGCGAAAACGCCACTCGTCAAAGCGAAGCCTGTAATAATCGCGAAATACGGGGCAACTAGGCGCGAAAGAAAAATACGTATACGTGGCTATAGAAATACGTACAAACATACAGGTAGACATATGCGGAGGCTGATACATGTTTTACAAAGAGGCTGCCGTGAAAGCGGAGTTCCCATTTACTCGGAAGGACCACGCATTCGTCTCACAGCTGGTTTCGCATACAGCATGAAGGCCCTCGGAGCTTTTATGATGAAAGCTCCGCGCCTTCGGTTGTTTGTTTGTTGTTTGTATTCTATCGTAAGCGCGGGATTTAGGGTATTTTAGTGCGCCGCTAGAGGGTGTTACCGAGCTTCCTTCCTGAGAAAGCAAAGTGGAACGTCAAGAAACGTAACTGCTTTCTTCTTTTCCGGACTGCAAAAAAGTGATTTGTCTGGATTTCCGGAGAGAACGCTTTCTGCGTGGCTTCTCTGTTCGTAGCTTCTCTGGTACGCCGTCGTAACTAAATAGAGATGGTGTGAGCGAGGGTTAAAAAGTACGTTCTTCGCGAAGAAAGCCTTCAAAGGGAATGCGCTCGCGTATGATGGTTTTCTTCGTTTATTTTTCATCCAACCTTTTATTCTTCGCGTATAGTTCGCTTTTTATTTGCACACGAGCTTATATCGACATACTTGCTGCTTTCTTTTCGTTCTTGCTTCGGTGTTTCAAACGAGCCTTCCATTTTAAGGAGAGGCTGAGCTTGTCGTGGTTTATAACAACGATGCAAACAGGCATTTTCGAGGAGAAGTGCCAGATTTCCGGGCGTTTATGTGGGCCTCTTTTACTCCGAATTTTCCTTCCGCTTTCTCGTAAGCCCTTAAAGCTGAAATAGAGGCCCTCGCTTAGGTGGTGGCACGACATAGCGGTCACAGCGCTTCTCTGTAACGCTCACTGTATAGCTTGCCGCGAGAGGCTCTGCAACCACGTAACTCACAGGTTGCCGGCAATAACTAGAAGAATTTACATCGCTCTTTCGCTTTTGACCTTTCCCAGAAAATTTGCCACAGAAGTGAAAAAAGAAATTTGATGTCGTGCATCTGTATGATAAAAAAGATATACACATCATCAAATATATTCTCAGTGCAGTTTCTGGGAAAATATAACATAGCCTAAATGGAAGGTCTGCCTCTGGTCCGGACGGAATTTCCAACAGGGTTCTCAGGAACCTGGATGACGACTCCATCGAGTATCTCACTGAAGAGATAAATCGGGTCTGGAAGCAGGGCTTGGTTCCAGAGACCTGGAAGTCCGCATCGGTGATACTCATTCCGAAGCCGGGAAAACCCCCAGGCCTCGCAAACCTTCGACCCATCTCCCTCACGTCATGCGTGGGGAAGGTTGCAGAGCACGTCATTCACAAACGCATTTCGGACCATGTCGAGAAGAGCAATTTACTTCCATACAACATGGTTGGCTTCCGTCCGGCTTTGTCGACGCAGGATGCGATGAAGCTCATCAAGTGTCAAATAATCGACAATCCAACCAGAGACGTCCGGGCTATTCTGGGTTTAGATTTGGAACAAGCTTTTGACAACGTGTCTCACGCACACATTCTGAATGTCATATCGGATCTCAATTTGGGCGCATCCTTTCACGGTTACATCAGCTCCTTTCTCATGGGGCGGAAAGCGACACTTAAAATTGGAGACCTAACAACAGAGGCTTTCGAGCTTGGCCCTAGAGGAACACCGCAGGGAGCGGTCGTTTCACCGCTATTGTTTAACATAGCAATGAGAGGTCTCTCGGAAAAGCTCTCTGCTATAGGCTCCGTGCAGACGTAACTCCGCCGCCAATGAAGGCTCCCCTAGCGGCAACAAGCGCAGACTTGACGGGATACTCTCACCCGCTCGCCCTGCTCGCTCAACGGTTCCGCGATGACGGCGCGCGGCCTTCTCGCGGGCTGTTCGTTTTGTGTCGGTTATGCCAAACTCTAAGAATAATTGCTGCGTTGCTGGGTGCAGTAACACCTACAGAAATTCTCCAGGTACGCGATTTTACTGGTTTCCTATCAGAGACCATACGCTATCTGTAGGTTTGCCTAGCATGTCAATTACCCTATGCGCCTTAGAGATACAAAAAAGAAAAAAAATGTGCCGGCCTAAATAAGTGCACTAAATGTACAGGTCGGTCCACTGTTAAAGGGAACACTCGAATGAGCCCCCTTCATTTTGCTGGCCCCCTCATTCCAAGTGGATGTGGAAAGGTTGTTTGTTCAAGGTACTGGTCTGTCAAAGGGAGTCGGAACTGTCAACCACCAGTAGTCTTATGTAAATCTAAGCCACTGTACTATTGCAAGAGAGCGATATCCTGACATGCCCTGAACGCTATTGTTCCCTTTAACAGTGGACCGACCTGTACATCGCAGAGCAGACTCATTGCCAAGACGAAGTGTCAAAAGGTATTACTTCACACCTTTGTCGCAGTAATTATGCAGAAACGCTCATTTGCCGAAACATTTCTGTTTAATATTATGCGTGGTGACAGTTCGACCACTTCCTGATGTGGCACTTCTACATACTGCTTGTATATACTCAGCTGCTTGCCTGAGAGCCTACATAAAAATGAGCAAATCATACGTTTCAAAACAAACAAGCTCAGCGTTTGAGTAGAGGCAGGAAGGAGCATGGTGTGGGACTGCGAGGCCGCGTCGCTGGCCTCTGCCCGGAGCACGTCAGACAAAGTGCACTCAGTGCTGCCGAAAAACCTCAGCACGTGCTCGACGTCGATGCTCTTTGCCCTAACTGTAGAGGCAGAAGTTTCTCCAGATTATTTGTAATGAAGCTGACGAAAGGAGAGAAGAAAAAAAAAACTCGCTCACTTTTTTCATTTTTTTTGTGATTGCCACAGTTGAGTGTTTCGGGTAGACGTTTTTAATTAAAGGAAAACCCCATTATCGCGGTTTGCTTGTCTTCGATGCGCAAGTAATTTCATTCAGGCACAATGAAACTGCCGCGGCGGTTTTATGCTTTCCTGCGACTCCGGCACGGCACTCCCAGTTGGCCGCACGGATGTCCCTGCTTTAAGTGATAAGAAAACATTACATGACCTGTAACTAAGAAAATGCAAACTTAAGCGACATACCTCGATTTTCACGGATCTTCCCGGCGCGTTCATTCGCATCTGTGGTGCGCACTTCCCCGTGACTGACGATCCGCCGTGCAACGTCTCTTCCACCGAAGCCGTGAACATGCCTCGCCAGCCTCGCTTCGATCGAGAAGCTCTCTGCCCTTATTTAGATTAGCTCCTCGGAAGAAACCATCTATAGCACGTAGCTCTCTGAACCCAAATGTAATAATAATTGACACGCTTTGCAGTGCCATGGCTAGCTAACAGCCGCTGTGACGACCGCTCGGCTGCACTGGTTGAAATCGGCGCAGTGAACGCAATGCAATCGCCGGTGTTGTCGCCTCTTTCAAGCAGCCGCCAAGTCTGCTGCCACGTTAGCCTGAGGGTGACAAGCTGTGATCGTTTAGTGAACGAAGCGGCGCGCAGTTTCGCTCAACGAGCCCGTAGCCTCCGTGTCGTCTTCCCTTGCTCATGCATTTTATGCTGCCGCGTTCCCCTGAGGGTGCAGGAGGCCTGGCGAAAAGAAGCATACCCTCTAACATCAAGGGTCTGTGGCAGCTGCTAACAATTTAACGTCTTTTGAAAGCGAACGGAAACGAAAACGCGTCGAGCGAAGCAGCAGAACACGGCGCAGAGGCTTGCTGCCGCTTGCGTCGTCTGCTCCCATATCCCGTCAAGTTTGCGGCCGTGGCCGCTGTGGCGCTGGAGGCCGCGCGCGACTGTGGCGGCTCCTAACGTATGCACGGTGCCTATAGACGGTGTTAGTCACACAATCTATGCAGATGACATAACTATATGGTGCACCAAGGGATGTGAAGGAGATGTTGAGGCGAGTCTCCAATCGGCAGTCAATGAGGTTGAATCATACCTGGAAAACACGGGACTAATATGTTCCCCCAGTAAGTCCGAGTTACTCCTTTATAGACCAATCAGACGAGGTCCCAAGCCCAGGGGATGGAAGCCATGGTCATCAGACTCATTTCTGATGACCATCAGAAATGAGTCTGATGACCATGGCTTCCATCAGATGACCATTTCTGATGACCATCAGAAATGGTCATCAGACTCATTACTAGGGTGTCTAATAGAAGAGGAGGCCTGAAAGAAGACAATTTACTCCGGATTTTCCATGCCTTTCTCATGAGCCACATCATCTACGTAGCGGCCATGCACACCTGGCACAACTTCGAGAAAAAGAAGCTTAACACCCTCATTCGGAAAAGCATCAAAAGGGTGCTAGGCATTCCGATGACGGCTAGCACAGAACGCCTTTCTCAATTAGGTGTGCACAATACGCTGGATGAAATCATCGAAGCACAAGAATCAGCCCAGCTTGCTCGACTATCCTGCTCTTTGGCAGGGAGAAGAATCTTAGCCATTCTGGGCCTCAATCCAGTGCTGGCAGAGGAGAGAAGCCATCCAATCATCGAGGAGCAAAGAGAAAATATTCTTGTCGCACCGATCCCTCGCAATATGCATCCGCAGCACAATGAGGGAAGGCGTAGAGCAAGAGCGATTGCGATCCTGAAGAAGATCAAGGATGATCCTCAATCGGTCTGCTTCGTAGATGCGGCACAATATGGTCGCTCATCTCACTATGCCGTGGTCGCAATAGATAACAGAGGAGAAATAATCTCGTCGGCCTCCCTGACTGGGACCGCTTCTTCTAAAGCGGAGCAGGTTGCTATTGCTTTGGCACTCTTGGATGATAACAGGACGCAAATCTACTCGGATTCTAGATCGGCAGTCAGGGCATTTGCCTCGGGCTCCATAGTGAAAGAGGCACATGACGTTCTTAAGAACCGGACCATAACTATGCACACAATCATTTGGTTCCCGGCACACCTTTGGACTCCCTCACCAACCTCAACGACATCGCCCACTCCCAAGCGCGCGTACTAACTCTCCGCGTGGGAGGAGAAGCCTTGTCACAGAGCAGGGTTCAAGAGTTCCGCGACACTTTATTCACATTTAATGAATTCACGAAGCATTTTTATCTGGAAAGAAGAGTATTTCCTCCACCACACAAAAAGCTCACGAGACCACAGGCGATGACCCTTAGGATGCTTCAAACTAATTCTTATCCGAATCTTGCTTTCATGCACTGTCTATTCCCAAGTGACTTCAGCTCGCAATGCCCTGGCTGCGGGGGAACGTGCGATTTAGAGCACATGCTTTGGCGGTGCCCCTCGTTACGTGGGGATAAGGACCTCACAGAGCAGAAATGGAGCTCGGCCCTCAAGAGCTCGGAATATCAGCAACAACTTTGGGCTGTCCAGAGAGACTGCGATGCGGCGGTTAGGCTAGGTCTAACTGTCCCCACGTGGGAGCGGCCCGCGGTGTCACCCTAAGGGGTGGCACTTCTCCGGATCTTTAAATAAAGTTCTTCGTACCGTACCGTATAATATACGCTTCTGTTTGTTTGTGTTAGTGATTTGCGGAAATTGAAGCAGATGGGAAGTAACCGAACATCGTATATATAACAACCATAAGGGCGTGAACTATTATCAGAGTGAGTATACAACTTTATCGAATATCTTACATATTGGTGGCCTGGGTCTAGACCGCGCTTGGGGTAGTTGAGGAACCCCGCTGTGTGGCCCAAAGTTGGTCACGCAGATCTGAGCTAGTCAGTACGGCTCTCCACAGCGTCCTATAGTTCATCTGGGAGCACTGCAGTTCTCTTCCGAACTATGTCGCAATCACCGTGCTCCAAATAGATATTGTTAAAGGGGGAAATGACGCACATATGACGTAGCAATACGACACGGAGGTTTAACGTCACCTTGACGCGACGCATGTTTAGCTATAATATTGTTAACGTCCCGCTATGCATTTAGCGCAAATCGCAGCCCACGCTGCTATGGCGTGCACGGTATGCAGGCGCACGTGCGTGTACGTACCGGGTGTGATTTCTGCAAGCAGCGCGCGATGCTCGAAGCCGCGCATTACGACGCCTGAGCGGCATCCGGCAACTTTCGCTGCCGCATGGTTCGATCGCGGGAAAACCGCTTTCTTTTCCTGCTGGCACGTGTCAAGCGCGTTTGCTGTTTTGGCTCTTCTCGGGCGGTAACGTCTCTCGTCGCTGTTGTTGCGCCCAGAGGTTGAATAAATTGTCGCGGTGCGCGGCGACCGCGAACGATATCCATTGATCATACCGCGCTGTCGGCGTGGCGACGCCAGTGTGTGCGCTGCCCTCGAGCCTCGTAGAGAAGGCTATATTGTGCGGAATAATGGGACGCAAGCGGATGCTTGGAAGCGCGGTGATGGTGGAATGAGGAGGACGGGGTTATAAGCGTAAGGAAGGAAGCCAGGAAGGTGGGCGAGGAGGCTTCTGGGAGCTCAATACGAAAGGCTTGGAAGAAGAAGGCACGCGCATACACACATGCACACACGCAAAAAAAAAAAACAAAGTAAATGACGGGCATGGGGGGAGGCGGAGAGAAAGATGGCCACAGGAAAGAGTCAGCTCTCTGCGTCGGTATGACCAACACTTAGAAAACATACAGCAAGAGAGAGGAAGGGAGAGTGCTAAAGAAAGCGGGAAGCACACGGGAATTCATCATATTTTTGATATTTTGTTAAAGTACACTAAGAAAAGCGTTTATAGGGATGGCGATGTGGATGCCTTTTGAATACGTGGGCAGGGATGAGACGGGACACACACACAGCGCAACGTTCAACTTGTTTAATCAAAAAACGAGGGGAGCTTCACATATATACGCTGAAGCACGTGACTCGAGGCCTGCGCTCACTGGGAACTCAAAAACTGTAGTCCTTTCTCGGATAACGTCAAGGAAGCTATGCTATAACACAGGATCCTGTGGGTTCTCAAATTGATTTGGCTTCTAATATGAGTCTTGCCGATTTATTATGGTTGCGGTATATGAAGGTGCATTGATGAAATTTCGGGGTGCACGAGCACCTTTGGCACTGAGTTGCGAGGTGACCGTTGGAACAGTTCCTGACATTATAGGAAAGACAAACATTGTAGGGAAACGTAAAAAGGAACAAGGAAGGTTAAGGCAAAGTTAATATAAATGAAGATTGGTAGAAGAGAAAAACAAACGAACTCCACGAGTCCAGCCTGAGCTTATCACAGCGATAGTTTGCCTTACCCACGAAGGAAGGAAGGAAACACTTCGGTGTATGCTGATTCCTGCTTTTCTTTCTGTGATTGGCTTGACTAATCGCCTTCGAACATACATTCGAACGTACAGAAGGCGGGCAATATCCTTGGTCACTCTCATGCTCACTTCCTGCAGCCTTAGTTGTAATGATTGAACAGGATGATGATATTGATTGGCGTTCCCTTAAAAATTAACGGCAACAAATAGTCTAACCCGCTTGACGTAATCAGATTCTCTACGTCAGCTATTCGTATCCAACGCAGTATATATAGCCTATCGCCTATTCCTCCTCGATTTTTTTTTTCACCGTTGAAACCTTCTCTATCTTCTTATTGTATATAGAGATATTGCATCTCTCTCTCTCTCTCTCTCTCTCTATGATATATATATATATATATATATATATATATATATATATATATATATATATATATATTGCTACGAAGCGCTACCGAAGATGAAGAGGGAGACGTATATATATATATATATATATATATATATATACGTGTGTGTGTGTACACACTGAAGCTTCACGTTTGTTTTCATTTTAACCATTGTTTCTTCCGAAAACTTTAGTCTGTCTTTGTGAAGAAACAACAGCGCCAGGAAACAGCAGTGACACAAATGAACAAACACGAACGCCGTCATTTTGTCCTCCCAGCCTGATTTGAATAGCGGGCAACAAAGACGTTTTGTGAAATGCGCTCCCCTTTGAAAGAAGAAAAAACAATGAACGTTTTTCTGTAAAGCCCGGCTCTTTTCTAAGCTGTGCCGCTTTTCAGAGGACAAACACGCGAAGCGCTACTCCTGTGCTTTAAGAAAATAAATGACGGAGGTCCTTTGAGCTGTCCAACAGCACACGACGGGCGACGTTCTTAAAGGAAGACGCTGAAACGAAGCAAAGTGTTGCCACGTAAAACCTTATGTGAAAGATGGCTAAAATTGTGAGACGCGCTAGTTCTTATTCCAGCAAAAAAAAAAATAATAAAGAAACAAATATTAAGCCTACAACGAACAAGAAAGTAAAAACGCAAAGGAAGCCGCATGCGAAAAAAAAGGGGGGGCTTAATTTAGCTGCCATTGTCACGTGCTTCCGGAAGACAAAAGAACAATTTTGATCTTAATTTTCGCTTTACTTGCTTTTCGTGCATTTGCTATGGCTCCCTTAAAAAAAAAGAAACTGAACATTAACGGGTAAGTTCTCTTATGCTACAAGCTATTGCCCCTTCAATCTCGTGGTTTCCTGAGGGCACACGAGTACAGCAGAATTTTCCGTTTTTTTTTCCTGCCACTCTTTGAAATTCGTATCTTCTGTCACCTGGGGGTTATGCTAGCTTATACACCGGACACCCACCTTGCTTTTTGGTTTTGTTGTTAATTAACTGTTGAAAAACGGGTAGGTACACAAAGAAAGTTGCAAGTTGTTGTATATCAGGGTGGTTGACCGTAACAGAAGCCTCCGGTTTGCTATCCTACGCTAGGGTATAGGTAAATGGGGACAGCTAGACGGAAATATACACTAAAAGGCGAACGGGAGAATTACAGTATCTCTAATAGGCATCTGCCACGTAATAACGTCAAAAATCACATGGTATATCTTATGCATTTGCCTAAGATGACTCGAAGGGGAAAGTCATCTTCTTTTCCTCCTCGGTCGATTGCATTGATCCTCCCTCGACGCAATGTCTAATCTCACTGCACACGGTAAACTGAAGAGAAGACTAAAGAAATACCTGTTGTGAATGCAGTCGGTAAGCACGAATGTGTACCATCAGCTGAGCAATCCACTCGTGTGTATAGTACCTTGCTGAATGTCATGGCACTCAGCAAGGTATTATACACACGAGTGGATTTTTGATCGCTTCAGTGCTGAGTAAGATGCATCTTACTCAGCATTGAAGCGATCAAAAATCCTTGAACACGCGGGTGTGTTGCTGGAGTCCCCGTTTCTACGAGTAATTTTGTCTTCTTCGGGACTGGTTTTCAGCGTGTAATAGCGGTTCCCTTACAACAACAGACTGCGTCAGTCGGTACATCTTGCGGCGAATTCAAGCGAATTACGTAGCTTTCTTGCGCTTACGTCCACAGAAAAAAAACGAAAGACAGTATGCAAAACAAAGTAAGGGCAAACGTTCGATTGGCTACCAAACTTGAGAGAAAGCCCAAAAATTTAGAAGGAAAGAAGAGACTAAGTGCGCGCCCATCCACAGAAGCGGTATACACAAAACTGACGGCAGGCAAGAAGTCGATAACAGGCCTCTTTCCTATATAGCCCTATATTTGCGGTCCTTATAGGCGGTGCACTGCGTTTATACAGCTCATTATACCGAATAAGTTGCTCGGCACAATCGCGTTTCTTTCGAACCAGCGACTGTTGAGCAAGACGTCGTTCGAGACCCGACATCTTAAACGAGGCCTCGCCTGTTCAACGTTACTTCGCTATCATGTGAAAGCTCGCTCTTTCTGGTCCACCTGGAACGAGTGTTTAAGGCTTACAAACTTGCAGTTTCGTTCAGCAGCTAATCAAGAAAACAAAAGGTAACGAAATTCACGTAACATTGTATCAAAAGTCGTGTCGCAACCTCCTTTTCCTTATATATTTTTTTAGGCATTGCGAAAGCCACCGAAACCCCGAGATTACTTTTATGGGCCTCGCATACAGAGCTTACTATAACAGGGACGATAACGCGAACGCTCTGCTGTAATGCAATGACCACATTTTTTTTTCTTTTTTGTTGTCTCCTGGACAACTCAGCGTTTTGAAACGTTATGACGAAACTGTACGCATTTCGTTATCGACTGACTTCCGAAGTATGTTTCAAGCAAGGAAATGCCTTATTCACCACAAGCCCCCTACTCTCCACTTCTGTTCCTTCTGTTTGGCAGTGGCCATGTTCCAGATAACGAACCAAGTCTTCGCTTCCCCCTATAACAAGTGGTCAAAAGCTCGGTACCTCAAAAAAAGACTGTTGAGCAAGACAGCCACCGCAAGCAATAAGTGCGAGTGCCCGAGAAACGAGCCATACGAACGGAGGAGGCCAGCAGAATTTTGCAATCCAGCGAGTCCCATAATGAGGAGTGCGACTGTCTCTCCTGTCGCTTGAAAGGTACGCAGTTAGGATTCATTGGTTTTTTTTTTTCTTTTCCGTTTTTCTGGCGCGACATACCACCAGCGAGACTCTGCACAGAAGCTCCTCGTCGCTGCCGATGTTCCTCGTGGGTACGCGGCTTGGTTGTTTTGCGTTTGCTTGGCGAACAACCATTTCGGTGGTGACCGTATAGGGACCATTAATTACGCGCGTGCCGCAAGCAAAGACACGGCTACGTCCTTGCTGCGATGCTGTGCAGAACTTTCTAGATTCCGCTTGCGTATATACTGGAAGCGACGTCATTATCCACAATCTCAGAGCGAGAGCGTTGGAAGGAAGCTATACAGGGCCTGACCACACTATTCAAACACCTTGATTAAACCGCGAAATGCTCTCGTGGGTAAAGAACTGAATTCCTTGAAATAAAATGTGTTACCTTTAAAGAAACCCTCGTATTTGTAGTGACCGCATTGAAGAGAACGTTTAGAAGGGCACAATTCAGTCCTTTTTTTTCATTTCTGTCTTTTTGATGAACATTAAGGAATGTCACGTGTAAAGAAGTTGTGGAGAAAGATTTACAATGACGCAGATTTGAGATGAAAAAAAAAAAAAAAAGAAGGTACCAGACATTACGAAATGCGGCTCTTGTCAAGCTACGGATCATGCGAACTCAAGGATTGCGTGACCGTTGTTACAATGCCCACGTAAATTTTTATTTTATTTTTATCTTTAGAAAAGAGCAGTGCACTGATATGTGAAGTAGTGCACCAGATGCACCTATGCTGTTGTTGAACTGGTAAGAATGGAAACATGCTCGTCTGTGATAACTTCTATCGGTACAGTGTTATAGATTTAAAAAAGAAATCTATGTTATTTTGTTTTTCATTTCTATTTTCATATTGCGAGTGTTTTACGTGCATTAGAAAAATCAAAACTAAAATAAATATTTGACTTGAGCCTAATCAATCACGTTTTACCTGCCACATTTTCTCTTCTATACAAAAAAAAAAAAAGTTACTTAAACTACGACCCAGCCATTTAATTTTTTTAAACCCGTGTGTTCCATAAGCTATATTTACTTCCTTTTCTTTTTATGTTGACTTGCTAATACACATGATGCGTCCACGTTACATGCCCTTATTGGATATGTCTCTCTCCCTTTGCAATTATGTTATACTCGGTTCCTTCTTTTAAAACCTCCCGAGATCTCGTCAATATCGCACATTCGACCAAAACATTGACGATTTTTTTGTGTTTTTATTATTTTGGAATTACAGAGCTTCAGAGCTAACTTTTTTTTATAACATAAAACCCGTGCCATGCCGTAGTTCTCCCCAAATTCTTAGCATAAGACGTGTCACCGCCAGAGACAGGCCTGAGCCAGTTAGAGACTTGCCCTATACCAAAGCTTACGCTGTCTTCACGCAGACAGGGTGCACTCCACCGGCTATACATTTTATTCTTGTCTTACTAGTCATCGGCTACAAGGATCTCTTTACACTAAAAAAATCGGGGTATCAGTGCACGGCATATACGCTGGTTGTGCTTTTTTAACCCGTTGACAAGCACAACCATGTTAAGCTGGGCCTCTGCTATGACACTGTGAAAGTGAAGCTAATGCATCACGACAAGATCTCAAAAAAAAACAGAAAAAAAAGAACACATAAACCAAACTAAACGAACAAGCTGACAGGCGCGGGCCTGTCCGCTGCAGTTTGCAACAAAATACAAATGAAGAAACACTTGAGTTCCTTCAGGTGTCAGCAGTGTAACCGGGATATAATAAAATAAAAAAAAAGCTATGCCCGGCTCCGAAGGAACAAACCCTAATATCCCTTTTCTTTTTTGTACTTCATCTCTTGATTCTGACAGGACGCAGTTCAAAAGAACCCCGACCCGTCGCTTGATAACCCGACCACACTAGACTTTTCGAGTCGGCGAAGCAAAAGCCTGAAACTAACCACCACGTCGCTTTAACCTTTCTTTCTTACATTTGAATTCTCGCGCAAGCAGTTAAGCAGTGGCAGTGACATTACGAGTTCAACGGAACGCGTGAGGAGAGAGTTCGTTAGAGCCGCTACACTATATTTGCACGGCAAGCTTCACTAAGTTATTCAGCCTTCCTGCATCGCCCTTCACTCCTTACTCGGGAGCCTTGCCCACCTTCAAGAAAATGCAGCAGCCGTATCACTTTCTAAAGGAATAATGGCAAGAATACAAGAGTGAACTGACGAAAGAAAGAAAGAAAGAAAGAAAGAAAGAAAGAAAGAAAGAAAGAAAGAAAGAAAGAAAGAAAGAAAGAAAGAAAGAAAGAAAGAAAGAAAGAAAGAAAGAAAGAAAGAAAGAAAGAAATTTCCCGACGACGCCACAATATTTATTCCACCAAGGTATCCTTCTTGCCTCCTCTCGTCTTCACTCTTTTCCCAACGCCTCGGGGGCCATAGGGCTGAAGTTATGATAAGAATAAAGAAACACACACACACAGAGGAGACGAACACTGTTATCGCAAGAGGACGGAACTGAAGCGAAGAATGAAACGTATACGCCAAAAAAATTAAACAGCTGTACTCAAACGTATAGGGCGAAAAGATCGCATCAAACACACGGGGCAGCGCCGGTTAGAAGGAAGCCCGGAGCGCACTCATTCCGCCAATTCGTCGCGCTGCGCCCCTCTGATATCGGCCGGGGCCCGCTTTGCACACGTCGAGGCGTTAAAGCGACGCATTGACTCGACGGGAGTTGGTAGTGGCGTGAGGGAGAGAGTGGATCTCCCTTGGCCACGGGCACCTCTGTGTGTGGCAATGTGTGTGTGTTCGCGAGCTAGGTGTCTGTACGTGTGTGCGTTGAAACTGCGAGAGTTCAGTGAAATGCCCGGGCACGCCTTCATTATTCAAAGCACGAGGTACCTACTTGCGCGCGAGCTTCGCACCACTCGCGCTCCTCTGCGGAAGGAAACAGCGTCTGACTCTGTCTCTTTCCCTCTATCTCTCTCTCTCTCTTTTCTGACTTATCCCGTCTTACCTCATCCTGTGCGGCAGCCCAAACAGTCCTGGGACGTGCCAGATCGGACCCCCGCGGCTTCATAATCGAAATCGAGCCGGTCCCGCGCTTTCTTGGCTCCTTCCGTGGATCGCCCCTTCCTTCGGTTTTGTTTGGCCTTTCCGCAAAAGCTTTTGTGGCTTTGGGCCCGGCGCCAACGGCGGCGTTCCATGGCATGGTGTGCAGTGGCTGCGTTCTTTAAATTGGGCCTCTTGCGATGAGAATACTGAGGAAGAGAATTCCGCGAAATGAGATATCTTAAATTTTATATATATATATATATATATATATATATATCTTTATTTTAATAAAGGAGAAAGAAAGAGAGGAGTGAAGGAGGGGCCGGAAAAAAAGTTCTTTCTCTTTGCAGCCAGCGTCATCTCTCCAAATGCCGAAACTGCCGAGGAGGTCGCCATAGCATTAGCTATGCTTAATCCGAACTGTCATACAATTGTAAGCGACTCTCGCACAGCCATCAGCAACTATGCCAAAGGAAGAGTCTCCCCTCAAGCACTGCGCATTCTACACCAAACGACTCGTACACACGAAAACCAAGTTACTCTCGTCTGGTTCCCAGCGCACGCAGGCGACGTCCACCCGCATCTCACCAACCTCAACGAGGTAGCACACTCCGCTGCACGAGGTCTAGTCAACCGTGCCGGAGGCCGCATTGGTGAGGGCGTTGACCGCGATCGTCTCACCAGTTATAACGACCTTACGAAGTCATTTTGCCTTTCCCGAAGGATCTTACCTCCACCTAACCACAAGTCATGCCGAGCTCAGGCCACTACCTTACGTCTGCTACAAACTCCTACCCGTCACTTTCCCGATATCACAAGATTTACCCCGACATATACACTAGGAACATTTGTAAGATATGCAAGACACAGGTAGCATCGCTCCCTCACATGCTGTGGGAATGTCCCGTCCAGTACCAGAATGTTACTACCGAGACCCTCTCGTCGAGATGGTGCGCTGCCCTGCGCAGCTCCCACCTCGACGATCAGCTATGGGCCATCCAGCAAGCCCGCGAGGCGGCGAAGAGGCAAGACCTCGACGTCCCCACGTGGGAGGCCTAGGCCAAGGAACTTAAACTGCTGGTTGATAATAAAGTTTATTCCTCCTCCTCCTCTTAAAAAAATCAATTTCAAAACCGCAATGTGATTATGAGGCACGCTTTAGTGGAGAACTCCAGAATAATATTCACCTCTCGGAGTTCTTCAACGTGCATCTAAATCTAAGAACATGGATGTTTTCGCATCTCGCCCCCATCGAAATCCGGCCGCCATCTCCCACAGAAAATTTCGTCCTCCATCTACAGTGTCGTAGTTATCACTGTCGGCGTCATTGTTGCTGTCAGCTTTGTTATTTTATATGACGGTAGCGATACTTTATTTACAGCATAATCTCAGGAAAAACTGGACATCAAATAGCTAGCTAAAAACTGCTAACTAGCAAAAGGAAATCCAGCACGGGCCAAACGACCACTCACGTTATGATAACGCGCGCTTTGTAATCAGGCAAATGAATCGCACGACTAATAATTAAAGTCGCAAGGCGGGCCTGCGAAAAGCGAATAAGCAGTAAATACTCTATACACTCCCTATTTTTATAAGCTACAAAGTAAATGCTGTTTAACTTACACGACAACTAGGCCTATGTTTCAACTATTTTGATCTCAATTCCTATCTCTCGTAACCCCATTTTCATAAAAAGTAAGATGGATATAGACTAACTTCCACACGTTTTCTGTATTGCCGAAGCATCGTTTTCTCCTACAGTGCTGATATATGCGGCGAGTGAGTAAGACAACCCGAGAGAAGCTTGTCTCGTTCAAGTCTCCTGCAATTACTTCTTCCATACCTTCTCCGTCTCTGTGCTTGCGGACATTGTGAAGTGCGCAATTTTTTTTTTGTGGGTGTTTGACAAGTTTTGAAATGAAAGTAGGCAAACAAAGAGAGAGAAAATCCGACATGAAAGGCAAGGAGGTTAAGCATAATCTATCTGTGACTCGGTACTGTTCAACGAAAAAAGAGAACTTGGCAGAAAAGAAAAGAACATAAGTGGATGAGGATGGCATAAATTGCAGGTTGTATTTAGCCTTGCAAGACGTGCGGGCGATTGCCCCAATCCGATCCTTCCTTTCAGAAATTATGGGAAATAAAGAACATGCCACAAGACTCCGTCTTCGCAAGTCCCTTGTGTTGGCCCAAAGTAACAAGCGTCTAGCTAACGCCGGATGAGCAACGTACAACGGGACGCTACGGATAATTTGCCCTCCGAGTATCCTTTAAAACCCGGCTTCAAAAGGCTTTTTTTTTATATATATTGACCAGACCTGAAAGCTCCGACTAACTCTCTCGCGAGACAAAACAAAGAAAAGTAAAAACCTCTGCGGAAGCCGAAAGGTTGAAGACGCTGCCCTTAAGACCAAGAAACATTGGGCTTCCTTGTTGACTCGGCAGCCCCCGCCCGCTTCGCGGAGGTTCTCCTCTTCTATCGGCCGAATCAAACCTTTTCTTTGCACAACACCGTTAGCCCGGGGGATATTTACAGATCCGCGCTGGCGCCCCTGTATACATCCGTTGCGCTGTTACCGCATCGACTATCATTAAAGAGAGCAAAGAAGAAAAAAAAGATAGAAGCGAGGAGGGGACAACTCGACGACGAGGACGACCCTGACTGTTGACGCCAGCCCCCCCCCCCGCCTTCATCTGAGATGAAAGGTGGAAGGAAGCTCGCGCGAAGTAACAGGTACACGCCGCGGGGCGTCGTTACGCGAAGAGCCCAGAAATAAATAAGAAACAAAAATGGAACCAAAGTTTCCCGAGCAAACACCCGCAAAGCAGCGAGGCCTGCGAACAGGTTCGACGTGCCTAGCGTGTTGTGCTTGTGTGTGCGTGAGCGTAGTTCGCTGCGGCGTATCTGAGTCTGTGCAGCGCATCTGCGGTTCAGAAATAAGCGCGGGAGGGGGGAGGGCATTAAGGAAAGGGGGATGCGAAGGGAGAGAGTATTCATTCAGAAAGAAGAAGGAATCTCGAAGACGGCCGAGGCACGCGCGCTTCGGGTGACAACGCCCTCGAGTATGTGGAGAGAGCAGTGTCGATGTAGGGGCAAGAGCAGAAGATTTCGCGGCTGCGTGTCGCGACGACTTGGTAGCCGAGTCAGCGACCCACACCTTATATAGACCGCCTTGACCGCGAGTGGCATGTCATGTCAGCATCGCGCAGGTCGGTCAAGGGCAGCACGTGAAGCTTTTCGCATCGCACTGAACACTTCGAAAACTTCGAGAAACTGAACGGGAGATAGAGAGAAAAGGCGAATGAAAATAGGGAAGGTTAACCAGGTTGCGGATGGTTTTCTACCTTACAGATATACATTGGGCAATGCAGTATACCACGAGTTGATATGAACCACAAGAGACATGGGAACAGCGGTAGCCAAGTAAGTATTTAGTAATTTTGAGGCCCCAGTAAAGCGTAGTTTTCCCAGTCATTTTACAGTTTAAGTTATTTTCTGCCTGCCGCGGTTTCTTCTTTCTGTCAATACACCTCATTTCAATGTAGCAAGAGCTTGATGTCTACAACATGATCAGGGGCGTAGCCAAGGGGGGGGGGGGTTGGGGTGTTCAAACACCCCCCGAAATTTTTCAGTTTTGCTTGCGTATATATAGACGCACACATACAAATGCACGCACGAACATACAGAAAGTATGGTTGCACCCGCCCCCCCCCCCCCGAAAAAAATTTCTGGCTACGCCCCTGGACATGATCATATACATATACGATCGTATGAGATAGAACGCCACATGAACCCGCTTTACAGCTGCAGCGGCATATCGGTGCGTTCAATCTAGAGGTCTAGAAGAGGAGTTCAGTCTTTAGACCAGCGTTCCAAAACTTCACATCTCTTCACTTTTCAGCGACTTATGGCAAAGATGAAATAACAACAGCTAAATTGGTACTACCACAAGTCCCAAGGGATAAAAAAAAAAAACCTCCTTCGCCTCACAGTTCAGCAAAAAAGAGATAAGAAAAAGCAAAGACAACTACTTCGAGTCTTCGTTCGGTGGTGTAGGGTAGGTCACGACCTCCCGGCAACTGCAGCTCCACGCGGCACGCTGCTGGGCGAAGGGGACCGTCTGGCGCACATCGATTATATGCCGCATAGCATTAAAGGCCCCGCAGGGAAGTGAGCCCGGGTTCTTCTCTTTTGTCGTCGAAGACAATGGAGCCAATTTTCGACGATGCCGCCGCTGGTCGACGACCTATCGAGACAGAGACGGCTCCTTTTTCCTTCGAGGTATAGAAGACGGCGGGAAGGCCGGCGGCCAGCCTGCGCACAAATGCGGCGTGCTTTTCGTGACTAAGGAGCCGGATAGGAGGTAAAGACACGGCGATAGGTTCGGGGCCGCCAAAAATGAAAATAAGAACATATACCCCCACGCAGGTTATAGGGCGCGCAGCCGAAGCCAAAAGACGAGCCATAGACAGGAAGAGTCCGATAGGAGCCGTCAGGCGTTGCATTTATGCATGGCCGAAAGTCCCCGCTGGAGGCCTGCATAGCTCCAGAAGAGCGCCCGTCGGTTGCGCAGCCTTCCTTTATACAAATGCGTCGTATACTCGCCGGATCGCATCAGGGGATTTGGGATTCGTTCGAATCTGACGGTGCTCAACCGAGAAACGGCGGTGGTGAGGAGGACAGGAAGAGTTGAGCGTGTGCTTTGCGTGTGTATACGTGTATACGTATATGGGCCTTGCAGATCCACCATGCCTACGCATTCGTTCCATACGCGTTCCATACTGGTGCCTCGCGATTCCACGAGGCTTTCTATGTAGGAAAGAACCGGAAGCGCAAGAGAAATATAAGACAAGCGAAGTGCATGGCGAGCTGTTGCTGAATGTCGCTGCAATGACGTCAAAGCGGGAATAACGCCCGTAGTAGTCCTAAAGGCCGAGAAAGTCCTATCGGAAAGGCCTCAAGTAGTAAAGAATAAAGACAGTGAGTAGGAGATAGAGAAAGGGAGGGATAAAGAAATGAGAGAAAGGTAGGGAGGTCAACCAGAATTGTAGCATCTGGTTTGATACCCTACACTAAGGGGAGGGGAAAATAAAGATGGAAAGGAAAACAAAGAGAAGAGCAGGCACGCGAAAAAAAGAAAAGGTGCAGAGCGGAAGGAGTAGGAGGATATGAATGTGGTATTGGAGCTGTTATTGCATATTGAGCACAGTTCCCTGCACTCTGCTGTAGTCAGCGCAAGGACTATGCATGTGTTCTGGCTTAATTTTTTCTTGGAGGTCTAGCGCACACTCAGTTGGGGTACTGTCTCTTCTGGTATGACCATTCGTTGATAACGCCCTACATTAGAGGATTGAGTGATCCACTATCCACGCGACGGTTACACGCCCTTATGGCAAAGTACAGTATAGCTATCCCTCATGTTTGTTTCAACAGGGGCTATGGGGAGGGGGGGAGAAGCCGAGGTAGGGTGGATAACTACACTCGCAACTTTCTGGTGTCAGTGGCCCTCGACAGAATCCTACACAGTAGTCGGAATGATGATGTACAGACCACGTAAACTTCCAGCTGAAATGTAAGAAGTGAACCTCTTCATCAATGTGCGATTGCGCCTGAAGATTGGCACTTTTGGATAGGACGTCATTCAGGCAGACAGGACGTCATTCAGGATCGTTCCTCGCGAGGTTACAACCATACGCAATTTGTCCGCTTCAGCTAAACTACAAGTCTATCCTATTCTGACGACGCGTTTGCTACAAGGATATGTCGTGCAGGGCAGTCATTGGAGCACCTGTCCTCAGAACAAAATAAGCCTACAGAATAAGCGACATAATTTTGGCCGCAAGGCTATAATAAAAAAATAAGTTTGTCGATGTTTTACGTCCCAGAACCACGACATGATAATGTACCGGATTCCGGAAATTGGGACGTTCTTTAACGTGAACCTAAATTTAAGTACAGGGGTCTATAGCACTTCGCCATCGTGGAAATGCGGCCACCGAGGCCCGGGTTCGATACCGCGACCTTCCGGTCAGCATTCGAGCACCATAGCCACAAGGCCACGGTGACTGATCAGACGCAAGGCTGACAAACGATAACCTGCAATCACATATGGCACAATAACCTGCGGGAATACGTTACGAGGTTAGCGTACAGAGTAGGTTAAGATCATTTTTTGCTTTTACAGTCGGTTTATCGACGATCACGTTATGCCCCATTGGATGGAAAAGCCGCAACGTCTCAATGTATATATAGGTAGAGGGGGGGGGGGGGGGTGAGAGGCCAAGTTAATACTCATGAAATATGCGCTCGTATCTCGCACATGTTTGCCTAAGGATACGCCGGGCGTGGTAGAACTTGCTGCCTTAGAGATTCCTACACCGTGTATACCCGTGCATATTGACATACTAATGCGTGTTGCACGCATACGCGGATACGGAGACGCCCTCGGGAAACGAGTGTGCGCACAAATGTTTCGCACGCTTGAAGGGAAAAAAAAGCCTTCGCAACGACTTGGGACACGAAACTAGGAAGGCAAGGAATGAAGTCTTGAATAAAATATCGCGTATGATTCCGTAATTTCGTTTTAGTGAGGCGCAGAGCAATTGCCTTTAGAGATTACATCTGTGATTCTTTGCTTAACCGCAATACCATTGGAAGAACGGTGCACTTCTTTTTTATAACTCGAGAGAAAAATTCTCCCTGCTTACTACAGGCGCGCTCGAATCGGCATATATAATCTGTTATTAGCAACGTTGCTTGTTGGGCGAGTTAGAACGAGTCAGTCATAACGTAGTTCAGCGCAAAAAACAGGCCACAGACGAGTAAGAGGACAAGGACACAGCGCATGTGTCCTTGTCCATGTCCGCTGTGTCCTTGCCCTCTTACTCGTCTGTGGCCTGTTTTTTGCGCTGAACTACGTTATGACTGAATCTGTTATTAATTACGTATCCCGCCTTCCCTTGCCGCGTTGTATATCCTCATGTGAGTGCATTCACAGTAAGTAGGTGTAAAGATAAGACTGTCGCTTCGATGTATAACAGACAGCAGCTTCTGTCGCGCACGTAAACGTTTTTGAGCTTTAATTTGAGGGAAAGCCACATGGCAAAACGTGGAAAAACCACGATATATGATTATGAGGGGCGCCGTAGTGGACGGCTCCGGTTTAGTGACCACCTGAGGCTCTTTAACGCGTATACCTTAGCCTAACACGGGTGATATTGTATTTCTTCCCTATCCAAACACGGCGGCCACTGTGCCCGGGAATCAAACCCGGGTCCTCGTGCTTAGGAGCGTGATACCACAGCTGCTAGACGATCACGTGGGGTGCGCGAACGATGCCTTTACAATTGTATAATTCTGTTTTTTTTTTTTTACGTCGTAGCAAGTACGCAGCTTTTGTTTTGTCGTTATTACTGTTTTCACACACTAAACTAGCAACAGGCTGCGCAATACATACAACAGATGTGAAGCCTCGTCGCAAAATTGTTTCCGTCGTGAACAGAGAGCCACTGCGTACGCGCTCGGGCGCCGAAATGCCGAAAGCAAGACGACAAGCAACCGCGTTCGGGCGTTCGAAACAGAAACGCAACTTTTTCTAACAAGAGAGTTGTCGGGGTGCCCCATGGCCTGTAGAGCGTAGAAACAAATAGATCACAGCCGCCGCCGATCCTCTGACGGGCACCCTTTCCAACCGAGCGGCTCTCTTTGTTATCTTCCTGTTTCCGTAACCCTCGCGACTCTAGTCTTGGCTCGGTTGGCGCCTCGTTTCATTACTTCGCAGCTGTGCCAAGAAAGACAGCCAAGCGAACCGAGGGCGCGGAACAACGACGCGACGACGGCACGACCCTGTATACAGCGACCGGAGGAGGGAGGCCTATGACCCTGCACTCCCCCGCGACGCGAGCGCAGTCGTCAAATCGTTATAACGTCGTCTCTATAGCGTGCATCTGACGTGACGTTGATACGTTTTCCGCCTTTTCGGAGGCATCCTCCGGGGTGGATAACGGCTTCGTCCGTGATCTAACAAGTGGTGGCGATACCGTGACACTCGCATCATTCGCAGATCGTTTCTTCGGTTTCGCCATATTTTTGTAGTGCTTGTTTGGCTATGAGAAGAAAAGTGTGAAAAGAATCCCTGCGGACTTCTCAGGAAGGAAGCATCTTAGTTGACAAAAAGAAAAGAAATTTCTCCTCATCCAGGATATGATTATGGTTGTCCTGGAGCTGGATGAATTTTTCGTCAACTAAGAAGCTTTTCTCTTTTTTTTTTTCCTGAGATTTGCGATTTTTTGTGAGGAGAAAAAAAGGTCCTCAGCAGTCGTGCTCCGCAAACAACGCTCTTTATAACAACGCTAGGCACAAATATCGTGCTGGGTGTATCATACCTGTTCGTGCAGGCCACTACTATACAGGCGAGTAGTGCGAATCCGGAAGTCGAATTTAATAGCTCAATCGCACATTGCGCTGACCTACAGCAGCAGAATAAAGAGAGAATTCGAAACCGAATTTACGAGAACTTCGCGAGTGTGAAGAGACATCACAATAGTAGAAGAGACCTCGTAATTGTAAGGTGAGAACCGTATAGGTACACAACAGTACACCGCAGGTTTATTATACTACGTCGTTAAGTGCGACCGGCCTTCGAAGTATGCTACTCCGCACTGCTCATCGGTGGTCACGAGAAAGACAGGTCGACGACTTCTCCACCTTGTAAAGTACGCTGTTTGCGTTAACTCGTGCAAAAATATAACCAACAACGCGCACAGAGAAAATCGACACGTTTAAGCCGACTTTACCACACTGCTCTGTAAGTAGCGGAAAAGCCGGCTTAAGCTTGGCAAAATAGCGTGCGCGACGCCAACCTAAATCTTCGCAAACTGCATTGCGAAAAAGCCGGCAAAAGCCTACCGAAAGACACCGCAGTAAAGCCGGCTCGACGATTTGGGAAAAACAGTGACGTAGTGAATTCCGCACAAGTGGACGGCGCCGTTGGAGTACTGTAGAAAATGAACAAACAGGAAATAACGAGAGAGACAGAGTGAGGAACAACTTCATTAAAATGAGGCGGCTTGGCTGCTGGTTAATGTGGATGAAGCCCCCTCTTCCAGGGCACCACTGGCAATTGCGGCTCGCTTGGCCTGATCAAGGATTGTCAGGGTTGCTACCAAGTTCAGTTCGGATAGTCGCGCCTCTCACGATTAATTGATTATTGCGTCTGTAAGCAGCGGCGAGACGGTGACTGACGGACGCTGCGTGCACTGGCATGTTAATAACAGCCAGCGCTGTCTATTGTGCGAGTAAACACGGTATACAGGCTTCCCACAGTGGGCTTCGGACAAACCCATACCCTCTTTCCAGTCTCCGTTTTAGTCACAGTTATATACATCTTTTATATCCCAGTTAACTGCACAGGGGGGTTGTTCTCTCTCCAGATTTTAGCGTTAAAAATGGCGCTTTTGATTACTGACCTTTCGGTCTGAAGAAATTCCTGTTTGCTTCCCGTGAACTCTTTCGCGTAGAAAATAAAACGGAACTTAGCTCCTCTCGGTGCCTCGAAGTCCCGTACGCTTACTATAAAAAGAATAGTCAAATCAATCAACGACAGCGCACCGAGGTCGCGAGAAGAGTCGGAAAGCGCGTGGTCCCCTCAGAAGACGCGTCGCGCGTCCTCTGTCAACCTCGAGGAGGTCGCCGCATCGCGCGTTCGTTGTTACGCTTTTGCGACGGACGCGATGAAGCGAGTCGGCCCTGTAGCAAAAAAGGCGTCGTCGCCGTCTGGCGAAACTCGAAGCGGCGGCGGCGGCGCCTTCCTTCAAGATGGCCGTTGCGCAACCCATGCCGTGCATCTCACCCAACCCCCACGCCGCCGAGTCATCCACGAACTCGCGCGAGCATATATATATTTACAGTCGTGCCGTTGCGCTGTTTTGTTGGGGAGGGGGTCGAGTAGTGGAGTTGGCCTCCCCGCGGTATTAGGAACTCGGATGTTGTGTGCAGCACCCCCTTCGCGGATCTCCGGCAAACCTTTACGGTCGCGCAGCCCTACAACGAACTCCAGTATTACGAGATGACCTGTATAACGAAGCATTCATTGCGTCACGGTTAGATTGCCAGCGTCAAGGTGAGCGACCTTTACAGCGAAGGGAAGCGAAGTATTCTGACGTCTACCAGCTGCACATGGCGAGGTATTTTGAAGGTGCCAAGGCGAAAAAAACTTTAGCTGAATCAGTAACCCTGTTTAATTATACGATACGCTGTATCCGAATCCTCGAACTCTGACCTCCATTGCTGCATCGAGTACAGCATTTCAGGTGCCGCTAGCTTTGGCTGTGAGTTAATCTTGTAGTTACCTTCAGGCAGTGTAGCATTGGCAGTCTGCCTATGATAACAATATTAGCAGCCCACAGTGAAAACACCACATGTGTTTGGCTGGGAAGAGAGGAGGTGCATGAGAGATGCGATATTGTATGAATTCAATTTGGGCTTCGAAGTTGACTGAGTGAGAAGTACATTTTATCAGACCGTGAGTAAGATGCTCGGAGATTCGAAGGAGTCAATCAAGCCTGTGAATCATAGCTGGATGCGAAACATCTTTATTATCACCGAGACACGACACGTTAGGTGTCACGCAAATCCAAGCAGCGAATCTCACTCCAACGAAGCGGAGTTTTGACGCTAAATAGTTCTCAGTCAGTGAAGAGGCCCCGCCGAGGTCACTCTTGCCAAGACGCCCTCGCATTTTTCTGAAAGCCGGACGCTAAAGCACCGTTGGCATCGCTGCAGCCAACTGCGGCTCGTCCAGTTCTTCAGAAAGGGCCGCCGCCACCGTTCCCTTGCCTCTAGCCGTTGACTCTTCAAGCAGCAGCAGCGGGTCGCTCAAGGCCACGGCGTCGGCAACCATGATGGTCGCCTCGGACGAAACTCCATATGTGGACTATAAAGCGACGTTCTCTCCCTTCCTTTTATAGGCCTTTCCTTTTTACACCATTGTTTGCGACCCCCGAGAGAAGCTCCGCGCAGGCGTGAAGGAAGCGCCGAGCCGACCGTGGGAGTAGACGAATGCCCTGACCGACCTCGGATATGCGCCGGCATGTCCGGCATCGGAGCGGGCCGCACACGTCAACCTATTGCATCTGTTCGTAGAAAGGCTTCCGAGTCGTTTTGCTGTCACAGCAGTATAAAGAACGTTTTCCTGCTCGTCATTCACTAGCGTCAACGGGATGGCCGATAAAGAAGGAAGAGCAGTCGGAGGTCGCAGGACGTGTAGAGACCAAAAAATGTACAGTGACCGTAAATGGTACGTATAACGATAAGATACAATGTTTCGAGCGCCGCCTTGCCACGTGTGTGAGGCTAATGCGAAGGGGCGTGCCTTGTGTGATATATTACTGCAGAACCGCTGCGAAACATGCAGGATATGGGGGACTAGCGTCATTAAGTTGCGATACTCTAGAACTAGATCTTCCAAGCGTAAATACACAGAAGGAAACAAACAAAGCAACAACAGCCAAAGGCTAGAATTTCACGTAAGAACACACGAATCTTTGACCAGATTGTGTGACGTACGAGACTGACTAAGAATACTGGCGTGATTTTACTTCGTGAAATGAAGGGACGTGCTCTCCAGAGAAAATTTTGCCAAGCACCTGGGCGTGCTGAATGAGGTGACATGGTAGTTACTTTTCCATAGGTGGTATTCTCATTGGTGCATGATGATCCAGCCGTGACAAGCACGCGCGATTAGTTCCCGCTATCGCTACTAGTGCCACACGCTAGTGTAGGCAGAAGAACGACGACCGACACTTCTATCTGTTCTTTATGGTCAGCGTCACCGCAGTGAGATTTATGTCTATACGAAATAATAGAAGTAGATCCGCGTCCAGACGTCCCATCACGTCGATGACGCCGTGTCGGCACAGCTTCGATGCCGCGTTAGGAACCCGATCGAAATAAATCGCGAGCGTCTCCTCCAGGATTCCCCCTCGCTACACGTGTCGTCATTTTACGCGCAAGAAAAGTGTGTCGATGCTCCCCAAATTTAGGAAGCATGTGTCAGTGTACTGCCGTCGTGACAACGCGCCACCGAAACAGGCCGGACCGTTCGCGGGGCAGCAAGCGGAAGGCATCGCAGTCCCGGTGTCCAACAAACGCTACAGCTCTGATGGAGAGTAACTGTGATCGCTGCTTGTGGCCCCTCCCGCAGCCAAACAAAGCATCACTCTTGCCGGACTGCACATCACTCACCAGACACACACACAAGCACGCACACGATACACTTGGCTTGGAAGACTTCCTCTCACCCAAACACCGCTCTCGTGGATTCACTTTCCTCCTCTCCGCTCCCTCCTCATCCTCTTCTACAGCCGTTACTGTGTACAACCCCACTTGGTATCACCTCTCTCCCCCTCTATCCTCTTTCGTTTGCTGGCGTGCGGGTAACAGTTTCCGTCGACAAAATTGGCGCCATTATTCTTGTGGGCGTCCCCTCTCCACCTTTCGGAACGCTTACGCATCTCCCTTTTCTCTCCTCTATCCCCTTCCTTCTTAGACCATCTCACTTAAGGCTCCATTACGGTCTTAAAGCAAAAGACGGTACGCACTCCCTAGCCGAATTCACCGCTTCCTATAACGCACTCGTTCCCTGACCCCGTTTCCGTTTGACGAAAATTCGCTCGCTCGCGCCAGAATCAGCAGATTTCTTGGCCGCAAGCGACGGGCGGCGTCGCTTTTATGGAGCTCCTCGCAGCTCTCTCAACTCTCACGTCCCGTCCTGCCATTTTGAGAGAAGGAGATCCAGTTTAAGCCTTTAAATCTCCCGAGACGGCTTCTCGGAGTGCCAAAGCAAACGGATGACGTCGCCTCCCTTTAAATGGGGCGCGCGCGTGTCAATCTGAAACGGAAGCAGCTTTGTTTGTGTGTATATCGGCTTAAAATTCGAGAACATCCTCGATGTTTGTACATCTGGGAACCGACTAGGGCGCCGATTTTCGGATGGGCTATGCCCCACTGCGGCACTAGTTTGTTCTTTCCGTTCCCGTCGGGCCGGGTTAGTTCATTCATTCATTTTATTTATTTACATTACCCTCAGGGCGCATAAAGGCGTTACAGAGGGGGGTGGGTAATATAACAAAAATGCAGTAAAACAGAGCGTAAAGATAAAACAAATTAATGAGAATACATGATCAAACAATAATAAGCTATTAGAAACTCAGGACATAATCGGCTAGGGCAGTCTTAAATGATGACGCGGTTCCACTCAGCACGGGTCTTTTTGTAGAAATGACTGAAAAACATTAGTACCGTAGAAAGTGCGGCATTCATTCATTCATTCATTCATTCATTCATTCATTCATTCATTCATTCATTCATTCATTCATTCATTCATTCATTCATTCATTCATTCATTCATTAAAACTGATTCTACAACTCAGCTCGGCGACAGTAAAACTAATGTATACTTCACGGCCTGCGTCATATATATGATGGCATAATTTGTTGCTTTTACCGCTTACCCACCGTGCCAGTTTAGGGACTAAGGTATTGCGTAGCTATGGGCTCGAGGACGTTGGTTATAATCCTAGTCACAGCGGTCGCAGTTCCATGGGGGTTAAATGCAACAACACCCGTGTACTTAGACATAGGCGCACGCTAAATAATCGCAGCTGGCCTGAACGCACCTTTGACTGGTTCTGGGAAGCACGATTTACAAACGCAGGTATAGTAGTTCGTCTTTAGTGCCACTTTTGCAAAAAAAAAGGGGAGAAAAAAGAAAAGAAAATGAAAAAAACAATGCAGGAGAGACCAACTCGGTAGCCAAACCCTAAAATTTCGCGCAAACCTGCAATGCAAAGCGTTTAAGCGCAGCTCTTGGCGCTACGCCTGAATTCAAGCAGCATTACCGCACTCCGAAAAAAAAAAAAAGAAAACCTTGTGCAGCTCAGAACATTTGGTCCTAACAATCTAAAAAAAAAAAACTGAAAATGTAAAGAAAGAACAAGGAATTCCATTCAGTTTACGCCGCTACGCTTGAAAAAGCCAACGCTAGATGTTCGCAGGCCGAAAAGGCCAAGGCGTAGTGGCTCGGCCAAGATAAAGACTTTTTTTTCTCTTCTTTTTTTATCATGCATTTTTTTTTCTGCAAGGCTTACACAGAGTTTTGTTGGACAAGCTTTCGTTTTAAGGGGGCGCTGTTCGCTTCGATAAGCGCCCCACGAGAACCGGTTGTGAAAACATAAAATGTGCATGTTTTGAATCCGATCGTGTCACAGCTGCTTGTAAAGAGAGGAAAACCTGTACACTCGCACGCGCAGCGCTGTATTGCGTGGCGAAACTCAACATATACGTGGCTTACAGCAGCTCGTGCGTAAACAAGGCGTTTTATTTTTGTAATACATGGTACTGGCTTGCTGTTCCTGTTCTTTCTTTTTTTTTTTTGTTCGCAGTCACAATGCAGGAAGCTAGGCCCATAAATAGCGGGCAACGAGACTGTCGCTGTATATCATCAAAAATACTAGAACAAGAAAAAGTTCAACGTAGTGTGAAAAAATGAAAGCGCGAAATAACGAAAATTCATTCTGTCAGCTAGTGTTCATGTACTGGTGCACAGCAGCACGCTGTATGCAGTTGGCTCTAGGAGCTGGCACAAATAATTGTACCTATGGCAATGTGCATTACAAGGAATGATAGCAAATAACTGTCCCTGGAGAGCTGAGCCAGGATTCGTTAGTTTTTATGTATTTCTCTTTTTTTTTCACTCTCTCAAAGTTTACGTGAACGAAATGCTACCGCCTTCGATAATGCCGGTTAATATTTCATCATCATCATCATCATCATCATCATCATCATTATTATTATTATTATTATTATTATTATTATTACTAGTATTACCATGATTTTTATTATTCTTATTATTATTATCATCATCACAATCAGATGCTTTGCACGACAAGTCGACATGGTGCATGATGCCCCCGCACTATATCTCTCTCACGCATACAATACATAGTAGTGCTACCTCGGCTTGAAACAAAACACACGAACCAACAGTTTATCCACCTGGAATTGTCGGTATTCCATTTCGTACGGTGTGTCATTATACGTGAGAACCACGGACAAGGAAGCAACACAGTAACACACACGGAACGCATTGCGCTCCGTGCGAGTCAACATGATCGAAGCAGCAGTCCACCTATACCGGATTAAATTGTCACAAGGCGCGCGTTGTTCGAAGCACACGCTATAGTATGAGAAGGCCCCAACTCCGCAGTCCCAGGTTTCCAGCCGCAAGAAGTCGGAAGCGGCCTAGGTCTCTGGCGTCGGTAGACGTTGAAGAATGTGCCCGCTGCCGGGGACCTGTTTGGGTCGTACGAATACCCCAGGGCCTGCACGCAGCCACCCACCTATACGAATATGGAGTGGCGACGCGGTCGGGTCGCCCCCTAATTGCCCTGGCAGGATGCCCCGAGTCTCCCGTGCGCTTAGCTAACTGTGTCCCGAACACAGTCTCACTCATGCATCACACGCAAGCCTTCTGATAGGGCTGCCGTCCCTTCCTGGCCTACTTTTCCCGACACCACACACTCCTGCTTGCTTTCTTTTGTTTGGCCGCAGTCATACTATCTGATTATTTCTCTAGTCTTTATATATAGGCAGACAGACAGACAGATAGATTTACTATATATATATATACATATATATATATATATATATATATATATATATATATATATATATATATATATATATATATATGCACTCGCGCGTACAACTCATCTACTCACTCACTCTGCGGTTACACCTTCCCGGTGGCCTGTTTGCCCTCTAAGCACCGTTATTAACCATCCAACGATTTCAAGGTCGCTGTTGATAGCTTGATCACTTTGCGAGCCGGCAAGATTGTGAACTTCTTTTGCTTGAGTATGTCAGCTTGTCGGGTCAGAATTGAATACAGGAAGGGAACCTGGACGCTTAAGAAAACGGTTCAACTGAAATTGAGGACTGCGCTATGAGCCATGGAAAGAGGAATGATAGGTACTTTAACGTTACACGTGTAACCTTAAGGGACAAGAAGAGAACAGATTTGGTCAGGGAACAAACGGGTATTAGGGACGTATTAGTCGAAATCAAGAAGAGGAAATTAGCGTGGGCAGGGCATGTAGCTGAAGGCAAGATAACCGCTCGTCGTTAAGAGTTAACAGACCGGATTCCAAGAGAAGTCAAGCGCGCCAGGTGAGGCAGTAATTCAGGTGGGCTGATGAGATTAACGTTAAAGCTTACGGGGATAACGTGACCGCAAAAATTACAGCATATCCACGGAGTGAATGATGATGAATGGGCGAAGCTGCGGAGGTTCATCGGTAAACCGTGAATCTTCCGTGAATTCTGCCCAGTACATCATCACCGACGTGAGATCGGGCGCGTTTATACTAAAGGTTCGATGAGTTATGACGACTTGCAGCTCAATTTAATTTTACATGTACGCTGTGAATTTTCATTGTTTAGATAACCATTGCTTTAGAAAACATCTGGCGTCTTTCGTTAAGCAGCTGGCGTCTTTTCGTTTTGCTTTATAAACATCTGGCGTTCTTTCGCTTTGCTTTTACAGAACATCTGGCGTCTTTCGTTGGTTTATTTCATCAATCAACGGCGTTTTGAACAAAATTTTTATTGTTTAATCACGCACAGGAGAAATCTCACCAGGCACTCACTACCTTGGAGGTAAACAATGGCTGCTAATGGGAATGAGAGACAGCAGAAGTCGGCTTTTAGCTAACACTTACACTTCTACTAACGTTTCCTACTGGAACATGCCAATGGCTGCTAATGGGGAATGAGAGACAGAAGAATTCGGCTTTTAGTTAACGCGCACGCTGCGAATTTTTTATTGTTCAACAACGCACAGGAAAAATCTCCCACCGGCACCACCTTGGAGGTCAAAGCGTAAGACTGGTTACGCACTACGACTACTACGACTACGACTACGAGGGACGAACGGGTGCCGCCTTAAGGAGCTTCGCCCCTAAAATACAGGACCGAGTTAACAGTCGTAACATGGAAGAGGCCTTTGCACTACCGTGAGGGTAGTCAGGCTGATGAGGATGAAGAAGAAGATGATGATGATAAATTAGGTACATAACATATGCCATAGAAGGGGGTGGAATAGAGACATGGACAGAAAATACGACGACAATTTGAAAGCACCTCCGTTGTCAAAGAACCGAAAGAAAAAGAAAAAAAGAAACTCTACGTACGGGTAAAGAATCTCGAAACTACGTGCACAATATAACCACGTCATTATGGACGGTACGGAAGGCAAGAAAAGCTCATTATACACGCTGCCACTGAAAGTGTTTGACACCTAATTTATGCGCGCTTGAATGAAAAAAAAAAAAATCAACATTTGAGATATACACTATATGTGCGTACAGAAAGAAACAAAGAAACGACATAATTTAGGAAATTCCCAAACGAACGCCCAGGTTATGTGCGCACCCTTCATCGTTGTGGGCTGTGTACAGGCCGTCGACAAATTAATTGCGCCCGTCAAGCGTAGAGCAAGTGACAGCACAACCCTTCCTCGCTTAATTATGCCCGCTGCGCGGGAAGCCTGGCACAGATTTAGAAGCCGAAGAGGCCAAATAACAAAAATTAATAGAACGAAACTAGAGAAGATGACAGAGAAAGAATGCGTCGAGTGCTCACGAAAGCGTGTAGACAACGATTAATAGCTCGTGCCTGCACGTGTCAGTCGCCGCAACTTGTTTTGGCTTCCGCGCGTAGCTTGAGTTTCAAAGGCATCAATTCAGGTGGGGGAAAAGATAATTGCATGCAGCTATTGAGTTCGCCTTAGGATAGCGCTACGTAAGGTGTATCCCTCGTGAGAAGCCTTTTTTTTTTTTTTTGCTGTACTACAAGACTAAAATATAAGTGGTTGTCGGTTCTGTTGTGGTTTTTGTTAGAAAATAGGTTACATGGGAAAGTAGGCTACATTATATCCAGGTATATCGAGACACAATTAAAAGACCATAGACGATGGTGGTTAATTGTTTCCGGTTATTAGATACAAAGAGCAAGTTTTCAATCACGACAAAACTCAGAAGTTAGCTTTACACGGCGCTGACTTTCCTCCAAAGTTTAAAAAAAAAAGGCAGTAAACAATACAGAAAAGAATTTGTCTCGGAAGAATGGGAGAGAGAGAGAGAATAGAAGATAGCGATATTACCGTGCTTAAATGCAGTTCGCGTTTAAATGCAGCTTAAATACATGCTTCGCACAAACTCCATGCAGTGCACCTAAGACTTTAGGGCTTGTGGCAGCCAATAATTGAGCAAGTTGTCCATGCGTCCCACAGAAAAAGATATGAAATCAAGAGGACCTGCCGTTTGTGTGCTGTTAATTCCTTTCCTGAAGATTTCATTAGGTCGACGTTGTGTTTAAGAGGGCAACTCTTCCGCGTACCTCCAGTATGGTTGGCTGAGGCAAGCAATATCTTTCGCCGCACTGCAGAGGAGTTTATTAGAGTTAAGCTACTCCCAACACGGCCGCAGGAATGCAGTAAACATGTATACTCGACTCGAAGACCGGAACGACGAAATCTACTTCGGCGCGCAATCAGCCCTGAATAGTGGAGTCTGCCCGTCTTCCGGGAACCTTAAATAAGGCGTTAGACGCCTCGGACATCAAAGGAATTGGCGCCAATAAAACGGCGTAATGGGAGAACCAGCTAGGTTTTACGGGTTTCCGTGGTATGCGTCGGCAGCTTTATACACTTAGCAGCTATAGGCGTCGAGAGTAAGATTCGTGAGAGGAGAAATTTTCGCGGTATCAAAGGTCGCGGCCATATGCGGATATGAACTTCTCGCGTGGGGCGTATGTCGCAGAAATCATTCTTATCTCTCGTCGTAATGCCAAGCCTCTTATTTTTCATTTGTCTATAGATTTGCGCAGTAATCGTGGTAGCACCTAAGGTAATGCGTTCAAACCAGTACAATAGAAGTTCCTTTTCTTTTTTTCGTTAAGAACGAACGTTATATGACGTCTCAGGCACCCTATACCGTAAACAAGGCGATGTAGGGAAAAAGATGACATTGCAATCACTAAAAGTAACGTAATAGTAGCAATTGTTGGGGCTTAACGTCCAAGACCCACGATGTGATCATGAGGAACGCCGCAGTGGAGGGCACCTGTAATTTCGACCACCTGGGGTTCTTTAACATGCACCTAAATATAAGCACAAGGGTCTATAGCATTTTGCCTACATCGAAACGCGGCCTCCGCGACGTGATTCGATTCCGCGACCTTCGGGTGATCAGTCAAGCACCATAACCACTAGACCACCGCGACGGGCAATCACTGAAACACTACGGGAAGAATAGTGGGAGGCATTAGTGGGAGACCCGGACCCTAATAGACAAAGCAGCCTGATCGAACGGCACGAGATGGTTATGAACCATGGCTGCAGCCTGGAGTAAGGAAACAGCCCAACTAAAGTGCGCCAAAGTGCTTGTTTAAAATAAACGTTCGCCTTTCCTTTCTCTGGCAGTAAAAATGCAGCAGCTTGATGGTTCGACATTGCACTATACACGTATTGTGTACAGCACTGCAGCTTCGAAGCAGGTGACTGCCGTGTCAGATTGTTGCGGTACGTACACCCCATTTCCGCCCACTAAAGTTGTGGAAGGAGCTATAGGCATCAGCAATGCGTTAGACTTTCAAATGCCGTTGCCTCTGCGTGCCAGCAAACAATTAAGCGAAGAACTCTATCACGACCCAAACACGGAGGGTATACCGAGTTGCAGTGAGTAAGATAAACTACGCCCAGGACGATCACGTTTGGATATCTCCGGCCAGTACGTCAATTCTGATTGTCAGTTTACGCCGCATTCGTGCATTCTTTGCGCATGGACACGCGTACCATCCCACTTGCCTTTCATTAGCTTTATTGTGTTTCTTGAGTAGCTGGAATTTGCCTCGCAGCGTCTGTCCTTGAAAGCGGAATTGGAACGATGTTTGCTTCCTGATGTGATGCGTGAGCAGCGTGATCTGCGGAATCATTTCCACTAATACCACGATGGCCAGGTAACCACTGAAAGGCAAATTCGACAACTGGCCCGCATCTCACACTGACGGAGTGGAACGCACCAAGCATAAGACATCCCAGACTACATCAACTTAACCCTTCACTGCAACTCCGCGACCTCCATCCGGCCTTCATCGACGCGAAGCTTCGCTTCTCTATCGCCTTTGGTTGAGAGTTGCTTTTACGAAGGCATATACAATGTTAGTCGGAAGGACTGACAGCGCGGCATGCGATGTTTGCGGCACCGAAGAAAACATCGAACACTTGCTGTGCCACTGCCCTCGTTTTGCCTCGAAGAGACAAGTACTTTCCAACGCACTGAGGCGACTGGATGATCGGCCAATTTCCGTGCAGGTGCTACTACAGCACCGTCCACATCTCTCGACGGCCCACAAGGCAGTAAAAGCACTATTGTGCTTTTGGAGAACGACGGGCTTGTGCGAACGCCTCTGACTTGTGGGGCAATCCCGCATGCTGCAGTGAATTCACTGCATCTCTTCTCTCTCTCTCTTTTTCCTGTTCCTTCCTCTCTATTTCTCGTCTTTCTATTCCCCTTCCCCAGTGTAGGGTAGCCAACCGGAAGTGTTTCTGGTTAACCTCCCTGCCTTCTTTTCCGTTTCAAAAGCGATGGCTTTTGAAATGAGCCAGAAGCAACGTAAGTGAATGATCGAACAATATTATATCACCACCGTCTCTTGTAAATGTCGTCAGATTACAATTAAAAGCATAAATTTGCTTTTACAACAATACGTCTTGCAACGTTCTCACGCCGCAAGGATGGGAAAGAAGTGAAGAGCAACCATACAAACAAGCACACGCACCCATAAACAAAAGAAAAATCAGCATCCTCAAGCATCACAGTTTCTCCGCTTGATGTCCATGTCATTCCCATTTCTTCCCAAGTTCTTAAGAAAGCTTGAGAGCGGAAGCGCGTTTTTTTTTTTTTTTTAGATATCGAAATACCTTCCGGGCCCCAGCGCTTTGATGTCCGCGTTAAGGAGAGAGACACCTCGGGGAAAAAAATGAGCAAACATCGCCGGACAGGCGGTGGAACGGTTTCACTCAAGATATAGCAGCCGCATTCTTCTCCCGTTTCACACCTCAGTTTAAGAACGCCCCCTTGCCGACCTCCTATTTAGGGTTTGTGTCAGCTTTGTGCTTGGCTTCGCTTGACTCTTGCTTCGCGATCCCCGGGGGCCGGCCAGCACCACCGGACAAAAACGCCCGGCGTCCTTTTCGCTCGAGGCGTGATCGCCAAGAAAGCGTCCCAACAGGGACGCGACGACAAAGCGCGCGAAGAAACAACAACAAAAAAAGCGAGCAACGACGCTATTTACCGGGGAAAGGATCGAGACGATGAAGGAGAAGAGTACAGAAAGAAACGCGCATCATCCTCATATTGAAAGCTCCGTTCTCATCTCTTTTCTCTCGGGGGTCCTCCGAATCATGTCGAAGCGTCGGTGACAGCTCCTTCTCCGAGCAACAGCCGACTCTCACGGCAGAACAGATCCGTCCGTGCCTGACCTCACCTCCTCTAATCGCTTGGCTCTTCCCTCGCAGCCGCGACGTCCCGTTTCACCAAATACGTGCAGTGCGCTATACAGCTATACGTACGACTAACTCCGAGCAGTGCAGAGTGAACATTATAAAGAACACTGCGAACACTACACAGGAACACTGCGATGATGCGTACTCGATTCCCGACCACCGGAATGGAGCGTGCGCCCCCTCTACAAGGGCCAGATTCAAATAAAGCGCGCGTACTTCGACACAGCTGCGCGTTGAACACGCTCAGGTGAAGGAAAATTAATCACGAGTCACCCAATACACGGCTGCGCCTCATGATCATATCTTCGGTTCGGCACGTAGGACCACATAAATTGTTGTTTTTTTCTTTATCTCTCCAGCTTTCGTAAGCCTTCCAGTTAGACGAGGGTCCATACATATGTCTGAAGCACAAGGAACCTTACATACCGCATCGGATCCCACGTAAAATAGTCATATTTATAGGATGGATGAAGCTTGCGGAGTACACGACGTGAAGCAACGTTTGCCGTATATGAGTGTGTTTAATTCATAAGAGAGTCATGGAACGACAGCGATGCGCGCGTTTCCTTCGAGACGCCACATCTGTAATCCTCTTAACTATGAGCGAGTGCGCCTTCTCGCGAAAGATTTCTTTCAGCCGCTTCTATTCCATTCACGGAATCCCCTACACCAAACCGGAACTTTCGGATGATAAGTACTGAAGAGGCGACAATACCGGCATAAACTGAGGACACAATATATATAGTACGTTTCTTTCGTCTAGCACAAATCCTACCCTACTTGACGCTGGCGGAATGAGGCTGTCCCAGCTGGATTAGCCTGTGCGAAAACTGTTGTTGCTTCTACAAAACGCCAATGTGTGTCGCTTCAGACCCCGGTTGGCTGAGAGGAACCGCGTAGCGTTCGCTGCGCTGCGCCGATTTAACGACTCGCGAGCGCGGGAAGTGCACGATGAGGCTGTTAGCTGCAGGCCGAAGGCGTACAGCCGAGAAATGGAACGTCGGAAGTTCCCCGGGCGCCGAGAGGGCCAGCTTTCGAACCTGTCGACGATGACCATATAACCGTAATGTTACAAGCGGGCAGAGAAAGTATAGTTGGGGTGCCGTTAAGAACAGCGTCACTACAATCTAGGCACTTATTGTCGTCTCGGGGATAATCTTCTTGGCGCCTCCTCTTGCTCTTTTGTTCCTAAACCTATAGACTGCTCTCTTTCCGAACGTACTTTTTTGTCTCGCTAAAGCTCTCTCTAGGATAAGTACTTGCCACATCCGGCCAACATCCGGTCTTATGGAAGCGAATAATACTACTCAACACGTCTTGTGCGCCTGCGCTAGTTACGACAACCAGTGCCACCATCTCTCCAAACAGTATTGGACCGACTGGAGCAGAAGCCATTTTCGGAAGCCAACATCCTTGGTATATGGTCGCACGTGCCGGTGGCGCAGAAAGCAACAAAGGCACGGCTATGATTTACTTGGACGTCTACAGGTCTCGGCGACCGCTCGAAGGCTTGACGGGCACCTCCAAGTGTGTTCACCATCGGTACTCTCTCTCTCTCTCTCTCTATTTCACTTTTCACGCCTTCATCGATTTCCCCAAGTGCAGGGTAGTAAACCTGACGCGCGTCTAGCTACTCTTCCTGGCTTTCCTAGGTTCACTACACTCTTAATCTGGTCCTGGCTAAATGCTGGCTATATCCAGGAAACCAGACGAAAAATGTCCGGTTTCCTGGCTATCTCCAGCACTTTAAGCGGGACCTGATTGAGAGTGTATTTATCTCTCTACGGCACATGAGGTGCAATCAGTGAGTGGGAAAATGCGGACGATGTCAGTATAGCAGAGGCTTTCCATGCGTCTTCAACAATCTTTCGGACCAATTTCTCCTCTCTCAAAACCCAGCAGCCTGCATTAACATTCCGTCATTCCATAAGGCGCGCTTCATCTCCTGGCAGTGTCTCTCAGAACATCGTCTCTCCTGCGCCTTCCATTACGCCGCCGTCCCAACAACGAACTGTAGAAGATGCACCTGTTCCGCATCCCTATACATCTCCTTGTATCACCTGCGCTGCGAGGCCCGGAACGGGATGAAGACTCGGAACAGATTTCGTTACCTGGCACCGGTCCCACTCTTCTCTCACTATATTCACGGCAAGCTATAGATGCGACTCGGTCATTCTGTCCCACGCACTGTACACACCCCTGGCCCTTCCATTCGGCTCCGCCCTCCCTCCGTTCTCCATGATACAAGGCGCGACACGGCGAGTCGGAGCGATGTCCCGCGAAGCGTCGTCCGTTCTGCTCTCGTTTGCTTCTCAGGCCTTGGTTCGCCTTTTGTGTATACCGCGCACGCTCGAAGCGAAGACTGCACAGAGCGGTTGGGCCTCCTTTAATGGACTTTGCTGGTAAAACGGAAGCCTCGTTGGACGAGAGAAAGGCACCGAGATACATGGTGGCGCCTTGAGGTAGAGAGAGAGAGGGAGAGAGATTGAAAGAAAGCAGCCCTCTCTTTCGTCTCCTCGTGCTTAGGCAAACTGTCCTAAGTAAACGGGCGCGCGGTGCGCTGCTGTCTTTCGCGCATGAGATGGCAAAGAAAAAAAAAAGTAAGAAGTCAGAGTAAGAAGACCACCCGCCGGGGTCTTTTCTCTTCTAAACAAACGTCAACCCCCCTCCTGAGCAGCTTCTACACACGCTAGCTGCTGTGCATTTATCGCCTAGGCCCATGCGTACGCGTCTTGCTTTTCATGTTGTTTCTTTGTTGTTGTTTCTGTTCTCTCTCCGAATTCCTGCCTTTTACTGTTGGTATATAGTTACTTCACGGTTTACGCATGCGCTGTGTGCGTGTACGAGACGACAATGCGTTTTGTAGAGCTCGGGATCATTAACGGGAGGGTTCACTGCCCCCGTAAAAGTTGTAAGATACAGCTTCGCTCGCTCCCCGTTTTGTATATTTTTTCTATACATATGCACAGTATAATGGTTCGTGCCTTCCGGGCGTGTTGTACGGTGGCGTGTACGGTCATTGCGAAAGAAAAACGTGACTCGTAAGCCCTCGTCTATTCTTGAATCACGGATGATAGAGAAAAACCACCACACCCGAGTGTTTAAGTCGTAATAAATCTTAGCCAAGGCGCTTATAAAATATTACCAAGTCGCAAATCGCCAAGACGCCTACGTGCAGTTATTTTTCAAGTGCTCGTGTTCGCTGTCAAAACATTTGCTTAGGTGAGGTAACGAGGTGCTTAATGCCGCAAGTTATTAGTTCCTGAAGTTTCTGAACGAAATTAGAGCACTGCAGTTGCACTGACCTTTATAAGATAAGAAGTAAGGGTACACTGAAGATAGAGTGCCCGCCGCAGTAGTTTAGCAGGCTGAGGCATCGCGCTGCTAACCTCGGAGTCGCGGGTTCGATCCCTGGCATTTCGATGGTGGGCGGAATGCAGTAACACCCGTGTACATAGATTTAGGTGCAGGTTAAAGATCTCCAGGTGGTCAAATCATATCGGGATGTAAGCACGTAAAACGGCAGAGTATAAAGTACCACAAACTAGCCTGATATTCGATCTACGAATGATCTCGACACAATACTTAGAGCTGGAGTACAAGTGAGAGATTGTACCATCAGGGCTGATCTGGGCAGCACTTACGACATGTCATTTTACATATCAAAGTGCATGAAACAGCAGTGACTCGAAATGCCACAAAGTAACTCAAGCAAACAAAAAACAAATAAAGATGTATACAGAACACTGTCAAAGTGGGTCACATCCTTTGAAATTAAGAGCAGACCAGTAAGGGTGAGTGCAGTGTGCGGGCAAGTATTCAGTATCGATGTTCGAGGCCACGAAGGTCCGAGTAATTTCAAAAAATACGAAATGACCCCGGAGTGTATGGCAACAAGTACCTATCAGCAGCCGCTTAGTCGTGCCGCAAGCTGCTCTCCAGTGGTTGGTCCTGACTTAAAATGCCAAAGACTCAATTCAAGGCTCGTACATATAATTACCAATGGAATGCCTATATCGGTGAAGGCATTCTACGAGTGTCGGTAAAAGAGCAATTAGTGGAACCTTTACGTGCACAAAGTTTAATTTGCTCGGAAAGTAAAGTTCTAGAGTATCGTGATCTTTTTTTTTTTTTTTTTCGTGCTGTTCGAAGCATGCGTCAGGATCTCGGCGAGGATGTTTCGCACTATTTTTCGAGCGCTGATCTTTGTAAAAGTAACATAATAATAATAATAATAATAATAATAATAATAATAATAATAATAATAATAATAATAATAATAATAATAATAATAATAATAATAATAATAATAATATCTGGGGTTTAACGTCCTAAAACCACGATATGATTATGAGGGACGCCGTAATGGAGGGCTCCGGAAATTTCGACCACGTGGGGTTCTTTAACATGCACCTAAATCTAAGTACACGGGCCTCAAACATTTTCGCCTCCATCGAAAATGCAGCCGCCGTGGCCGGGATTCGATCCCGCGACCTTTGGTCAGCAGTCGAGCGCCATAACCACTCGACCCCCGCGGCGGGGCTGTAAAAGTAACATAAGATGTGTGTCTAGCGAATGGGCAACACTAATAACCAAGAAAATTTAATAGCTTGAAAGGTAAGTTTCTGTTTATATAATAAATAACAAAAAAAATCTTTGATGTGAAGTTTGTGTTTCGTTTTAAATTTAACAGACTGCTTAATCACTGTACTAAAGTTAATAATGCGACCACCTTAGGGAAGGCAGCTAACACCTTCTGAAATACCGCTACTTTGCTCCTCGGAAATTTAAACGGTTCGCTATTCTCCTGACCAGCCACTATCTTTAACTGCTTTCTGAAGCATGCACCCGAATGCTAACGTTGTCTCGACATCCACCAAGCGTTACCATGAATCGAACCAGCTTTCGACTTCTTTTTTTCTTAAAATCTAAGCAAGTAATGTCGTAATGCGTATAATAAACGATTAGCGCGACAGAAATGCAACCTTTCCGAGAAATTTTACCGACAACAAAGCAGCGGCAAACGCGAGATCTTCGCTCGCAGATTTGAATCGAAGTATGCCCGCTTCACTACTTGTCGTGGCACGCACTGCAGCGGATGAAGACAGATACATCGCGTTCTTTGGGAACGCCTCTCCCATATTTCCCACCACCACCGAACGCTCGAAGTGATTCCCAAGCGCAAAACCGACGACATTCCATTGAACGTCCCGCATAGGATGAGTCTTTATATGGCACCTGTGTCCAACGGAATCTGGCATCGTTTGCGGAGAAAAAAAAACAAAAAACAAGAAACATTAGGTTACGTAGGCGAACTGTGTCGTCACTGGCAGCAGCAGAAGCAGCGCTGCGTTGACTCACATTGGGAAAGGTTGGGGGGTGAGTGGGAGCAAATGAGATCGAATGACTTCTTCAACGACTGTTTTGCGCCGCAATGCGCGTACACGAATTCCTTCGGAGACAAATCAACTAATAATAATACAATAAAGAGATGCCTCGTCACGCTTAAGTGCGCTCCGCCGCTCGCCCATTGTGCCTGCGGGCGCGGCGCCCTATATGCGGTATGCGCCGGCAGTGGTGGGGAAGGCCTCGCCTTGCCTTTCACGCATCGGTGTGCCGGACCAAGGCCGCAGTAAGTGTTTTCTCTGTGTCTGAGTTTGCTTTCTCTTTCTTTCTTACTGTCTCTAGTTATGTTTTCGCTTTCGTCGCCGCAGTCTGGATCCGGCATTGTTCGCATGCCGACCGCCAAAACGCACGCATCTTGCGCACGCAGACAATTCGCATACTGTACCACCGCCGGGACTGCGACGAAGGAATGAAGACCGCCCCTACGGTGACGTCGACGATTAGCGATAAGTGACCTTGGATTCCGCGGCGTCCAGAACATAACAACACCTGACACGCGAGCATTGCCAATAAAAAGAGGGTTCTTAATTAACTTTCGGTGGACGAATGAATCGCCGTACCTCGGAACTTTTTCCCACATTCCGTCGCGATGCATGCGGCAGCGTACCCAGAATAGGAAATCTTTTTACGAGTTCTTCATTCAGGAGAGAGTAGCAGACATTACTGCGTTTTGCAAATAAGAACTGTAGAGCTTTTATGTACACCGCGGCCACCTCTTTCCTCCCTTGATTTTTTTTTTTAATATAAACGACTTACGTAGTGAACAATTCGCTACTGCAAGCCCATATTCTGTGCGCACAAGCCGTGCACATATCAAACAATTTTTTTTTCAGAATCATAGCAGAGGACAGAATTATTTCCTTAATAACAAAGTAGTACCGCAGTTTATTTATTTATTTATTTATTTATTTATTTATTTATTTATTTATTTATTTATTTATTTATTTATTTATTTATTTATTTATTTATTTAAATTCATTTTTGTCAACCTCTTCCTTCATATCACGAACAAATTCTCGCCTCACGTCACGCGCTGTTCGCTACTTTCACATTTTTACACATCAATCAGAATTGTATATACGAACATTAACCCATATATGCGCAAACTCAGAAAAAATGACAAAACAAATATTTTTTTCACAAAAAGTGTACTTCTACCCTCAAAAGAAAGCACAAGTTCTTTATTTACTGCCAGGTAAACGCAGCATTGTTTTTCAAGCCGTCCTCTGCACATAGGACACGGGTCATTAGGGGTGCTATGTGCGGGTGTGGTAAGCCTTGAAACATTTCACGTGCACACCGACATTGCACTTCTTCCTCTCCATGACGTCTTTCATAAAAAGCACGCGTTTGCCCGGAGAAAGCGGTCGGCACGTGGCGGCATGAAAAGCAAGGAATAGCTAGACTTGCACACGTTGAGAATGAGGCCTGCTTGATGTGCTGTAGGTGGCGATAGTCATCAGCTAAAGAAATAGCGATGCTAGAGTGCATCAAAGAAGCGTCCTATATGTAGGACACGGGGCATATATGAGTTAATGACTCAAACCGTCTTAGCCTATACACGTAAGCAAAATGGTGCATTACAAAAAACTGAACTTCAACATCTCCACGTGACGTATCCTACATAGCTAAATCTAATATACCTTAATTCGAAAGTAGTACTCACTATCTTATGTACTCTCTGACACGTACCACTCCCGTCTATAATTCTGTCAGACCATGAGAGTACAAATAAATAAATAAATAAATAAATAAATAAATAAATAAATAAATAAATAAATAAATAAATAAATAAATAAATAAATAAATAAATAAATAAATAAATAAATAAATAAATAAATAACTTTGCATCCCATAGCATTAGCCTGAGCGTATACTAGGTGTGCCCGCCGATAATAACAGCAGTATACTGCACCGAACTATACCGGCCACAAAGCACGAAACTTGCGGGTCGTCGCCGAGCTGTCGACGGCTACCGCAGTATACATCGACTTGATTCTCTTTTCGACGGGCGCACCTTGCGCGAGAAGGGGCCACCTGTTCACCCCGACCGCGTTATGAATGACGACAGCTAGCCGACCGCCACGGCGGTGGAAGCCCGAAATAAAGGCAAAAAATGATGACAGCGACAAGAAGCGGCAAGTAGATAAAGGAAACAGCAAGACGCATTAGCGCGCTCTCCTGTCGAAGCCAATTTGTCAAGCAAGCAGGGGATCGTTAGGAAGGGTTGCAGAGTAGCCCGGAGGAAGGGAGCCCGGCTGAGAGAACCTGCCCTCTTTAAGCTACCATCGCTGCCTCGGGGTCGCAGGTCACCGCGAAACGGTTCAGACAGGCTGGCTGCTCGCTTCTGCTGCTGTTGCCGCATTGCGGATGCTCGGTGATTCTTGTGTTAGCTTCTATACGCCCACAGCTAGGTAGTTAGTTTCGTGAGAGTTTGGTTTAGTTGAGTATAGAGCGAAGTCTCGCAACCCCCGAGGGGCGGACTGGATTTGGGCAATTTCGGGGCGCGGTAATCTCTGGACAGAGACGAGCCGTTGTGTGTACGCCTACGTATGTCCAGGAAAATGGACGCGCCTTGTGTAGTGCGGCGCAAGACAGGCTACCCCGCAAGACTGCGTTTGCATTTCTAAGGTGCTAACAACTGTTGAGGTCACAAGACTGTGACCCAGAGAGACAGCATATGACAGAGTCACGGTTGGCTACTACTGACTGACTTTTCGTACAACTATATAAAAAAAGCACTTTCCTCTTTAGGCGAAAATTCGTCTGTCGACGAGTCGCAGAATTGCACTTATTATTTCTTCTTTAAAATCACGGTTGAAGCAGGGTGTATAGCTCAGTGTGCAAGTGGATGCGACGAAAGATCAGTCAAGACTATAGTTCGAAACACGCTGACTTGCAAAGTGCTTGCTACGTGCGTTTTCCAAGAACAACATCTAAAAATATAAAGGAAGAAGAGACGGTGATTCTGCTCGCAACATCGATCACGTGCTCCGCGAAAAAAAAAGAAAGAAAGAAAAAGAGGCTCAATAAGTGTGCACTTTAAAGCATAGGCGAAACATCGAATGCATGACTGGGCCGGATATGCTTGATCAGGAACATACACTCGCGCAAAAGTGACTGGCGCTTTATAACGGCGCATTTCAGCTGCTCGAGTACACTTTGCCCCACTTTACCGCGAGCCGAAACAAGAAACTAACAAAAAGCACGCGTGCTGTCTAAGCAGCAACGTTCAAAGCGATGCCTGCCAAGAGGGCACCTACTTTATAGCATCAGGTAAGTACTCCGTCTGCATCGAGAGAGCGAGCGCGCGCGCGACCGTTTCGACGCGATGCGGGCGCTTCATATTGAGACGGAGTGCACGCATGTTGCGAGCTCGCGCTCCTCGACAGAAGAGGCTGCGCGCCGCATAAACGGTGCCGCTACAGTCATGGCAGGACGTGACGCGCACTCAGATCATCGTGCCGCCGCTGTCTTCTTATACGTTGACTGCATTGTGCCGCGCTTTATAGTTCGCAGGGATCAGCACCTATGGGCGCCATCCTTCTCTCCTGCATTCCTCTCGTTCTTTCTCTCTCTTTAGTCTGCCTTCTTTTCACGGCGTAGGTTCGCAGTCTGCCGCGCAGAGTCATGAACCGCTATGGCTCATCAGTCGCATATGCGCGCGCGGCCCTCCACTTCTGAGAAGACGAACGCGCAATGCGCAGCCGTAGACGCGCTCCTCCACGGGCCGCTGCTGCACATAACGTACGGAGCGGACGAGGCAGCAATTACGTCCGTCGGGAGGGCCACCTGGTTGCGCGGCGGCAGCGGCTCGGCCGTACGCGGTCAGCGTCCTTGATCGCCGATTGTTCCCCGTAAGCGTTCAAGGTGGACCACGTGGTCTCCTCTTCGTACGGAGTGACCTCGCACCGTACGAGCTGCGCCCTGCAACAGCGAGCAGTGGCCCGTTGCTTTCTTGATTGAGTGCCGCCGCGTACACGGCACTATGAACTAATTGTAAACGATTGCCGGACGCCGGTGGTCGGAGCAGAAGCTGATGGCGTGCGTGTGCGCGGGTTATCGTGGCGGTGGCTACAGCAGTTCTCGAAGCATGTGCTATATGCTGTTCGTGACTGCATTCTACGTGTACAGGTGTGGTGTAAAGTTCCCAGGCCGCGCTGCCATAGGATTACACGGGATAGAGGCCTGGGAACCTTTGACCACCCCTGTAATGTGCCTGTTTACCAGAACCTTACCCGCTGACGATCGTGACGAAGTGACGTCAGTAGATCTAATGAAAGGACGCTACTCGGGAAAATTGACTTTACGCCGTATGTGATGTGATAAAAAAAAAGCAACGGTCAGCAACCTTTCCACTTGGGTATTGAGCGGAGAAAAAATAATTCCATTGAAGTTATTCCTTCATTCAGGGTTGCTACGTCGCTTTAACGGTTAATTAAGACATATGAGAGCAACTGCTCCAATAGTATTGAGATGCAGCCTGCTCGTCTCTTATGAATTTTCTCACTTTAAGAAGAGGTAGATACGAAGACATTCATGCAAGTTATGCATTCCCATATTACCAATGGATCAAGCTCAGGCTGCAATGCAAACGGAGTTCCTATAACAAAATTAAGTCCCCATATCATGACGAAAAAAAAAAAAAAACATTGCTATACTCTTCCACAATCGCACAAGCTGTCACCTGCAAATATGTGCGCGAGGCTGAACGGCTAGTATAGATCCTTAGAGACAGACGAGAGAGTGCTTGTGATACATTTGTGTGACATAAAAGATACATACTGAAGCGTAGCTATCACCTGCCTAGACTGCCGGAGCACAGTATACACTCTCGCGCTGTTGAGACGGGATACAGAGTTACAGCTTGCCGCCAGCCTCTATAACCTCCCCTGTAGCAGCACCACCGCCACCTGTTTGCGAAATGGTGTAAGAAATACAAAGATCCGAAGGAACGTCGATCGTTCCGAGCACAATCACGACCATTCAAAGGAGCGCCGTATCGCCGAACTCCCGATGTCAAACGAGCTGAAAAGAAACGACGGCATGTACAGCGATTGTGTTGAGGAGAAAAGAAAAACGACAAAGGAGCGCTGCAAATGCCGGCCGCTGTCCTCGGGTTGAATAACACGACAGCCGCAAGTGTTACACGAACACGCACGTCGACTCGGGGCCACCACACCCCCTGCTGTTGATCAACGAAACACGGAAGCCCCGGCCGATGCCGTCCTGTCGATCGCGCGCACCTGGTTGCATACCCACTGCGTGCCTGGCGGTCCTCTTGCGAGCGCCTCCAGTTCAGGAGCACGCGAGAGGTGTGTGCCCAGGCGGGTGTTGCTGTCGTCCCTTCCCCTCCTCCTCCCTTGCGCACCTCCTCTCGTCTCTATTTCCTGCTTGCTCCGTTGCGCAACCGCCCTACGACGAGCGAGCGCTTCTTCCGCGAAGCCTTCCCCCTCATTCCGAGGACCGCGCCGCCACGAAAATGATCGCGCGCTCCAAAGCGCACTTTCGCAAGTTCCTTCTTTCACTCCGCTCCGGATGACACGCACGCGAAGCTCGGTTCGTTTGCCCCGAAAAGTGTCGCACCTTTGACGAGCTTTATTCCGAGATAGCGTTTGTAATGGCTCCTGTGGAACGAATTCGAGTGTTTATGAAGGAATTCCTGCGCTGTGCGAAAGAAAATATATCGAGTGGTTTTGGTGGCACCACGCTGGAAAGCTCGAAAGCAAACAAACGAAATGCAGAAAGACAGAACGTTTCGTAAGTGTCCATATGGAGACTAGTTGGCATGGCAAATTTGTATGTTGTGTGGACGCGTTGCTGAGGTATGCAACACACAGGTAAATAAAGGGTGGACACAATAGTAACACGTGATCGCTTCGTGTTTACTTCTCATCGCCCTGCGAGTCTTATCCTATCAGTGAGATTATCGTTGCTTCCGTTACTCTCAAACGACAAGAAGGATGTTTAGAGCGCAAGTCAAGCATCAACAGCCAGGTTGTCAGTTTATGCAAAGCTGACAACCTAGCTACTGTTTCCGAATTAAAAGATGTCATCTTCGACTCAGAATGGCATCATAGTCTGACTGGCTTACAGAGTAGCTAGGGCCGCTTTTACTAGCTCGATGAACCAAGATGGCGGAATACGATAATATGGCGGAATCTGATGACGTCTACAATTAGCGTCCCTGTTTGGATTGACACTGTGTATTGAAAGCGCTAAGTTTGTCGTACAAGAATTTAATAAAAGAAGGGAGTCATGAAAGCAGGAAAAGTACTCGAGAGAATTGATAAAGGCGTATTTTTGCAAGCTTATTTGTTGGTACCGTAGAAATCGATCGACAGAGAGAGAATCAATTTGTCTTCACTCTCTGCTCAAGTCTAAGTGTGCACACTTTCGTCTTCGATTTGACAATGGAGCGCGCGCCACCTGCACCGTGCTCTTCGATTTGACTTCGCGCAAGGCAAGCACATGTATACGAGTCCTATGGTTCTCCAGCACTCGCTGCTTTGGAAGTGAACGTGTTTGCGCAAAGTCTATAGGTACGACATGACATTGCACGGCAGTATAGTTTACTCACCCCGCTTTGATAACAACTGTTAATCTATATGGCTGGCATAAGCACTCGAGATATTCAAGTTCGATGGCCGAAAAGTTGTCAGGGCCATATTACTGAGGAGTTGTAACGTCTTTTCAATTGCTTCCTGTGATATGGTCTCCTCGAAGAACAGACTTGCTGAACAAAAAAAAAAAAAAAGAACATGAAGAGAACGGCACTGCTATTCTCCATTCCAATCCAACGACGTTGTACTATCAGAATAGCGACCATTCTGATGGAGTAAACAAAATACCCACCCTTTCCCTACGAGCGCACTTGACAAGACGGTTCGATTAAGTGCCTTTTTTACAGACAAGAGATTGTTCGTTGCTGCTCTTGCCTCCTAGATTTGTAAGGGCCACATTTCGCGACGGTGCAGCGTTGAACGTGCACGACCTGATGTCGTCGTTCGGAACCATAAAGAACTGGTTCAGGTAGTGCATAGAAATCAGACATTTCCTTTACCTTTCGGTTGGTTCTTTCGCGCTGCCTTACTGCATACTTCTTCCTCAATCATAATATTAGTTTTAGAAGTAGTTGAGGGCTGTACCATTCGCGACGATATCACATCACCGCAACGTACCCAGATGCGTCTGCCGTTAAACCGACGACTGAAACATATTTTTCGTTCCCTAATCCAATCTCACGAAAAAAAGTGTGGCCATAGAATTTCTTTCAGCTTGTACCGCTGTGCCTTGGCGAAATCGAATTCATGAAGACGTCTATTTCTGTATTATTTTGTGCAAGTCAGCCCACTGTAGTTTGAAAGCAATCAAGGGAGGGTAGGGGGGGGGGGGAGAAGTTCTTGGAAACAAGAAAAAAATAACATGATTACCAGGACTTGAAGTTTACCCGCCTTGGCAGAGCAAAGAAGCACGTTTTGGTACTGATTCCTGTCAGTAAACGAACACAACGTATTATATATATATATATATATATATATATATATATATATATATATATATATATATACAATATTAATGAGAACTAACAGACAATAACGCCAAGAAAGTACAGGGGGTGTTATTTGTAGTATTTAGAATATAAATGTGAAGAAAGTAAAGTGGACGAAAAGATGACTTGCCGCCGGCAGGGACCGAACCTGCGACCTTCGAATAACGCGTCCGATGCTCTACCACTGAGCTACGGCGGCGGTCATCATCCCGTCCACTTTCTGGGGTATATATGTTGATTTAAACCTAGGAGTGTTAGTCAGCGCCAATCGCAGCCATGGCGGCGAGTGTGAAACACTCTTTTTTTTGTTTTTTTTTTGCCTGTTGGCGTCACGTAGCACGTGATCTTTTTACGAGTTGGCAGCTGACCAATAATCCCTCGCATACTACCTGAAGGCATTAAGTCTGCCAGGACGAGACCCTCGCTATGAATGAAGGAAAGCAGATGATTTTTCAAGGGCTCGTTTATCTTTGTTAGACACAATATATATATATATATATATATATATATATATCAACACCAAAAATGCTATCAGCGGGCCGAGGAGATGCAGCGTGTAGCAAATGACATGTGCTACGTGACGCAGGAAGGAGGCAGGCATCCTCCTAATCCGCGTCGACGCTTCACGAATCGGAGAAGCGAAAGGTGGCGGCAGTACGGAAGAACGGCCTTATCAACTCCTTTATCAGAGCACCCGGAAGAAATACCGCCATCACGCACCGCCTTCTCTGCAACGCCGACCCCCCCTCTTTTTCTTGCCAGGGGTATAACGTTATCTGTGATTTATACCAGTCTGTGGAGAAGATATATACTCCCTGACGCTGCTGTTGCGAGGGTGAATAGCAAATAGAAGAGGATTCCGAAGAGATTGCGTTGGCTTGAGAGCCTGCGGTGTAGACCATGCGGCGCGGCTGACGCGCAGCGCGGATACGAAAAGCGCACGTCGGCAATTGAGATACGCGTGTTTCTTATTTCCTGAGAAAATTATGCGATAGTGACAAATGAACAAGGTACAACCCACGCCCAACATTATTTTTTGTTCGTTCGTTTTTTCAAGGAGTGAGAGCGCCGCTTAAATATTGCTTAATGTACACCAAGGCCCTTTACTGGACTGGAACCACATTTCCGTATCAATCGATTCTTACAAAACATTGTTCGCTTTCGTGAATGATTGGCTAACATGCAAGACATCATAAGACGACGAATATAATTAGCTGATATCGTTTAACAAGAAATTTTAATTGTCTTGTTTTTCGATTCAGCCACTCCCCTCTGTAATGCCCTCGGGTCTCGGGGGTATGTAAACACAGTTTCAGTGCAGTCAACTACATGGCTTTCTGTGTGTCACGATTATTGATATAATCGTGTAATACGTAAAGCCTGTTGTGACAGTTGCAGTGACGTGTGTGTGCGTAAACGCCACCTCTCGGACACTGTTTCTGACCACGTTACGTGCTAACGGCGTTCGATAGAATCACACCGGTACAATCACGAAAATATTACATAACGAAGGCTCTTTCTTACTTTTCTTTTCTTTCCAGGTGTCGGGGAAAGGTGAGCTTGTATAATGAGGTATCGCATGTACATCACTCGTTTTCAATTACCTACAGTTGCGTACCGTGATTATTATTTCTACGATTTGTTCTTACCACCTTCATCTGTAATGCCATCTGGCCTGATAGGTATGAATAAAACAACAAACATATAATCGAACATACGTGGAAGTCAGGGTATGGCGAGTACTAACTATGCAAAACCTTACACGTTGCCCATTCGACGTGACTGTTTCAAATAACGACTGTTTCTTCAGACAGAGGATACGAGTCAAGTGATGCTCAAACGACACCTTAAAGCATTATAGCGGTGAATGTAATAGATATTGGATGTTGTATAGAGCTGATGATGAATTATGGAATAGCTTGGGCCTCTTAACGTACGCTAAACACTTGTTATATGCAGCGTTTATGAGATACCGAATGTATGTCCACCCACAATCGAACCCACAACCACACGCACGTATACCCACGCGATGTAACAGCCACCGAAACATCGCGATGGATCAAGCTCCGAATTCCGGGCCGTAGTGCATAGACATTCAGCGTTTGTGCACATCTGAACTCTTGCTGGCTCCGACAGAATATACTACACCTGCAATGAGAACTGGTTACCGATAAACGGGTGCAGTCAATTCTCGTATGCAACGCGATTCAAATCTGTTCCTGCGACCAGCCGCAAGACAGGGTGCTAGAGCAGCAAATCGAAGCAATAACTTGTGCCGCGAAGCTATACGAGTGCAAAATAAAGAGAAAGTCCGACGAAGAGAAACTACCGATGCCGAGTTAAACGGTACGCAAAACGAAGCCTCGCTAAGTACCGCTCGGACCGAGGTGCTCTCCAGCGCAGACGCTGGATCGCGCATTAACGGCCCCCTTTGCGCGACCATTAAGACGTCGTTAGTACCTGCAGAAACATGCGTTCCTGACAGCGCCAGAATCGACGACGACCGGTGGAACACAACGGCCGTTTGCAGAAACGAAGTTCATAAAGGGAGGGGACACGGGAGAATTAAGAAGAAGAAAAAGAAGAAATGCTAAGACGGGCGAGTACAGCTGTCATGTAGGTACGCGAATTTGTGCTGCGCGGTGGAGAGGAGGAGCAGCGGCAAATTAATGGTCAATGTCTTCTTACGGGAAAGTACGAAGCTACACTGCTCGATGTGATTCTGCATTAGACGCGGCACGGTATATTCCTCAGCCGTGCAGGCACTGCGGACGCCGTTCAGATGTTTCCTCCTCTCCCCGCGTAATGGGATTGAAGCAAGATGGCGAAGGAGGTCCGTGCGTGCGTGTGTATGTGGACGACTGTACGCGTGCGTTATAGATTAACGAGACATCACCTCCCTCTTTCTTTAATACGATTTCCGAACCAGGAGTCCTTAGTTCGGCATTTAATTAACTTTTTTTTCTTTTTGTTCTATTCGCAGAAAAACGCTGCGGCGCTCTATTCCACGCGTAAGTACTAAATGCACGCGCTTTCCTGATTTAGTACAATTAACGTTGGCGGGTATTTGCACTCCGTCTTGATGGCGTTGCGCCGTCATATAACTAAGTGGATGAGAAGATACAAGACATAGCAGATACGATTTTCTTCCCGTTAATTATGACACTAACCGCTAATATCGAAAAAGTATAAGCAAATATTTGTCACATCACATCTTTATTATCGTTCGTTTTGACACTTACGCCTATTTTAAGCGATGTGGAATGTGCTAACGAATAGATAAGAAAATGTACAAACACTTTATACATCACAGCAAGCATATATCACGAAGAAAGATAGGACGATTTCTTATTGCAAACAAGGAGAAATATTAAAAATATGTAATGAAAAGCAACTCACAGGTAATTCAACTATGCAATAAATCCTGTTGTAAATGTACGAAGTACTAAATGAAATAATATAAATTGTTCAAAAAGTGACACCTCGCAGGGACGTCATTTGCAGCACAGGTCTGGCTTGGGCTTACGCAAAATGTAGATTATGAACAACGCTGCTATAGGCCTGTTTTTATCGCTAATTTTCAACAACTTTGACAATTAATATAAGGAAGTAGCTGGACACGCTTTTGGGGTTAGACTGACAGCCCACTGGGCAAGCATTTTTAAATTTATTTTTAAGTCAGCACACTCGCGTTCATCTGACATCGTTAAGGTTGATGTGCCGACCAGTTTCGCCGCTCATAGGATCTACGCCAATCTGTCATCTTTTCTTGCGCGCTCGTCATCGTCAAAAAGAAAAAGATAAATAGGAAAGACCGATAAGGATGCGGCGCCCAATCAGGAACGACAGTGACGAACTCCATTGCGTTGCACACGCGTACAAAAGCAGTGACGTTCGCAAGGTGAGCGAAAACAGTGACAGCGCCTTACGCAGGGGAGGCCGTGGTTGACACTGACCAGTGGCTGTCCATGCTCGCTGACGATGACAAGATGGCAGATTACAGTACACAGAACGACGATTTTGTATATAGTTTTCCGCGTATTGTGAAACGTTCCCAGAGGGCTCTGTCCAGAGTGCATTTCCTCAGCAGCCACGGCATGGAAAATAATAGTAATAATACTGGATGGGGTCGCACGTCCCAAAACCATGATATGATCATTACGGACGCCGTAGTGGAGGGCTCCAGAAATTTAGACCACACGGGGTTCCTTAAAGGGCACCTAAATGTAAGTACACGGGCCTCTAGCATTCTCGCCTCCATAGAAAATGGGGCCGCCGCGGCCGGGATTTGAACCCGCGACCTTCGGGTCAGCAGTCGAGCACGGTATGGAAAAGATCATGCACTTGACAAAATTTGCTGTTGGAATAGATGCTCCATAATCTTAAGGACTGGTAGCGCGGATTCGACACAGGACAGAGAAAAAACACTGATGCACAGGACAGGCGCTTGTCCTGTGCATGTTCTTTCCCTGTCCTGTGTCGAATCCGCGCTATCCAGTACTTAACATTACGCACTCGGTTCACGCAAGCAAGGCTGACAAGCCTGTTAAACTACCCGCGTTGATGTAGGAAACGCTGGTTGGTTGGCTGGTTGCAAAACTTTATTGAGGCCCTGCAAGGCGCGCGTTAGCGCGTAGCGGGCGACTCCCACGTCGGGTGTAAAAAAAATATATCAGGCATTGCGTACCAAAACCACGATTAATTTTGTCCATCTTGGGTTATTTCACGTCCGCATTAGAGTAAGTACACGGGTGCTCTTACATCTCGCCCCCACAGAAATGCGGCTGCCGTGGCCTGGAATCAAACTCTGCTCCCTCGTGATTAGCAGCGCCAACACCACAACCGCAAATCTACTACAGCAGGTGAGGGGGCACTGTTGCATAATGAAAAAAATTAGCCGCGTATCTGCGTGCTTCGCTGCAAATGTCGTCGAAAGACGATAGTCTTGTGCCGGTCGAACTACACGAGACCTCCTCCTCTACGTTGAACCGCCGCATCTGCCTCATAGCGTCGCATTTTCAGCGCAGCCTAAGAAACATTAGGGTCTTTAGAATTACTTATCTACGTATTTTCTAGTAAAGGAACACACCTACTAATACTTACGTATTGATGTTGCGCCTCAGATATGCGTAATATTTACTTTTTGATCGACAATGTTCACAAGTATGAACAGCCGTACCAGTTCAAGATGGCTGGGCGGTAAGCAAGTGGTTGATATTTGGCCGGGTCGCTGAATCGGGTGACAGACAGACAGACAGACCAAAATTTCTGCGTTCAAGTTCCCCAAGAAAGACTATCGTCTTTAAAAAACGTTTTTTTTTTCCAGAGTGACCATCACGTCGGAGTGATGTAACCGAATGATGTGAGCGGAGACACCCACGGATAAAGGTATACATTACGCAGGCCATCGGTTGTAATTTACAATAACCGGTGCCCAAATGTGCTCGCCGGCAGCAGTGAGAAAACGGATGCACCAAGCCCTTATTGCAGCTGTCTGTGTATTGTAAAATCTACACTCACTTAAGGCTAAGGTGCCCATCCCGATAAGTTAACCTTAGCAGACACGGCAGAAAGATGACTTGATGCAGCCAAGCCTTTCGAGCCTGTTATAAACGAATACACTTTGGACACAAACAGCCCTGTTTCAAAAAAAAACGGAAACGTCCACCTTGGAACGACCACCTGAATGAAGTGACGTGATAAAAAAAACACAGAAAAAAAAATAACGGCGACAGCGTCATAGCAACGGCCATTGCCCATACTTGACACTATCCAGGTGTTCGGAAGCGCACGTCACCTGCTCTCAGGTGACAGGTACAGTATGGAAAGCCGTTTTTCTGTAAACAATACTGCTGCAATAGAGGTACAGAGTACATACACCGAAATAGCTATACTGGCAGCCATAGGTTTACGACTGCGATTCACAAGCACGTAACTGTAAATACCTGTGCAGCGCCGCTATACGTTGGAGGCACGTCCACTTTGAGCCATTATGAAATTGCAGAAGCGTAGATAGGCGGGCTAGCTAGTATAGATTCATTATGAAAACTTGGCAGCGCAAGCAAATGAGACACAGAAAGAGCAGGACACAAAGAAGCGCGGAACGACCACGTTGAGCCAACCTAGAACGTAAATTTGATCGCTCACACAGGCTTAAGTTACCGGTGTGCATGATGACTGCGCACAATAGCAGCGCGATAGCACATTGGCGACGGCTAAGTTCACAATGCCTCTCTGCGTTTACTTTAATTCAGGGGTTTCTTAAAGAATTGATGTCTCTTTTTGTATTTTTTTTGTTTTTTTGCATTTGTATCGATATAATTACGCAGAACCAGCAACGTCATTTGTCTCCCCGACAGTCTTAAAATGATTTCCAACAATTCGTACTTCACTGTCGAAGAAGTGTTGCGCTTATGAATGTATATAAATAACTAAATAACATGACAGTTCATTTCATGTGTTTCAATTTAATAAATTTGTGGCTGCTACATGCAACAATCAGTCGAATTTGTACGAGCACAGGTACCGTACACGTCTTCTTCTTCAGACTCTACTACACAAAATTTCTCATCGCAAGAAAAAAAAAATAAGATAGTCATAGCCTAAGGGAGTGCCTTCAGAAAAACAAAGGCGGGAATACACGCCCGCACCCTCACACCCAAAAGGGTGTGCAGGGAAACGTATGCTGGGTGTGTCCAGATAAGATCGAACACGAGGTCCCGGTCGCCATTCCCGATTGTGATGAAATTTACTGTAGGTCTAGGCATTACACCCAGAACAATGGTTTCGCAGTTAGTTTTGCGAAAAAAAATTTTGTTCGCCTGAAAAAAAATATATAAATTTTGGCCACAAAAAAAAAAACGCTTTTCCGCCAATTTCGCGATTTCTGAATTTTGAGCGCACCTAGGAAAAAATCGGTGCACTTCTTCGTCACATTATTTATTCCCCTTAAAGAACAAGTGAAATACAATCTTATGAGTCTATTATTTCCCTTGCTTGTCGAGGCACTTTTGAAGAAAAAAATCACAAACTTGTCAAATCGCACAAAATACCTCCATTTCAGGAATTTATTGCTGCAAGCAAGTTCAAGTGAGGATAATGAAAATCGGTACATATTAACTTTGATACTTTCGCTCTCTCTTAAAATAATTCGCGTGGTTTTGTCGAGCTCGGTTTTACTTGATAATTGGGCTGAAACGTAAGTGATTTACCAAAAACGCCGAACTTTGAAAATGATTTTCTCAAAAAGGCCATTTTTAATTTTTTTAAAAATCCCCCTGATTGAAGTCAAGGACGTCATCTACGATTGTGAAGAAGAAAACATTGCATTATTTTGGTTGCTAACAAGTTATAGTGCGTCAAATGTCACCATGCCAGCCTAGCGGCCGCGTCGTTCGTTATGAGCTGAAACTCGGATATAAGTTGCTAAAAATGCTTGTACGTGACATAATCACAAATCAGCAGCTCTACACCAACAAATGCGCAGCCCGGTGTCATGGTTAAGCAAGCTTTGTCTTGGGATCAGCCGCTTGACAAACCCGCAGCAGCGGCCGCTCGATGCTGCGGGCACTCACATTACATGAGAACCGCTTCGACTGCGGATGAGCTCCGCTTGCGCGCCAAACTATACGCGCAGAGGACAAACGAGAGAAGGAATGCATCACTGTGAAAGTTAAAGGCCGTTAAGTGCCAACAAATGTCATAATATGCAACGAAAACTCTGCCGGCGATTTCCCAGTGAGCGCCTCCAGTAGTGCGCTCATGTGTTGCTTTCTTTCTTCGGATGGCCTAAATATAATTAGGTACATTCTATGAGCAACATATGGCACAAAAGAAAGCCATTGACGTCTAAAGAAAGCTGTCATACGTGCTTCTGATGGTTGAGCAACTCAAACTGCAGTTGTTCATCTCGTGCCAGAACACTTGTGTCAGCCGGCTGTGAAAAGAAGTGTGTCTAAGTCCATTACTTCATTAAAGAACCGCTTTTACAATACTGTATTGTTGGGCGTCCGCAGATAGAATATTCAACGCAAGTCGAGCGTTTATCACGATATTATGCGGCTTCGGGCATAACAGCAGGGGAAAAAAAATACATCCGTGCTGTATTGAAGGAGCTCACTGGGAAATTGCCGGGAGAGTTTTCTTTGCATATTATGACATTTGTTGGCACTTAACGGCCTTTACCTTTCACAGTGATGCATTCCTTCTCTCGTTTGTCCTCTGAGCGTAGTTTGGCGAGCAAGCGGAGCTCATCCGCAGTCGAAGCGGTTCTCATGTAATGTGAGTGCCCGCAGCATCGAGCGGCCGCTGCTGCGGGTTTGTCAAGCGGCTGATCCCAAGACAAAGCTTGCTTAACCATGACACCGGGCTGCGCATTTGTTGGTGTGGTGCTGCTGATTTGTGATTATGTCTCGTACAAGTATTTTTAGCAACTTATATCCGAGTTTCAGCCCGTAAGGAACGACGCGGCCGCTAGGCTGGCATGGTGACATTTGACGCACTATAACTTGTTAGCAACCAAAATAATGCAACGTTTTTTTCTGCACAATGGTAGATGACGTCCTTGACTTCCATCAGAGGGATTTTTAAAAAAATTAAAAATGGCCTTTTTGAGAAAATCATTTTCAAAGTTCGGCGTTTTTGGTAAATTACTTACGTTTCAGCCCAATTATCGAGTGAAACCGAGCGCGATAAAACCACGCGAATTATTTTAAAAGAGAGCGAAAGTATCAAAGTTAATATGTACCCATTTTCATTAAGCTCACTTTAACTTGCTTGCAGCAATAAATTCCTGAAATAGAGGTATTTTGTGCGATTTGCCAAGTTTGTGATTTTTTTCTTCAAAAGTGCTTCGACAAGCAAGAGAAATAATAGACTCATAAGATTGTATTTCACTTGTTCTTTAACGGGAATAAATATTGTGACGAAGAAGTGCACCGTTTTTTTCCTAGGTGCGCTCAAAATACAGAAATCGCGAAATTGGCGGAAAAGCGTTTTTTGTGGCCAAAATTTATATATATTTTTTTCAGGCGAACAAAATTTTTTTTTCGCAAAACTAACTCCGAAACCATTGTTCTGGGTGTAATGCCTAGACCTACAGTAAATGTCATCACAATCGGGAATGGCGACCGGGACCTCGTGTTCGATCTTATCTGGACACACCCAGCATACATTCGCTCCTCCTCCCGCTTTTCCCTTACTATATCCCGCTGAAACCTTATTTTAAGGCGTAACTAGCTATAACGACTGGCACCCGTGATGTATCTCCTGATATAACGAAAACGTCGCATCACTTTGCGTCTAACCCTGCCGTAAAATATGTCCCAATTTTTCTCCTCGCCGTTCGCGTTTGTCTTGGTGGACGGATCACCTGTGACGCCTCTCGAAGCTGACAGCCTGGCCTGGTTCGCCGCGAAGTTGAGAGCGTCGTTGCCGCGTACACGGCTTTTTAACGAACTCGAGTACCGCGTCTCTGGATCGCTTGCCTCGCATTTTTTTGGTTTGCACTCGAGGTGTGACCTTTCCGAAGACGCTGACGGGGATCGTTTTTCAGGCCATTCGCGGGTGAACTACCAACGGCGTGGCTGTCACTGAATAAGAACACGTGCAAATGTTGCGTAAACAGCACCGAGGGAAACAGCATTCAAGATATAATGTACGGCATGTTTTCCACAACTTACTTGCCTACCGCTAGAATATATAAGAACAATGTTTTTTCCCGTTGCTTTCCTCAAACATGAATATGTGAACAAACGCCTACGTGAACTTATGAGTTCTCGAAGGAACTTGTAATAATGCTACGATATGTGGTATCCTTAAGGCAACCTCATCACGAGTATCGGACTCCAATATAATTTTCTCCTAACAACTCAGAGGATCAAGAGTGGCCTGTGTAAATACATTATATAGACCGGTATCCTGAAGTATTTTTACGCTCGTTGAGGTCGCTTCATCAAGTGCGCTTGCTTCATGCTGCACCCCTTTTGTCAAATTCTTTTCCCTTGCTCTCTCCGACGGGCTTACAGGGTTACAAAGATACCTCCCTGATTTGCTCAAAGCACCAACAACTGAAAAAAAAAATAAAATAAAATTTGACCATGTGTCTTACAATCCCACAATTCCTGACAGCGTCAACTTCCACCACGCACGCATTTTCGAACCAATTACAGACCTCAAAGCTGCTGACATGCCCCCTCGGGTCAGCGAAATAAAGCCGACATACAACACGGCGTATACAAAATGCGACAGCATCTAAGAAAAAAAAATCGCTAGCATGTTACACTCTAACTCTTGAAGGCGAAATCCTGCTTCACATTTGGTGATGCATTAAGTTATACATTCGGGGAGACAGAGGAGCGCCAAATCTGGAGATCATCTCCCTCTTTTGTCTGTCCTTTCCTCATGTTTCGAGCATTTCGCCAGAAATAACATATTTAGCAAACTTATGCATTAAATCAGCTTGGAGTTCTCGGTCTATTGCGCTGTTTCTCCCCACCTGAAGCCTTCTGCCCCTCACATGGTGTTTTACGACCTCTGGGATCGGCGCACCTTTCACCAAGCGACGATGCCATGTGAAGACGTCATAATGCGATCTCATTTGATGACGTCATGATTATGACGCGATAAAGTTATGCGATTTGTGACGCCATTATGACGTTACGGCATGACGTCATAATGACGCCATGCTGTCTTTTGTACAACTTCATTCGGATGCTGTGTTTCGCTCAAGGGGCCGCCGCACAACGATTCGATTTTTAGGCGAAAGCCTTATAATTTAATTAAGATAGAAGGAAAACAACGTAGGAGTTAAAACAGAGAATAGCCAACATTAGCAATAACTTAGTAGTCTTAATCTAGCGTTATCGAACACTGGCCGTTATTTAGACAACGCTAACCGTCATTGGATATTGAGCCAGCACTACAGGAAAAAATGGTGAGCACCAAAGAGTGCTGGTAGTATGTAAGCAAATACGGTAAGTGAAGTCGCGTGACTTAGTGAGACACTCGGTTCGATCGCGCGGCCCATATTTTTCGTGAGAAATTCGGACATCGTACTTCATTACAGGACGCGGGCATTGTCTTCGCCAGCACGTCTATTGTATAAATCCTGCTGCTGAATTCCGTCGGTCCAATCGCCTTAATACAACGCCATTTTCGTTCAGCTCGTCGCAGTTGCATTCCTCCGTGCAGCATCTCCTTTGCGCAATGTCATTCGCACATCAGAGAGAAAGAAGAAAAAAGAGAGAGAGGGTGAACGCGCGTCGATCGCGTAGGAGCGGGACTCGCCAGAACGAAGAAAAAGAGAGAGAGAGAGAAGTATACGAGGACTGGCGCTGATCGGCACGATGATAGCCGCACGCGAGAATGATGAATCGGACGGCGACGTCTGCACGGAGGCGCGTGGGTGAGCGGTGGGGGGGATGATGCCCGTCCCGACGCGCACATCGGTGTCTGACAAGTTGCGAGAAATGGAAGAGGGGCGCCGATTTAGGGGAGGACGGAGAGCAGAGAAGTGCGCGCCCGCGCCAATCCGAAAGAAAACGGCGTCGCGAAGAAGAGGAGGAACGGAAACGTGTTCATATCGAAATGAGGGATGTGCGCTGTTAGACAAGCGATGGCTTTAATTTGTCGGAGGTGGCGTGTCTCTATTTGGACGGCCTTTGGCTTGGAGCGTGTTGAGAAGGGGAGATCAGAAAAAGACGACGACGAAATGATATAGTTGAGCGGTGAGTTAACGAACTGTCAGCACGTTATAACTTGGGAGCTCGACGTGGCGCGTTGCGTATTCCGTCTCTGCTCCCGTAAGTTAATGGTGGGCGTGGAAAAAGTGATCTTAGTCGAGGTGGTTATTGAGAACTGGTGCATATCAGTTCTTGAAACGTAAGTAGAGGATGAAATAGAAATGGAGTACGCTTTCGAAACTTAATATAGGCGTGTATGTACGACTGTAGGCTTACTATGCATAGTGTGTGACGCAACTTCTCGCCTTTCAACTCCATGTGTTCCAGAACGCCTGGGACTACGTGCGGACACTAGTTACTCCATTCCCTACGTTATCTATATTTTACGAACTGGTGACGTTTAAAGAAAATTACAATTTGTTTTCTTCAATTTTTAGTATGGGAAAACTTCTAGCGGCCATGATAGTGTTTCGAAGTATCTTTCTAACATTGTTTTCAGTGGACAAATGAAATAAGGAAGCTAGTAGCCAATAAGCTTAACCGGTAGAACAAGTGGGTGCATTCACAAATACTCAGACGCAGCCAAACAGTGTGGGCGTATGGCGAAAGAACATTAGTGAGGCTTAACGCAACGACGTCTTCCAATTGAAGATAATCTACTAATGCCGGATACACCTGTATAGATGGGAAGAAGCCGAGAACTCGAAAGTAAGGCGAGTCGATTTTCAGCTCACCCACATCCTTACCCATATTGGTTAATTCTTAGCATTCTCAACGCATAGTCCAATGTTCCCGGCATGCATGTCCGTGGGCTACTTCAAAATTGCATTTTGGTGGATCTTCAGCATGTCTCTTCCTACATGCATGTTCAGAAAGAGCCGGTGTTTCATACTGAAAGCGTTGGACTGGACAGAAGTTTAATAACGTTGATTTGCCTCGTAGATATCTGCTTGTCAATCTAAGCATGTAAAGAAAAGACTAAGAACGTGGGAAACTCACCAAACAACCGTCATGCTTTGTGTGCGCTGTAGTTAAGCCGTGAATAATTACCAACTTGCCTAACCAATTCTACACAGCCTTCGCAACGAGCGTGATCTCAATGCGTGGGAGCCTTTCGAATGTTATTGTTCTTGTTGAGATAACCTTGCCTGAACGAAAACACGAACTAGGTATTACATAAATTACACGTTTAAATGAACAGGCTTTCGTTCCTTTTCATTATTAACACTATCTGAGTTCACGGTGCTTGTAGAGGACGGAGGATTATGCATCTCCTAATTCGTGTACGTGTCCCATACGGCATAGAAACTTCAAAACAAGAAAGAAAGAAAGAAAGAAAGAAAGAAAGAAAGAAAGAAAGAAAGAAAGAAAGAAAGAAAGAAAGAAAGAAAGAAAGAAAGAAAGAAAGAAAGAAGGAAAGAAAGAAAAAGAAAAACGGTATATTGACGACAGTCCAAACGTATGCATACAACACAAACGTTCTCAACAGTTTACTTAACGGAAATGTTTCAGGCGGAGCTATCAAAAACGTTGCTCTTGGATAGCAAACAAAGCACTCGCAAAAACGCTTTCGCTGGGTTGCATATACTGAACCACGCATCCTTTATTTTTATTTTCTTGGCATGCCTCTTTTCTGAAAACACCTAACGAATGTGCTGCCTGGTATACACTGCTGAAGAATGATTTTAGCAAATATTTTAACTCGTCAGTAACACGCTGACTAAGGTAAACGCGAAGGTTTGAAAATCTTTGCTAACCCGCCACGCAGTCGTGAGCTCGCCGTGTTGCAGTTCCTCAGAGCGCTCTTTCTTGTGCGAGCATCAAGCAAATTAACTGTCGACGCTTTTTGCAGATCCCGATTGCTTATCGAATTAACGCAGATTCGGTATCGACAAGTTCGCGCCTAGGCCGAATTTTGGAGATGAGAACATTCGTAGACACTGCGACATAGTCGGGGATTAGCAAACAAGAATGCGCTGACTTATTTGTGCACCGTGCCGTAGACTAGTCGAAGCGTTAAAAACTTGTGAAAGAAGCTTTTCGCTTTGTGATTTAGGTGCGACGCACGACGTGTCTTCTTTGCCGAGAAGAAGTTTGAAGCAGTAATTCGAAGTTCAGACATCGAAACATGATCTTATAAATACCTACTAAAAGTTGGGTTATATCAAGCGGACCTCTTTATGTTTTGCTGTCGTATAAAACTGAGCCAACAAGTGGCTACCATGGTGATGGATAACGGGATGTAAGAATGATGGAAAGGCAGACATACCAACGTTTAAATAACTAAAGTAAACATGCAACCGAAATTATTGAGGTGTTGTGTAAGAAAACAAAGCGATGCAAGCTGTTTTTTTTTTGCTATGTCGTACATAGCGGGTCATACAAGTACAATAAAAATAGATTTATTTATTTTCTTATTTTATTTTATTTATTAGTACCTTCAAGGCCCGAAGGCATTACAGAGTGGAGTTGCATATGTGCGAATGCATAAGAGATTAATGATTACATGAAAAGAACGTCGCCAGACGACCTGCAATAATGCCATCACAGTAAAAAAAATAATATTTCTTCAAGTATAAGTTGCTTCACCCGTACAGAACTCAGCATATCCACCCGGTTTCAGTTATTTTCGCTTCGGTAAATTCGCCAGGTTCTGTCACTGTTTTTTTTTTTTTTTTCAGAAACATACATACCAACGCGCACTAGTTTTTTTTTTCAGTCTTTCTGTTGTAAATTTACGCTAAAAGTATAAGTAAAATTTCGCAAGATCGGGTCCGGCATCCGATAGTTTGCCTGCCCACTACCGGACTGCAGAGGCACTCGGGCGTTCCTGCCTGCCGTAAAGGCACTTTTTGAGTGCACGTGCCGAAGACTTCACTGTGTAGGAAAACAACCAATGACGAAACGCTTGTTTTCGAAACCCGTAATAACGGCCTCGGGCTAGTCGCATCTCTGTGACAATGTAGAAGAGTACAGCACACTGCATGGCAGTGTGGCAACGTGCAAAACAGCTTCAGCGCGTGAATTGGAATAAGCGAAGCAGAGAACGAAATTTGAGGTTGCTTGCACAGATTTGTCGCGAAAACACGAATACTGAAATAACGTGAAGAAGGATGGACGCTAGACCAATGCGTACTGTCTGAATCCCACTTCAGCCGACGTTTTTTTGCAAAAATGTGCAGAGACCGACGCCCAAATGATAATAAACGTGGCCATACAAAATGCTAGGTCCTTGTGCTATAATACAAGCATGAATAGGAGCTTGTAGCTAGCGCGAGGTAGCAGCTGTGGACAGCATAAGCACCCACGGCTACGCGTGCTCCACCGCATTCAGGCTCTACACACCGAAAACTCCTCCCGGAAAAAAAATATAAACAAAAATGAAAATATGTTCTCAAGGTTTTCAGCCATTCGCAAAAACACACACCGGCGTTTCGGGCAGGCGCACGACACCTTCACGACAGTGACCCGTGCTCTGTAGGCGCCGGCAAGCGATCGTTTTTTCCAACACGCACCTGACGCGAATAGCCGCGCGGCGGTTCTTTTGTAAAAAGCCGCCGCAGACCACGCGGCGCCGATTGCACGCCAGCGACAGCTGTCCCAAGCTACGGCGGCGTGCGCTCGTAAGAAGAAAAAAAAAAAATAATAACGCACGCGCACCGGTCCAAAGGCAAGCCGTAGTACACAGACCCTTCAGCTGCGGCACGCGGAAGAAGCGTGGGCTTCGCCGAAGCAGACGACGCAGCACGCGTCGACGAAGCCGTGTGTTGCGATGTGAAGATAGCGTCGCAAAAAACGCTGATGTGTAGTCAGCGTCAGAAGTTTTAGAGACCACTAGGCTTGAGAAAGCTGAATTTACCAGGAAACTGTGACTATTATGTTCGGTCGAACTGAGCGGTGGATGTTGTGAGCCTGCTTTAGAACAGGCCGGCAATCGAAATTCCAGGCTGCCTGCCGAAGCAGCGGGAATATTCATGCTTCTCTTGTGTCTCGTGGTCTCTAAACTTTTGAACTTGACTGTACAAAAAAAGAAAAACAGCGCTCACAAGAAGCGTGCTCGACAAGTGCTGCGACAGCAGCGAGTTCGAGAAAAGCCGGGGACGGGTCAACGAATACCAAGGAAAAGAAAGTTGCTAAAAACTCACGCAGGTGAGAAGAAGACGCGACACTCGGCACGAGCAGGCACAAGACGACGGCTAAGTACCGAATCCACGAATGCTCGGCACAAACACTTGTCTCCGGTGCATGCGACGAGGTCGACACAGTGCATCCCATACGAGTACGACACTGCCGCGGCGCTTGGGGGGCAGCCGAGGCTGCCATCGTGGTTTCGGACACTTTCCACACAACTTGCGCACGCTCGTTTTGAAGATGCGCACCAAAAGAACTCGCGTTATCTATCCCGGCAAGAAAAGGAAGCGCGCACCGCACGCGCGCGCGCGTGTTTGCCACCCGTTGGGTTTACGGCGGGTGAGCCAGTAGCCTCGAAAAAAAAAAAAATCACGCACTCGAAGACGCAGAAGAAATTTTTTTCTCTCTCTCCCGGAGAGATAGGAATGAGAGACACACACAACGGGACTTCCAAAAGAGCCGCGCACGACGCACACTTATTGGAACATGGGCCGAACCGACCCGAACGCGGGCCACGCTGCCACTACTGACAGCGCAGTTTCAGCGGCGTGCGAGGATGCGAGCGCGGCCGCGTGAGGCGCTGCCGCATGTCCCATCACACACGCTTCGTAGTGCGCGCTTCGCGCGCATGCGTAGTGGAGGAAAACAAAGTCGCGTCGTCGTCGGCCGGCGGACGCCTGGTAGTAGAGCGGTGGCGGCGGGCCCCCTCTCATCCCATGACGGGCCGCTTTGCGAGCAAATGCAGCAGCAGCAGCGGGACACGCGAGCCCAGCAAGCCACCCTCGGAGGGAAGCTGCTTCTGCTGCTTTTCTGCGAACTTACTTCGTGGCTCCGGGGCGCGCCCTCAAGCCCGTAGTAGAAAGAAGGGACAAACGAAAGCGGCTCCCTGAGTCACGCGAAGTAGAGCTCCGAGGAGCCGGAGAGGCGGGCCGTGAGCTATAAATACGCCGGTGAACGCTTAGGAGGAGGAATTGAGAGAAACTGGTAAGAGGGGAAGGAAAGGAAGAGTGAGCTGACTGTCGTACGAAAACGACGAATCCATTGAGGGTTCCATTGATGATCCGGGAAATCATTCCTCCCGCCGTCCAGAAATCGGAGATCGGGACGATAATGGAAGAATGGGACGGAAAGAAAACAGGAGAAACGCCCCCGAGAAAACCGGAGGGGGGGGGGTAAAATAAATCCGAAATTATGTATCGCGAAGGAATTTTTTTTGTTGGTTCTGTTTGTGGTATAAGTGTTCTGCTGCACTAGTATCACCTATACATAGTCGCTTTCGGTTTCCATTTTCACGAGCTTCGCCGAAGATAAGTGAATCTGAGATAAGTTTCCCCCTCACCCTTTATTTCTTTATCTTTAGACTGTCCCTAATGCGTCTCACATCTCGCTTATTGTCTAGAGTTTGTTGCAAAACGTGCCCAGGTGATCAGATGCACTCTTCGTGTACAGAAGTATAACTTTTGGTTTCACTCAAGAAGATGCCGAAGTCTGCACTACCAGCGTTCATTTTCGCACATCTTTTAGATACGTCAGTTTTCGTTCTCTTAGTGTTAGCGGTACAAAATAAAGCAAGGGATAAGGAACAAGTGGGTATTTGAGGGCATAAGAATGCACTTCGCCCTCTGGTACTTGTGTGTTTTGGGGTGTGACGGTGGGTACGTTGTTCGATGTTGCAGGCTATCCGTGTATTCCTTGGCTCTCTGCCGGTCTTGTCACTTGCCCTAGAGAATCCCTGCATCTGTGTTAGTCGCGGACAGAGGCTTCTGCTGCCTTGTTCCCCGCAAAGGCTTCGTGACCCGGACGATGTGGAGATATGGTTGGAGTTATGTTTTTTTCTTTGTTCGTTTTCTCCTTGATGTGGATTGAAGTTCCGTCAAGGAGATGATCGACGTCGATGAAGCAGGAGGCAGGTTGGAGGTAATAAAAACTTGAAGCTATATTGTAGCGAAATATTTACAGTCATATGTACATCTTGCCGAAGCACACTGATGATAACATGGACAACAACAGCGTCTTACTCTTCTACTTAACTTTTCTTAAGTTAGAGCCTAGAACACTGTTACTACATACGAAGAACCGAGTCTCACTGTTCGACCACCGAGTGGGTACGGCCCAGACGAAAGTTGCATCGTACGGAGTCTTACTGATCGATCAGTTAAGTGATTACAGCCTAGACTGAAGGGAAACGAATTCCGTCCAGTCTTAAGTACCTTGCGGTAACAAAGAAAAGGGGAGGTGGCCACTGGTGGTCCGCCTCGACATTCCCTTATCCAATCCGTTCATTCTCAGATTAAGCCACTCCCTACTGGGCTGTCCTTAATCTCGACAGCAGTGTCTTTACAGCGCAGACAAGCGTTTTGGCACTCTTTCCCATCATGGCGCTCCCTCTCCTTCCCACGCTCTCAGGGATTCTCACGGTCAAAATACATCTGTATCTTAGCCCTGGTGCATTCACGCCATTTTCCCATACACATCGAGTTGAACTCGCGGAGCCAGTCGTTAAACCGTTCCGGGAAAGAAAAGGCGCCTGCGTGACCCTGCCTCCCACGCATTCGACCTTGCATTGTTGCAAAAGCACATCTTGGTCCGTGTTGGGGTCACGCATACTGTCGCCTCGAGCGACGGCTTAGAGCGGGGGATGTCCTCCTCATTTTCCCACACATTCAGGCCGCCGACCTCTGAGAACGGTCGCTTGACCGCAACCCATGCTGGCCATCGCTGCTCAAAGGAAGCCGTTTGCTTTCTCTTGATAATTGCACAGCCGAAGACCGGGCAGGGGGAGAGCCGAGAAAGAAGCTTTGTACGACGTACAGTGCCGCGCCATCCCGTCTGCACGATCGACTTATGAGGGGCCAAAACCTAACAGTTGGCTCCAGTTTGAAGAATGCGTATTAAGCTCACATTTCACCCTTCTGGTAACTTCGGCAAGCGGCTTGAGATTCAGTAAGAATAAGTTCATGCCTGCTGCCGCCTGTCATGTATATACGGATCAAGTCTTGTTGGGTGATAAAACTATGAGACCAATACTGCACACAATTACGAACCTCTTTCAGTAATATCGTGCCACGTCTACAGCTAACGTTATTTAGCAAGATTTTTAATCGGCGCATGCAGTTTCATTTTACCGGTGCTCACTTATAATGTCTTGTAATCGTTGAGAAAAGTGTTGACGTGATGATGCGAAAGCACGAAAGTTAATCATGCTGAACCAACAGTGAACCCTGGTGTTTAATGTGTCTCAGTGAAGTGGAGAAGGCAATGATATTAAAGTGTAGAGGGAAAGGTAACTGTACGCTTGTGTTTGTGATTGACAGATATTAATAAAAGCTGCAGGACACTTTGCGTGTTATGCGTGACGCACGTAAAGTTACGGTGCCAGAATCTTTTGATATAGAAAGCCCTGTCATCCATTTTTCTCGAAGAAACACAACCGTTAGCCCTTTCAACACCGTGTGAAAGATGACCGCGGAGCAGTGCCTCAAGGTTTGTTTCTTCCGAGTGCCGACGTAGAGTTCGCAAGTGTACCTCGGCGCCCGCTGCACATCTACGCGAGCCCGAACACAACGGAAACTGTAAATCACAAGGTGAACGATCTTACAGTGCCAAGACCAACTGTGTTGCAGCTGCTTGGTGAACTTAAACACGTACGCACTCATATATTAAACAAAGAAAGGAAATTTTCGCAAAGTTATGTGCGTATTCACCTTCCTGTGATGCATGCCCTGACAGCAGCTGCGGCAAAAGCACACCCACATGCACTGCTCGCAACGTTTGTGTGCTATACAGTGGGAGTAGCCTTTGCTGCTATTAGCCCCTCGATTTACCTTTTAGCGTCGTCAACTAAACGCTTGATTCTATTTTCTTACAGGATTTATCAGTGTATGAATTTAAAACCTTGCTTATTTCCCCTGTTTAGAATGTATGTTATGAATGCATGTTATGTTATTTGTTTATTCATGTAAGTTATGAAGTTTCTTATTCTTTTTCTTATTTCTGCATTATCCCAAATTTGATTCTTTAAGCAAAATATCTTGTCTTTTTTTCTTTTTTATCCAGTGTAATACTTCCATGAGCATTGTTTCAGTATATTATCCCCTTGGGGCGCGATGCCCACATATGTGGACGCCTCTTCATTTTGCCAGTTGTTTGGACCACTGGACAAAAAAGAGCAAGATCAATTGCGCGTAAGAGGACTTGAACCTTCGGCACAGCCAGTGTGTCTTGACTTAACCTCAACGTGTTGCGTAGGACTGTAGTTTGGTGAAGGCGTCACTATGCTTGATGAGTGGTTCAACGTGCTGCGTTCCAGGACCAACGTCAAAAATGTTAATTTTCTTTGTACGAAATAAATACAACCAACAACAAATTGCACATGCATTTTGTGCCTGCGATTGATTCTCTTTGTGTAAAAATGAAACATGACTGACTGCGAGATAATTATATATTCAATTACATGCTATATAATAACGATTAATCGCTGAAACTCGCACAAAACAACATACATCATTTTCTTTCTTGGAATAGAATATCGATTACCTTAGAACTATATTTTGCGAATATGACACATTTGCAGACGCTGTATCATAATCCTGAAGGGGTTATATAGTGTGTTTCATGTAGCCGTATGTACCAGGAGTTTGAGGGTCCCTCAAGCCGCGTTCGGGTGGCTTTTTTTGCTTCCCTCTAACTCCTCCATTTAGTTGCTTGCTGGGTTGTGTTCATTGCAATTCATGTAACAGCGCGAAATCTTAACAGAGTAAAAAAAGTCGCGGAGTCGGCGACGCACGCTGATTCCGGCATGGGCCGTGAATGAAAGCTCGTTGGTTAATAATTTTATCTGGAATTTCATGTGCCAAAACCACGACATGATTACGAGGCACGCCGTGGTGGAGGGTTCCGTAAATTTCGACCACCTGGAGTTCTTGAACGTGCACTGACATCGCACGGTACACAGGCCTCTAGCACTCGCGCCTCCATCTAAACGTGACAGCCGCGGCCGTGAGTCGAACCCGCGACTTTCGGGTCAGCAGCCGAGCACCGTAACCATTGCTCCACCGCGGCGGACAGTAAAAAGAAAAAAGAAAGGGTCGTTACCAAATGTGGTTTGAAATATATGGTCATAGTGGTGTATAGGGCAAACTGGATTTCGTTTTTCGCTCCCCGCCCTGCCTTTATCTTTTGATTAGTCCATCTTCCTGTATTGAATACAAGGGTTAGTGAATCTGGTCAGTGCATCCATCCAGTGCATAACCACGAGAAACAGGTGAAGATAGAAAACACGGTGTTTACGTGGACCGCTCCTGGCGCGGTACTCTGTGTTTTTGCCATCTGGTTTGCGTCCGTGTTATGTTGTCTGAGGCCGATCGAAGCTCGGTGGGTGGGAGTGAGACTGGGGCGTCCACTGACGTGATACACGATCACAATGTGGGCGTATACTGGGAGACATAAAAAGAAACCCGTGGAATCAGCTGTCGCAGATGGGCAAGCTCAAGAACACGCATTGCTTAACGCCGTGAGACCCGCGAAAACATCATAACCGAGCCTATATATCTATCTGACATTGCCTGCGTCATTATTTTTTTTGCGCTGACGCCGAGTGCATGCGCTAGAAAGTACGATGTCGCTATGCCTGAGATCCAGCTGCTCTTGCGCATAAAAACACACCGCTAGAGCCATCAGTTACGATGAGAGAGGGGCGGAGGTTCAGGGGTGTGGTGCCTCTCAAGGCAGCACACCCCCTCGCTCCTGCCCTCTCCCTCCTGCCACACCATTCGTCGAAAACCTTAACATACGCAATTACCAGTTGCTTTTACATTAGACCTGTAGTATACTACTGCAACAAAGCCTTGCGCAAATAAACTTCAAGTTTTGATCGCAATAATGATTTTGTATAATGTTGTTGCACCTTGCTGTTTGTAATGTTTGTTTCGATTCTTTTTTTTCTTTCTTCTTTTTTTTGGCATTTTGTCTGTATTGCTCTTTATTGTTGTTTTGCAAATACTGATGCCCTCCTTACTCAATGCCCTTCAATGGGCCTGTAAGGCATTTTGAGTAAATAAACAAATGAATAAATAAATAAATAAATAAATAAATAAATAAATAAATAAATAAATAAATAAATAAATAAATATGAGCACCCACATCGACACACATCTACATCAGCTTTAACGCTTCCTGGGCGTCTTTCTTTCTGAGTAGCCACTCGGTAAAATGGAAGAGATACGTCCCTCTTTACCGTCCTATCGAAACTTCTCAAAGACAAAGAAAGAACCCACGGTATCTTTCCATTGGTCTAGAGAGGTAATGTGTATGTATTGTTTTTTCTATCGGATGAAGAGTTTGCTGGACGACTTGAGATGAAGTGTGAAGTGTGCGTTTCTTTCAGATGGATAGTTTACTGGGCGATTTATTAATGCAGCTTGACGTAGACTGCGCGAAAACGACTAAGGCAAAAAACACAAAAATAAAACAAAACGAGCGCTGCGTTATCACACAAGCACCGTGCTCCCCCCCCCCCCTTTTTTTTTTTTTCCGCCGTCTTGGTGACTTTCGCGCGGGCCGCGTCAAGATGGTTGTTTTCCGTGAGCATGACCACTGATTACAAAAGCACCCAGTTGTTATAACTGCGAAGGGCTCACGGAAATGTTCACATTTAACTGACATTTTTGCGACTTGATGGACCGACCGATTCATGATGACAGATGCCGGTGACACGGAACGAGATGCTCGAATGTAGCTATTAAAGACGTAGCCCTATCGTGCTTGCACTTCCAGTATCAAGATCATCTTCAGCTCCATTCTCACCATTACCACGCGCATACTTCCCTTAATACCATCTGAAAGTGACTAGCCGCCACTGAATAACGGCTTCGTATGCTGTATGAACTGTGATCCTGAAGAAAAAAAAACATTAAACAATACAACAGCCCACGAAATATGCCTAAATTATGCTTTCTGTAACGGGGCGTAGCCAGACCTTTCACTGACCGTTCTGTCAGTCTTATGTATGTTCATGTGTGTGTTCGCATGTATTGAGGTATATACATTCGAAACTGAAAAATTTCGAGGTGGGAGCGGCTGAACCCCCCTCCCCCTCTGCCTGCCCCTGGCTACGCCAATGTATTGTACCTTTTCATTTCATCCAGACAAACCGGGCACGGCGACGAAATCTGGCATGCCACTATGCAAAAAATCTAAAAGCAAAGCCGAAGGCGATTCTAGAATACGCGGTCCAACAAACGATTTCCCCGAGAAAGGGCGCTGCTTCGAGGCAGAAACAGAATACGACCGAAATTGTGAAATTCTATAAAAAGTACAAATAAACACAAACAAACAAACAAGCAAACGGAGCGCGTAGGCCCCACAACACACAACTGCATGATCCCATTGAAAGCGAGCGAGGCGTCGTAAAACTCGCTATATCCACACACAACGAATAAGGCAACGCCGTTTAAACGGGAAACAGAAGGGGCGCGAGTGGAACGAGTAGCCGCAGAGACAAACGGTTCGCAAATCGACCGCATTTTTCTCTCGACATCCGGTTCCCTCCTCGCTGAATATCTATATCGGACTGCGCGGTTCGCCTCGGTTGCACACGCACCATCGACATCACTCCGAAAGCACATACAGTTTTATCGCTTGGCTTACCAAAAGAGAAAAAAAAAAGTTTAAGAACAACTCTTCAAAGGGTGCGGCGTGCGTTGCTAGGACTTGGGGATGCTCGCGGACGGATGGATAGGACACATAGCTGGCAAACGGGTTCCGCAGTTCTTGTCACCGCATTGCGTTCAATTTGTTGTGTCCGTCTTTAGCTGCCTAGCTTGCCATGTCATTTCTTTCACTTGTTTATCTAAGTTTTGCTTGTTTATTTATTTATTTTGCACCGTTGACGACGCCGTAGCCCTAGAGAACTGCGAAAGCGTACAGCCGTGTAGAACGTGAGAGTTTCTTCAGACTAAGTCCTCTTTTTTTCTTCTTTTTTTGTTAAAGCACGCGAGCTTGTGGAACAACAAAAGTACGGATCTCGAACAAATACACGCTCGCAAACCGTGAGAAATAGTAAAACGGGAAGAATCAAAACAGAGGGAAAGAGTGCGATTCTTAAGGCGCTTAGAAGAGAAACGCAAAAGAACGGAAATTAAAACCAAACAAAGCAGTCTGAAGTTGAGGGCTTAGAGGAAGGCTCGGAGGCCGAGAAAAGTGAAAAAAAAAAATGCGATGATAAAACCGTGCCAAGTGGAAGAGAAAGGCTTGGAGTTCGTCCAATTGTCTCTTTAGGCCAGCACGCGTTTGACCGGGAGAAGCGAGTCCCACGCGAGCTATAGTATATAACGCTGCTGCTGTACTCTAAACGTGGCTTCCTCGGCTGGACTGCTGACATTCAGCGTGTGAGAAGAAAGTGAGAAACGAAAACACAATTTGCGGTAGTTTGTTTCGACGTCGGCGTATCTACGGAGCAACCTCTGCACGTCGAAAGTAACATGCCGTACGCCACTCCATTGCTTCATGTCTGGATAATTTCGTTAGTTTTTGTTTGTTTGTTTGTTTTTTGCTTAGCTACTACAGCCATACTTCATTTGAGAGAGGGGTTAAGTGGTAGATCGTGTAAAATACTTTGAGTGAGCAAAGTGACATGACGTTGGGATAGTTGTTAAAAGTAAAGAATAACCACATTCGCGCCAATTTAACACGACATAGAGAAGATGACGTATACAGTGAAGCGCTAACCACCAAGCCGTTTACACATGGAACAACATCAACGACAACTGAATTGTACTGCTGCCTGACCAAGCAGCACCAAATTCGGTTGTTGTTGTTGCTGCTGCTGCTGCTGCTGCTGCTGCTGCTGCTAACCAAGCAGGAATGCAATTTCTTTGGTATTTAACGTTCGCTCGTGCACGTAATCTGTTCTTTGTGAAGTTATTTCTTCGCGGAACGCGGTCATTCTGAAAACATTTAGCGCTGACGGTACGAAGATGCGAATTCCTCGAACTGTTCAGTCAACAGAAATGTCGTGTTTATATTTTACGAGAAAGGTGCCAAGTGAATGTGGACGGTGTGCTTCGGCTTTTGCGAGCTTTTCCGAAACGTTTTCACTAAGAAGCCATATATATGGCGACAATTGATACCTCGCGCTGGGAATTGCTGCTAACGCTGTTCGAACGATGTGTATTAATTTTTTTAGCAAGAAGCTAAGGTTTTTAAGTGCGAAGCTGTTTAAGCTGTCGGCAGCTTGTGCACCGTCGTGCAAAACTCCTCAGGTGTGTATGCGCCGCAGGAACTGGGCAAGCCCCACTACAGTGTACAGCATGTGCGAGCGTCAAACGATAATGAACACGTGAAACAGAGAGAGAGAGAGAGAGAAAGAAAGAGAGAAATAAAGCGATAGAAAGAAAGAGTAAGAGAAAAATAGAGAGAAATAAAGGGAATAAAAAAATAAAGACAGAAAAACATAGAGAGGGAAAGAAAGAGAAAACACAAAGAGGGAGAAAGAGATAGGAAAAAAGAGTAAGCTCTGATTAGAGAGAGAGAGAGAGACAGAAAGGGAAGAAAGAAAAAGAAATATAGAAAGAGCGAGAAACAGAAAGAAATAGAGTCAGGAAGAAATAAAGAAAGAAATAGCCAGAAACCGATACAAAAAAGAGATACCATAAAGAGAGAGAAAGAGAAAGAAAGAGATAAACAGGAAAGGCCGCCCAGCTGCACTCTTCCCTCAGGCTTGGCAAGCCTAGTGCGAAGCTGGCAGAAATTTTTTACAAAAATAATTCCTGAAATATTTTGCCACCGGCTATGGTTCGGAAAGGCCGCACACTAAAACAATTGACATGCTCTTGGCTCTCCGCTTGTGCGGTGGCTACTCTGTTTATATTTTAGGGGCGAAGCTCCTTAGGGTGTGGGTCGTTCCCTCCTCTATAGTAGTAGTATGTATGTAGCCAGCTCTAGTTTAATGAACTGCTCACTAGATGGCGTTTCATGTATTTCTTAGAGCTCTAGTTTAATGAATTGCTCACTAGATGGCGTTTCACGTATTTCTTAGAGTTGCTGTTTAAAGATGACAGATGGCGCTTGATAATGCGAATGGCGCATGTCATTGGATGCCTGCGATCGTAAAAGGCGCTCGCTCTTGGCGCGCTTTCTCTTTCGCTCGGAGTCGCCGGACGGATGCAGATAAGGCGCTCGCTCTTGGCGCACTTTCTCTTTCGCTCGGAGTCGCCGGATGGATGCAGATAAGGCGCTCGCTCTTGGCGCGCTTTCTCTTTCGCTCGGAGTCGCCGGATGGATGCAGATAAGGCGCTCGCTCTTGGCGCGCTTTCTCTTTCGCTCGGAGTCGCCGGATGGATGCAGATAAAGCGCTCGCTCTTGGCGCGCTTTCTCTTTCGCTCGGAGTCGCCGGACGGATGCAGATAAGGCGCTCGCTCTTGGCGCGCTTTCTCTTTCGCTCGGAGTCGCCGGATGGATGCAGATAAGGCGCTCGCTCTTGGCGCGCTTTCTCTTTCGCTCGGAGTCGCCGGATGAATGCAGATAAGGCGCTCGCTCTTGGCGCGCTTTCTCTTTCGCTCGGAGTCACCGGACGGATGCAGATAAGGCGCTCGCTCTTGGCGCGCTTTCTCTTTCGCTCGGAGTCGCCGGATGGATGCAGATAAGGCGCTCGCTCTTGGCGCGCTTTCTCTTTCGCTCGGAGTCGCCGGATGGATGCAGATAAGGCGCTCGCTCTTGGCGCGCTTTCTCTTTCGCTCGGAGTCGCCGGACGGATGCAGATAAGGCGCTCGCTCTTGGCGCGCTTTCTCTTTCGCTCGGAGTCGCCGGACGGATGCAGATAAGGCGCTCGCTCTTGGCGCGCTTTCTCTTTCGCTCGGAGTCGCCGGATGGATGCAGATAAGGCGCTCGCTCTTGGCGCGCTTTCTCTTTCGCTCGGAGTCGCCGGATGGATGCAGATAAGGCGCTCGCTCTTGGGGCGCTTTCTCTTTCGCTCGGAGTCGCCGGATGGATGCAGATAAGGCGCTCGCTCTTGGCGCGCTTTCTCTTTCGCTCGGAGTCGCCGGATGGATGCAGATAAGGCGCTCGCTCTTGGCGCGCTTTCTCTTTCGCTCGGAGTCGCCGGATGGATGCAGATAAGGCGCTCGCTCTTGGCGCGCTTTCTCTTTCGCTCGGAGTCGCCGGGTGGATGCAGATAAGGCGCTCGCTCTTGGCGCGCTTTCTCTTTCGCTCGGAGTCGCCGGGTGGATGCAGATAAGGCGCTCGCTCCTGGCGCGCTTTCTCTTTCGCTCGTCGCCGGGTGGAGGCAGACAAGGCGCTCGCTCTTGGCGCGCTTTCTCTTTCGCTCGGGAGCGGACACTTTCCCTGCATTTCACCGATCACAAAGCGGTGATAATGAAGGGACCACATAAACCAACAGTACAATAAAAGTTTGATGTTTAATATATACACGGTGTTTCACACTGTTTATATGATGTACTGGATGTACTGGGCGAATTTCACGGAAGAGTTTTACGGTTTACCGATGATTGCCTCCGGAGCTTCGCCCCACTCATCATCATTCACCCCGTGGATATGCTGTGATTTTTTATAGACGATAGCCTTTCTTGGGATACTTGAACGCAGAAGTTTTGGTGTGTCTGTCTGTCTTTCGTCTGTCTGTCACCCGATTTAGCCACCCGGCCAAAGTTTAAGCACTTGCTGAACGCCCAGCCATCTTGAACTGGTAGCTGCGTTCATACTTGTGAAAATTGTCGATCAAACAGCAAATACTACGCATATCTGAGGCGCAGCATCAATACGTAAGTATCAGGTGGTGTGTTGCTTTATTAGAAAATACATAGATACGTAATTCTAAAGACCCTAGTGTTTCTTAGGCTGCGCTGAAAATGCGACGCTATGCACGAAAAAGCCCTCTGCCGACGATATGGTGCTGCCACCTGGCAGTGGCCCTGGGTTCTGCACAAGCCCATGTTTGCCGACGCCACTGCCAGATGGCGTCGATATCTCACGCAGCGCCTCCTCTATTTTATCACTGCCAGCCAGATGCGGTCGGTTCAACACAGAGAAGAACAGCATCACGGGTGGCCGCGGATGAGACCAGGACTCATGTAGTACGGCCAGCAGAAGACTGTCGTCTTTCGACGACGTTTGCAGCGAATCACGCAGATACGCGGCCAATTTTGTTTGCTGTTTTTATTGCATCGTTCTGAGCTACACGTTAATTCTGATGCTTGCTAACGCATGGTCTTTCTTGCGGGTTTACCTAGTTAAATATAGAACCAAGTTTAATGTAGTAAAACCTTTCTTGTCATCGACTGCAACATATAAAAGTGCCCCCGCGAACAAGGCTCGCATGAGTCCGGTTGTCTGAGAAAGCACAAAAGATAAATCGAATCAGGTGACTCCACAACGGCTCTTCGATCACGCTCTGAACTATCTTGACGTTCTCCGAACTGCCTCTTAAAGAAAAAAAAAAAACAGAAATGAAAAAGAAACAAAGATACTTTCGTGGTGAGCGTTTTCAGCGACTCGCGTCTCAAGCACGAAAAGCAAACGTCGAGAACACGGTTAGGGCCCTCGTCGTTCGTGCATCGTCGACGGAGCATCCCAGGCACGCTTCCATTCATGCGCATTCTGCGCCTGCTGGAATTCCGCATTTGAATCGTCCTCATTCTGTCCGCATCCGGGTGAACGGAGGAGAGGCACTGGGCTCTACCCTGACAAATGGGCTGAGCGCCTCGTGCCCGATGAAAATGATGACGCGGAGATGAAGAAAAGTATTCAGAAATGAATGAAAAGAAGAAAAAAAAGAAGAAAAGGAATAAACAGGCTGAAAGAAGTTGCCCTTTTAAGAAAGAGAACGCAGTTGGTCTGTGTGCAGGGAATGGTAAGACTGATGATAACAGCCGAGAGGGAACAAAATATGGCGAGCTTAAAACAAATTCTCTAAATTTACTTGCCGAAACCACCATATATGGACGCGATATTGAGCTTAGCAGTGTAACGCCTAAGCCTCTAAGACGGCGGGTCTGGTAAACTTTCCTCAGCTTGCTACATTCCAAGGAAATTCCCAAACTATTTTAGTTGTTGACGAGAGCATTTATCCGTCCGGCACCTTTTCTTTTTTTAACACTGCTCGTCCGGAACCTTACTGTAGCATATTCGGGACTTGCTTCTTGTTTTAGCAATTAGTCAAGAGAAGGGAAAGCTTTTCGAAGGGCTAGTTTCTTTCTTACATACAACCGAATGAATCCAACAGACAATTAGGCCAAGGAATGCATAGGGGACGTTAATTGTTATGTTTAATAGTAGTGTAGAGATTATAACGCAAATCTAATTTCACATCGCAATTTGTTTCATAGGTTTATTTTATTACACTTATAGTTTTGGTTCTGTGCTACATGCATAAGTACCCATTGAGTTAGTCCCATTGTCATCTTAGGAGTGTAACATTGTCCTTGAAAACACATCTTTTTTACAACTCATCTTAGTGCTTTGGACCTAATTATTAATATCTAAAAATAGCGTATTCATTTTTCATTCACCTGACCCAACAACTTATGCCGTTTGTTATTGCCTTGTAAGATTTTATGTTTGCCCTTGTATTCTGTACTCAGTGCTGGCGGTAACGCTTTACATGTAACGCCGTTACCGGTAACGCGTTAATTTTTTTCGGCAGTTTAGTAACGCACTCGTTACTATTTGGAACTGTAACGAGTAAGGTACTTACGTTAACATTTTTCGGTAACGCGAGGAGTCACATTACTCGTTACTTTTTATTCCAATTATTCCGGAAGGGTTACACAAAACTCCTTCGTCTCGTAGGCGCCACATTTCCAGAGCTATCTTTTTGTCGAAGCGGCGGACTTCTATTCGTCTGCCAGGAGTTGACGATGGGAGTATCATATTTAATGCTCCCGTCGAGCGCCTATTTACTGTAGGTGCGGACGTATTCACGAAGAAGCGAGGCAAGCTGTCCGACGAGAGCTTTGCAATAGAGCTGTTGCCTACGTTCAACAAGTTGCAGCTGTTTATCAACTTTGTTTTCAAAAGTAAACTTGCTTCTATCTGCTTCTAAAGCGGGCACACGTTTCTGGTTGTTGAATTCCTGGGCGAGCGAGGCTGACCTTAAACGCATCCGTAAACACTGGCAATTTTTGCGGCAATTATATAATTTAAAAGGAGGGGGGGTATTTATACTGCAAATATTTTTTCCCCGAGACTATGCAATTGAAGCATTACTTTATTGCAACAAATTCTGAGTATATGTTTTCTACGATAGTCTATAGAAGCACGCCGTCAGAAGTACTGTAAATTTATTGAGAGTTCAGCGATGTTTTTCTTTTCTGGAGAACATTGACGATAATATATCATTTTCTGTTTTATGTCGCTTTGAGACATGACTTTACTATGTGCCGCAAAGTTGTAGGCCATCACATGCAACTCAACATTTACCTTTAGTCCACTACAATATTGTTGAAGTCCGGCATACTTGTGGAAAGTCTCCTCGGTATATCAGTATTCCAGCTAAATCGTTTTATCGGCTAGAAATGTTATGTCAAATATATCTCTGAACTTTATTAAACTGCTATTCGGGGTTCCAGCTGCGAAAGCCCATTGATTAAAATTTTTGACCATGGAGTAACGGCAGAAGTAACGTGCGTTACTTTTTTTCGGTAACGGTAAGAGTAACGCGTTACATTTTTTTAGGTAACGTAGGGCGGTAGCGCGTTCCTTTTTCGTTAGCATGAAGAGTAACGTATTTAGTTACTTTTTTTTTGGGTAACGCTTACGAAACTGTATTCTATCAACCAATGGCGGTTGTACGGCTGTTGTGGTGCTTAACTGCTGACTCGAAGGTCGCAGGATTCAAACCCAGCCGCGGCGGCCGCAGTTCGATGGAAGCAAAGTGCTAGAGGCCCGTGTGCTGAGAGTAAGGTACACGTATACGTTGAAGAACACCAGGTGGTCGAAATTTCCGGAACCCTCCACTAAGGCGTCTCTAATAATCATGTCGTGGTATTGGGACGTAAAACACCTGCAATAATCATTATTATCTCTACTCCATCATCGTAGAGCAATGTACGGGTGACAAGGCCTTAGTCAGGCAGACATTATTCCGCCTTTTGCCTTGCCATCCAAGACCCTCGCTGTCCGAAACAATCTCAAGTAAATAAAATAAATTGAAATTAATCAAAATGGCCACCCTTTCCGTCGGTGGGATCCTAACCCACAACTATTGAATTATGCTTTCGATGCTCTATCTATTGAGCTACGACGGAAGGTGCTTCCCCTTCCGTTTCGTTGGGTATTTCTGTACGTGCAAATGAATCCCAGAGAGTGTTAGCTAGCGCCACTTGCAATCAAAGCGGCGAGGGTTCCACACTCGCCACCTTGACTACTCTTGGCTACTTTTAGCCTGAGTATTGGCTCCTTTTCAAACTTACCCAACGTCAACCCCGCTGCACTACCTTCCTCCTCTTTCACCTATTCGCTAAACGTGAGTCATGCGAGTACTAATGCATTGCCCGAGTTTCCTGCTCCGTGTGACAAGACGCAGGCGGAAGAAACACGAAGTTGTACAAACGTTTTTCTTTTGTTTTCTTTTTTGTTCTGTTTTGAATGCTCACGACGTCTAGAAACAGTGGGAGAGAGAGAGAGAGAGAGCGAAAAAAAAAAGGTGGAAAGCGCGATGCTGGGAGCTCTCGCAGCCTTGTTTTTAGTGGACCACAGAAGCGAAGCCTTCAGGACACGATCGTGAACTGCTTTTGAATGGAACATATAGGTAAGTAAATAAATGAACGCCTTCAACGTCTCCGGTTAGGTTTATTATAAGTGCGTGGAAAGAGAAAATTCTGATAAACTGGTCTGTGTCAACTTCACTTAAGATAACACGCATGACGCGCCGGGAGCGAGAACTGTAGGCGCATAAAGTTTAGTGGCTTACAAAAGAGAAATGAGTGGGTCCCGCACGCGCACTGAACAGATAAGCGAGCCATTTTCCCGTGAAGCGGCTACAGCTACGCAGTGAGATATGTTTTAAGGATACGTCATATATAAGCATGCGTTGTGAAATCCAGAAGTGTAAACAGAATGAAGCAATATGAGTGCTAATACCAATAAAGAATGTCACAAAAGCTCCACAATCTCCTATAGCACAGATTCTTATAAAATTTTACCGTAGATTTATAGAAACTGAGCAAGCGCTGTGCCTTCAGAAAGCCTTACTAATATATAGTTTTTAATATTTCGTAATGTGGATTGTAATGCGGCGTTATAACGAGATTGATAGAGGGTGACAGAGTTACGACGTGAAAGGTGAGGTGAGGGGTAGGGGGGGGGGGGTATGTAAGTCTGGCCTCTCGTCGCTCCATAGGTTATGTGTTAATCTGGTGGCATGTTTAGAGACACTGTAATGACTGGAATGAAGATTACGTAAGTGAAAATAGCGCAATAAATGTATAATTTAGAAAGCGTTCATGCTTATGTACTGTAGGTCGCGGGATCGAATCCCGACCGCGGCGGCTGCATTTTCGATGGAGGCGAAAATGTTTGAGGCCCGTGTACTTAGCTTTAGGTGCACGTTAAAGAACCCCAGATGGTCGAAATTTCCGGAGCCCTCCACTACGGCGTCTCTCATAATCATATCGTGGTTTTGGGACGTTAAACCGCAGATATTATTATTATTATTATTATTATTATTATGTACTGCGTGGATGTGTAGAGAACAGAGCAGAAAGCAGATAGGGCCAACATATAACGTAACGAGGCTGCATCGTCGACACTCCCTCCCCCCAAGGAAAGAAAGAAAGAAAGAAAGAAAGAAAGAAAGAAAGAAAGAAAGAAAGAAAGAAAGAAATAGAGAAAGAAAGGAAGAAATAAAGAAAGAAATAGAGAAAGAAAGAAAGAAAGAAAGAAAGAAAAAAAAATAGAGAAAGAAAGAAAGAAATAGAGAAAGAAAGAAAGAAAGAAAAGAAAGAAAGAAAGAAAGAAAGAAAAGTAAGAAAGAAAGGAAGAAATAGAGAAAGAAAGAAAGAAAGAAAGAAATAGAGCAAGAAAGAAAGAAAGAAAGAAAGAAATAGAGAAAGAAAGAAAGAAAAAATAGAGAAAGAAAGAAAGAAAAGAAAGAAAGAAATAGAGAAAGAAAGAAAGGAATAGAGAAAGAAAGAAAGAAAGAAATAGAGAAAGAAGGAAAGAAAGAAATAGAGAAAGAAAGAAAGAAATAGAGAGAGAAAGAAAGAAAAAAAGAAAAGAAAAAAAGAAAGAATGAAAGAAAGAAAGAAAGAAAGAAAGAAAGAAAGAAGAAAGAAAGAAAGAAAGAAAGAAAGAAAGAAAGAAAGAAAGAAAGAAAGAAAGAAAGAAAGAAAGTAAGGAAGAAATAGAGAAATAAAGATCATAACTTGGTCATGTAAAAAGAGTAGCTGGCGCTCATGTACGCAGCAAAAGGTTTTGTAAAACATATCAATACGAAAAAGGAGGGGGGGGGGCAAGGGAAGAGTGTAATCACCCTAAAAAAATTGGATAGGCCATCAGAAACAAAAATAATGAATGCGCGACACACAGGAAAGAGGGATCATAAAATGCGGTCTACAGCAATAAACCTCTATTTCCGGCGTTTCCGGTTTGCAAGCTGCCACGATAGAGACATATTTTGCAAGCGTCAGCTTACATCATGGCCGTATGTAATATAAGGTCCACCTTCGCAGTCGAGACTCTGTGCTTTCCTGAAGCGATGACGCAACGTTTCAAGTTATCGCGAGATACGCTATAAGCGTTTCCCAGTTTGCGCTGTCAGAGATTGCGGCATGTATCCACTGCCCACTGCAGAGACTAACGTTGGCGCGACTTTCTGGACACGCTGACCGTGGCATACTGTTGTCGCGTTACTGTTTCGTTTATAGCAGAACGTACGTAATAACGTTTCACGACCTTGCTGTGAACAACCTCGCCACATGAACAATGCGGCAACATTTTCCGCTTCTCTGACATCGTGGAGGAAGAGCTTATCCATATGGTCGAAAGTGGAGCTCTTGCGTGTCCACCTGCCTTGCGTTTCCTGAGCAAAAATGATAGCACGAGGGCGACATATTAGTTTTGTAGCGCTCTCGCGAGTAGTTGCCGTGTGTTTTCGTAATGGCAAGTCTTGTCCCTAAGCGCCTATAAAACGTCGCAACTTTTATATCTGCGCAAATCAAAAATGCGTGATGGTTTTTCTTACGGTTTTTCTTTCTAATACCCCGTTATAGCAGCAAGAAAAGAGATATGGAGCCAGTTTCAGCAGGTTCAGAAAAATACAGGGGAGGTTGCAAAACAAAAAGCCATTTTGCGTCATAAATGTATGTGCATGCGCAGAGGCTACACATATACATGCATAAAGTTTTATGCTTTCTTGCAACCATAACAATCATAAAAAATATCACGTGGAGAATGTGTCGCAATTGTGCTTGTTAGGCGGATTGCTACGAAGTACATTTACTGCATATGCTCCCCTCGTTCTTCGGATCTGCGTCTTCGGAACAGAGTTCCGAAGACGCAGATATTACTTGCACAACAACTCGCAATATCGAAGTAGCTAATTTCTAAAGACTGCCCGCGCTGCTTTCTTTGTTTTTGCGGACTGTTCGCGTTTAGAGCTAACCAGTGCCGAGAAGTAGAGAAGTTCTAACAGAAATTCTGAGTCTTGCTCGGCGTTCGAACTTACTAATTCACTGGTGTTCAATATAAGAAAGTGTCTAGGGACCCGTTAACTGTAATGTCAGCGTGTTTCATAGAGCGTCTTAATTAGGTTCGGTATCTCGAAAACTTCTGTTTGAATTATTACTGAGCAATATGATTCATCACACCCAAGTTTAACTGCCGCAACGACAAGATGCACTCTAACCTACATAGTTATTACTCCATTAATGTACTATTTTTAGTATGTTCTGAGCACCATGAGTTCATAATTACGCCTTGCTCATTGCTTACATAGACATAGATGTATTCTTATGTCTGAAATCGCGAGTGAAGGCGACGATCGAAGGCAGTGCTCAACTTCTTAAAGACATCAGACTTGCACCGGCGGTTATAGACTAACGGCGTTATCATCACCGTGAGATGTGTGCGACTTTGTGCGTGCGTGCTCTCCTTCTCTCTTTCTCTATCTTAATATCTCCCCCATCCTTACCCCCAGTGTAGTGTGGCATACCGGTCCTTCTAGACTGGTTAACATCCCTGCGCTTCCTTTCTCTCCTGTTCCTTCGTTCCTTACGTCTGAAATTTTCGGAGGGGATACAGCGCAAGAGAAAACGAGGACAAGAAAGGCGACGCACACAGAGCGCTTTTTCGCGCTCTTTTCGCCTCTACCAAACCCCTGAAAAAGGAAGACATCGCTACGGGAGCGCGAAGACGAAGACATAAATGTTTGAGCTCAGTGAAAGTGTGTATGTGAGTGCTAAAGGGAAATAGAGAAAGGAGGGTATAAGCACAGTACAAACGTAATCCAACAAGATGAGGGAAGGACGGCTTTAGTCCACTTCGATCGTAGTAATGGCCGACCCGTAAGCCTGACCGCCACTAAACTTAGCCATAAGCTTGCGCTCCGCCTTAATTCACTGCTTCGTACGTCGCCTCATTTCACTCGATAAGAAGTAATCTTGCTTGCGGTAGCAGAGTGCTCAATTGGCGATTCTGTGTGGGTTGGAAATTGGAGGCAATCGAGTCAGCTAAGCAGCCCGCACCTAACGCAGTTTCCTCCACGGCACTCACTATGTTCGATAAGATTAGGCGAGATTGGATTTGGTCCCCTCCGACTTTCCTGTCGCTTCGTTTTGTTTATACAGCACCAATTAGAGGAGGACAAAGGAAAATCGATTTTCAAGGTAAATCGATTACTGTGTCCAGTCCTGATGAACAGCCCTTAACCGTACTACGGCACGTGTGGCTTGGTCATCTAATGAAGGCACAGAAGACCTTTCTGTTGACCCGGTTAAGAGAAAACGCTATTGAAAACGGGTCAAAAGAAAAGACAGAAATGGTAGAACATCTCAGTCAACAGCAGGAAGAATACTCAAAAGATTGGAGTTTCAAAACTTCCATTATATTTTTAAAAAGGCCCTGCAATACTTTTTCTAGTAATCAACGAATCACCTCGCTAGCAAAGTTTATATTACCTCACAAAACGATCGCTGCAACATGTTTTTTTATTCCGTCAAGTACGAGCCGACGGAGTTACAGCGATTTGTCGCATGCTTTAAGCGCTTTCTCTCCTCTCGTTCCCCCCGAGCACGCAGAAAGCTAAACACAAAAGTGGGAGGAGGGGGGGGGGGGGGTTGATAACAAAAGGGCAAGCAGCTACATCACACGGACATCACACGCACACACACACACACAGACGCACACACACACAAACACACACACACACACACACACACACACACACACACACACACACACACACACACACACACACACACACACACACACACACACACACACACACACACACACACACACACACACACACACACACACACACACACACGCACGCACTAAATCTAACCCTTCCATACACAGCCTTCAAAGTCAGCGACTACAGGACGTAAATGCGAGGTTCGCATCTCTTTCGCTGACGCGCGATTCAGGAAGTCTAATTACTCCTCCTCGTCGCCAAACTTGAACAAATGCTCAGGTAAGCAGGTTCACTATCGTAGGAGAGCTGACGCAGCAGCGACCGTGACACTACGATTCGTAGCATTCTCAGTGCACACCGTTGAGGTGGAGTTTCGTGATACGCGTATGAAAGCACATAAGTGGAGAAATGAGGTCTGCGTAGAAGACGCCTAGCTGAATAATCTTCGAATCGCGAGATAGAAATAGCGTGATGCACACAATATAAAACATTGCGGAAGTTGACAAGAGCCCATGAGGTGTGTCATTCAATGAAGCGCCATTCTGTTACCGCTATTAGTTTGCGCTCATAGCCTACAGCTCCCGAACAACATTGAAGAGCCTTTTTTGTTTAATTGCTCATGAAAAGGGGAAACACTTCTGATTTGCTTTTAACTAGGGGTGTGCGAATATCAAATTTTTCGAATACGAATCGAATACGAATATCCACCTTCGAATATCGAATCGAACATCGAATATCAAAGTAAAAATGCTTCCACAGTAGCAATATTTTATTTAACATGTAGCTATTTGAAAAAAAAAAACATTAACAGCTTGACTGGCAACACAACATACACTGCTATCTCCAGAACACAATGTCCAGGCTAGCACAATGCACATCACAACACAAGCAAACATCACGGCACAATGAAAGTAATGACTAGATGTTATCATGAAGAAATATGAGTTGCTCCACATGATCAGGCAGCAGGCGTCCCCCTTCTAACAGAGACAACTCCCCCCCCCCCCGCCCCCCTGCCACTGAAAAGGCACGCTCGCTTGGAACTGAAGTGGCTGGTATAGGGAGGTACATGGGGCAAAGCTTTGCCAGACTGGGGCATCTGAAGGTGCCTACAGTCTACAGTCCGCCACCAGTCACATGGGTCACTGTCTTTCTTCAGAAGTGGTCCCGCATAGTGAACGAGTGGTGGTGCGCCACGTTACGGCCGCATAATATTGAAAATGTATGGTTACATGATCGCCGACAGCGCTGCACGTCGGAGATGCACCAGCAATAAATCATACGTATTGGGGCGCTCGTCGCAGGCAGATATCGTGCCTCCGTGTACTTACGATGTTAATCGCTCCTCTCGGCAACGTTTTTAGCTATGACGAACGCAGCAGAAATGTGGAAGACGAATTATTTTATGCATGATAATCTTATCGCATATTCGAATTTTTCGAATATTCGAAGTTATCGAATATTCGAAACTTTTCAAATACACGATTTTCGAATCGAATACGAATATTTCGAATGTAATATACGACGAATATTCGAAACTTTCGAATATTCGCACACCCCTACTTTTAACCAAGCATTCGTTATGCCTAAAATCAGGCTGAGAACAAAAAAAAAAAAAAAAGCCACGACAACGAAGTCCCAGATTAGGCTCTCGCTCTCAGTATCATTAAGGTGAACTAAACGTGACGCATTTTGTTAATTATGGATTCCTTTCGCGTGCTGAACCAGCGGACCGAGTTTTCGAAATCGACACGACGGAACAGCTTCTGAATATCAGCAGATCTGCGCGTACTTTGCTTTGTCATGAACCTTCCCATCTTATTGCCTCTGATTGATGACATTTACGAACTATAGCTCTTCTTAGTCACCCCGAAAAAAAGATGATGACAACCACAACAACAACGACGCCGACGAAGAAGACGGTGGCGACTTTACCCCCACCAGTAAACCCTCCCATGCCAAGGACGCGTATGCAAGTGCACTATACCAGTATAGTCATCATTATTATCATCAGTAGCAGCAGCAGCATCACCATTAGCCTGACTTCGCCCACTGCAGGGCAAAGGCCTTTCCCATGCGCCGCCAATCAACCCGGCCCTGTGCTTGCTGCGGCCTCGTTGTACTCGCAAATTTCCCAATTTCATCTCCCCACCTAACTTTCTGTCTCTCACTTGCGCGTTTGCCATCTCTTGGAATCCAGTCTGTTACCCTTAATGCCAGCGGTTATCTTGCCTACGCGCTACATGCGCTGCCCATGCCGATTTCTTCTTCTTGATTTCGACTAAGGTGTCCGTAACACCCATTTGTTCCCAGTCCCACCATGCCCTCTTCTTGTCCCTTTGAGATTACACCTATCATTTCTCTTTCTATTGCTCGCTGCGTCGTCCTCAATTTAAGTTGAACCCCCCCCCCCCCCTTTGTACGCCTCCAGGTTTCTGCTAGTATAGTGCACGTGCGTAACTGCCCATGCGCTATGTGTGCCTTGTTCTTCCTGTCGTCGTTTCTGCTGCACAATGCAACACGACTTCCATTCCCCAACCAGCTAATCATATGGTTGCCATATATTACTTTATTTCATGCAGAGTTCCTGAACTTCCACAGAATCTGCTTCTCCAGCTGTAATGGCGAAAAGTGAACAGTCGACAGGAAGGACCTTATTCGCTGAGTGAATGACGGTCTGAGAGAGTACTGCCACGAAAGAAGACAAAACGCCTTCGCGTCCTGAGCTGCGCAGGCTGACGACCTGACAACGAGCAGAGGGAAGGGAGTCCGGACATTGGACTTCCGGGATTGCGTCGTTATCGGATGCGTTTCGATTTCACGCGCGATTTGACGGGCTCGCGCAGCTCGACCCTACACGCTATCGCGTAGACTTGTGGGATGGATGCCGCAATTCTTCCAGTTCTTTCTTTTTTCTTTTTTTTCCAAGGCTTCTTCTGCAGGAGCCAGTTTTCATCAGTTTGATGCTTTTTCTTTTTCTTCATTTTCATAGTGAGAAGATTTTGTGTCACGCATGTCGATGACTCCGGACGCCTGTCCCTTCCTGCGAGATACAGTGAGAGTTCACAATAGTTTAGCTGACATGTTCACATTAGACTGCATGATATTGTCACGTGGTCGTGACGTCGACGAGGGCAGCAGTCAGCATGTCGAGATGAAACTCTTTATTAGGCCGAACTTGTGGCCGAGAAACTGAAAGCTACAGCAATACACTGATAGCGACGAACAGAGCGTCGACCGTCGATCAACTGACAAGCGGTCACGCGCGTCGGCTTTTATACAGGCGCTATCGAACTTTCCAGCAATATCGCTGGTGGCGGCGTAATCTCTAGACAAAGCTGGAACATTCGCGTGCGGGGCGCAATCATAACAAACCGATCTACTAAAATCGCGACGCTTCTAGAACACTACTTTGCGGACAGCGTCGAGCGTTGATAACCGTCCCTGCCGGTCAAACCCGAATACATCAAAACAAGACAAGAAGTGGGCGTGACATTGCCCCCCTCTGAAAAAGCATCGTCCCGATGCTTGTGAAAGAACATAGAAGAGAAAAAAAACAAGTGCATACACAAATAAATTACAATAACAAAGGAAAAAAAATAGAGTCCCCAGGCTCGCTAACGCGCAAAAAACGGCTTAAGGCGCACGACATGGACGACTTCAGGTCGCGCACGGCACCGCTGGGAGTTCGTAATGCCGTCAGGGACAACCTCATAGTCGAGTGCGCCGAGGCGTCGAAGTACCCTGTACGGTCTGAAGTATCGTCGAAGAAGCCTCTCACTAAGTCCTCGTCGGCGTATTGGCGTCCATACCCATACACGGTCACCGGGTTTGCATTCCATGTGGCGTCGTCGAAGGTTGTAGCGGCGGCTGTCTGTCGTCTGCTGGTTCTTGATCCGTAGGCGGGCGAGCTGTCGTGCTTCTTCGGCGCGCTGTAGGTAGGTGGTCACGTCGATATTTTCCTCGTCGGTCACGTTTGGTAGCATGGCGTCGAGCGTCGTTGCCGGGCTTCATCCGTAGACCAACTTGTATGGCGTCATCTGCGTCGTTTCCTGTATGGCCGTGTTGTACGCGAAGGCCAGGTACGGAAGGATGGCGTCCCAAGTCTTGTGTTCGACGTCGACGTACATGGCCAGCATGTCGGCGATGGTCTTATTTAGACGCTCGGTGAGGCCGTTGGTCTGTGGGTGGTACGCGGTGGTGCGGCGGTGGCTTGTGTGGCTGTATTCCAAGATCGCCTGAGTTAGGTCAGCCGTGAACGCCGTACCTCGGTCGGTGATGAGAACCTCTGGGGCGCCGTGTCGAAGGACGATGTTCTCAACGAAGAACTTGGCTACCTCAGCGGCACTGCCTTTGGGCAGGGCTTTTGTTTCGGCGTAGCGGGTGAGGTAGTCGGTAGCCACGACGATCCATTTATTTCCGCAAGTCGACGTTGGGAACGGCCCCAGGAGGTCCATCCCGATCTGCTGGAATGGTCGCCGAGGAGGCTCGATCGGCTGAAGGAAGCCTGCTGGTCTTGTGGGCGGTGTCTTCCGTCGCTGACAGTCTCGGCACGTCCTTACGTAGCGAGTGACGTCGGCGGCAAGGCGCGGCCAGTAGTACTTTTCCTGTACTCGTGCGAGCGTTCGGGAAAGTCCGAGGTGTCCAGCCGTTGGGTCGTCGTGCAGGGCATGCAAAATTTCTGGTCGCAGTCCCGAAGGTACAACGATAAGGTAGCTGGCTCGGGCCGGAGAGAAGTTCTTCTTTACGAGGACGTTGTTTTTCAAGGAAAATGATGCCAATCCTCGCCTGAATGCTTTTGGGACAACGATGGTCCTGCACTCCAGGTATACCACTAAACCCTTCAGTTCCGGGTCGGCTCGCTGTCGCTCGGCGAAGTCTTCGGTACTTATGGCTCCCAAGAAGCTGTCATCATCCTGGTCGTCGGGCGTTGGTGGGTCGACGGGGGCACGAGACAAGCAGTCGGCGTCGGAGTGTTTCCTTCCGGACTTGTACACGACAGTAATGTCAAATTCTTGAAGTCTTAGGCTCCACCGTGCGAGGCGACCTGAAGGGTCCTTCAAGTTAGCTAGCCAACACAAGGCGTGATGGCCGCTCACAACTTTGAAGGTCCTGCCGTAGAGGTAGGGGCGAAATTTTGACGTAGCCCAGATGATGGCGAGGCACTCCTTTTCTGTTGCGGAATAGTTGACCTCTGCTTTAGACAGCGACCGGCTAGCATAACTGATGACCCTTTCCAGTCCGCCCGTCCGCTGCACAAGGACGGCGCCGAGTCCTATGCTGCTTGCATCGGTGTGAATCTCCGTATCGGCGTATTCGTCGAAATGCGCAAGTATCGGAGGTGTCTGCAGGCGTCGTTTCAGTTCATGAAATGCTTCGACTTGCGCTGTTTGCCACCTGAATTCGACGTCGGTCTTCGTGAGCTGCGTTAGTGGCTCGGCGATCCGTGAAAAGTCTTTGACAAAGCGTCTGTAATAGGCGCACAAGCCGAGAAATTGGCGCACAGTCTTCTTGTCGGTGGGCGGCGGGACAGCGGCGATGGCAGCTGTTTTCTGCGGGTCTGGGAGCACCCCAGTCTTGCTGATCACGTGACCCAAAAACAAGAGCTCCTCGTACGCGAAGCGGCACTTTTCTGGCTTCAGGGTGAGCCCGGAGTTCTTGGTTGCTTGAAGTACGGATTGAAGTCGCTGGAGGTGATCGTCGAAGTTCGAAGAATACACAACGACGTCGTCCAAGTAAACAAGGCAAGTCTGCCACTTCAAGCCAGCTAATACAGTATCCATGACTCGTTGGAAAGTCGCAGGTGACGAGCAAAGACCGAAAGGCATGACCTTGAACTCGAACAGGCCGTCCGGTGTTATAAAGGCGGTCTTTTCTCGGTCTCTCTCGTCGACTTCAATTTGCCAGTAGCCGGTCTTGAGGTCCATCGACGAAAAGTAATTCGCGTTGTGGAGTCGATCCAGGGTGTCGTCTATCCGTGGGAGAGGGTACACGCCCTTCTTTGTGATTTTGTTCAGGCGACGATAATCGACGCAGAAACGTAGGGTCCCATCCTTCTTCTTCACTAACACCGCGGGAGACGCCCACGGGCTGTTGGACGGCTGGATGATGTCGTCGCGTAGCATTTCATCGACTTCTTTCTTAACGGCCTCCCGTTCCCGCGTCGAAACCCGGTAGGGACTCTGACGGAGTGGTCGAGCATTTTCTTCTGTTATGATGCAGTGCTTAGAAAAGGGCGTTTGTCGTACCCGCGATGACGACGAGAAACAGTCCCTGTATTCCTGCAGAAGGCGTCGAAGCTGTTGCTGTTGGCGAGCGGGAAGACTTGGGTTTACGTCGAAGGGTGGCTCAGGGATCGTCGTCGTAGCTTCGTCAGAATCGGAAAAGGCACACGCATCGCTGACGGCCAAGATTTCTTCGATGTATGCAATCGTCGTGCCCCTGCTCAGGTGTCTGTATTCCTGGCTGAAGTTCGTTAGCATCACGCTTCCTTTTCCTTCATGCAACTGAGCAATGCCCCTTGCGACGCAAATGTCATGGTCTAGCAGCAAACGCTGATCGCTCTCGATGACACCTTCGATGTGTTCAGCTTTTTCGGTGCTGACGGAAATTATGACGCTGGAGCGAGGCGGGATGGTAACTTGATTCTCGAGCACGTTCACGGCATGTCGACATGGACTCGTATCCGGCGGTGTCGTTTTGTCCGACGATAGGGCTATCGATTTGGTTCTTAAGTCGATGACGGCGCCGTGATGATTTAAGAAGTCCATGCCAAGTATGACGTCCCTGGAGCAGTGTTGCAAGATTACGAAACTGGCAGGATACGTGCGATTATTGATTGTGACTCTTGCTGTGCAGACTCCAGACGGCGTTATTAGATGGCCTCCAGCGGTGAGGATTTCGGGGCCTTCCCAAGCGGTCTTAACTTTCTTCAACTTCGTGGCGAAGGGCCCACTGATGACGCCACGACCACGTGACGTCACGACCACGTGACATCTGGTGGAGGTGCTGTTCGTTCATGCTCCGGACGCCCCCGTCAAGCCGTGAACCCAGCACCTCCACCAGATGTCACGTGGTCGTGACGTCGACGAGGGCAGCAGTCAGCATGTCAAGATGAAACTCTTTATTAGGCCGAACTTGTGGCCGAGAAACTGAAAGGTACAGCAATACACTGATAGCGACGAACAGAGCGTCGACCGTCGATCAACTGACAAGCGGTTATGCGCGTCGGCTTTTATACAGGCGCTATCGAACTTTCCAGCAATATCGCTGGTGGCGGCGTAATCTCTAGACAAAGCTGGAACATTCGCGTGCGGGACACAATCTTAACAAACCGATCTACTACAATCACGACGCTTCTAGAACACTACTTCGCGGACAGCGTCGAGCGTTGATAACCGTCCCTGCCGGTCAAACCCGAATACATCAAAACAAGACAAGAAGTGGGCGTGGCAATATCAAAAGTTGATTGACTGAAAGGCAGAAAGAAAGCCACACATTTCCTTATGCATTCACGTAAGACGACTCGAAAGAGAAAGCCAGCTTCTTCTTCTACTTCGTTTGCTTCTTCTTCTTCTTTTTCTCAGTCAATTGTATTGATCCATCCTCTCCCCCAGTGCAGGGTAGCAAGCAGGACATGCGTCTGGTTAACCTCAATGCCTTTCCTTGCTTCTTTCTCTCTCTCTGCAATGCCGCTTCTGCGAACAACACGGGTCCCTGCAGCCTATGATTAAGGAAGCTGCAGAAAATCCCTAATAATAACCCTCAAACATTACCGTACCAAACGAGCTTTGGGAGAGAGCTTTGGCCAGCTCCAACCTCGACGATCAGCTAAGGCTGGTCATGATATCTTCTCAAATAAAGACATTTGTTCACTCGATAAATTTATCTCTAGTCTATTCACTACTTGACTGAGTATAACTTAGCCAAGAGCTAGATGAGCGAGACGAGTGAGTTACTCATGAATTGCCATTTAAAAACATGCACGAAAAAGAACCAGAAAAATAAAACATTCCTAGGGAGGGTGCTTTATCTTCCGCAGGCGTATAAAAATAAAAGTGTGAGGTACGGAAGACAGCTACGTAGGACTGTGCGCGCGTGAATTTCCGTGCGGTGACAAGCGCGCACGTCGCGTGATGGTGGCCTGCTTGTCCGCTAACGAATGCCGGCGTTTCCTGCATCGCTGAATCCAACGCCAGTAGTGACAGCCTTTCGTATAACGCGGTACCTTGCTCGTAGCTCAGCTCGGGCACATGACACAGCCTTACCCAAAGTTTCCCGACTCTGTCCCGCGCGTGTGATCCTCATACATATGAATAAGGCATCCAGTGTGACTGCATGACTCCAGCAGCATCTCTCCAGGATATATAATTGCGACCATGCTCGTTCCAGTGCATGCCTCAAGTCGCGACAGCAGGGTGGGAAGGCTTACGAAGTATTTACGCGCACGGCAACGTCTACATTTATACGCCACTTTCAATTACAGTCGTACTTTTAAAGGAAACGCTTCTGTATTAAAGTAAATTTGGACTTCGTTGCTTTGCCAGAACGAGTTGGGGCATTGCAGTGGCAAGTGTTAATTAATCTTGACGTCACTTGGTAACAGAGCAGACTGACATTCGAGATAGAAGGACGAAACAAGAACATAGGATCAGCTGTGAAATATAGATAATCTAGTTCGATTCAGGCTTATAAGGGCTTCATGCCCTGCGTCTGAGGTGTGTGTTTCGCAAGATATGCCGCAGATGCGCCATCTTCAAACAGTCAGCGCATTCGTATGTGGTCTTTGCGCTCCTTGTGGTAATACGAGTACAGTATCACTGCGAGGCTTTGTTCTTATCAATTACTAAACTCGTTTCCACGAAGCTGTATTTCGATTGAGCACTGACTCTTGAGCGGACTGAATTCCAACAATTATTTCGCAACTTATTGGTAGTTTGCGTCCGAAGCTTGTGAGCGTGATGTTCGAACATACGCGGGCACAAGTTTTAGCCATTAACTCGCTGGAAACCGTTAAGGTATAGAAGACGTGCATTGGGACAAGGTTGTTGCAGTCAGCTCTTCTGAGGCTGTTTGCTAACGCGTAGTTTTCTTAAAGGAAGTAAATAAAATCGACAAAAAGATGCATTAGAGAAGTGTACATTGTGCGATCATGCGCAGTAAAGCCAAGTATGCCATTTTGAGCGATCGGCGCTATCAAAATCACAGTGAAGGTGCGCAAGCGTCCGATGCTAGCAACGAGTGTGGTCGCTCACGGGGAACAGAGTGCTGTTGCTCTCCTTTCGGTGATGTGGATCGATACCACGACTATAAAACAAGGGGAGAGAAATGCGGTACAGACGGTGCGCGACGACCAAGCACACGTGCGAACCTACACGAAGTCTTGGTGGCAGACGAAAAAGCTCTCCGTACATTACCGAAACGTGCCGTTCCTTGATGGCCTCTGATCAGCCGGCGTTCAACGCACGTGCGCCATCAAACCTGTGGAGCAGCGAAAGAGAGCCCGAAAGGGCCCACACATTCGTACGATACTGAGTGCCTCTATTTGGACGGTGAATGGGGCTCATTTTACTTTCTGAACGGGCACGGGCGCTGTGAACTCGCATAGTGTACGCAAGTGTACCCGTAGTTTTTCTTAAAACACTATTCACCACTCCAACCTCCTTTCGACTATCATTTAAAGGCGAAATACTTGGATTCTTTATCAAAGGTGAAAACGTACCGTCGGCTTCAACACGAAGCGATGCAACGGATCATCATGTGATGACGGCATTATACTACGACATCATCATGGCGTCACATATCGCCCAATTTATGAAGTCATTGTGTCGTCATGACGTCAGTATGACGTCACGTAACGTGAAGACATGTGATGACGTCATCACACGACATCTTCGCTTGGTCATGGGTGGGCCGATACCGGCGGCACTGCAAAACCATGGTATTGCACATCATGTGCACGTGAGTTGTGCATAATGCTGGCATCGCCTCCTATCCCGGAGCCAGGGCAGAACCACTTTAGGTGCAGGAAAGCTTACAAAGTGGGGGGGGGGGGGGTTATACAATCCACTGCGAAGAGCAAGAAAAAGAAGAAGATGGCTTTCACCTTCGAGTTGTCTTAAGCGAGTGCATAAGGGATCATGCGACTTTTACAGCGCAGCTGTTTAGCTATTCGTTATGCCGCGTAGCGTGACCTGAAAACTATCATCATCATGAACCGGCACGCGCTCTCTTCGTCCTCTTCTTCATCTTCTGCTTCGCTCCCAGAACAGGCGCGCCGATTTGTCCGGCGTGGTGGTGTGCAAGAACACTGACGGGGGAGAGAAAGAGTACAGAGAGAGAGAGAGCAAGAAAGAGATAAAAGGGGAGAGAAAGAGTATAATAGCGAGAAAGGAAAGGAAGAAAGAGAGAAAAAGGTCTAAGGCGAGACAAGGAGTACACAGAGAGTTAGAGAAAAAAGAAGCATAGAAAGAGAGAAATAGAGATAAAGAAAGGGAAGAAAGAGAAAAAGATAGAAAGACGGACAAAGAAATAGACAGAGCGCGAAAGCAATAGAAAGAAACAGATACAAAATAAGTAGAGATGGGCGAATAGCAAATTTGAGGTTCGAAGCGAATCCGAAGCGAATAGTGATTTGGTCGAATAATTTCGAATCGAATAGTTCGAATAGTATTTACCGCATATTATTAAGAAAAATGAGTGTTATTGTCATGACCCTTGCACAATATTTTTAAGAATTGGAACTAGGTATGAGCGAATGTCACTTTTTTGGTTTGAAATTAAGTGGAAGGAACCTTGAATAGTATCAATATTTGAATAGCAGTAGGGTGCAGGTTAAAAGTGGTACAATATGTTACAATTTAAAAATTACTATACTTAGCGCATATAAGCCCATATAACACGATTTAAACTTAAAAAAAAAAAAAATGTACACTTCACCTTGAAGTGTGGCTTCGCGGCAGTGCAGATTTCTTTTGTAAAGGTGGTTTCATGGTACAGCAATCTGACGCTACAGTGAAACCACCTTTACAAGGGGTTATGTGCGGTCAAACATACATATATTCGTTCATTTCGAATACTTCGAAATTTCGAATAATATAAATTCGTATCGAAGCGAATTCGAATACTGTATTATTCGTTCGAATATTCGAAACGCCCGAATATTCGCCCATCCCTAAAATAAAGAGATAGAAAAAGGAGGGAGCAAGCATTGTCATGTATATTCTAGCAAGGGGTGGGAAGTGGGAATGAGGAGGAGGGAAATGAGGAAGTGAGAAGGCAAAGCACAGCATAGTCTTGTATAGTATAGTATAGTATAGTATAGTATAGTATAGTATAATATAGTATAATATAATATAGTATAGTATAGTATAGTATAGTATAGTATAGTATAGTATAGTATAGTATAGTATAGTATAGTATAGCAAGGGGTGGGAAAGAAAAGCGAGAGGGAGGAGGAGGGAAACGAGGAAGGCAACGCCACCTGCTCCACTGCTTCGTCACTATTCGTAACCACCAGTGCGTAGCTGCCGCAAATTTTTGACAACGAAAGCTGTTATGAGATCACAACAACAGCCCATTTTGGCTCTGTAGTTGTCCATCGCCGCCGCCGCCGCCGCCGGTGTCCGTAATCGCTATCACGCTAAATAAGAAAAAAATTAAATCAGAAAAAATCGGCAGATCCCACGCAGTGTGGGAATCGATGTAATGCGAAGCAGCCAGCAAAGAGCTGCATACATCGTCTTGTTTGTCATTGAGGCTAATGAAGTCATTCATGTCGTCACATCTAGTTCGCCATATATTGCGAGATTGTCATACATGAATGCGGGTACAATCTGGTATATGCCATGCTAGTGAAACATATATTCTGCTACATATGTAGGATGCGTAACCTGCTGTTTATGTTCGGCATCCTGTCATGAGATACCAATTTAGGTATATATCCAGTTAACAAAATGGCCGCGACTGCACCATGAGCGTAGCGTCTAAATCATACCCACATGATATGCATGTCATGATTTTCGTGTTACCACCTGTTATTTATGTTCGCCACACAGACGTTGCGCAATACCAATTTTGGTCTATATCAAGCTAGCGAAACGGCCGCCAGCGAACCATTAGCGTGGCACGTAAATCATGCTGTACATGAAATACGTGTCATGATTTTCATGTTACCACCTGTTATTTGTGTTCGTCACACAGTCACGTCGCGCGATACCAATTTTGGTGTATATCAAGCTAGCGAAACGGCCGCCAGCGCACCATGAGCGTGGCACGTAAGTCATGCTGCACATGACATGCGTGTCATGATTTTCATGTTAACTCCTGTTATTTGTGTTCGTCACACAGTCAGGTTGCGCGATACAAATTTTGCTGTATATCAAGCTAGCGAAACGGCCGCCAGCACACCATGAGCGTGGCACGTAAGTCATGCTGCACGTGACATGCGTGTCATGATTTTCATGTTAACTCATGTTATTTGTGGTCGTCACACAGTTACGTCGCGAGATACCTATTTTGGTGCATATCGGGCTAGCGAAACGGCAGCCAGCGCACCATGAGCGTGGCACGTAAGTCATGATGTACATGACATGCGTGTCATGATTTTCATGTTAATTCCTGTTATTTATGTTCGTCACACAGTTACGTCGCGAGATACCTATTTTGATGCATATCAGGCTAGTGAAACGGCCGCCAGCGCACCATGAGCGTGGCACGTAATTCATGCTGTACATGACATGCGTGTCATGATGTGCACATGACCTGCCATGCATGCACCTGCCATTTATGTTCGTCATACACTCCTGTCACGCCGTACCAATTTTGGTACATAGCAAACTAACGAAACGGCCACAAGAGCACCAAAACAGTGGCATGTAAATCATGTCGTTCATGACATGGATATCATGATTTTCATGTTATGACCTGTCATTTATGTTCGTCATAAAGTCATGTTTCGCCATACCAATTTGGTGTAAATCCTATTAACAAAACGGTCAGGAGAGCACAAAGTCGTAGGCGGATAGATAGATAGATAGATAGATAGATAGATAGATAGATAGATAGATAGATAGATAGATAGATAGATAGATAGATAGATAGATAGATAGATAGATAGATAGATAGATAGATAGATAGATAGATAGATAGATAGATAGATAGATAGATAGATAGATAGATAGATACGCTCAAAGTCGCGAAAGTTCGCTAAGAAATGCTTCGCATTTAAAAAGTGTCTACGATCGGATGGAATTTGAATCTGGGCCCTCCGCGTGGCTGACAAGTATTCTACCGCAGAGCAACACTTCCGCTTCGAACTCCTTCAAAAAAATACCCTATACAGGCGTCATGGCGGGCAAGGAATCGTGTTAACATATCTAACATAGCGTCGTAGAAGAATAAAATAACAACCAGGCGTCACACAATGCGAATTGCGCAACGAGTGGGTCGTTGGATGCTTCCAACCCATTAAAAAAGATTCAGCCATAATTCTTCATCGTCGTCAGGCACAGCACAAACAAGTGCACACATTGCCTTACAGATGTGTAGTGGGTACCATGGTTCTCCGCAGAAAATTACGATGATTTATGGCGCAGTGGGTACCTCGCAAGTGTATTTGTGTTAGTTGTCCCAAGAGAGTCTACAACGGACTCTAGAAAGGCCGCTCTTCGAGCTTTCGCTGTGACTGAGCTGCGTGTTCGCTCAGGCCTGCCGATTTTTTGTCCTTACAGCAAAACACGAAGTGTAGGCGTGGAGAACTTCGTTGACTAAGACGCTGCATAAGATGGCTGACTGCAAACATTGGCTCTCTCGAAGACGTGGCTTTGAAGACAAGCTTAAAATACTGCTCGGAAGTAAGCAGGATGCTTTGCTGGGCAATTTGCTGGCGTATCTTAACACGAGGCCAATCTATAGTTTCTTGACGGTGAAGCGCTAAAAGAACCGGAGACTTATGAAGAACACAGGACACAGGTGAAAAATCCTTCAACTTCAGCTAGCCGCGAGCACACCTCCAACGACGCACATATTGGGCATAGGCAATTAGCAACTCGTGATTTCAGTGCACATTCCCATAGCGGCGTAACAACACAGACGTCATGCACAACGCCCTCCCCTGTTTCCAGTCTCCTTCCCAAAATAATTGAAGGCGGCAACGTTGCTATACGGCTCCGTGCACAACGTGAGAACCAGGGGAACTCGAAGCAGCTGTCAGAAGCAGTTGGAGGGAGCCCATGGATAAGGGGAAGTCTGCGGTTACAACAGGCAGCGAGTGATGCCGGCGCAAAAGTTCCGAAACACCCGGATAGCGCGAGAGCCTGAGCTGTTTGTGAGTGGGTCGGTCGCAATTATTACTCGCCGTAAGTGTACGTATGCGGGTTGCGTACAAGGATCGGTAAAGCGCGGCTCCTGTGACACGCGTCGCGCGTGGTACGGTATAACAGACGGGTTTGAATTCGTTCTCCCGAATTTAATTCGGTGGTACGAACAACCACCATCAGGGGTGAGATTGCTTTGACTGCATCATTCGTCTCTGCAAATGGCTTCCGCTATTTACCGAGCCAGAGTGCGGCAGGTTAGAGATCTTTTGAACATGTCCGTAGTTGGACGTCACTGTGTGGTGATTGTAGAACGCGTTGTGCACGGATGCGAGGAGAACGGTGATGCGAGGACAATTTATATGGTAGTGTCGCTGCCACATTGTGGAGAGTAAGGCATCTGATGACTCGCGGGAGGTGATACCTGCACGTTCGTGGGCACCAATACTGGGCACCAATACTTTCAAGGATGAATGTGCGCCCTAATACGCGCGTATCTATACATGCGAATGCAAAGGCTCTGTCTGATAAGGTGATGATGTACGGCCTTCAATGTGACGTACAAACAGGAAACGATGGAAGTATAAATGGCGTGCTGACCTGAATATAATATTACAGTTGCATTTTTTGAGAATCGATTTTTCAACGATATCCTGTGTTTAGCCGTGGGTCTCGTGTATAGTGTTCGTGCTTTCGCGTTGTCGTGATATGCGTATAGTACTCAAAATTTTTTACACCCTTTGTACTAGCTCAGCAGATGTAGCGCTGCGCCGCAGAGCTCGAGGACACTTGTTCGAATCCCAGCCACGGCGGCCGCACATCGATGGCAGTGAAGTGCAGCACGCACACGCACACGCACACGCACGCCGCACACACACACACACACACACACACACACACACACACACACACACACACACACACACACACACACACACACACACACACACACACACACACACACACACACACACACACACACACACACACACACACACACACACACACACACACCAGTGTACATAGATTTAGGTGCGCGTTAAGGAATCCCGGGTGATCAAAATTTATCCGGCGTGCCCCGCAACGGTATGCTTCGTATCTCATGGTAGTTTTGGAGCCGTAAACCCCAGAAAATATTATCAGTAATCATAATACAATTAAAAGGTGTTTCTGTACTGAGTCACGCGACAGATTCATTCAATTTCCTCGTTTCTAGTCCGGGAGTCAAAATCACCTCAGTTTCTTAACCATAGAACGCCATATCCATTGACCTGTCCCAGCGGACTTCGGCCTCACCAAGAAAACATAAACGCCATATAATGTGTGTTGCACTCTCGATGCTTATAAGTACAAACAACATATGCTAATGAAGAGAAAGTGCTTGCGGCTTGTATACGTGCATATTTGGACCACGAGTACACGTGCTCTAGTCCTTAATCTTCGTAGGCACGCGGCCGGTAAACACTGTAACGAATGCAAATTACCGCCGCACCGCGGATCTAGCGGCCGCGGTAGTGTTATGCACGAGTGATCACTCCCTCTCCTCAGTGTCTTTATTTATATCCTGTGTGCACGATTTCCTCCGCGAATCCTGGGGCTTACTCATGGGGACCGGACGCGCTTATCTGTAATATCCGGAGTATGGAAGTAGAACACGCGAAAAAGAGTTTTCGTATTTAGCACTACTACCTGAACAACGCTGATTATGAGTCATAAGCGCATGAAACGAGGATCAAGGGAAGTAAGGTGAGTATGTCTCTGTTTCGAATATCAGGAAACTTGTGCACGCTTGCTAAGGAGAGAGAACAAGAAGATACTGAGAGGATAAGAGAGAGAAAACGTAAAATAATAGAAAAGAACGCCAGGCCTGCGCTGAAACCGCAGCACAGTCACAGCGAAAGCTGGAAGAGCAGCGTTTCTAGAGCCCGTTTAAGCTCTCTTGGGGCTACAATACAAGTAGACTAGAAAGGTACCCACTACGCCATAAATCACAATTTTTGTGAAGTTGGGAAGCACCTACTAAGCCATTATTCGTCATTCTGCGGAGAAGCGAGGCACCAGCTACACGTCTGTAAGGCATTATGTGCACTTTGTTGACGCGACGACTGATGACGATGAAGAATTATGGCTCAGCCCTTTGTAATGGGTTGGAAGCTTTAAACGGCCCACCAGTTATGTAATTTGCATTGGGTGACGCCCGCTCGCTATTTCCCTCTCCCGTCATGCTGTATAACATACGTTGACGTGGGAGAGAGACGGGGGGGGGGCGAAGAACTTTACTGAGACCCCGAGGAAATGGATCATGCGCTCATGGGCTTCCTTGGCAACCAATCCAAGTGCACTTGCGAGGAACCCACTACGCTATAAAGCATTGTAATTTTACTGAGACCCCGAGGAAATGGATCTGCGCTTATAGGCTTCCTTGGCAACCAATACAAGTGCACTTGCGAGGAAACCACTACGCTCTAAATCATTCTAATTTCTGAGAAGTAGGGAAGCAGGCACTGTGCCATTTTTCGTCATTTTACGGAGATCCGTGGTACCTGCTAAACGCATGTAAGGCATTATGCGCACTTTGTTGATGCTGTGCCTGATGACGACGAAGAATTATGGCAGAGATCTTTGTAATGGGTTGGAAGCATTTCACAACCTACTCGTTGCGCAATTCGCATTGTGTGACGCCTGGTTACAGAATTCGCGTTGTGCGACGCTTGGTGCTTATTTTACTCTTCTACCACGCTATATTGCATATGCTAATGTGGTTCCTTCCCGACATGAAGCCTGTATAGGACCTTTTTGCAAGGCAGTTTCAAGCACCGGCAGGCTCAGAGGTTGAATACTGGGCTCCCACGCAGAGGGCCCAGGTTCGAACCTCGTTCCATCCTGGAATTTTTTTCTTATTTCGTTTTTTTTCTTATTTCGATCGATACTGGTTACGGACACCGGCGGCGGCGGCGGCGGCGGCGGCGGACAACTACGGCGCCAAAAACGGCCGGTGAAATGATCTCATAACAGCTTTCGCTGTAAAAAAACACGGCGAAAACGCTAAGGGAGCACAGGTGAACGCCTACGCTCTCACTATTATACACAGCTAATGAAACCGACAGACATTTAGGTCAAGGAAAGCATATAGGACATTATTTGTGGTTTCGTAACTGTATTGTAACGATTATCAATTAAATTGAAAGAAATTAAAGTGGAAGAAAAATACCCCTTTCCGTCGGCGGCATCTGAACCCACAACCTTCGAATTCGAAGTTTGTAGGTTCGGATCAGGCTGACGGAAAGGATGATTTTCCGTCCACTTTAATTTCTTTCAATTTAATTGAGAATCGTTACAATACAGTTACGAAACCACAAATAATGTTTCCTACGCTTTCCTTGGCTTAATTTTCTGTGGGTTTGATTTGTTGTGTATAATGCAGAAAAACGAGTCCCTCGGACAATTGCCCCACTTTTATGCTCTCACGAGGCACTTATTAAACTACTTTGATGCTGTCAGTCGATTGCATTTTCACCGACGGCTGTCTTGGTATGGTACGCACTACGCTTTGAATGTACGTGAAACAAGTCGTAATCACAATTACGCAGTTTCTGTGCGCGAACAGCTGGTAAAGGCGAACTCGGAGTACAAGCAAGAAGAGAAAAAGAGAGAGGACTGTGACTTCTCCTCGCGTGCATTACGTTCTGGTTTTCAAATGTTTCACGAAGTTATCGAAAGAAAGAGAGAGCGCACGGAAAGAGCGGCAGAACTACTTGATCACCACTGGCTCGCGTCCCGAAGCAAGGAACGCAGAAAGATAACGAGGAGCATGCCGAAGAAACGACATACCGAGCAGAAAATCCGATAAGTATCTCTCGAAAGGCGTGGCACTCTCTAAGGCTCTGGATGAAGAGTCAACAGGGCGCAATGGCTATGACGGTGCAGTTTGTCGTAGCTCCTATAGGTATGCTGCGCAGGCCCCTTTTTTGTTTTCTCTAATCATTTCTCGCTCCGTACTGCCTACTGTTTTGCATTAGCTCCTGCAGTTACGCTGAAAGCTGGAAGGCATCTCTATACGCAGAGATTTTCCCCGCTCCTTCTTATCACCTCGAGAAAATACATCGGAGTTGCTTCATTCTAATGGCTTCGCCACGCATCAGCGGGGCCTGTGCGCACTGCTTCCCCAGTCAGTGGAGTATCGGGAACTTGCTATCTTACGCAACACACACCCTTCTGCAGGAAAGAATAAAACGAGGGGTCTGACTTCAGCGCGTGCGACATGTGATTGCATGGACGCGCTAGACTGAAGTGGAATACTTCTACAACGAACGCTTTCGAAATGGAGCGATCTGTGTAACAAGAATTTTTTTTAGATTTTTGTTTGTTGCAAGAAACTTGACTTAGCGTTGTGCATTGTTTAAACTACTTTTTGCAGCACTCCAAATTGGGTCAGAAGTTATTGCAGCAGAGCGAAGTGAGTCGTTCGGGAGACTATTCTGCAGAAAGCGAGAAAGAAAAAAAGTACTTCTATGCTACCGCCGGCTGGTAAATGCCAGTCAGCTCCAAAATTCATTAGCTCAAAGTGGTATATCAAATTTGCCCGCGTCGTCAAAAGAGAAATATTACATATTATGAACTTTTCCCACAGGCGATACGAGCAAACGCGAACAGAATAAAATTCGCTGTTTATTTATTTAGCGACAAAAACAAGGCAGGTAGCATTATATTAATCAAGCGACACTCAGGAAAGAATGACATCAAGGTTTGCGGCCACGACAGCCAGAATGCACTTATGTAGTTTATACAACCGCTTAGAATTTAAAAAAAAAACATATAAACGGAAGTCCCGTAAAGCCGATCACTCTACTCTCAGCCTGAACGAAACTTTGTAAACTTGTGTGACTGTATGTGTTATGTGGTTATCACTGTATATATCATAATCGTCACACAGCACCTGGAGTAGCATGTCAGGCGAACAGCCAGGCAAACATCTCCAGCTTCATTAAAATGTTTATCTCTCTCTCTCTCTCTCTCAGTAGCACCCGAATGTGACTTTTTCGCATGCATAATTTAGGAGCGGGATATACACGATATTTTAGAAATGCGTTTGAAATATGCTTCACCTTGCTTCTTCCCCCTTTCCAGCGCACCAGTAGTACGTTTTTCGACACTTTATGACCGACTAACAACAACTGAACCGCAAGTCATTTCAGGACGCTTACCAACTCCATGCTGTCGTCCAATATGCCCTTCGACATGCGTCTGTTATAGAAAGAATGGCTCTCGGAGGACCAATACTGGCAACACGGCTACGCGGCTGAAGCCGCGTAGCCGTATTGCTTCCAAAGGCAAAAAGAAAAAGCTACATCTTAAGTTCTAACTACGTGCTTCTCGGCTAGGCTTGCTCGGGATTAAAAAAAAATTTATCGAGTTTTCAGAATATGGTGCACGAAACATTTGTCGACAAAGACGACGGGGAGTGGATTCAGAAGTTAACGGGGGAGTATTTCAGGAAACACGTTTTCCCGAGTGATAACCGTAATCGTTTATTTATATTTTCGCTCCAGCTTTCAGCTTCTCTACAACATAGTCTCGATGCTCAACACGAAAAAAAAAAGCAAAATATAAACATTTATGAAGCGCTAGCCGGCCGAACAGCAAGATTACATTGTCACTTCCGCCTGCGTCGTTTTGTTTTCACCGTCGTAGTTTTCTTCCTTATTTTTCTGCCAGGAAGATAACAAAATACGCTCTATTATTTAACCTGAATGAAAACATTCGCACGCGCTGATTAGGGTGCGCTTTCTTTTATTTATCATACCCTACGACTGCACGTTCTGAATGAGAACATTCTGAGTGAGAACAAAATTTCTAAGCTGCGCTTGGCAGGCCGTAGAGAGAGAGAGAGAGAGAGAAAAAAAAGCAAGTGTCGTCCTTATCGAAGTCGTGCAGACGTCGGTGCTTAGATATATTGGATGCTAGTCTTTTGTATGCACGTGCCTTGTTTCACAAAGCACGGATCGTTGTATTTCATTCGAACAAAAACTGAACCCAAAAGAAATGTTCTTGCGCATTGTTCACGAGACAGACCTTCGTTCTTTGTTTCTCCCACTCGGTTATCTGACAGTTATATTCCAGCAACCGAACCACACCGGCTCCGCGCAGGCAGGATTCAAAATAATTGTCAGCAGGAAGTCTTTTTCATAAGTATTATATTAGCAGGTACAATTATTTATTTTAATGAAATGTGTTTAAGGAGAGGTTGGTGCCTAGGTACAGCTCTGGCTACTTCTCTTCTGTTACACAATAATTTGCATCACGAAGTTGTCAATAACGACAAAGTAATACAAAATTTACCCGTGAGAATGAAACAGTTGAAAAAAAATTTACATCGTCCCTTGTTTGTGAATAGCAGTTTTATAATGTTATTCGACGCTGCCGCGCCTACTAACCACTGTTAATTGTAATCGAAAAGAACATTGAATAGACACAAAAGAGGAAAAATACTTCAATTTGTGTTATCTTAGTGCACTTATTAAGCGGCAAAACTTCCTTTGTTAAATTTGAAGGATATTAAAGATACGTAAAAATTAGAGACTGCCGGCGACTCTGCTTTGAAGTTCCCGCCCTGGTTTCTGCTGACGGCGTGATTTTTTAAAGCGTATACTCTCTCGTTTCTTGCGCGCTCAACTGTGAGAGCACGTGACTACGTGGTATTCAAATTGTCAGGGAGCTAAGTTAGTGGCAGAGCTAGGGTTTTGACACAAATCAGCTAAAATACAAGATAAAATGGGACTGATATTTTATCCAACACTAATCAAGGATTTCTCCGCCAAAATGAATGAAAAGGAATAATTAAACTAATACTTTACCAGCGCGAACGATGCATTGTTTTTGACTAGGGCCGTTTGCATATCAAATGCTGAACTCCTAACCAAAGGGGATAAAGAAAACTCCCCTATCAGATGAGATGGTCTCCGGCGATCGCTATAGAAGCCGCCGTCGATGCACTAAGAGGCAAGCCTAGGCAAATCCGGAGTGCCTGGGCCTGAACACTTTGTAACGTTCGTAGGCTTGTTTTGCTTGGACTATGTTCAGTGACTCCAAGGCGGCACTACAGTCTCTTCTGTCACCTTTACGACGCGGCCCGCACGAACAACTTGTATTTGAGATTGCAGAAGAGACGCACCATTTAACTAAGAAAGGGCACGAAACAACTTTTCAGTGGCTTCCAAGTCACTGTGGGATTATCGGCAATGAACGGGCCGATCAAGCTGCCCGTTCCGCCCATACTGAAAACAATCAACTCTTAATACCGCTCTCAAGAACTGACGCTGCACGGAAGCTCCGCGTGCTTGCTCGCCAACTCACCATGTCGCAGTGGAACGAGTCACACTTCCAGCACGCACGACTATATGCCCTAGACCCAACACTCAGCCTTCGAATTCCCCCAGGACTTCGTCGAGGTGACGCTACCCTTCTGTGCAGGTTATGGTTGGGTGTCGCATTTACCTGTGCGTACGCGTTCCGCATAGGAATGGCCGACACCGCAGCTTGTGACTACTGCGGAAGTGATGAAACAATTAAGCATATTCTGTGCGACTGTCCACAGTACTGTTCGCAGAGACAGTCGCTTTGCAACGCGCTTGACAAATTGGACGACCGAACTCTTTCGGAAGAAAGAATCCTGCGCCACCGACAGGACTTTACGTCTCAGAAGAAGGCTGTGCAGGCGCTAATGCGCTTTGTGCGTTCAACCGGGCTATCAGAACGGCTGTGATAGGACGTCCTGCACGTGTGTGCATGTGTGCATGTTTTGTTCTGTTTTTATTTTATCTCCCTCTCTCTCTGTCCTCTTTCCAACCCCTCTATCCCCACCCCTGTGCAGGGTAGCAAACCGGTCGCTCGCACAAGGTTAACCTCCCTGCCTCTTCCTTTTCATCTATTTCTCTCTCCCCTATCAGATATTTTCCGGGAAGAGGCGAACAACAAAGTTACGCGTACGCGGTGACCGATGGCAGTAATCCTGTGGGTGAAGGTACAGTTAGTAACACCTTGTGGAAAGATGCACCTGCATCTGGCACTTCCATTATTCACGCTACATTAAACGACATAAATGCACATGCATGCTATGTGCGAACTAACAACTTATAATGCCTGCTTTAGTTATTTCCGTCACAGCGCATTCGAAGCTTCCTCCTTCACTCACATGCGTAATACTATATTATCAGTTGAAACGAAATGAATATGACATGCGAAATGAAAAGCTTGAACGTTTGAAATGCGTGAGTGTATTGATCTGGAAGTGCTTGACAGGATCAGTTAGGTAAAGTTAGTCTACAGCTTGGCGATTCATATCTCGTATTTGAAACATGTTTATATATATATATATACAGAGAGAGAGAGAGAGAGAGAGAGTGAGAGAGATTCAAAGATGAAGCGCGAGTCCAACCATTTCTTAGAACTTGTGCTACATGTACTGAGAGTTTCTTTCTTTCTTTCTTCTCTGGTCTCTGATGTGCGCCTACCCCGTTGAATTTAAAGCTTTTGGTCCCTTGTTTGCGATCTCTTACAGAGCTGCTAAAACACACACAGCACCAACGCCCGGGGGCCATTATGGGTCTCTTCCGGAATGAGGACGACGTCCTCCTACCTTTGGCCACTCATGTCTTTTTTTGTTTTGTTTTTTTTCATTCACGCGCTGCTCGCCGCCTTGAAGTTTTCATACCTCCGTCATCCTCGGATAGCTCTTAGACGGAGTACATTCTCTTCAGCGCTTTTTTCTGTCCCTTGAAACGCAAGAGTGGTTCAAAATAATGAGGGCACGTGGAGGCGACTATGCACTTCAAAGCGCTCCACCCAGGAGACCGTGCCTACCACGCTTTTATGGGTGAATGTCAAATGCCAACCTATACGCCAACCATGCCAGGTGAATAGCGCGCTTTTGTACGTCTGCCTGCTAGACGGACCCAGTTTCCCGCAGAACATGTGCGTGCGTGCGTGCGCAACAATTTCGGCCTATTGGACGTCGCTGTTTTGTACAGCAGCTAACATAAACTTGTCCTTGATTACGTAAGAAGTGATTGCTTTCCGTGGCAGGAAGCTGAAACTAAGCCTGATACGTCAACTAAGCCATGATTGAAAATAACGCGCAAGGCGTTACCATCTGTAACAAGCATAGGCATCTGACTCGACAGTTTAACGTCGGTAGACATGAATGTTTATTTCGTTCTCTCTTAAAGCCGTTTAATTTCAGAAGGTCAGCGGAACGTTGGCAGCAACTCTCTACTCGGTCCGCCGGATTCTGCCAAGCAACGATGAGACACGCGAAGAGGTTGTCTTGCTGTATCGTTTCCTTAGTCCTCCAACTGCTCACTGTTTACGAAGCGCAATTCTATCGTCCTACTGCTTGGAAGTGGGCAATTATAAAGGCATACACCATGCCATGATAACTGTTACTGCACTTCGTCTTAGACTCATTCTAGTCTTGCAAGAGCACACGAAATTCAACACAGTTTCACTAATTGTGACTAAGAGAGATAATTAACCAGAATATAGAAAAGGCAGGTGCCTTTCAAAGGCGGCTGCTCTTAAAGGAACACTAAAGAGAAGAACGATTTTTGTGTAATATTAGTAAATTACTTGCTCACAATTCCAAAATCACCGCGCTTGCCGCGAGAAGACGCTTTGTAAGCGAGAAAACGCGCAAAAGGTAAATGCGGGTGGCGACGCAACATTGCAATTCCCGCAGCAAACGCTGCGACGTCATAGATTTTGGCGGCATATACTGGGTCCCGCCTGGTTCCCAATCAGCAAAAAATGAATCGCATTGTCCTCTGAAGGGGCTGCAGGCACAACAAACCAAGTTTCACGAAATTTAGTTGAGCCAATGTCGCCAAAACACGAAAAATACAACTTTGAAATCCGTGACGTCACGCGCGGCGATTTCGGCGCGAAATTTAAAAATGAAATATTGACGTTGATTTTCTCCTCTATTAATGAACTTATCACGGTGGATGTTAACGGAATTAGAGTTCTCGGAGTACCATTAAGCAATCTAAACCGATTCATTGTCTCACTTGAGTGCCCCTTTAACAACCGTTCCACTATAGGGAGTGCCTTCCCATTACACACGCGTCTCTCACCACATATAGGTTAACCAACATTTGCCGATGTTATCAGTCAGCTTGTTCAACGAGGGCCAGCTTGTCTGCTGAGGGCCATTCTATACGGTGCGCACGGATGCAGCGATCTTTCCACGCGGAAATCGGTTTTTCCTATTCGTAACCTCTCTTCATCGCCGAATAAAGTAAATATGCACGCTTCTATGCCAGAGAAAACGCCACATCCGTTGTCATCAGAGCTACAAGCCACACATGACGCCCTCGAGTGTGTCACATGCGTTACCAAATGTTACGGAATTCAATATGAATACACGGACATGCTCGGTGCAATAAAAAAAGAGCGAAAGTATGACCAGGACACTCCACGACAACAAAAAAGAAAACATGAACTTAGCTTGTCGTACCCCTTCGTAATTTCCATATCCTCTGATAACATCATCAGACTTCAGCAATCCGACACACCGATCTACTCGTTCGATATCGTTACCCTGCAACTGAATTTTCTTGAAACGCGAAGTTTTTAGGTGTTATTTTTTCATGACTACATGAAACGGCATTAACACACGTTACTGTTATTTATTTATTTATTGAAAACACCTTACATGCCCGAAAACATTGAGTAAGAGGGGTTACAACGAAATCACAAGTAACTTTGTAAGGAACACAGTTGTAATGCAAGTAAATAATAACATCCAAGAAAAACACCGCGTAAAAAAATTAACAATGCAGTACGTTAGCGCAATTCAACAGCACATACAAAAGCAGATTACAGCCCGTTAACTAAAAGAAAACGCAACACTTCGTAAAGATAAACAAAGCTTCACAGTTCAACGGTAAAACAACGTTACGACGCTATTGTTAGCAAATGCACCCAAAGTGTGTGTCGAAAGGTGCTAGGGCAATACGGTAAACTTTGCAAGGTCTTGGGCGCGTTGAAAAAAAAAATGTCAGCGTGTATTACTAGTTCCTCAAAAGCTTTTGATATCTAATGCCCTTCTCACATCACACCTGCGTTATTGCAGCTTAAATTGGGGTAATGGAACAAAGGAATTTATAAATAATTTTATTATACTACAAAAAAAGGGGGCTGTACGTTCTGCTGCAAACCTTCCATTTAATGCCCACACTTCACAAATATTCGTTAATTATAAAATCATTAAACTAAACCTGCTATATCAATACCCCTTTCCTTCAGATCTGATACCGTAAAAAGTAGGAAACCTGCAACTAAATCTTTCTTCGAACCTAAACCGACATTCTGAACGCTGGCATGTTCCGCGGCCTCGTACTAACTATGGTTTTCAAGCAATGAGTTGTTGCTTGACGAATGTACTAAATAATTTCAAAATTACCTATAAAGATGTGTGCACAGTCTCTAATACTCTTATTTTGAATGCGCTTCGTTAAATATGTTCGTAGTAATATTTCTCGCTTTATATAACATTCTTTTTAAATATACAGCATGTGTATTGTTCGTTTCCATTGTCTTGGGGTATAGTATATTCCTTCTGAAGTCTTGTTGCAACAGTGAATGTGTGGGGCTTGTCAAGCTGTTTTAATACAGCATTTTTTTTTTCGTCCCAACCACTTACTGTGCAACTGTATGTGGTAAATAAACGAAGTCAAACTCCAACTCAAGACCCATTGGTCACGCAGCCTTTTCACCAAAGATCACTTCTCGAAACCCAAAAATCGGTCCTCTGAATTACATGTATCTTAATTCACTTTGCCCTTCAGTTTACATTACTCTCAATATCTGAGCCAGCCATCGCAGCAATATGAGCTACACTTCCTCAATAAGGGAAGGCTGCGTTGCATGTTGAAGAAGACAGAATTGTAATGGGAAGAAAATGAGAAAGAAAAAGCTTACTGGGAGTTCGATACTAACACACCAGTAGCTAAGCACAAATGCAAATGCGCTAAATAGGCAATAGGTAAATCAAACTGGTGAAGAAACCGAAAAAAAAAAAAAGAGAGGCAGGTGGTGTTCAACGTGACGAAGAGGAGAGGATGACGCTATTTTGAAATTCAAATCCAATGGTATGCTGGATCTCTGCGTATGCCACTTCAAAATAAAGAAAGAAATAAAGTAAAAAGAAAGAAAGAAAGAAGTCGCATGAACCAAACGCACAACCACACTATTGGTTTGAATTTCTGTTATACGGCACTTACATCGTAACGCACAGCGCCCTTCACCAACGTCAACTCTTTAAGTGTAGGGGAATATTCCCAGACATTTATAAATGCTGCTCGCTAAAGTTTGTCTAATAATGTCTCAACAATCTCGATCTAAATTAAGTAGCTCATACACCAGAACATCACGCCATAGTCTATCAATACTGCCTGATACACTGAGACATGAGAGCAGAATTGGGGATGCTGTGAGATGGTTTCGCAACTAAAGACACTAAATTCTAGAAATTGTCGCGCTGTACTTCTTAACCGCCAAAATTTTGCAGGGAAGGCTGCGGCGGTGAAACTTGGCTTGATGAACGTATACAAGAGCTGCAGTATCGGTAATCTGGCTGACGCATCAGTGCATGAATAAACTGAATGAAAGCCCAAGAAAAGGTACTAAGATATTGACAGTAAGAATTTTAAAGTATATATGCTGAGGTGTAAATCGGAAAATGACGTGCGAATTCGAAGAAGCATGCCGATAACGGATGCCAGAGGTACAGTTAGCAGCAAAAGCAAACGTTTCGGTTTACTGTCAGTTAACACAGAAAAATACAAAGCATGTGTTAGCGTTCTGTGTACTATTCTTTAGACGCACAGGTGGTAGAGTTAACATTGCACTACTGTATGGCGATAAAAAGACGCGTATTGCAGATTAATATGCCACGTAATGAATCCTGCACTTCACGAGGCAACCTCTGTTTCTTAATAGGCGCGCTTCTGGCTGTAAAAAAAGGCTGTACTGTTTATAATCACCAGGCATTTCGAAATAAATTCTGGGGGGCTTCAGGGCTATTAACCATGATGTCATTACTGAGGAGAAATTCAAGGTCAGTTTGGCTTCCTGGGGTTCTTTAAGCTGCACCTCATGTGATACGAGTACGCTAGCACGTTTTCGTATTGTGTTTATAAAAATGGGAATGCCACAACCGGCGTCGAGTGAGAGACTTGGTACTCAGCCGCGCCACATGCCTATTTTCATTCATCTATTTTGGTAGCTAGATTTCCAACGTACCGTTAGCAGCAGAGTAGCGGGTACCTTTCAGCAGAAAGCGTAAGATTGACAATATGTCTGGTAACAATGTACGCATTACAGAGAAACTGTTTTGTAGAATTGGCGCGATACCTAGTTAATTATCATTTTTAGACCAACTAATATCTTTTCACTTTTTGTGTGTCACCAAGAGAACTGTCATATATTGTAAGGAGAGCGCAACCTGCTCGACCAAGAGAGAGGGATGGCTAAGGTCCATGGTTTCCTGAACTAAGGAGACTATCCCCACCTACGGTAAAACACTTTTGCCTGTCTTTATTAAATGTTAATCTGTCTCATTCCCCTTCTCGCTCTCTTTCGGTTAGCGACAGACAAACGTGGCCTCGTCAGCTGTGCTCAGCCGCAATACTTCGCTCCCTCGCATAATCACGAAATGGCTTCCGTACACGTTTGTGAATAAGATCGCACATCCTCTCCAGGCGCACGCTGTGAACCGGTGCCGCAACTTTCGAATATGCTCGTTCGTCTGCGATGAGAAGCAGCGTCGTATTGATTTGAGACGGATGCTCGGGGACTCATAACACGCGACAGCCGACACAGAAACAAGCTCCCGCACTTTAGGGATGCTCGAAACAAGGCGTGAAAGCGGGCTTGTCCGGGTTGCTCCAATATATGCAGTCTCGCGCGCGCGCTCGCGTTTCAATGTCGCAGAGCCTATGCCAGGCAGTTGTCGAGGAACTGTCGGGTAGACAGTGCGGAGCACTCTTGCGAAAGGGAGAACAAAACTTTTGCTGTTTTATGTAAGTGACGCGGCGTTTATCGCTCCGTTCTTGCGATAATTCTATCCGGACACTTTACCTTTTGTCCTTTTGAGCGTCGTTTCGACACCGGTGCATGTGGCGTGAGCTTCAGAATCTCTAATTCCACTTGCTATCTCGATGTTTCCTGCGAGTGCGTTGACTAAATGTTTTTTTTTGTTATTGATTGAAGCCTTGAATATAGTCGCCCAGTGAAAAGAAGACCACATAAAAATGGCAGTTTTGCGCGGTGCCTTTGTACCCAATAGTACGTAAGATTACCTGGCCTGTTTCGTTGAGATTGATCTGCGACCGACAGTTAGAAGAAAAAACTCAGCAAGCCACCAAGAAATGTGAAATTTTAGTTAGTGTTTCGGAAGATATGCGAATGACAGTACCACGAGCATAGGACCGATCCTAATTCAAGTGCGCAACACGTGACGTCATTCTCGAACAGAGCTGTGAGTTGGGTTATTTGAAACAAATCATTCATAATGGTACCGAGCTCAAAACACCCGACAAGGGAACAAGAGAATATCGGTACGTTTTCGTTCCCTTGTCCCTTGTCTAGGGTTTTACGCTCAGTGCCATTTTGAGTAATTATCAAGACTAAACTTCGAAGAGAGTGCCGCCTGTTTGGTTCATAGTATGAGCTGCCCACTGTATCAGCCAAGCTTCGCGTAAAAACCTTTTGTCGGGTTTCCTCCTATTGAAGTCTTTAATGCGTGTGCCCAGTTGTCGATATGGTTGATAATTATTCATATGCGCAGCTCGACTTACACACGACACGATGAAACAAAGAAACACATCACAAACGCTCGCAACTCCTCCAAATGAAAGTCTACTGCAACATGGTTGAACTTGTGGAAACGTTCCGCCAGTGTATTGAACACCTGAGTGTCGTCCTCGACGCCATCCTTTTACCCTTTCAACTGACCCGAGAATTTAGTGGTTGCACCGATGCAACAGAAGTACCGATAGTTGGGAAAGCTAGTGCTGGTTCATATCAACTACGCAAGAACATGGGGAGATCGTGCCGTCTTCTTCCTTAGCCCCATAGTGTTGTTGCCTAGTTAACGCATGAATAACCGATGTACAGCTGTATATATAGGTCAAGCAGAGACTTTCGAAAACACCCTCAGAAAGTTTTTCCCAGCGTTCCTCTACATCGACAAACTTGCCGCAGAGATTATTCGAAGGCATGAACGCTGCTCGCAATTCCTGCGTACCCCTGGCAAAGACATGCGATTAAGTTCCACCGGTTTACTGGCACGTATGGAATACCGGCGCGTTATCCGGTATGACCTTCAATACTGCATTTTTGAACTTGGAAAACCTGAGAAATGGGAGACACCAGTTCACCGCTGTGTTTGAAACGGTTTCAGTTCAATCACGTTCAGTTAATACCCTTTCTTGGGGAGGACGGAGGAGGGTACACGACATAAAGTTATATTAGATATCGGAAATACTCTAGCACAGGTAGAAGTTTGAAAACGCTGTCGTTCCTGGAGTAAGTACCGTTAACGATAAACAACACAGGAGGGGTCAAAACTTAGTACGAGTCTCTTTCATTCCAAGAATGTCCATTGGCGCAGCGTGCGAACCTGTACGTTAACAGGTCAAAGGTCTAATTCAGCGTTGACGACTATAGACAGCACCCATAAGAGCTGAACAGCGACGCGTCGCACTTGCTCTGCCACGCTCGTCAAGTGAATCATACGTTACACAATGTAACCGTTACTCATGCCTGCAACAAATCATCCGTAAACAACCGCAGTAACCTTGTTACACCCCGCTTCGGTTATACGCTACTTTAGTGCTGCCACAAAATTCTTTTTTCCTCCTAAACAATCTTGATTATCATTATAACGTGCTATCAATGTATTTTTCCATTTCTCTCTGTTCCCCTCCTTTCCCACAAAGGGAAGCAAATATATATCAAAATACACAGGTGTCCATGTGCGCCAGGCAGCCTAAGTCTTACGTTTCATTCTCTCCCCTAAACTCTCCTCTTCCTTGCCAGTATTCCCCACACAGTGGGCCATCAGCGACGGAAATGCTCAACACATTCAGGAACGCGCCATAAAGGAGAGGGAACCTAGGGTTGCGTAGGGAAGACGAAGACCACGCGAAGCGCCATTTTGAGGGAGACAAACTGCCTCGACATTGGCTTCGGCCATGCCTCGGCGCATCGCATAATGGCGCCCGATTTGGTCCCCTTGTTTTCGCACCCTTCTTCGTCTGCGAGCAATCGCAACGCAAGCAGCTGCGACTATACCATGCGGACGCTTCCGTCTTCTGGATGGGTTGAACGACCAGCCGCACTTTTTGGAAAAGACGTTCGCCCCATTGTGTTCGGAAACAATGGGGAAAGGGAGTGTTTCCCCCGCTCCCTTCTTTCACTCTATACCCTCGACGTAATCGAAGCGCGGCTCTCTTTCTACGCTATCGGCGGCGTTGTTGAAACCGGAGGGAGCCTTCCGTAAACACAAAAGCGCCGATTTCGAACGGAAAACGAGCAAGGACTTACGAATACGAATACGAATGCCAGCTTGTATTTCCACCTTACCAGCTTACCTCTCCGAAATAACGCTTCTCGAGATGAGTTCGTTGTAAAAGGGAGCGAAACTTTTTTTGACGCAACAGAAAGCTGCGTAAACCTTCAAGAAGTTGCGTTGTTTTCTAAAGATGTTTTTGCGGTTGTGGCATTCGGTATAATTTACGCGTGAGGTTGTAAACGACAGAGCATCTACTAGCACACGAAAAACATCAGACTGGCTCATTTCACTGTGTATATATATATATATATATATATATATATATATATATATATATATATATATATATATATATATATATATATATATATATATATATATATATATATATATATATATATATATCAGAAAATGGTGTGCCCGAGTAAGCTATTTATTTTTCTGCGCGTGTTCTGTTATTTCCAGTATCATGCTGTTACACTCCTAATCAGGTCCCGCTTAAAGTGCTAGATATAGCCAGGAAACCGGACATTTTTCGTCTGGTTTCCTGGATATAACCAGCATTTAGCCAGGACCTGATTAAGAGTGTATGCCAGGGCTCCTAACCCAAACTTCCTTGCTTCGGCAAGGCATTCAAGCTGGTAGAACGTCTGACGCAAGTGGTGTCAACATCGATAGACTGTCTGATGCAACCAACGTCAACACCAGCGAGGTGCCATGCAACCCCCGGCAACTCCTGCGATGCGTCTGACGCAACCGACGGCAATTTCTCACGCAACGTACGGCAAGCCCTCTCATCCACGCATCCGATTCCAGCCAGCGACCAACGGCGGTTCCTGACTGAAGGCTTCGAACTACTGGCTGATGCAAGGATTCGGCCAGGGTTATAAAAGAACCAAGCTGCGCGAAGAGGGGGGACAGCGAACGAAGAAATCCCGGGTCGTCGTCGCACCTCAGTGCGAGCCCCACAAGCTGTCGGCACCAGTGCCGAATATGTAACGCCTCTGTTCATATGTATATAAATTTGCCCAGGCCACCGCCGGAAGCCAAATGCTTCCGGCCGACGTCTAGGGGGGTTGTAGAAGATGAAGGGGGGATTCGTCTCACCCCGATCACCCGTACTCTACGGCGGGTGCTAGTAAAGTGCTTTCTCTCTCTCTCCATAAGATGTCGTCCATTAATTAAACATATTCCTAGTAAGCAAATCAGTGTTAGTTGGAGAATGCTGTGTCGTACCGCGTAAAAGACCAGAAAAGAACTTTGCCTTCCAGAGTGTGGCTTCCATTCAGCACCGCGTATGTGACGAACAAATGTGTTAAGAAAGCGGTGCGTTTCAAAATTCCTAAAATAGTAAATCTATACTTCCTTGTCGTCCTGTGAAACGTACAATACGTTTAATGAGTTAGGATATACTCATTATCCAGGCGAGTACAATAGTATTTGAACCGCTACGCCTATGTATGTACAAAACTTGCGACCCTCAGCTACATCAAAGTACTTGGCAGAGACGTTACATCAGTATAGTTTAAAAATGCGGCAAGCATGCTGGTGTTAGTTGAGTAGACGCAAAGGAAAATATAATCACTGAAGGTTACGACACGGCCGTCTTTCTCATGTAGCATTTTCCAAAGGGTAACGAGAACTCTCCATGTTCTTGCGAAACTTGAGCGCGAGGAATTCGTGCAAGGCAATGCATTAAACGACCATTTTTCTGCGAGAGCTGTTACCCAACACTATGCCGCTTAGTAAGCGGCTTATACGAAGCGATAGCGAACACTGGTGCTTTCAGAATAAAACTTGAAAAAAGAAAAGCAGGCTGAGTGGTGTCCTCCAATCATGAAAACGAGACAGGTAATAAGTACACTGTTGCGTCACCACGCTTCCATCGAGCCGTAATAGCGTTAATAGTGCGCGGAATTCATGGGAATAAGACCGTGATAATTGGTTCTTACTACACCACTACATTTTATTAAACACCGGTATGACGACGTACATACAGACTCCAAATCTTAATGAAGACAAGCAGATAATAAAGCCAAGGAGGCTTCACTGTCTGCCGGTTTTCATTAAGGTTGTTTCAAACAAAGAAGCGAGCCCTAAAAAAAATTCCCTTCCTTCATTAATATTTAGACACCAAAGTACGCCGAGAATTGGGTGCTCAACTAGAACCATGGCGACTACAGTATCGCGCAATAATATTGTGTTGCCCAACATGTTGCAGTTCCAGTAATCTTTGAAAAAGAAAGAACGCCCACCAACTGCTTTTACATACCATCTTACTTCCACATATCTCGCGCTTATACCTCTCAAGTATCTCCCGACTTGTATCGCACAGAGTACCACTTTGTTACTTCGAAACGACCCAGAGAATGCGAGTATGAAGACATCCTCATGTTTTTTCTATACACGATACACGAAGACGTTTGGGGTGTGACAACCACAATGCTGTAAAAAGTGCACTACGTCATTTATACTGGCCCTCGCGAAAAAGAAAGAAAGAAAGAAAGAAAGAAAGAAAGAAAGAAAGAAAGAAAGAAAGAAAGAAAGAAAGAAAGAAAGAAAGAAAGAAAGAAAGAAAGAAAGAAAGAAAGAAAGAAAGAAAGAAAGAAAGAAAGAAAGAAAGAAAGAAAGAAAGAAAGAAAGAAAGAAAGGAGAACGTGTTGCAGTAGCGTGCGCTGGAGGCATGTTACTTAGTTACGGCGTATCCAGTCTGTATGGTCGTTAGACGCTCTTACTCGCAACGCCATCGTATGTCCGATACTTCCTTCCCCAGTCTCTCGAGGTTATTTCGCAAGGTTGGGTCGAAGACCCAACCTTTTGTTCAGTGCCTTTAACTTCTTCGATCACGGGTTGTCTCCTCGGCTTACTGCGAAGCCACTTGGAAGATCGATTTACTATATCCCCCCTTATACAAATGAACTATATCGACTCAATGTTAATTGTCCCTCTTCGCGTAGGTAATGGTTGCGTTCTACCTTATTACGTCATACAACTTCAACGGAGGCTGGGTCGTGCTAACGGGCTTGACAACTCTACAAGGATCGTAACCCTTATCTTCTTTTTTTTTTGTCTATTGAAACGGTTCATAAGACAATACGGATGATATTTCTGAGCTCACTTCCGAGCTTGGGTCGACTGATGGCAGTCGCTACGCCGATGACAAAGATAAATACTAAACTTAGCCTACTATGACGCTGAATGTGAACGCACCTTTTCTACATAGCAATTTAAACTTCTTTAAACGCATTTAAGAAGGTTTTTAGAGAAGTTTAATAGAGGCAGTCCCCCTCAGGAAAGGACACAGAGACATGTAAAAAACGCCAGGCCTGCGCGGAAAGCGCAGCACAGTCACAGGGAAAGCTGGAAGAGCGTCATTTCTAGAGCCCGTTGTAAACTCTCTTGGGGCTACTAATACAAGTACACTAGCAAGGTACCCACTACGCCATAAATCACAATATTTGTGAAGTTTAGAAGCACCTACAACGCCATTATTCGTCATTCTGCGCAGAAGCGAGGTTCCAGCTGCAAATCTGTAAGGCATTATGTGCACTTTGTTTACGTGACGACTGTTGACGATGAAGAATTGTGGCTCAGCCCTTTGTAATGGGTTGGAAGCATTGTGTAATTCGCATTGTGTGACGCCCGGTGGCTATTTCACTTTCCCACCATGCAATATAACATACGTTGACGTGAGAAAGAGATACAGAGAGAGAGGGGGAAGAACTTTATTGAGACCCTGAGGAAATGGATCATGGGCTTATGGGCTTCCTTGGCAACCAATGCAAGTGCACTTTCGAGGAACCAACTACGCTATAAATCATCATAATTTCTGTGAAGTAGGGAAGCAGCCACTATGCCATTTTTTGTCATTCAACGGTGAGCCGTGGTACCCGCTAAAAACATGTAAGGTATTGTGCGTACTTTGTTGGTGTTGTGCCTGATGACGATGAAGAATTATTGAAGAGCCCTCTGTAATGGGTTGGAAGCATCCAACAGCCCACTCGTTGCGCAATTCGCGTTGTGTGACGCCTGGTTACAGAATTCGCACTGTGTGACGCTTGGTTGTTATTTTACCCTTCTACCACACTAAAATCATATGTTAATGTGGTTCCTTCCGGACATGAAGCCTGTATAGCGTCTTTTTGCAAGGCAGTTTCAAGCACTGGCATGGCTCATACCAGCCTCCCTGTGCGACAAGCTTTGAAGAACATTACCTGTTTCTCTGGACTTGCACAGTACATATGCATGTAAGCCTTTGAATGCTTTTGCAGTGCTTGTGCGATTATTGCCGCTAAGTGAATGCATCACTACGTCATAGAGTTCGTGATAATTTCAAATACGCATTATAATAAATACCAAGAAAGAAAAAAAAAGAACCGGCATGGCTCAGAGGTAGAACACTGGGCTCCCACGCAGAGGGCCCAGGTTCGAACCCCGTTCCATCCTGGAAATTTTTTCTTATTTCTTTTTTTTTCTTATTTCGAGCGATAGTGGTTACGGACACCGGTGGCGGCGGCGGCGGACAACTACGGCGCCAAAAACGGCCGTTGAAATGATCTCATAACAGCTTTCGCTGTAAAAAAAAATTTACACCAGCTCCCGCTAAAGGGGACCATGAGGCGATGCGAAGCCGGAGCACCTGCACGACCGCGTTCGTTGGGCATGCTACCGACGTCGGGCATGCTACCGCCCTCCAGCCTGGCCGTTAATTCACACAGGGCGAGCGGGGAACGCGGTCGACAGGCGGGCGAGAGGGGGGAGCGTAGGAGAGGAGAGGGGTAGGGGACGTGCATGCGCTGGCGCTTATCGCGGCTTTGCGCAGGAGAAATGAGGCGCGCGATAGGGGCGGGGGGAGCGTAGGAGAGGGTTTCCGCATGCGCAGTAAGGGCGGTCACGCCGCATACCACAACCACCGGATTGAACTCCGCCATAAGATGCTTCGAATCTAAAAGCTCGCAGCTATCCCGTACGCGCACCGGATGGCGCAGTGTCTAAAGAACGCTAATAAATATCAGGTACAAGTTGTATCTTTGGCGAGAAATCAGTTAAATAGCTTGCGCAGTCTGATAACTAAATCCGGGCAGGCACTAACGACCTTGTGCCAGATCAACTACAGGCGGAAGTTCGTCCCGTTCTCCGTAGCGGTGGTCTACGCAATGCCACTACCACGCGGGAAAGTGTGCTATGGGCTGGGTCGCTGCTTAAATGTTCTCCTTAGAGAGCACCCCGCGGCTCTCAGAAATTTCACTAGCTCTAACTTGGCTGCGCATTGCAGACGCTGCCAATGCGAACCCCTGCTTCAGAAAACAACGGTTTTGTTCAAGAACAGAAGTCGACGAAGCCGCGAGATAGTCGAGGCATATCACATGCACATAGATTCCGGCTCGTGTGTTAGCAAGACATCTATCACATTGCATCAAAAAGAAGCATAAATGGTTTGTTTCCCCAGTTTTCTTGTTTATCCGGCACGCACCATGCGACCTAAATGTATGTTATGATTGTGCCCGCAGTAAACTTTCAGGTGTGAGCCAGCGCTCGTGTCATCCAATTCTTTGTCCTTCGTCTGTACCGCGCTCACGTTCAACCAATTATGTCAAAGTACCAACTCACTCAACTTGCCGAGTTAATCCGGGAACTGGTCTTCTTTCAGATATATAAAAATAAAAATCCCCTCTCTGTCACCCGCAGTAGGTATGTACCTGTTTACTTTGGTACCCAATAACACCCTGGCAAAAACAGTGAATCGTACGCTCAGGCTCTAGGAGAAGAGAAAACGTTAAGATAGCGCTGTAACCCCGTAGAAAGAAAGGAGCTGCAATTCAGCGGCATAAAAAAAAAGTGTGACAGTGATTGATGCAGTAATCTTGAATGCGGAAGAAGGCGATGCAACACTGCATCAAAGAAAGAAAAAAACAAAACAAAAGCTAACGAAAGCATGAAGTCTACACCTTTATATCGGCTAAGCTGAGCGTGTGAAAAAAAACAAAGAAAAAGAAAGGCTTGCGCGATTATCTAAGGTAAAATAATAAGTAGCTATATCCTACAGTGTACAGAACTGCTTCGCCCGCGAAAGTACATACATGCCGCCGGGTACTGTTTTGTTGAGCTTGTGCTGCACCAAAGGCTCTTGACAAACACAAGTGATTAGCGCAATAAGACTGGAGGGCGTTCTCTCTAACATTCCTCGCCGTGTACACCCGAGGAGTAAACACCACGCTGTGCAAGCTTCCGTATGACTGGCTTTCATTTTGCAACAATCTTTCTTTCCTCTTTTTTTTATACTTCTCGCAAGCGCAGTCCACTAAGGCAAACTGCACTGGAAGAGTAGCATGTTGTCTTGCTACTTCATGAACGTCTAACGAAACGGAGACCCCACGGGATGCTTACTCTCGTGGTTACCTTTTCGTGTTCCTCTCTGGAGTCGCTTTCGTTTCACCGTCTAGACGGCTGATGGAAAACGACCGTGGTATGCGAGTCAGAAGTGCAAGTATTGTGAAATAGATGGTGTCGGTCTGAAAGTTGTGAAATCATTTCGCCTCATTAGTATACTCTGCTATCGCACTAACGAAAGCGTCGAGAACCGAGGCACCTTGCTTACGCCACTGCGGTACCATCTTACGTACGTGTTCGTTAACGCGAAGTAGTTCGTACGTGAAAGTTTAGCGTGGTAATAGTACCTTTGCTTAATTCCAGCGCTGCTCTTGTTAGTCACACATTTGCTAGGTAGGCGACCTGAAACAAAAAATAGGTCGAACAGTGGCGTTACTAAAGAATCAAAGTTTAATTATCTTCGTATATTTCAAATGACGCAAACACTAACAAAAGCAAGCAAGAAGATGAAAAAAAGAAATGAAGGCAATGCAGGGAGGTTAACTGCTATCCAACGCGTACGAGAGTGTAAAATTCGGGAGTAAACGAAAGAGATAGATAGATAGATAGATAGATAGATAGATAGATAGATAGATAGATAGATAGATAGATAGATAGATAGATAGATAGATAGATAGATAGATAGATAGATAGATAGATAGACAGACAGATAGATAGACAGATAGATAGATAGATAGATAGATAGATAGATAGATAGATAGATAGATAGATAGATAGATAGATAGATAGATAGATAGATAGATAGATAGATAGATAGATAGATAGATAGATAGATAGATAGATAGATAGATAGATAGATAGATAGATAGATAGATAGATAGATAGATAGATAGATAGATAGATAGATAGATAGATAGATAGATAGATAGATAGATAGAGGACGGAGGGAGGAGGTTTGAGTCTAGATGATTCACAAGCATGCTGCGTAGTATGACTGCGGTCGGGAATTCAAGTCAGTCACTTTCAAGTATTGCAGAAATGTCCCGACATTAATGAAGTGCGACGGCAGTTTCCATTTGCAATGGGTGGAATCGTGGAAGAACAGCGCCTGTAGATGGAGGCGTTTCTATTCGGATTCTCATGAGATTACAGTGAAAGATGTTGACGTGCAGCATGGGTAAGCGCTACAACAACGCAAGATGTTCACGGCAGGTTGTTTGCGAGAGAAAAGTGTTAGGCTGAGAAAACAGCGTAACCTACGAAGATATCGGTACGGCGACTTCCTCACGTGCAAAGGCGTGCGCAGGGATTCTTACCCAGGGGGGCGAAGGTTCATCGCAGGGCCCCCTTCCCTACTAAGTCAAAGTATGGGGCAGACATTGCGCACCCCCTCTTAGGTGACTAGAGGGGCGGCTGCCTTCCACCCCCCCTACCCCCACTTCCCTGCGCGCACGCCTATGCTCACGTTGTAGCAAGAACCTTACCGCGCCACCTAGCGGTGCGCCATCAATACCGTCGACCGCAGCGCTGGTCCGGAAACGGGTCTTGCTGTACACTGGTATATCAGGTTTCTAATGCCGCACAGAACACTGTTAGCTCGTTGTTTTTGAGCAAAGCGCTTACCTGCGGTATGAGCGTCACACTTCTACTTTGACCGCAGCATCAAAGCTTCATGGCGCGCTTCCAACGGTGTACCGGTGGGTAGATATCACTTTGAGAGAAAGACATAGATTGATAACAGTTATAATGATAGACTGCTCTCGAGACAGAAGCACGTAAGCGCAGTGGTAAGTATTGAATCTATTACCTTTAGAACTGACGTGTAAATGCGAGCTCGATCTTTCCGTCGAACGTAAGGCTTTGAAGAGAGACCAGTGCCCTAGACTTCAACAGATCCTGCATTGCGTGTAGCTTCTTTCTTTCTTTCTTTCTTTCTTTCTTTCTTCTTTCTTTCTTCTTTCTTTCTTTCTTTCTTTCTTTCTTCCTTTCTTTCTTTCTTTCTTTCTTTCTTTCTTTCTTTCTTTCTTTCTTTCTTTCTTTCTTTCTTTCTTTCTTTCTTTCTTTCTTTCTTTCTTTCTTTCTTTCTTTCTTTCTTTCTTTCTTTCTTTCTTTCTTGTCATGAGTCCAGGAGCAAAATATCTGGTGGCTCTCCATATGGGGAGTTTTACATCGGAATATTTAGACAAGTGCTCAAATTCTGCTTGATGAGCAATTAAGGTTACAGCCCTTTTTTTCTTTTTTTTATCAAACGTAAATTTTTCACAGGGAAAGAAACCCGAGGTGCATTGGCATGACAGAATCTGGTTGCGTCACATCACGGGGAATTCGGTACCTCTTTTGATTTTCACTATTTGCCAAGGCTTGAAACTTACATGGTTTCTTCGAAACGTTACCACACCCGACTCAAATTAGTCATCTCTGCGGTACCAGCGAGAAGTACGTTCTCGTTCGTTAAACTTGTATTCAGAAAGATGCACGTTCGAACGGCCTCATCACACATTTACACATCCATTGACAATCTAGTCAACCTTTCAGGCGGCACCTGACAGTCGTCTACCACGTACGTGGTACGCTACCTGAGCGGGTTCACTAGTGAAAAGCTGGTTCGGTAGACACACGAAGCCTGAAAAAGCATTAGTGGACCCGCGAATGACGACCACGAGCACAGCGACTCGATATGTTAGCTTTGTTTTCTTGTTGAGCTTATGAATGTCTGGGAAACCTCTATTAGACAATTTATGTATGTGTAAAACTAAGGAAAAACTGTAGTGCAACAAACAGAACACGGCTAGCGGATCCTTTGTAAGGGGCGAGGCGGTGCTAAGCGTTTCTAAACAGGATAAGCAGTGAGTTATTGCACGTAACTGTCGAAACATGCTTCGTTTAAGAGCGTCAGCGTCTGCGTTTTTTTTTATACAAACGTGTTCTGAAGTGAGTTATGCTCACTGGCAAAGCCGCGTTGGCCGTGCTCTCTAAATAATATTGCCCACCCGAGACGGCCCGTGTAAACCATTTCCACTGTTTCTCACATGCGTAGCAAGTGCTCAGTAGAGCGGCGAATTGTAGCTTTCGCGTCACTCTTTCTCGGCCACACATTGAGATTAATCGCTATCCCGCGCCGCTCTCCCAGCAGCGATTAAGGATCCATTACAATGGTCCCTACTGCCCGCGAGGGCTGCGGTTGGTTCTGTGTAGCTCCGGAGACGAATAGAGTCAATTTAACAGAAACTACACTTGTTTCACCCAGTCTGTGAAAAGAGCCACGTATGAAGTAGGGATTGTTTTAAAACGGCGGTTCTGTGGCCACGCGAGCGAGATCTTCGAATTTTTATGCTAGGATCGTTCATGATCAAATTCGGCCTTTTATGTTGCTCGAGCGACCTGTCGAACGAAGGAACGCTTATTAGCATGTCTTGGTAAATTCAGTAGGCAACAGCAAAAGTGCATACGACAGCCGACGCAGCAGCTATCACCCAGAAAAAGGAAATGCCAAGTAAGATACCACAAGTGTAAATGCTATGGATACAGTTTAAGCTTTAGTTGCCGTTTCAGATATGTCATGCTCAATAAACAACAACATAAAGAGACAGGCTGATATCGACAGACTTACTTCGTTTTAATTCGTGTATGCAAAATATGTACTACATCTAACCGCCTTTTCCCGTTGATGAGAATCTCGTGCGGTACGTGACTGAGATGTCGTATCAATGATTGAATAGAGCTTGCTCTTCTGGCAACTTTTGTTGCTATGACGACATGATGACAGCTTTTTGATGCCTTATTTATGGACACATCGGCAGCCGCAGAGATCACACCCCACTAGTCGCTGGCAGAAAAAAAAATGTTGCACATACGACGCAGCTAAAAAAGTTAATCACAAGTTCAACTTAAGTAGCCGAAACACGACTACCACCCTAAATGCTCTTCTCTCTTCATGTAAAATGCGTTCACGGGTCTAGCTTACTAGACTGGGTACCACAACTTGGAATTCACATAGACCCCGAAGAGAGATGGCTCGAATTAAGTGTCTTTTAGAAATTATATATCTGGCTCTATGTATCGCGAAGTGAAACGAATCGGAACCCGCTACATAACATCTTAGAAGAATAGTACCGGTGATTTAATTAAAATAGACCCACATGCCTTCGTTTGCTCAAAGACGTCTCCAAGACTCCTAATTGAAGTCTTTGGGATGATAGACGGCGTACTGCTTTACCGAACCTGAACCGTTGACGCTCCATTGTGATGCAAAGCACGGGCGCTTATTTTGCATAGTCGAAAAGAAAAGGCTAATATAGCGAGCAAGATCTTTATCTAGCAAAGACGAAGGAGACAGGAATTAGGCATGTCGGGAAGTTTATGTTGCACAGGACTCCTCCTTAGCCTCCAGCGTGTCTGATAATTAGGCATGCCGCCGTGGATAAATTAATTCTCGGAGAAATAAACAGGCGTGCGGTGACAGCAATATCCACAAACAACCCTTCAACAGACGGGTAGGATTCTCCTACAACGAAAAACAAAACAAAACAGGGGTATCTTCAACGGAAACCACAGGAATGCATTCAGATGCTTGGTACATAAGGTCCTTGAACCCCTTTCAGAAAAACTCTGTCCGGGGAATTATAATGGAGAAGATTGCAAATGGTAGTACCTATTGAAATGCGAGGACTGAAATAAATTCGGCAACCCGGACGTGGAATGTCTCCACTGCCAGTCCTCTCTTCGGAGGCTTTCAACTCACTCCTTTCGTGAATTCTCATTCAAAGAAGTCCTTTCACGCGCATGGATTCATATTACAAATCAGGCCGCGGATTGAGCCAGTGGAATCTCGTTGTTCGCGAGACAATGACAGAGACATATATTCGGAAAAACTGCGTGGGTAGGGATGTATTTCGCGGTAGGCGAACTTCGCCACGTAAACAGTGGCCGGCGAAACCATTGAAAAGGCAAACTTATGAGAGAGTCTGCACAGCTAAGGGATTGTCAGAACACTGGTTGAGTTCTTCGATCAGTTATTTCTTGTTGACTTACTAACTACTTCGCACTTATGAGTACTGGAATATACTGCCAATGTTTGTGAGCAGCTTCGCCAGAAACCTTGTTGTCAGACATATTAGATATGCCATAGATTGTGCAGCAAGATAACTGCACTAAAGAGGAATGCATACAACTCTCAGAAAGATAAATGACTTAAAACCGAACGCTTTCCGTTGAATACGTGCGATAATAAACCAAATTCACGAGGTATATCAGAAGCAATGGCTATTAGGGGCGAAGCACCTGAGGGTCTCGGCGTGTGGGCATGCATCGGCGTCTGCTGTCGTGACGGTCCATTTGCTTGAGCGGTAGAGAGGGCGCCACCGCCTCAGCGCTCGCCGTGGGGCGAGAGAGAGCGAACGGCGCGCGTTGACTATGGAAACGCTCTTTCTGCGATGAACGCTGAACTACCAGCTCATAAGGAACGAGAACGCGCCCTCGCCCGCGAGACACAACGCCGACGCAGGCAGCGTCTGCTAGCGAGTTTCTTGATGGAAAAAACCGACTGCTCGCGCTATACAACCGCTCACCGGCCATCCTGCAGATATAGGCACTGGATCTTGACCTCAATGTAGTGCCGGTGGGAGATTTCTCTTGTGCGTAGTTTTTTTAGGGGCGAAGCTCCTTATAGCGGCACCCGTTCGTCCCTCGTAGCTTAGTATGTAACCAGTCTTACGCTTTGACCTGCAAGGTGGTGCCGGTGGGAGATTTTTCCTGTGCGTTGTTGAACAATAAAAAATTCGCAGCGTTAGCTAAAAGCCGACTTCTTCTGTCTCTCATTCCCATTAGCAGCCATTCTTTACTTCCAAGGTAGTGCCTGGTGAGATTTCTCCTGTGCGTGATTAAACAATAAAAATTTTGTTCAAAACGCCGTTGATTGATGAAATAAACCAACGAAAGACGCCAGATGTTTTCTAAAAGCAAAACGAAAGAACGCCAGATGTTTCTAAAGCAAAACGAAAGGACGCCAGCTGCTTAACGAAAGACGCCAGATGTTTTCTAAAGCAATGGTTTTCTAAACAATGAAAATTCACAGCGTACATGTAAAATTAAAGTGAGCTGCAAGTCGTCATACCTCATCGAACCTTTAGTATAAACGCGCCCGATCTCACGTCGGTGATGATGTACTGGGCAGAATTCACGGAAGATTCACGGTTGACCGATGAACCTCCGCAGCTTCGCCCACTCATCATCATTCACTCCGTGGATATGCTGTGATTTTTTTTTCACAGTCCTTTCTTTCTGTACGACAGAACGAAACTTGAAGCTAGTTAATCACGTTAACATAGATGATTATCGTGAGATTTGTTCTGCCACATATACTAGTATCATCGCTCGGCGCTGGCCACGCCGCAATATTTGCAAAGCGTCGCGATTGTTTGAGATTGTCCTGTTGAGATTACGGGCAGGACACGAGTAACCTAGTTTATTCTAGAGCTAACGCGAGCACCAGCGATAACACTGGAAGGTTCGATAAGGCATGTATCAAAGCCGAGGCATTTCACAGATGAGCAGATTACTTTACGGCCGATGACTGTGTTCTCGCCGCTATCAGTGTACAGCGTGAATTCCTTGTACTTTGGCCTTCCATTTTTCCGGGCGCAAGTTCACCCAATTGAGAGTTCTTTATTTCCGGAGTTTAGATGCAGCCTTCTTCACCGTCACAACTACGTGACAATACTCGACTCTACGATATCTCGAACTGAGCATTATAATCCGGAACGTATGCTTAATAGTATTATCGAGGTTATCACTGCCCAAAGTGATAAGATGATATTATCGAAGAAAGGAACTCTCATAAACGAGGAAATGAAAAGCCCCAACAACGGGGACCAGCATGGGGCTGCCCAGAGAGCCCACAATGCGGCGGTCAGGCTTAGCCTGCCCCTCCCAACGTGGGATGAGCTTACTGCGCGCTAGTCCTGTCTCTCAGGAGGACTGCTAATGAAGTTTGACCAACCAACCAAGGAAATGTTGCCTTTAAGTGTGCAGGAACGAGGAGGAAGCGAGAAGCGCGAAAGCGCTGGATATCATGGCCTGTTTAGTGAAAACTTCTGCGAGATTTGAGAATGGCGATGATCTATCGTTATATGTGTATGTCTTTGTACCGCAATTGATTCTTTTATTACCATGAACTGAGGTGGGCTCTTACGGACAGTGTTTTGTCGATCGCTATTGCACTCACGAAACGCCCTGACGTTTGGTGACAAAACATCAATATGACAACACTGATAGGAGAATTGGCAATATTGAAGAGGCACGGCAACACGAGGCAGGGAAGCGCGCAGGACCAGAGGTGAACCAAGTAGCGTCGCATTTCTATGAAGTGTGCACTTGAGAGAGGACGAAAACAGTAAGATAGAAGGCAGGGAGGTTAACTAGAAAAGGGTCAGGTTGGCTACCCTACGTTGGAGGAATGTGAATAAAAAGATGAAGGAGAGAGACATACAGGCAAAGAACTGGGTGGTAAGTTCGCTGACGCACGCATGCGGGTTTGCTCAAGCTTATTCAAAGGCTTTCGCACAGGTCTATCATCATCAAGAAGCAAAACAGCGCCTTTACTGCTTTGTGAGCTGCGGCGGGCTTGCATGGCGAGCAAAAGCGGAACAGCCACAGATATGACAAAAAATAATAGCCGCAATGTCCCAATTAAGATCTTTGTAATGTCAAAACAGCGGGTGTTAAGCACTAATACTAATAATCCGTGGGGTTTTACGTGCCAAAAGCACGATATGATTATGAGGTGTCTACAGAGTAATTCTGACCACCTGGAGTTTTTAACGTGCTCATGATTGTTATCTGCATTTCGCCCCCAACGAAACGCGACCGCCATGTCCAGGAATCGAACCCGCACCCTTGAGCTAAGAAACAAGACGTGCTACGTGCTAAGCTACGGCGGTGGGTCAAGGGCGTGAAGCACTGATCGAGAGGGGTAGCAAGAGATCGAACATTTTATTTAATACCGCGCGCTAGCCACCGCTTCATCGTCCACGTGCGTTCTTTAAAAGTTTATGAATATTCGCATGGCCCTCACTTTCAATCCAGTGTATGAAAAAAGAGCCAGATTAGAGAGAGAGAGAAACGTTATTGAACGAAAAAACTCATAGGGTCCATTATGCTTTCGCCTAAGCAGACTCTAAGGCGAAAGCCATCTTTTTCTTTTCCTTCTGAAACGATGTATTGATCCTACCTCTCCCCCCTGCGAAAGCTTTCTGCGCCTCGCCTGGTTTGGCGCTGCCTCCGTGACGGGCCCAACTGTGACCAAGCGATGGTGTCATGCGATAACCTCGTCAATTAACGTCACTGTATGTGGCGTCATAGTGTCGTCACGATGACGTCACACATTCGGTATATGCTTGTACATGATGACGTCATCACGTGATGAAGACTTTTTGCCTCCCTCGTGTTGTGCCCGACGCCGCAGGACGCCGACGCCGACGGTCAATTTTCGCGCTTGATGAGGCATCTAAGGCTTTCGCCTTAATAATCAGAGTTTTTCAGGGCGGCCGCCGAATGGGGATGTGCTAATGGTCGGGGTCCCTAGTGTAGGGCTCTGCTGGAATTTGTCGTCCGCTCCAATATAGTTCTCTATTCTATTAAGAGATCTTTTTGCTTTTGAGATATGCATTAGCCGACACTATACCTAATGGCTTCACGCCCTGAGTTATGAACAAATGTCCACTCACTGTCGGCTCTTTGTAGGGGCCCTCAAATGCGCGCCCACGCCTGTAGTATACGTGAAACCGCGCGAAGTAAGCAAGGAAAGCATTATTCAAAAACGATATCTACCTTGAAAACATTTTTTGAGACAAGCTTATTGGTACCAATGCATGACATTTCGGAAATTACGTCATTAAAATGGGACCAAGCCAGTCGCACGTTCCTTTCCACGTAGCAGACTTATTACCCTGTACTTGATGGGGATGCTTTTCCGCAGAACAAGTAAGTAGTGCGGCAAATCAACATTGCCGTTACGCCAAGCGACGCCTTAATTAGCTGAAATTAACGTGACGGCGCGAAAGGACGAGCTCAACGGTAACAATACTCCTCCATGTTCTCCTTGCAATGTGCGTCTAAAAGAAAGCACCTTTGTCATTTTGATACTATCCCGTGTGGGCGAGTTGGCTACGAATTGGGCCTTGATTTCAATGAATGCTCGCTCGTTCCTCTGTCCGAATGTGCATGAACTGTAAACAGTGCTCGAATTAGGAAAATCAAATTTACGCGCTTCATATCAGAGTTCCTTACTGAAAAGCTTTTTCGAATAACTACAGCGGCATTTCATTTATCCTTTTTCTATTCTTCCATATAACCCTTTTTTCTTCCTTCCTAAAATATAGGGCAGCCAATTGGAAATACCCTCCGGTTAACCTCACTGTCTCTTTATCTTGTATGCCTTTCTCTCTCTCTCTTTTCTACCCGATAAAACTATGTATTAAAATATCTTGTTTGCGACCTAGTTTGCACTTGCCATGAGACAAAAAAAAATCAACAAAAATACCTTAAGTGTCTACGATATTCCTAGGTGAGAACACCGGCGCATTTATTAGCTTGTTGTAATATTTCCTACGTTTATGGGCACCCGACGCATCAACATTAAACTAAATCTCTTTGAAGTATTCTTAATGCGGTGCAGATTGCACTGTTCAAACCTCCATCTATCGCTCAACTGAATCAACCCGGCTAATTCGCATATCATAATAAACAAAACCATTTTGTCCAATTTTTCTTGGTCGAAAATTGTATTCGTTTACTGACCTATAAAACATACTTGTTCTCACTTGTTTATTTTATACGCAAGATGATATACTTGAGCTTATGTATCTAGCATGCGCAACAAAGAAATCCAAATACACAACGCTATGTCTTCAGAGAAACTGCAGAAAGACGATTGACAACAAAAAACGAGGCTTTAATGGTCGGCAGAACGAGAACTGACAAGTGTGGTGGAGCTACAGAAGTAACACTTGAAGAGCATATATAAGTCGTAAACATCACATGTAAGAGCGCATGCGTCGTAAAATTGCTACACAAATAATACGCCATGGCATTTGAATAGACCAAGAGGAGCTTAGGATGCAGAGGCAAACGCTGCGCACATTAATCGAACTTTGATGTGCGAACAGATTTATGAGCCAACAACTTTCCCCCAAAAGGCTCACACGTACACACAAACGATTCAAAAACGGCAATGAAATGACCTATTACGCTCACTCGCAGACTTCGTGCGCTGGTTAGCAATGGTTAATGTAGGCTAGTGTTCGGTAATGTTGACTAAATGATTATTAATGATAAACAATGCTGGGTAATCTTGGTTAAATATATACTGCTAATAATCGCTTGTGCAACTGAGGATTGGCTAGTTTGTTAAATCATGACGAATGGTAATACTGGGCAATGTCGGCGAGATATTGCAAAATGATTAAGTGCCGTTGGCTTACTATTTATCCGACGGCGAACATTGCTTAAATAGCAGTAAGTACTGGCCCGTGGTGCTAGCCATAGTTGTCTATTCGCTGTTACAACGCCAGCATTGTCTCTATTCAATACACGGACAGCAACCGCAATTGGTTCCCCTTTCTTTTTTTTTTATTGGACATCGAGTTGTATGGTTTTTGCGGCAAGTATCTATCGGACCTTTGAAGTGGCGTGCTACGCACGTAGGTCCGACGGATGCTGTCGTTTTCACGCGTTACCGCGAGAAGCCACACAGATAGCGAGATTTTCGCGTGTTTTCTGGCGTCCGCGCGTGGCTTGGCGTCGGGGCGAAAGCCAGAAGTGGGACGGCAGCTCTTCCCCAAGTCTTCCCACAGACAAATTTTCTGTCGTTTCACCGGATTTCGCCATTTGATTTCGCCGCCGCTCCTCATAGCTTTGCCACGCTTCGTAGCTCCCCGCAGTTGAACAGTCTCACGAGCCGCAAAGCTCGCAATAAACAGTCCAGAGGTTTTGCGATTCCTTTTTCACTTGAAGAAGAGAAGCGTCGCCACAGCGGAGTACGTCTTTGACAAATAACCGCGAAGAACAAAGAAAAAAAAGCAAGTATTGTCAGATAAAACATACATGAGAATTCGACAGGGTATTCGACCTTTAGAGAGCTTAGTGGGATGAAATCGAAAAATAAGTATGAAGTGAAAGAAGAGAATTTCGAGAGCTTACTGGATTGATGATGCTCGAGCTAGAAGAGAAACAGAAAGACAGCCAGCGAAGCGAAAGTCGCAGAGGCAGTGGAGAATTTGTCCAATTGTGTTTTTCGCAAGGATGAGTTTACCCGAAAGACACAATGGTTCCCGCCATAAGATGCATCTTTAGTTGCTTCGACAGACTCTGTGTTGAAGACGGTATCAAGAGGGATGCACAGAAGAAAAGCAGCTTTAAGGCCGATGTTCCATTACTGTAAACAAAAATATAAGAAAAACACACACGACTTATGCCTGACTACGGGCACATTGATTTTACATATTTTATCAGTAACCGTCAGCTTTTTGTTTTTGTTTGAGGCCATTCCCGACGTTCAGGTCGGGGACAAATGCTTGCTGAACATTCGTAAACGCTTCAAGGGGATGTACCAAATAAGGGAAGTTTAAAGGCTAATTTTTCTTTGTTAAACACAACATTAATTAGAACTAACAGACAAGAAAGCCAAGGAAAGTATAGGTAATGGTATTTGTACTAAGTATGATGTAAATGTCAAGAAAGTAAGGTGAACTAAAAGATAACTTGCCGCTGGCAGGGACCGAACTTGCGACCTTCGAAAGCGCATCCGATGCTTTACCAACTGAGCTACAGTGGCCGTCATCTCCCCGTGCACTTTATGGGGTATATATGTGTGTTAAATGCACATATGTACCCCATAAAGTGGACGTGGAGGGGGTGGGGGGCATGCCGGCCGCTGTAGCGTTGTTGTTCCGTCATACACTATAAGCATCCGGCCGATTAAAGAGGCAACAAACAGGAATTTAGTGAAAAAAAGAAATCAAAACAAGAACGAAATACAAAATATTAAACATTAGGCTGATTCTTGAACAGGTCCAAAACGGACATTAATGGCACCATACAGGAGGTGGGTACAGTACACGCGGCCTTGACAGTGGACAGAAGACATCACAGCTGAAGGCGACGAAGGCACTGCTGAGCTTTTTAAGAGAGACGAACTTGGACAAGCGGCTGCGACAGAAATGTCGCGTACCACGCAAGAGTGACCGGCTGATTCTGTGTGTGCAGTGTCATGTGCTATCTTTCTATCTTTCTCTCTCTCTTTCCTCTCCATCTTTAATCTCCCCCACCCTGTCCCCATGCGTAGGGTAGCAAACCGGTTGTCCTATACTGGTTAACCTCCCTGCCCTTCCTTCTCTATTATTTCTTCTCTCTACACGCACATGAAACAGTGTCATAAGCAAGCTCATGTGTACGAGATGTCAGAATGTGCTGAACGGGGTACCTTGATAGGTGTTGGACAGCGGCCTGGAATACACATCATGGCTACTACATTCGGGAAATCACTACGCGTGCATAATCATGTGCCGAGAAAGTGTGCGCGCCGTGCCACGCATCGTGGATTTCGGCACATATTTACGTTCGTTGACAATGTGGGATTTTGTTTCATCTAGGTAGATCCAGCCGGGAGTAGCCGCGCAATAATTAACTGCACCAAGTCGCAACAACTCCACAAGGGCGAGAGAATGAAATATCAAAAAAGAACACCAGGCCTCTTTCAGCCAACCACCTCGACCCTTGCCGCCATTAAACATTCTCTCTCTGTGTCGCCTAAGAAGTAAAACAAAGACTTGCTTGATTTCTATCCTACGAACTTTTCATGCATGCCTGCCGTCTTTCGCTCACTGTGGAAGCACTAACTTCATTGCAGATTGTTATCCTTACTCTCCGGCGTATAATAAAGGCATATTTATGTACAGTTTCGTTTGTATTTATTCTCTGATGTATATTTTTTAAGTTCTTACATATATTAAGACAAAAAGGAAGGCAAATGGAACTGAAGCTCGGCGGGCGGAAGCCCTCTTCTCGGCAAGGTATACGGTGTCTTACTCCGTCTAGATAATCACAGGGAAGTCGCGGTAGCTTCGAACTGCGCCTTCGGAGCCATCTCTCTGGGCGTGTGCAGTGACTCTCCCGAGCTCATGAATATTTTGGCGCGTTATCGTTGATGGGTCTGGTGCATTCAAACGTGAACGGGACCGTCGTGGCTCTCGCTATACTGTGCTTCACTGTACAAACGGCAGCAACGAAAGCATCGGAACGACTGCAGATTTTTTTTTTTTTTCATTTTGCTTAGGAGCGTTCCATATTCGTTCCTCCCTCCTATAGATCTGCACAGCCCTGCAGCAGTGCTGACGAGGCAGGAAAGGCAGGACGCGTGCGTCTTGTCGAATGGAAGGTTTAAATTTTGGTGCCATAGCGAGCAGATCCCTCTCTAAGGGGCGGTATAGCTAACATTTCCTCCCATTGCTTCGGCAAATAACCACGCTTCCCCATCCGGGGTAGTACTTTTCCATTGATCTTCTCCCCACATTGCTCTACGTACTTCTTATATTGAGTACGCCTAAGGGAGAATGGTTATATGTACCCTTCAGTGCCGTCTTCCTACCTTCTCATCTTAGACGCATGCACGCAACACATACGCACACAAATGCTTTTCTCTTACGAAATACGCGAATGCTATCGGTACACTTTGTGCTCAGAGGAGCTTTTCCGCATACACCTCCTTTTAGGCAGCGTATTATCGTGTGAGAATATTTTACTGCGGGTACAAGAACTGACTATGCTTGAATTCCCAATCCTTTAATGCATGTCAGCTACTATGAATTGTAAATATACCACTGCACTTTAGTGTTCTGAATGAATGCGAAGATTCGGTGTATGTCACGCTTTCTTTTTCTTTCTCGCTACTTATACGATTCGCTGGCACTTACTAGAATGGGCGAATCAACGGCGCGTTTGACATATGTTAACCATAATAAGAATGGTTTGTGGAGAGAGAGAGAGAGAGGGAGAGAAATGTAATGTGGAAAAGCAGGGAAGTTAACCAGAAAACATACCGGTTTTCTACCCTGCACTAGGGAAGGGGTAAAGGGAGACAGAAATGTAACAAAGAGCGGAATGGGATAGGGAGGGAGGGAAGCACACACACACACACACACACACACACACACACACACACACACACACACACACACACACACACACACACACACACACACGCGCGCACACACACCACACACACACACACACACACACACACACACACACACACACACACACACACACACACACACACACACACACACACACACACACACACACACACACACACACACACACACACACACACGCGCGCGCGCGCGCGCGCGCGCATGAGTCACAGTCGTTCAACGAGGCGGGTCACAGAAACTTCATCAGCGCCTTTGTTGCTTTCTGGCGTGAAGCTCGATCTTTCCGACATTCCAAGATTGACTGCTCAGAAAGCGGCTGGCCGTCGAGGCGAGCAAACGCTGCTGAGATGGACTGTCTCTCGGAGCTGTACTGAGGGCACTGACATAATATATGTTCAATGATTTCGTCATTGCCGCAATGGTCACATGATGCAGCGCTGTCTGTCATTCTGATGCGGCGAGCAAGGCGTTCGTAAAAGACACAAGCCACATGCGGCAGAGAAGGGTCGTCTTGGATCGGGGTAGGCCAGATGGAATAGTGAGTCGTAGGTATGAATCCAGGCGGTGAAGACGGGTGTGGAGAAAACCGAGCGTGTTCCACATAGACCTTGCGACATCACGCGCAAGCGTATTAATCTTTGCTGCTGCGTCGCTTCTCGGAGAGTTCCGCAATGTGGGTAAAGAGAATCGGTAATTAATCATTGTTAACGTTAATAATTTAAACAGCAGGCGATGTACTTGCCCGATGCGGACGTCTTTCTCAGCCAAGAGCGACTCCAAAAGTATCGATGTACTCCTTATCTCGTTCATTCTGTTGCGAGCAAGGAACACTTCCTTATCCGCTGCTTGCCGTTTCGAATCATCCGACATATATATTGTGTATATTGTTACGGCGCTTCTGCCGCAACAAATAATTTCTCTCGGACTTTTGTGACGTTGTTTTTTGTTCATGTTACGGCACGAGAAAAAACGCTGCCACGGGAACAGAGCATGGTGCGCACCACTCTCGCCCGCGTAATTTAGTGCGAGCTCGCCGGAACACTGCCGCGTTAGATCAATAAAAATTAGGACCGTACGTAACTCTCGCTCATTTTGTTTCACTTATCTGCGTATTTTGTTGCTCTCGCTGAAATTCATTAGTGGTCCTACCCCGTCATTTAAATATTCTCTGCTTTAGCTTTTTCTTGATTTGTCGAATTCTCGCACACAGTGGCGCGGTTTGTTTACAATGCGACGCGAAAGCATTTATTTTCATTTCTACGAGGACTCGTCGTTTATTATTGTAGCAGAGGCACGGTTACATTGTTTTTAATTGCGGACGTGCATAATTGATCGCTTTTCTAATTAGGAATACCGAATACTAATTGATTATCGCAGATGGCACGCATTTCGAGCTCGCGTGCATATGCATCTAGCGGGAAGGGTAAGCCGTGGGCCTAAGTCGACCTGCAAAACATATGGAACGTAATAAGTGTCGAACATAAACACATAAATACAAGGGAAATTGCACTTACCGTTACATAATTTTTCAAACATTTGTGCCTAGCAGATAACTTATGGAATGTAAGTTAAGTGGAAGTCGATTACATTAGAATGTGGCATTGGAATAAACTTGAATTTCAGAAGTGGTAATTTTCGAGGGAATTGATCGTAATTTTTTATGTATGCATACACAAAAGAGCAATTGAACTGAAGCTGAGGACCACTGGCCCCTGATTTCACTTCAACACACAAGCAAAAAAGGAGTATTTTTGGGGGCATATGGATATTTTAGCCATATAGATTCAGCCAATAAAGTGCTGTTTCGTGCACCCAATACAAAAGCATAATTGAGAAGTAAGCATAATAACATAAAATGGAAGTGCAAATGCAACATCCACATGATATATGCTGAACAATGTTCTCGTCATTCTTCGTGCCACATACACATAAAACGACAGAAAACCAAAAAAATTATATCAAACAGCCTTGAACACCAAAGTAAAGCGCATTTCTGCGCATTTTTTGTACGTATTATTGAATACATCATTTCACAAGCACAACATACGTTAAGTGATAGATGTGAAAACTCTCACATACTAATCAATAAATGGGGCAAAACTGAATTTTACGTGACTCAACCGTAAAGATGTCTTTGATGTTAGGTTCGAATTTTGTTATTAACAAGCAAAATTTTTATTTTTACTTGCACAATTCGCCGCTATGGAACATACCGTATTTATTCGAATCTAAGCCGATGTTTTTTTTTCGAAAAAACGATGTGCGAAAGTGGGGGGGTCAGCTTAGATTCGAGTACAATGACTATATTTTTTTTTACTGGCCTTGCGAATTTCGGGGGTCGGCTTAGAATCGGGGCCGGCCTAGATTCGAGTAAATACGCTGTTTATATATAACTGCAGAAGCAGGCGACAGAGTAACACCCATGGCTTTTTTTTTTTTTTTGCTGCTCTCTTGAAGTTAATTAAGGGAGATAAACACGGTAATAAAGCACAGTCGTTTTCAAGTATTCGAAAACTTTCTAAAAAAGTGGAGTTTAAAGAAAGTGGGCGGGCAGGGGGGGGGGGGGGTGGAGAAAAAAGTACGGCTCAAACTACTCGAACATGTGGGCAAACGATGTTAAGCGATAATAACGATACTAATAAGAAGTATTGTGTTCTTGACGTTCTGCTTTATTCTAGCTGTTACCCCCTTTCCCCTTCCCCAGCACAGGGTAGCCAATCGGAGTATATTCCTGATTAACCTCTCTCTCTCTCCTCCACCTCTCTGTCTCTGTCGTCTTTATGTGTAATAAATAATATATAATAACTGTTGGGGTTTAACGTCCGAAACCCCTGATATGATTATGAGAGACGCCGTAGTGAATGCCTCCGGAAAATTCGACCACCTGGGGTTCTTTAACGTGCACCTAAATCTAAGTACACGGGCCTCTAGCATTTCCGCTTCCATCGAAAATACGGCCGCCGCTGCCGGGATTCTATCCCGCGAACTGCAGGTCAGCAGTCGAACACCTTAACCACTAAACCACCATGGCGGGTATTTCTTTACGTATAGAAATACAGCTTTGTCAGGGTTGTTTTTGCCTGGAAGAGTTGCTATGCCTCTCAAATAGCTCGTTAATACTGTCCTTGATGTATATTTGACAGTATCGACAGAGCAAGGCCCGTGTATTCTTCTTGGAATGAAATGAGGACGTGTTATCGAACAGGGCCACGGAATTCCTTTTTCCAGGCTAATAAGCTTTCTATATACGTATGTAATCAGAAAATACGCTAAAACTCATGATGGCTACATCAAGGGGAAGACCAAAAATTTTAAAATTACGAATTTTCTACCTGTGGGGTTTCTGTCGGAGTTAATCTATGGCGCACGAAAAGTGCCTGTACTGACAACATTATTGTTGCCGTAATGACCTTCCTAGTGTAAAACACCCTCAAGGGCCTGACCCGCCACGTTTGTCTAGTGGTTATGGTGCGGGACTGCTGACACGGCCGCGGTGGCCGCGGTGGCCGCATTTTCGATGGAGGCCAAAATGCTTGAGGCCTGTGTACTTAGATTTAAGCGCATGTTAAAAAACCCCAGGTGGTAGAAATTTCCGGAGACCTCCACTACGGTGTCTTTCATAATCATATCTTGGTTTTGGACGTTAAGCCACCCGAAATTATTATTATTATCACCCACAAGGACCTATCAGGAGCATTTTTAAGGATGTGAAACGCCACCTATACGAATGTTGACCATGACCCCACCGCAATCTCGCAGGAAACTAATGGGATGTACCAAAGGATTATCGAACTGCTTAACCACAAAGTATTTCCAGACTAGAAATGGTTTGAGCATTTCAGCGCAGTGATTAAGAAAACTTCCTTAAGATTTATAAAAAGAGCATGAAAACTGTGGATGGAATCACATTACCAAGCATGGTGCTCGAAAAGAGCGCTCACGTTCATTAAAAAGGAGAATTGATTAGTGTGGAACAACCGAGACAATTATTGTCGTTGCCACACCGCTTTAATTGGGAACCTAAGAAGTCGAAACACGAGTTATCGGGATGGGATTCCCGCAAAAGGAAGCGAATTGAAATTATGAAAACTGCATTCATTGAAACACGTATCAGTGAGAAATCTTATTACAATGCGCTTTTTTGTAGTTAATAAAAATGTAGCGTAGAAGCATAGTGCCGATATTTCCTTACTAGGGTAGAGAAGCTATAGATACCTGTCTAAACCTTGCATGCGCTCGAATATGCGATCGCTGACCAGTGTATAATGTAATTAAAATACCCACGAACGAATGAAGTTGTCTTATATACGGGAGGCTTTTGTTCGCGTGCATTGCAACCGATAGCGCATGGAAGTACGGAAAACTTACTGCTCATAATAAAACGCTCCTAGTAACGCAACCCCATCACAGCGTAGCTGAAGAGAAATGTTTAGTGCAGACCCTTTTTGTGGTACCTCGAAACCTCTGCCGAGTTGAAAGATGTTTAACGAAGGTAACGGTAAGGTGCGAAAAGCAACAATCGGAAGCTGTGCCTGCTTTTTCAGCGCGGTTCGGCGAAACAGTCAGCAAATAAAAAGTGCGCAAAGGGGAGTCGATACCGGAAGAAAAGAAAGATTTCACCGCGAAAGTACACTGGTCGCTAACGTAATTGAACGCTTACAAGTGCTCATACCGGACGAAAGAGTGCAAAACTTGGTGCGCACAATATCAAGCTGCCTGTGACAGCCCTGCGTTGAATTAACTACGTGCAACTCTTGGCAGCAAGTCGCTAGGTTGAAGAAATACAGAACGTGTATAGGTGACTGAATATACAACATGCTTTATTATTTGCTATTACATCTCGCATAACAATTTTCCCTCTTCAATCGTAGTTGCATTTACAGGATTTGACATTGAAACCTGCAGGGATTTTGTAAATAACGCGCGTTCAAGCAACCAATGACATAATCCTTTTTTCGAGTAGTTTGTTAAATCACCACATTCTATGGTTCTTAGTGCAACTGGTTTCGCGACCAGAATGCGCAGAGACTACAAAACAACAGAAAAAGTATCAGTTTCGCCGCAAGGGCGAAGCAATTAATACAATAGCAACAAATTCAAATGTTATTTGAAGTAAAGCTAGCATAGCGTAAGATCTGACGTAACTCAAACAAAACGCTGGCGTATATGGAAACACGGCCGCTGTAGCGAGCGAAGCGACCTTCGTGCTGTCTATGGCTATGAACATTGCGATGAGAACATAACACGCACAAAGGTATGAGCCGATTGCTGCATGATCCCCTATAAATATACGACTCGCGCGATCGCGGACGACCACGCTCGGCTGATGGTGGTGGTAAAGCTTTATTACCGGAAAGTGTCCTGAAGGACACCCGGCTGTTCGTCTGTTCGTCAAGGTGTAGATGGCACCTCCCACGTTGGGACGGGGAGCCCTAGGCTCTCCACCGCTTCGCGGGCCTTCTGGACAGCCCAGAGCTGGTCTTAAGAGCAGTGAGCTACGCCCGGCTGGATTGGATTGGAAAAACTTTTATGCCCTGCAGGACGCGCTTTGCGCGTAGCGGGCATCTCCCACGTAGGGACCGACAGACAATACCTGGCAGCCGCTTCATGGGCCTGTTGACAGCCCATTGCTGGTCGGCGAGAAGCGAGCTTCTGAGGGACGTCTCCCACTTGTCTGAGGTAGAGTCGAGATGAGCGTTTCTACACTCACAGGAAGTGTGTGTGAGTGTCGCCGTGTATCCGCACGAAGGGCACGTGTCGCTGGGGTGAGCGTCGGGATAGAAAACGTGAAGCTTGCCGAGGTTTCGATACGTGTGCGTTTGCAAAGTACGCATTTCCTACCGGTTACAAGCAGCCCCTCTTCCGGCACCCCTCCATGAACCTTCCGCGCGACGGAGACGGACGGCTCTTTTCATCTCGGCTTGAGCCGCTTTCGTCGACGGCGCTCGCGCGTTTTCACTCGCACGTAGAACATCCGATGGGCGGGGCAATGTTATCGATTTGGAATCTGTACGGAACATGACGGTGACGGCAAAAATATGCCTGGAGCGTCCATATAATTGCTACAGCAATAAAAGAAGAATCAATGACATCGCAAGAAAAGACAAAGAAATGGGCATCGTACTTCGTACCAGGTTATACAGCAGAGCCAAAAATAACGCATACAAGAACACGTACCATGGGTCCAACGGTGGCGGGCTGTGCTTGGTCGTTCTGTATCTCTAGGGCGTAGGTACGGAAACCCGCAGGGCTTGCAAGCTGCGCTGGAAAAGATTTAACGATTTGTGACACGTATTCGCAGATGCACGCAAGGGTTGGAACATTGCTTTGGTGTTGCAACGATTGTTTCGTGCGCGTTCAAACTTTGTCGCATTATTCTAGCGTTTTATTTTACGCAGTCTGAAAAAGCATTTCCACGCGTAAACATTTATCATACGCCCATTTCGTGACGCCAGCATGCGCAGGTGCCGTGGAAGGCATGTAAAACAGAAAAAAAAAAGAATGCGTCTGAAGTTGCAGACACAAAATAATAAACTACATCCGCTACGTGCAAGGCGTCGCTTTCTTGTTTTCGCGATCATCTAGAAAAACTTCCGGAGCTCCCGCTACACGCAATCGTACACGAATTTCTACCATGGCATTTGTCAAGAGTCACTGCGGCAGTAAGAGAGAAATGCGGGAGATGGTACTCGAGAGATTTGAAAAAATAATGCCGCTTACGACAACCGCCATAAATTTTCGACTTTTCGCGTGGCCTCGTTTCGAGCGGTCATGCGGTATACTCACGAAATCTTTGCAGTGAACGGAATGAGGGACGACGCGACTCGCGCTATCGCGAGTCAGGGGGGACAGAATTCGCGAGTTCGGTCATTATACCTCTATTGTGAAGTAGCGCACTTTGGACGGGGACAAGAAGGACACGACACCGTCCCTTTTGTCCCCGTCCAAAGTGCGCTACCTCACAATAGAGGTATCATGATCCGTCACCAACTAGCTCAGCTCTCAACCTTATTGCAGTTCGGTTGTCTGGAGAAGGTGCAAGATCACACGACGCGTTTTCCGTCGTGTATAGCTGTCGGTTACGATTTGTCTGCACGTACAGCGCCCGAACAATCTGTACCTGTTCACTGTACGAAGAACGTTGGATTTCTTTTATCTGAAGCACAACGCACATTTGCTACGATTACAAGGCTCGAATTCCTTGAAGCGCGCCTAGGGCTCTCAATCGGTATTCGTGACAATACTTTCTGCTACTTTCCGTGGTAGCTTGGTGGTTGTGGTCTGGTGGTGCTGCTGCTTAACGCGAGGTCAAGGGTTCGAATCAGGCACGTAGCCAGGATTTTTTTTAGGGGGGGGGGGGCCCAAGGCCTAATTGTTCGAAAGAAAGTCTTTCCATGGCAAAAATAAAACAAAAGTTGCCCGGGAATGCAGAAGGCCGGACAAATTTCGAGGGGGGCCAGGGCCCCCCGCCCCCCCCCCCCCCCTTGCCTACGTGCCTTGTTCGAATGCCTGTCGGGATGGCCTCTTTTCAATGAAGGCGAAATGTAGAAACGCTCGTATACTCAATTTCGTTCTTTGTCTTCTTTTTTTTTTTAGGAGGGGAAGAGCTTTGAGTACTAATGTCGGGATGTGATAGGGGGCGCACCATGCTGGGGAGTCCCACAGTGATTTCGAAAACGCGGGGTTTGCTACCCTGTTTACAACGGGTTCTTTGCACTTCGTCGCCATTTGACGTGCGGCTAAACATTGAATACCACAGTCACAAGATAATGAAAATTAGTCCACATAGTCACCGAAAAAAACCAAATATTGAAAAAAATTCCGAAGTCTGACAATACGGTGCGTTATGGAATCGTATTGCTGGTTTCGCAAACAAAAAAGCGCCAAAAATTACCTTCAATTCAATATTTACTAATAGGGAAAGAGCTCACTCCTGTGGCGTGCGGTAGAATGCAGGTCATCATCGCCTACAGCGCAAACTTGCTTTTCGCACTTGAATGCACGTATTCGTGCCGTTATTTTGTAAGTTATCCCAATCGCTGCTCAGATCGTGCTCACTTTTCTCTTCTCTTGCATCCTTTTTGTAATTTCCATATTTCCGAGCCTTCAAACGCTACTGTTCTACGAACGAAATCCCGTACAACCTTTCAAGGCATTCTGCATACAAAGTTGACTCGAGACCTGACTATGACATGCAATTCCTGGTCTCGCCGTGTGATATCGCACCGCAAGCATACAAAGAAAACGTCGCGTAAGTCATCAAACAAAGCAAGACCAAGAATTTTTTGTATCCATTTCTATAGCAAATGGGGATGCATGATGCACGCCTGCATTGTTACCGAGATTGCGGAATGCGCTAGTTTCTGTGCCAGGAAAGATTCCTAGGTGTCCCCAGTGATTTCTCCTTATATCCACACAGAAAGGAACGCCAGCGTCCGTTGCGAAAAGTACCATGAGTCGACCTTTTATGATGACCCTCTTTCGAAACTACACGTGGGCCACCATAGTGACCAAGCACGTCTATTAGGCATTCCTATCACCTATATTCACCTGTCTAGCCGCATAAACTACATTGCGCAAGGCGCAGTTTGCCTTTGGCGGTTCCGGCTGGCAGCGAAATGAATGTTCCATGGCGCAATATGGATTCTTACGCGCTATACACCCCTTTCTATGACAGGTAACGATAACGCGAGAGCTACAACTATTCTTGTTTTCTTTTTCATGAATGCAGAAGGTCTTCGTATTGCTAGCGGTATCACTCGCGTTACAGTCACACTGACTCAGGCTTTTCGTGGGCCTTTGAAGTGCTTTATTTGTGAGATAAGACACCGGATCAATAAGGGCAAGATATTTTCGACAGAGTCTATATTTTTATGCGATTCCAGGTACACGGTGATACGCTGGTTATAAAGTGCGAACAAATGTAGCGCATGTTTTTTACGCCACGACTTCATTGCAGTCTGGATACTGCCCTCTGTCTTTGCAGTGCTGTGACACACAAGCAATCCATAGATGGTTACCTCTCACCTTCGTAACGTCGAATTCCACACTGCCTCAGAGAGTCTAGGCAATGCCTTCATTCGCATGAAATTGAACAATCCTGTTTCTCTAGTAGACCAGCAGTCGGTGGTTCTGCACACTTCACTGAGTGCTTAGCTTCAGATGTTCTTGTGATAATCCACCGAGAAATAATTGAAGCCTCTCCAAAGACCGGCATGTTAGTGCAGCAAGAAAAATATCATAGCATTAAACCAGGAGTCTCAAGCTCACCTCACCTAACGGGTCACAGTCACGGAAATTTACTCCTCTTGTATGAGTCATTGCTAAAGGGGATTAGGCGTCATTACTTCAACAACATATTGATACCTGTCTCCAAGATGACTAAAATCTGGAGGCCAATTCTCAAATATCTATAGAGTTTTGTTTCACGCTTGTGTATAAACACATGGTGACTACAGGGGGTGCCTCACGATAAAAATGCTTTACACCAGTCATGTCTGTGTAGCTCATGAACATACTAATTAAGAAAAAAAAATGGGTCAAACGCGGTCATGTGCGGGCCGCGTGTTTGAGACCCCTGCACTAACCGAACAACATAAACGGTAATGTAACCAAGTGTCTTTAAGAGTTCATAATTGCTTCTCGCGCTGAGTACAACAAAGCAAGGACGAAAAACCGGGACACGTTGACAGCGGATGACGAGCCACAGTTTCCAGCTGCCACCGAGCCAACTATTAAAATATTCATCCAAAAAGAATCCCAAAAAAAAGCGGCGCGACCTTTGCGAGAAATCGAAGAACAAGCGGAAAGTTTAGTAAGTTTCCTCATTCATGAAAACATTTTTATTATGATAAGAAAATCGCTCAAGTACCAAGCGAAGGTAAGAAAACAACTTTGATTATTTTGTTCAGCGAAAATATGCGCAACCGTGAATGAAAGCACATATTGAATTTTTTAACATAGTATCCACTGTAGTCTCAACCACGTGAATGGAACGTTTGTCAGTGCATGATTAACGTTACTTGTTGACTCCTTCAACGTATGCTTGATTTAAACGCTATACTACAAATGTCATCGCCAAACGCGCTATCAGCGAACGTCACGAGCACTTAATTTGAAAGACAGCTATATGTGCACGAAAAGCGCGAGTAAGCCCAAAAAAACGCGTCAAGCGATTGGAAAATTCTACAAGCGACTCGGGCAATTAGAAAAGCCACATCAGCTTACTATAAACGGAACTGGCAGCTCTGGTGCGGAGCCATTCGTTGTCAACGTGTCCGTGCGCAAGAACTAACCCTGAACAGCCATCAATTTCTCTCTTTCTCTCTCTCTCTCTCTCTCTCTCTCTCTCTCTTGTTTTTCCTAAATACTCTTGGACATAGAATAAATCGGAATACACGCACAGCGTGCTGCAGTGTGCACTTGGCTCCATGAACGTGGCTGCAAAGCCCGTACACAAACGAATACCACAAGAAGCCACTGCTCAACAACCACGCCCCCACGTTGAAATATTTGTGTAATTCCGTCTCCTTCACAGCAACGTCTTCTTCTGCGTGTCGGTCCAGCAAGGCAACGAAGAATAACAATGTAAGATGAAAACTCAGAGGAAACACGACGGCTAAATTTCGATAAATAAAGAACTGCTATTACGCGCCCATTCCCGCACTCAATTAATGCTGCTGCGCAGTGCATATATTTTGCTTACACGTATAAAGAAGTAAGAGCACGAAGGAGGCATGTATTGAATAATATGGACTCACCAAACGGAGGCATCTCAAACTTTCTTGAGCACTCGAGCACAAGGGCTATATGTGGTTTCAACGGGGGATATGCTCTGTATAGGTGGGGACACGTCACGGCCTACTCGCAAGTCGCGGTCGACGAGATTAAGTTGCAACAGATTAAGCGGCGTGGCCCCGTTGGACGGTGACGGCAGCGGATATCTATCGGCGGTACGACGAAACTGCACGAAGGAAAAAGCTTTTTTTTTCTTTGTTATCTATCCCGTTACAATAGCAACCGGCGATTTGCGGGCATTTTGAAATGATCGAGCATCACGGCAAAAATAGGTCACTGCCGGAAGACGAAGGCGCATGTTTCACGGGCGTCTGACAACTGCAGGTCAAACACGCCGAGGTCGACACGCACCCGTCTGTCTCAAAAATCGGATTTGCCCCGTCATGCCGGTTGCTATAGCAACGCGAGATAAGAGCGCGCTTCTGTCAAATTTGCGTCGTTACGCCGATATACAGGCACTGCCGTCGTTACGACTTTATCTGGTCGATCGCGCCTCGCGAATCTCCTGAACTAAAATGTATGCCCGTTGTTAGCGCTTTGTGTTGGCGTTTTCTTGGTGTGGATTGCGCGGTTACACTTCAAGACGTTTTAATCACTGTCCATAAAATGAGTGGCAAGAGGACAGTGGAACCTTGTAGACTCTTGCCACTGCGGGGATTTTATTAGAGCTCACAGCGACGTGGCTTGGACAGAGGCGCCATATCCAGAAGTGATGGAACGCCTGTTGTGGCCACCGACCTGTGCATGGCGTCAGACTGGGTGAGTAGCTCCTTCAACGTGGCATATTTGATTAGGTTGAGTGGACGAGCGGCCGTTGCGTAACATGTGCACGATTTAGTGAGCGCGAATTCTAAACAGCGTTAGGAATACGATAATTACGAGTGGTCGTGGTTGTCCATCGTCTGTGCATTAGGCTTGGTATTGAGAAATATCATGCATAGGGTTCCCTACAGCAATTACTAGTGGTAACTGTGCTGAGACCGTTCAGCCGACGTGGGAGTGATGGGTAGGTCGAGGATTTGTTTCGTCTTCGTACTCGCGGCTTCGAACGTTCTGGTGGCTTTGTTTTGCTACTCTTTTGCAACTTCAGTGACCCGAATGACATTGCTAAACTTTTTCGTCTCGAGACGAAGGCAGTGGTTGTACCCTGGTGGAATGTCGGCCTCACAACTATTAACGGTGTTCGCGACGCTGACGCATTGTGTCGTTTGTCTCTGCCTTGTGTATAGTTTCTGGCGACAACGATTATTCGTAACGTTGCTGGGATAACCACAAACATTCTTGTTCATCTTCACGCACTTCAGCTGCGAGCTTTTGCTGCCTTTTGAGACGTCGAACGTTACAGAAACCGTGTGACCTTTTTCACGATTCATTAGTTGTAAGAATGCTGTTCATGATGAGAACCAGCTCTTGCAACACTTGTCTTGCGCTATCTGATCAATTCAACGGCGCGCTAACGCGCCTAGCAGGCGTACAGTTATCGCGCCTGGCGGGCGCCGACTGGGGGACGAGAAGATGCATGCGAACGTGACGTTCAAAAATTGCCTCCAGACGCAGTTTACAACGCAGTTCAAGGTATCACCCTCGCGAATTTTGAAGTCACATTTTCGAGCGAGACCAACTACCAAACGCTGATGGAAACTACACTTGCTCCGTGACTTTGATCCACGGTTTGTAAAAATTCAGTGGAGCCCTCGTCCTAAGCGATCACCGATTAAATGTTTATGAGGCGTATTTACTCTTTCATGTACCTGAATATACACATCAATCACCTAGCAGTGAAAAAAAATCTGCATTTTGACATGAAGGCACAAAATGAAAGAGAAACTTAGATCTTAGAACAGTAGAGACCATGGTCATTTATTATTATTATTTAATTTGCAAACAGACACACAAGGAGGACGCTCTCCATCAGAGCCGAGTCATATAGATCTTAAAGCAGAAGAAACCACAGGAAACATTAAAATAATTGGTTATCAGAGAAGTTCAGGCATCTTTTTAAGTCGGCTGATATTATAAGCACACTCTCGCGAACAGAAAACAGAGTCGCATCTGATTATCGTTTAGCGTAGGCAAGCATAGCACGAAGCCAACCCTGAGTCACCCCTCTTAGAGACAGGGACGTGCGATTTGAACCATTAAGCCGTCTAAGCACATGAAGTCGATAGTCTCGCGGCTAACTATTGTTTCATACTAGCGCAGAGCACTTCATACTAGTGCAAATCATTATTTTTGTTCTCTAGCGCACACTCAGCTGTCTAATCGAAGCTGAACCTGCGAGCTTGAACGTTTCGCCATAGTTTCTCAATCGCCACTTCGTCCCAAGTTTCAACGCTGTTCCTACTCATCACAACTGCGAGAAAGCAGTCGAGAATCCAGGCCCATTTCAGCGTGAAGAAGGGATCGTTCCGGAGAAAGTCCTCCTTACAAAAGAACCCCTGCGTCTCCCAAGCGCATTGCCGGGACGCACGCTATGGAGTGAGAACGACTGGGAGTATCTCAAAAAAACAGATCGCCCCTGATCGGCTCGTCGTTATCGGATGCATTTCGATTTCACGCGCGATTTGTGCCGTTCGCGTGCCGACTGTCATTCTTTCTTCTAAGCCTCCCTCGGTCGTGCGCGCTCTTCCGGGCTGTCGGTGTACTTTATGCTCTGGCGATAGAAGAGTTTTGTCTCAACTGGTGCTCGTCTATGTATTGACCGAGCACGAAGCTTATGCATGCGTATGTCGATAGTCTAAACGCGTCTCGTGTTTCGCTTTTGCTCGGGAGCGGAGCTTCACGGCAACAGTATAAGTTACGCCGCAGGGGCGGCGTCAGGATCTTTAAGGCGAAAACGTTGCATGCCTCATCAAACGCGAAAAGTGACCGTCGGCGGCGTCAGCGTCAACACAAATTGATGCAAGAAGTCATCATGTGATGACGTCATGACATGCATGGCATCGTCGCTCGGTCAAAGGTGTGGTGCAGAACACGTAAACCACGCATGGTGCAGAAAGCTAACGGGGCTGACGTGGTGGGGGGTGAGGGAGGGGATCAATACAACGCTCGACTGAGAAGAAAAAGTCACAGTTTCGCCGCAAGGGCGAAGCAATGAATGCGATAGCAAGAAACTAATGCTATACGAAGTGAGGCTCGTCAATGGATACTCTCAGTTTGAACAGCGCTCCTGTTGCAAAGGCGGCCGAAGCAGCGAAGGAAACTAGCGTGCTTCAAGCGTCGAGCTGTGACACTTGATAGTTCGCGCTCATCTTCTGTTTGTTCGTTTAGCGGCGTCCCTTGAGCTCGAGTGGCTTTCGTACGCTCCGTAACATGAGCGCGGACATCACGCTGAACGCTTGAAACATCTCTCTTCCCCTCACCACGAGAAAACCGCGCGAGCAGACAGCGGAAGGGCAAGGTTCTCCCTGCGCAAATGTAAGAAGCGAGCGAGCTCACCGACGACATTTAAATGCGCCCTTCGCGCTCCTCGCGCCATCTCGCTGGTAATGAAGAAACGCTTATAAGCGCCTGCTGTCTCTGAGTCCTGCCATCGGTAAAGAGTGTGTATATAACGCTCGCCGTTAGCTGCCTGAAGGATCTGCGCTTTCTGGCGTAGTGGTTCGCGCCACGCGCTGGGGTACGAGAGGTCGCTGGTTCGATTCCGCGCTTCGGAAGCATTTTTCTGAATTATTTTTCTTTGGGACTTTGATATATATATATACATACTTATACATACAGGGTGCATGACGGCGGCGACGGCGACGGCAAAATCCAGCCGAGACTGTTCATATAATTGCTATCGCAATAAAAAGAAGAACATGGCTTTCGTCTTCGAGTTGTCTTACGTGTGCGCATTAGGTACGGGGGGTTTTACTGGCGGGGGCACCCCGGCAGGTGAGTTCCTTCATGGGCACAGGGAGGCGGGGAACATATGCGTTATATTTTGAAGAGGTTTGCTCTTGACAGAGCAGGGGGAACGGTGACCTCCACCCCCCCCCCCTTCTGCCTCCTTTGCCCCGCGCCCCCCTTTCGTAACCCCTCTGGCGGCGCCGCTGTTTCGCTAAAAGTTATAGGCACGATACATGTGCTCCTAACGTGTGCGCAGCCTTGCACAGGAGCAGACAAAAGCGCACTACGTGCGCGTTATCGCTGCAGGAATAGAAGGGGCGCAGCGCTGACAAATGAACGGGTGAGCCTCCAACTTGAATAAAAACAAGCCTAATTTATTGACAACTTATGTGAGCATCTTTTAGAGAATCCTCATTTTCAAGTTCACCCTGTGGCCGTATTCCGCGCCGCGTTTCTTTCTAACGGGAACCGTCGCCATTCTAGCGTTATAACTTCATCAAATGTTTACCGAGCACAGCGAAAACACTTCCGGCGGGCAGTTAAAATACGGACATGATAACACGACGTCTGTGGTATCATTTACGACAAATATTTCCAAGGAAATCATTCGCACCGACTTTGACTTGAGCTTTTGCCGGAGGGGGAACTAAAAATTATGTCCTACTGGTACGAAATTCACGCTATAGCATTGCAAAACCCAACAGATTTTCTTCGATAGTGCAGTGACAGAAAAAAAAAAAGGATTTAAAAAAATTCACGCATATCCACGAAGTGAATGATGATGAGTGGGCGAAGCACCGGGGATCATTCGGGTAACCGTGAATCCCCCGTACAATGCCCACTCGAGCATGCAAATGCGTGACAAACACGTGTGTACAGTATATACAATGTTGTTTTATTGATGTCATAAGGCGTATATGGTGTTGAGGTGCGGAATTCGTTTCTCCTTCATTAGGATCGCCTTGTGATCGGTGAAATGAAGAGCCAGGGGTTCTTGAATGTGCTGTGATCTGAAGTTAGCGAAGACGAAGTCTATACACGTCCCCCTGGTTGTCGTTGGATGTTTATGGTCATATGAAGTGCATCTGAGAGCATAACGCACCCCTAGCGGTCTCCATTCAAACCAAAGACGCGCCGGAAGCGAGCGCTGCGATCGCAGCACCCCTAGCGGTCTCCATTCAAGCCGAGCACGCTCCAGGCGCGAGCGCTGCTACTGCAGCGCCCCTAGCGAACTCCGTGTAAACCAGAGCTACGCTAGACGCGAAGCTCGGCCCTACACTCTTAATCAGGTCCTGGTTAAATGCTGGTTATATCCATGAAACCAGACGAAAAATGTCCGGTGTCCTGTCTATATCTAGCACTTTAAGCGGGACCTTAGTAAGAGTGTAAGGCTCTTCGACCCTAAAACACCAGAAGCCTCGCTGACAGCGACGAAGGCCAGAGCTTGGGCATAGATTGAACAGGATAGAATGTGATGCGCCCCTAAATAAGAATGGGAATTTGCATAGCTTATTAAAGTCTCTTTACCATTGGCTGGCCGTCTTCCCTAATGAGATGTGACGCATCGGGATTGGCTGAAACGAACAACATAGACGGCACACACATGCGCTGTCTGTCTGTCTAATTCGGTCCGGTTGTTCCGGCTTGTTCCGCTTCGTAATGATCCAACTAGGCCAAGTTCAGCACCCTCCCGCGTAAGACGTTCTGGCGTATCTATATAAGGCGTTTTTTGTGAATGCAGGCCCTGGTCTTATCGGAGTGCTTTTCGACTTCACGCGTGATTTTAGGCGATCGCGTGTCAACATCCCATTCGATTCGCAATGCGGAGATTCGCGATCGCACGTCCTTTTACACAGCGGCATTCGAGGCTCATTTGTCACGCAACGCTCCCCTGTGGTCTGAGTCATCCGTTGTTCGGCCTTCCGTTTAATAATACCTGGGGTTTTGCGACCCAAAACCACGATATGATTATGAGAGACGCCGTAGTGGAGGGCTCCGGAAATTTCGGCCATCTGGTGTTCTTTAACGTGCACCTAAATCTAAGTACACGAGCCTCTGCCATTTCGCCTCCATCGAAAATGCGACCGCCGCGGCCGGGACCGAACCCGCGACCTTCGGGTCAGCAGCCGAGCACCGCAACCGCTATACACCAGAGCACGCCTGTCTCGCACCCAGGCTGCTGGCGAGCCGAGCGGATACTCTCGCACCCAGACGCCGGGCTGACGGGGCTGCCAAGGCGCTCGGGCTGCACCAAGTAAACAGGGCAAGCTGCAGTTCTGAGGCTTTAAAGTGCGAAAAAGTACCCGTTCACGCCGCTTCAGTGTATAAGAGCTCGTCTGGGCACTACTGCGTCGTCTTTGGATGCCAAAACAAGCAGCGCAACAAGAGGATATTAGCGTTGTCTGCGACGATTACGACGTGCCACGTAGTGCCGGTGGGGTGTTTTCAGCTTCGCCACGAGTGGATTACTGCGATTCAAGCAAAAAATAAACTAGGGGCCGAGTGAAAATGCGCGAGTAAGTACACTAACTGCGTGTATTCTGCAGTGTGATGCCCACCTATTTCATTTTGCGAACCTAATTTGCGTGACACGCAGCTGGGTTGAAGGCAGCCGCGAGCTTTGTGTGGGGGTGCACTTCATACCTTTGAGCGTTTCCTCTGACGAAAATCTAGTGCAAGGTAGCGCTTTCATGCACAAGCAATCAGCATGTTTTGCCATTTTCAACGTAGTATTAAACTTTAGTGCTTTTGTTGGCATCCACGCCTTCGAGATTTCGTCTTCAAAAAGTAATAAATGGCACGGTGCTCCTCAACAGCTGGCCAGAATTTCATGCTTTCATTTCAGTGTTTGATGTCCCCAAATTTATCTGGACACTATAGGTATTCAGCTGCACATAATACATATATTGGCACGTAAGTAAGCAGTATACTCGCGCCAGTGTCCTTTACGTCGCAGGCGTAGCTAATCGGCTAAGAGTAGCAGAGTTTCGCTTGTAAAGCATCATCGTTACAAGAATAAAATCGCGCAGGTAGCTTCCAAAAGGGATCGCTGAACGATACTTCAGGTTATACTCGCTGATAGCCCGCTTTTGTGAGCAAGACGCATTATTGTAAGAGCGCTCGTGAAACAAAAATTACGTTCCGCGAAACTACCTGTAAAGCGTACTCTCATTATTACGCGATGCATGCTGAAATAATGAGCTTTCACAAAACTTTGTGCACAACTTGTAATATGGGGCAACAAAACATCGTTTCACTCTTTCGCGATCTGCACTGCAATTACGATTCACGCGTACTAAAGCGAGAACGTTTTTTTTACAAATGTAACAGCGTACGTATCTGACGAGGTTGCTTCCGCAGCCCACTCAGCACTTACTGTATACATTGTGGACTTGCATGAGCAAGTTGTTCTTGATGTTCCAATAAAATCAGCGAAAATGTCCAGGCTAGAAAAGACGCGAAACACGCTCTCCGACGGGCTGAGTTTCGGGAGTTTCACGTTTGCTCTGTGTAGCGTCTGCTGGCGTGGCAGCCCGCGCATGTTGTTTCGTCGCGTGTGAGATAGATGGCGCGACACGCGATGCAAATATGGCGATGCGCATGGAATTCGCTGTGTTCTGGTCTATACCACCGCGGCGGACCGGCCTTCCGTTTGTATTTCGCTCTACGGTTAGGCCGTCGTTAACCCGCCTCCGTGGACTAGTGGTTATGGTGCTTGGCTGGTGGCCTGGAAGGTTGCGGGATTCAATCTCGGCAGTGGCGCACGCATTTCTATGGAGTGAAAATGCTAGAAGCCAGTGTGCTTAGAAGCCTGCAGGTGGTTGAAATTACCGGAGCCCTCTACTACGGCGTCCCTCATAATTATATCGTGGTTTTGGAACGTAAAACCCAAACAATGATTGCTGTGACCGTGGGCATGTTTTAAGACATGGAAGAGGTGCCACATGAGCTTGCGTTGCCGTCTTCCTGGGGCTGCTACGAATCGAAAGCGCGTAGCATAAAAGCATGTATGACTTAGGGACATTGCGCTGAAAATAAGCGTTCACTGTCGGTCGATCGGCTGACAGTGACCGCTTAGCACAGAATTACGTATAAGTAGGCTGATATGGGACGCACGGAGCCTCTCGGCGAATATCCAGGAGAGTACACGAAGAAGTCGGAACGCACGGTGATGCAACAAGATAAATTTTAAATGTGAGAAAGCAGTAATAAGCTTAGTCGACTTTCTAGATTCAATCCTCGCATTACCTCCTCGCTTCTAAAGTGTTGTGCCGTGTGTTTGCTTGAACTGCTTTTTACCGTCTTCTCTCGCCTCTCGGTCAACCATTGTAAATTATTAAGGCACCTTCTCACTGGTGGTGCCAAAGCTGAAGGAAGTGCTAAGCTGGGCAGCCATCTTTGTTTCTCTTCAGTTCACTCTTCCTTTCCTCCTCACTTTCTTTCTTATTCTCTTTTCCAGTTTTCTCTGTCATTTTTTTCCTCGGTTCATTTCTATTTATTTGTATTTTTCTTCCTATCGTTTCCCCTTTTATTCTCTCTCTTTCTTTTCCTCGCTTGCTTACTCTTTTTTCCCCCTTTTTTTACATGCTTTTGCCTGCGTTACGCCAAGCGATGACAGCGTACGGCTGCATAGGACAGTCCGGGCCCCTAAAGTGCTCCGTACTTGATATCATCATCAAGGCGCTCGAAGAACAAGAGGAAGAAGACTTCTCCATGGCGCGCGCGCGCGCTCTATATGTTACAGATGGCTGTGCTCTGCGTGGTTTTGCCAGTGTTACGCCAAGCTACATGAGACGACGACAGCATACGACAGCCTGGGCCCCTAAAGTGCTCCGCACTTAATAGCCTATTTCACACATAGGGCCGCGAACTCAATAATCTCGTATATGAGGACACGCACGATTCATATACGCCCCCTTATGATCACATATATACACAGGTTATTGTTGAATATATTCCAAAGACGTCGTAGAAGATTTCTTCATAGAAAAGTCTCAAGCTGTTTTGCTGGCTAGGCTAACATGATTTTATCGCTATTATCCAAACCCTCTAAGCCAAAATCATTGGTGCGAGGCAGCAGGTTTGGTTTCACAACGTCGTGTACAACTGGTGAGAATTCGGTTTACTTCGAGTGCCTGCCACAAGCAGCCCCGAAGCGAACACGTTGGCGCATAGGTGCGCCGTTGCCCAAAGTGGGTGAGGGGAAAAACGGTGCGGTATAGGCGATGAAGGGTAACTGCTGTTTGCGAACACCGGGTCAAAGTTATGACTAGTTGTTTCCATATACACTCGCGCGCTCCGTTGTTTACGGCTTGCTTGGAGAACGCGAATGTGAGCTCATCGAGGTCGACTTCCCAAATTTAATCCTTCGATCCGATGCACCGCTCCCGCGTATCTGCGCGTGGCGCGTGTTGTTTACACAAGCTTCGCATCGTAGGACTCGGAGGCGTGTTACGGGGATGGCGCGTCCAAAGCAGGTCGCGTTTCTATTTCCGCTAGCTGCGGAGTGCAGCGAGTAAAGTGCTGACGGAGTGTAAAGCGTCAATTTATGACTCAGCAATGCATGCACTCTCGTTTCCACGGTCTTCAATTCGTGTCGTACCGTCGTTATTTGGACACGAACGCCTACATCAAAGCCAACGTTAGTTTTAGTGGTCGGATTCGTCGCTGCACGACGCGGTTATATCGAGTAAATGCGCATGTCAGTCGCCACACTAAAGGTTTTGATGTAGCGTTTCCATCAGGGAGAAATGTACATGACAGACTCAGGGGCGTAGCCAGGGGGGGGGGGGGGGGCTTATGGGGCTTCAGTCCGCCCCGAAATTTTTCGTGCTCTCATACACCACCAACCAGCGGCGTCACCCGGGTGGTGGGATTTATTGGGCTTCAGCCTGATTATCATTTATTTAATTATTTATCTTTTTCTGACCCTCAAAATGTTAGCAGAAGCAAGTTTGATATCCGGCTCTACACAGATGGCTCAAAAATAGATGATGACACAAAACATCAACTGCTAGCTTCTCCCTGGATTCCTCCGCCATGCTATATGTTTAAGTCTATGAACGATTTTAAGCAGAAACGAAGTTTACGTACCTTGGCTGGACAGGTACCGATGGCTTAGCTACTCAGCGCTTCAAGAGGGTGCGTTTTGCCGAGTGTGTGTCCTTTTTAGCAGAAGTGAGGTTGGCAAGGGCCAACATGCGCGCACTAAGGCCCTCGTATCCAAGCCATTTCAAAAGTGGAAGCACGCCCTCGAAGTCTTCGGTGCACATGAAATGAATAAATCTCACACTGACGCTCATCTGGTAGCCGATAGTTTCTTCAAACCTTCTCAGGATGTGTGCCCAGTGTTGTTGATCAACTGGACCATGGCAGGCAAATTCAAATAAGAGAGACCCGAAGGAAGTTACAGCCTATTGTTGAGACAGTTCTCTTGCGGGCGGCAAGGTGTGGCTCTCCGTGGACATAGAGACAGTGGTCCCATGGATTTAAGCACAGCCTCCTCTACAAATACAGGCAACTTCAGAGCGCTGCTTCGCATGCGCGCGGATTATGGCGACACAGATCTAAAAAAGCATTTGGAAAGTTGCCCAAATAAGGCCTCATATTTTAGTCCAGATGTACAAAACCACATTATAGAAATCTCTGCTGCAGTCATCAAGGCAAGCCTAGTCGCAAAAGTAAACGCTGCAGGCTGCTTCTCCGTACATGCTGATGAAACGACGGATGTTGCTGGTATCGAGCAGCTTACTGTTTGTGCAGGGTACCTTAATATGGATCCGAACGGAATCGAAGAAGTGTTCTTAGGCTTTGTGCCAATTCACGACCAAATGGCCGGGCCCTCGCCGACAGCATCATAAGGCTCCTTATAGAAATGGGAATTAACATGCAGCTTCTCCGTGGTCAAGGCTACGATGGTGCAAGTTCGATGGCCGGCAAAACGAATGGTGTTCAAGCTGCTGTTCGTGAGAAATATCCAGCCGCACTCTATGCACTCAATCTAGTTGTGTGTGCGGCATGCTCCATCACAGACATTCTAAATTGTCTTGGGACTCTGAAGGCGACGTCAGTCTTTTTCCGTAAATCTTCTAGCCGCTCACACGTTTTGCGAAAAATGATAAGTTTGAGCTGTCCTGAGTCTACAAGGCAGCGCCTTTTGGGACTATGCGAAACGCGCTGGGCCGAGAAGCACGATGCAGTGCTTTCATTTGTGAGCCTCTTTGAGCCGTTGATCGCAGCACTAGAGGAGATTAAGTTTAACGGAAATGGCGAAAGTCCAGTGCAGGCAAACAGTCTAATGTTGGCACTCTTTTCACCAGCTTTCCTTGTAAGCCTGCATGTGACGGAGCACGTGTTAGCACTGACTTTGCCACTGTCAAAGAAGCTGCAGACGAGGAGTATCGACATGAGCGCTGCCATTGACGACATAGAAGTGATACAGCAGACAACTGAAAGTGACCGCAAGAACACGAATGCTTCTTCCTCAAAAATATTTGCACAAGGGCAGGCATTGGCAGAAAAACTGAGTGTGGGAATCACCAGCCGTCGAGCCGGTGTCCGGAAGCAAAACCTTGGGAGCAATGCATTCGAAAGCGCGGAAGAATATTTTCGCAGAACCCTGTTCATTCCGTTCATGGACCACCTACTAGCCCAGTTAAACCAACGGTTCGAAAAGCACAGGGCACTTCTAAAGGACTTTTCATTAATGGTACCATCCGCAATACCATCAATGCAAGATGATCGGGAGAAATGAGCAGAAAGTCTCCTGACCGTTTTTGCGCATGAAGTCGAAACGAGGGCTGGTTTTGGAGAACTGCGACTATGGTGGACAAAGTGGGCGAACAAAGCAGCAAACCAGAGCCCCGGTACTGGAACCGATGCCCTCTCTCATTGCGACAGCAGGCTCTATTCGAATGTGTACAAGCTACTCCAGATTCTAGTCACCCTTCCAGTGACCACTGCCAGCGCAGAGAGAACGTTTTCAAGCATGAGGTTACTTAAGAACTACTTAGGCTCCATGATGTCTGAGGAAGGCATGGTTGGCCAGGCACTTCTCTACGCCCACAGAAATGTCGATATCAGCGTGTCGGAAGTCATTGACCGCTTCAATAAGCTTCCTCGTCGGGTCAACTTTGTCCATTGATACTGAGCAGGACAAAAATCAGTGCAAACGAAAGGAAAAGACACTGCTGTTCGACAGTTCAGGTCAATGAGCCCGTAATTCTGACGCAATAATATTGTTCACCACCTTTTAAAGCCGTGAGGATTTTGTACCTTTTAGCAGTTCACACCGTGACCTAATATGAACATACGAATACGGGCATAGGGTGGACATTACCAGCCAATCGACAGCTTCACCTTGTTCACTGAGAGGTCGGCATACGCGGCGTTACCAAACAAATTCAGCTATTGGGAAGCCGTACCAGCGGCATTGTTTGTTACAGTCATTTATCCTTTTTGTTCTTCATTGCTTTTTGAACTAGAAGCGGCAACCTTCCTTTTATATTGAGTGCAAAATAGTGGTTCGCACTTTTAAAAGTTTTGAAATAGTTTCTTTCGTTATTTCTGTGCTCTTCCTTTATAGTTGTGTCCACATGGTGCGTCCGAGACAGCAGCTTGGCCCAAGGAGATATCAGTTGGGCATTATGCATAGTGATCATTCCTTAGTTCCGTTTATTGATTGCATATTTAAATGTACATTTGTGAAGTTTTGCGTAAGCATACTGCGCACTGTTTCCGGTGACTTACACTGCAAAAACTGTCCTTTAGATTCCTTCAGATCCACGAACAAGATCTACGTAGAACTTACAGATGGCTCTCATTATATGGAAATAGGGAGTACATATTCGTAACTGCCAACGGACATATTGCTTTATTTTCATTTAGGGAGAGAGTGTTCTAGAGTCCTAAAGAAAAAGAAAGTCCTAAAAGTCCTAAAGTCGAAAAGTCTTAAAGTTGACTGCGCTGTTAAGTTATTTTCCAACCAAAGACCGTCACGTGGCTACTTTTCTTGCGATAGCAATTATATCGGCACTCTCGACGGGTTTTTGTCGTCGCCGTCATGTTCAGTGTAAAGTCCAAATTGATAACATCCCACCGCGCATCGTAGGTTCTACCCGTGAGTAAAAGCTCGCGAGCAGCGGCGACGATAGCGGCTGATGCAGAGATCAAACGAGCTGGCCTATCTGCGTCACTCGGAGGGCGCATGCGATAACATCCCCCCGCGTGTTAGACCTGCCGTCGATGCTGCTCAAGCAGAAACGAAACGCCCCGCCCGTCTTGAATGAGCATGGATGGATGCGAGGGGGGGGGGGTGCTTGAGCAGCAACTGCGAACTTTGATCCTAAAAGCGCGTTCACGATCGCTTGCGCGCTCGCTATCTCGCAGGCATCAGAAAACGGCTCGTATACTCTTTTAGGGACTATACACGCGCTATCCGCACAGCCGCTCAGCGCCTGACGGGACACCTGCCGCCCACAAACGGAGGAGGAAAAAACCGGAACGAGGCCAATCGTCGCACACGGGGTACCGGTTTTTCCTCCTCCGTTTGCGGGCGGCAGGTGTCCCGCCACGTGCGGAGCGGGTGTGCGGATAGCGCGTGTATAGTCCCTTACGCGCGCTCTCAACGCAAAGAGACTGCGAAAAGCGCACGTCTCCCTGGAGCGGCCGTATTCTCTTACACCAACGTTTTGTATAGTTACGCGAGATCGGATCCAAAACAGTTAGCTGCCAGCCTTCCTTCTTATAACATTACAATTTGTTGCCTTTGCATTCATTGCTTCGCGCTTGCGGTGAAACTGTGATCTTTTTTTCTTCAGACACGATGCGTTTACAGAAGGCCTGGGGAGCGTGCAACTACCACTGTTCCCTATGTGAGCGGTTTAAATCTTTAACCATTTTTTCAGGTCAACCGAGAGTGGTTAAATTTGTTGCTTTGTGCATGTTACCCTCGCGAGCAACGAGGGTAGACAATATTTTGCTGCCGTCCTGACATACTGGCAGACTGTCTGCGTCTGTTTGCCGCGAAGTAGGCATGTGCGAATATTCGAGCACTAGGAATGTTCGAAGGAATATTATAGTATTCGAATTCGCTTCGACACGAATTTAAGGTTCCGAAATTTCAAAGTATTCATAATGAACGAATAGGCGTATATTGGATGGCATGTAACCCACCTGTGAAGGTGGTTTCACTGCAGCCTGAAAATGCAATGCCGTGAAAGCACCTAACCAACAAAATTGCGCAATGCCGCGAAGCCCCGCTTCAAGGTTAAATTAACATATTACTCCGACATAGATTAATCATTTTCAGGGCCGTAACCAGAAATCTTTTTCGGGGGGGAGGGGGGGGGGGGGTTCAACCATACTTTATGTATGTTCGTGCGTGTGTTTGTATGTGTGCGTGAATATATGCGCAAGCAAAATTGAAAAATTTCGAGGGGTGGGGGGGGTTGAAACCCCCAACCCTCTTCTTGGCTACGCCCCTGATCATTTTTTAAGTTTAAAAGCTTGTTATACGGGCTTATATGTTATAATATGTTATATGTATAGTAACTTTATAGTGTGACGTATTTTATCGGTTATAACTTGCATCTTACTGAAATTGAAATTCTGCTACTATTTGATGCTACTAAACGCCACTAAACGTAGCGTTTAGTAGCGTAGCGCTTAGTTTAGTAGCGTTTACTTGCAGCAAAAAGAATGACAGTCGCACATGCCTCGTTCCAATTAAAAAAAAAAACGCTGTGCAGGTTAGTTCGGCCTCGACAATATTTATGCTAATTTTTTTTATATAATGTGTGATGCATACTATTCGAACTATTCGATTCAAAATTATTCGAGGTAATCACTGTTCGCTTCGAACCTAAAATAAATTTGCTTTTCGGACATCCCTACCGCGAAGGCTTCTGTGCGGCGTTCCACGGTGCCTAATAGACAAGGACACAAGGAACATGCGGCGCTGCTTCGTATTGGTGAAAAGCGTCCCTTTATGAAAGCCTCCTTTCGGGACTGTGGCACGGGAGTACAAACCGGTTCGCTGCAGCGGCGGCGGCCTGCGCATCAGCTTCTCTGCAGTGCACGATTGCTAGCGGCGTTTTGAAAACAGATGAGCAACTCCGCCACATAAAAGTAACATTTACAGTAACTCTAGGGTGCAGTAAAGCTTTAGGGTGCAGGCGCTCGCAGCGACCCGTAGCGGCTGCCGCTACGGTCGTCGAAAATTAAAGGGGGGAGGGGGTAAGGGCACCGGTACCCTGTTCCTCTTAGATCCGACCCTGGAATTTTCGTGGTTGTTGCAATTTCATTCCGAGCTGCGTCTTGAGAGGTTCGTGCATGCTCGCGTGCGACTGCAAATCTTTCTAGCCTCTCCAACGCAACATGCCTAAAAAGAAAAAGACAACCTGTTCCATGACGTTATGCAAAAGAACTCGTGCAATGAAAAGGCATCGATTCTCATTCAGAGCTTCTACGGATCCAGTATGCCTGCAAGAGTGGGCGTGAAACATCAAGGGAGGTCCCTCATGTGTACATAAATTTCATTTGACTGTTCGCTGATTCTTACTTTTAATTAATTATTTTTCTTTTTTATATGCACCTATCTTTTCCTTTCACTGTTTACATTCTGCGCGAAAATATCTGTCTTTGCGTCTGTTCATTTTATTTTTGTTCTTGATGTAACCGCTATGATTGTCAATGAATATTTCAATCATTGTACTCAAACATTACTGCGTGAAAAAGAATGTTAATCAACTAGAACGGAAACCCCGAATTTCCTACATGTTTGTTCTCTACGCCAGCATGTGCCGTTCAGAAGAAGCTAATCTGCCCGCATAGTCTCCAGAGTTTTCTTTTCTTCGTTTTACAATTTATCAGCGCCATGTGTGGCCTACACGACGAGCTTATACCGCAACAAAAAGCTTGGCTTCAACGGGAAACTCCACAGAGCGCAGGCTCACACGCGCGAAAGCACGCCAGCGAGCGGCAGCGCCGTCTGCACGCTGGATCGCGCAATCTTTCCACCTGGCAGGCGCGCTCACGACACTAAGGAGACCTTCCTAGCCCGTATAGTTCTGCGTTCGTGTGATCGTCGTGCCGAGTTCTGTTTGTGCGGTCGACTTTTAACGCGCTGCCTCGCATTGTGTGTATTGTGTGTTGTATTTCGTGGTTACTGACGTAAGCGCAAGTATACGCGGTACCAGGCAAATAGTCACCAGATGCCGACCGTGCGACTTGAATCTCTGCGACTGCTTTCTTCGGTGTGACCGACGGACGCGATTCATAGTTTTGAAGAACACCTTCAAATGTTTCCGCACGTCAGTGAGTAGCAGCGCCGCAATCCTTTGTCGACGACGCGTTCTGTCGCCCTGGAAAATGCTTTGACGCTCGGGGACGGCCGGTAGCTCGGCGATTCCTCGCTTGGCGCACCATTGGAAACCGGCGGTCATCTAGCAGTGTACGCTGCCAGCGTATTTTTTATTGCCAGAGGTAAGTGAACGTTACGCTTCGTACATTATGAGTTATTGTTATTGTAGTACGCCTTGTCGCCGAAGAAAATCGCATAACGTGTTGGTAGTGTATGCGGTTGTAGTTGTGAGGATTCTGCTCGCGCATGACATTTGTCAAGAACGTAGTCGGTAGTGTTATAAAGTTTTGGTAATTAGCTCGCTTGCACGCACTGCTCTACGCTAATATTTGCTGAAAGGAGACAACATTTTTGTCAGGCTCACCATTGTCATGCGTTTTATGTATGTCTCTCGACAAATTACTTGGAGTAACGCCGTGAAACCTAAGCTTCAACATCCATTTCGTTCGCACGAGCTCTGAAGGAATAATCATCAGCCACCGTGTGAATCGTGAATCGGTACAGTGGGAGAAATATAGTGTATTTAGGGATGTTTTCTTTAGGCGTGCATTTTATTTGTCATTATGTAACGTGACCCTCAAAAGCGTTAGGTTAGCATTCTTGGACATTGCTTATCATCTTTCAAGCAATAGATAACATAGATTTGCTAAAAATGCAGTTTCTGCAGCATGACATTGTATTTTGTTCAATTGGTTTGCCCCATTTTTATCCTTTATGCACGTTCACCTAATTTGACAAGCCGTACTTTCAGCTGAATTTTCAATTGCTTTTAGCACTATATGTGCGTCCGTGTATTGAAGTCCCACCTCTCATCGCATAATAATAGCTTGTGAAGAACGACGCTTGTCTTGAATTAGCCATTTATCAGAGCTCTTCCTCCCTCCTCAAAGGGCAAGGTGCTGCTGGCACACCTGGTTCGGCTTTTCTTAACCTTTTTTTTTTTTTGAATGCTGAAGTTTTTTGCAACGTACTGCAGGTAGCAAACAGCAGTGCCTCGACAAACAGTGGAGTGCTGACCATGCAGACCAGAAGGTGGCTGAGGCAAGTATGCTATAGGAGGTGCTTATTCAGGCAGAAGAAATAAGCATCTGTAGCCAACGTAAAGGTAATGTACAAAGTTCCATTTAATGAAGAAGAATCTTGTTTTGAGCTAGTCATGTCGAAGGGAAACAATGAGCGCTAGATAAATGAGATGGAAATGCAGAGTAACAATGTTATGTATGCCAGCAACCAACTTAAGTTTATTCATGCAAAAGGGTTATTTCCAACTGGTTCATTTAGGGGAAGAGCCCACAGTTTCCACGAATGGGCATACCTGGTAGCCGTTGCACAACCTGTTACTGTGTTTTCGCACTCATTATTATGTGCCACTTACTCTTGTGACGTTCCACCAAGGTGAAATTACTTCACATAAACAGCAGCGAGAAGGCTCTTGCTAGCCAGTTCAATTAAGACAGCGTTACCGTAGCTTTTAGTTCCAGTAAACCAGCTAAGCTGTATAGAAGAGCGTACTTCATGTTTGTCACCATGGACAGTGCATTTTGCCTGGGAACATGGCTTAGTTTTGCAAAGGAAAATGTTGCCTTTCTGTAAAACGTGGTACTGGGAAATGGCATTGTGCCAAAAATATTAAGGTTTATGACTTCTTGCAGCACGCATTGTTGTACAGGGATGTTAGCGTTTTCATAAATACAATGCATGGTGCTTGCAGAATATAGCGGCCCACTTTAAAATTTATAACTTCATGATTTTAGTATCTGGGACAGACTTTACTGTATACGATTTGTTTCTGGAAAGCTTCAACCTATCTTGCAATTCTTCAAGGCCAATACTGAATTTGCTGTGTACATTTGGCTGCACATTCTCATCACTTATGCTAAACAACAGGCTTGAGTGATGTGTGGAATTCCTGTCAAACAATTTTATTGATTACCTCGGACGATCTACTCTGCTTCCCACAGTTATTGGGTGCTTTGTGTGCATGTGCTATGCATGCTAGAAATGAAAACAGGGAATGCAGCTGGCAGCATCAACGAGTACAATGCCCATAGGCTATTATGAGGTGCGAAATGTTGCCACTGCTAGAATTTACATTATGTGTGCATGGTACAGCTGATTGTGTAATTTAGCACTTTCCAGCTACTTACGCAGTTGGAGCAGATGTCGATCATGTTTATTGTGGTATGGCACGGCCACCAAGTTCGTGCATTCTGCATACCAGGAAACCTGACACGAAGCAACGTATTGCTGTGATGGCAGCTAAGTGAGAACGAATGAGTTTGTCTTCTCTGTACATTTGTCAATATCATTACACAGGCTTGTTAAGTGCATTCAAGCGGCTTTAGCAATGCACTTGCAGCTACAGAGCCAGTAAAGGCAGCCAATTTCATCATCAGAGTTCACTCTGCAAATCCCACTTTCCATAAAGGGCATTGTTTTGTGATAGCTTAAGGTCAAAACTTGCTCAATTAAACACTTCTTGGTGTCTGACATTACATGAATTATGATAATTGTTATATCTCATGTGAAATTATGCCATTGTTTTTTTTTTCATATTCTTACTTTGCATACACACTTTACGACTGCACCCTCCCCAACCGAATCTTTACTAGTGCTACATTCTGTTATGGGTGAAAACAATTATTGAACTAAAAACCAGGCCAAGGAAAGCAGTATGATGCCCTGTAATGTAGGAGGATGCCGCTATTGCAGTGTTTAGTCTAGAGCTGAATTTAATGAGAAAGGGCAGCAATGTGGGTCATCTGTGGATATTTGCAGACCATAATTGTGTTGTGGTCATTTTGTTATCGCAGGAAGCATCTTCAAAAAGCAGTGCTACAAGGATGTGAGCAGCAGTTTCCCTTCAACGAACGGGTCAAATTCATGGAAGCCACGTGCCTGCTGCTTCTGGCCTACACAAACATGCAGCCACCATAGTAAAGTTCTTGCAAAGGTGTGAGACATCCCTATGCTGCATGGATTGAGCATGTTAATTGCCTGTTTTTTATAGCTTATAGTAATATGTCTACAAGTGTACTTCCTTCTAGTGTATATTTACATTCTCTTAAAGGGCCAGTCAGCAAGCTCCGACTTCTTTTTTTTACACCTCCCAAACAAGCTCGCTAATTCGTACAGAGGGCCGCAGGAATCACATTGTCCGAATGTCAGACACTCCACTTCTAAAAACAATAACCGCACCTCCTCTTCAGCGCTTGACCAGTCCTCTTTGTTAGCGAAGTGGTGTAATGTTGCCTATGAGCAACATTAAGTAACGCTGACTGTTGAATAGTCCTCAGCAATACGAAACGGCATTTTGGCTTTGTGATGATGCAGTATCTGTGGTTGTCACAAGAGTTGCGAATTGGTTTATCTCGCCAGTGCTTTTACTGTGCTTCCTCACCGCACCGCTCTGGCACAGTGGCACATCGAGGAAGCCCCTCTTCAGGACGGTCAGGCTGAGCGAGAAACTGAAACCAGCTGGAATGTTCGTTCTATCCCCTGTGGCTTCATTATTACACCACTTAATGAAAAAATTCATGTGACAACATGTTCACGTACAAGCGTGCAGTTGTCACAAATTTTAGACTGCGGGGTTGTTTAGGGGCCCTTTAGCCTTAAATTATGAATGGTAAATTCACACGTCACGTGGTTTTCTTGCTTTATTTTTTGCAATGCTGATTTTTAAAATAGCATGTCAGCTTCTGTGAGTGGTAATTTATACATTTATCATACAAAACATCCTGCTATATTCAACAAGTGTTATTATAGATTTTTCATGGCACCAGAGCCACCTGCTTTTTGCCGTGTGGCAGCTACATGGAAGTTCATTGCTATGCTGCTTTGTTTAACTGATATCTTTTCAATCATTGCGTTTCACAGTCCAGGGTGTTTGGTGTATTTGCATCTTGATGTGTTTAATATCATACAAGTGATGGATTTTTTCTGTCTTCTAGTGTTACTTTGCAGCTATTTAACTGTGGTTTTCAGGGGCATATCTAGACAGGAACATCAATTCTGCTAAGCTTTGGTTCGAAAAGAGACGCTGAACAGGAGTTCCTTAGGTGCATGCCCTGAGCACCAGCCCTTTGGATTACAGAAATATCTAAACTGCATAATGTCTGCAGCTCCTTGCTTAATTGCATGTCTTTCTTCAACCTACAGCTCTTTCCATAATCCTTAACATTAACCTACATTACCAAGTGAACATCCCCCGCTGCAATACAGTGGTTATAATGGTCAGCTGCTGATCTGAACTGTGCGGGTTCGATCCTTGATGGAGTGGTTGCACTTTCGGTGGAGGTGCAAATCCTAGAGGTTCCTGTGCTTTTAATTTCACGTTTACATACAGAACCCCATTGTTATTATTACATCAGCAAGTGGACAGAGTGGTAATTCTAGATTGTACACATATTTAGTATAACAGACAGCTGAGCTGGTTGGTAGGTATTCATGTTAAAAAGGCAGGGCATGCAAACATGGACACAAGAGAGAAACCAAGACACCACTAACGCCAACTGGAAAGGTGGACAGTGGCACAAAATAAAGTAGACACAGAAACTTATCTGTGCATGCCCAGGCAAGAGGCGATACCTATCAATCTGGCACGCGCGATAGTCTACGTGAGAGATAACTGCTCAAGCATTTGATTTCTTCTTTATGCTAGTTAATCGACGGTTGGCTCTCTTGTGCACTGCCATTATCGATATGCCAGGCCTCGACAATTGGACGCATTTCTTCATTCATGTGCTTGTACAAAACTGCATTCATCGAATTTTGGCGTGCATTTACGCTCTCAACAATGTAAAGGTAGATTAGGTGATGAGCCTCCAGTTAGTGATCTCAGCGTTTTAGGTATCTTGACTCTCTTGTGTCCATGTTTGCATGCCCCATCTTTTTAACATGTGTTCATATAGTGCGTAAGAGAAATAGGTTATCTAGTGAGTTATTTGGAAAGTAAGTTTAGGGCGAACACCAATATAGCAGTGTAAATTAAATTTAAGCAATGAATGCATCGGGCTGGATTAGGAAACAATATAATGGCAAAATATAGCCGTTTGCTCTTTGCTTATACTTGTCTCAGTTTCTTGTCTCGTATGCTTTGACAATGACCAGGTGTCGTGTTGGATGCTACCTATTGGTTATGAGCTATACATAGACAAAGCAGAGGCTGTTTGGATGCTTTCTAAACAGCTACCTCATGGGGAGAGAAAAGTTCATTTGGGTTATGTGAGGCATGCTAAAAAAAGTCGACTTTTTTCTGATGTTTTTGTTTTACTGGCAGACATTCTACACGAACTTGCCCAAAGGCGGAAGGAAGGCACGCACAGATGGACGCATAGAAATCATGGGGCTGCCGTAGAAGCTGTGAATGAGCATTAACCTGTGAGTATGTGTCTTAAACATTTTGCTGAAGCCTTTTATTTTGGCTGAACATTCTTATCGATGCTTTGTATTCCCTGATTTGTAGTGCAATATTGTTACACCCTGTTGCTTTCACAACAGAGCTCTTTAGTCTGGTACAAGGCCCAAAAAGTTCGACCTAGATGACCAAATTGCGGCAGCTAGTTGTTTCCACAATTAATGCATTAGTGTAAAAAACGCAATAGACGGAGCACAAGAAAAAGGAAGACACAAACAGTGCTGTGCTCGTGTGCTCAGTCTTCTGCACTGCTTTGTTTACGCTCTGTCATACCAACACACACAAGCATCCATTTTAGCTTATGTAGTAGTCCAGCTCATACACTTGGTAACGTTCTCCAACGGCAGGATTACCGGATATCTGGCTTGTGAAGTCAATCTAAAGTGCATGCCTGTTCGTGTAGACTTGTGTGCATCCACCATTGAGATGGAAATGCAGCTGTGTTTTAATATTTTAGCCAGTATAGCTCGTGAATGGAATTTGGAGCTGTGACAGCAACACTTTTATGGGGGGTGAGTTACTAAATTATTGTAGACTTGTGTGCATCCACCATTGTGATGGAAATTCAGCTGTGTTTTAATATTTTAGCCAGTATAGCTCGTGAATGGAATTTGGAGCTGTGACAGCAACACTTTTAGAGGGGGCGAGTTACTAAATTATTGTGTATTTCTCGATGTTTGCATGTTATAAACACATAGCTGGTTAAATTTAGTCCAGATTTTACGCTATCTTAACATATGACCTTCCGTACTGTTCGAAGGCATTGAACCATACGAAATGCTTTGTGCCTTTGTGTGTGTGCCGAAGGTTAGGAGTCATTATACTAGAGATAGATAAAAATAGGTCAGAGGTTAAAGTAAATTTTTCGCAATCAACTTCGTGTGGGCAGTTATTCAGAGCAGGGTTTTGAAGTAATTTAGCAATACAAGCAGATTAGTGCTTCATTTTAGTGTCTGACAGTGCACACTGTTTTATTTTAGTACCTATTTGGGTCATTTCACGCCAGTGTGCCAGGTCGTTTTTTGACCATTTCCAATATTTTGTAAAACTGGTGCTGTTATGTTTCAGTATGGGAAGTAGTCATTCAAGCGTTATTTTCGGGGAAAGAATTGCATGATGCAGCAAAGACCTTTCAAACTTCGCATGCAGAAATGAAGCTGTGTCAGGCAAATTAATTGACACATGGTTATTGCGTCGAGCTATTACTACAAAGCATTTGTTTCTTTAACATAGTCACCAATCTTTCATGACTATGATAGTCGAATTTATTTTGATTTCAATTTATGCTATTTGCAGTCGTGAGGAAACATTGCAAAATGCACCATTTTTAAGTATATTGTAAAAAAGACTGAATGTTTCATGTGAAATATATTGACAGTATGCGTTCAGTGCATATACCAAGGGTTGAAAATGCTGCTGGCAAAAAGAAGCAAAAATGTCTTCAAATTGGCACTTGGAAGAAGTAGTGTTTGAACCCATATTGCGGGCTCTCTTTCACTGTGTAGCAATCCCAGCTAAAATGTTGCCTACACATCATAGTGTGCTTTCCTCGTGCGATAATTTAGACAAAGTTTTTAAGGTGTAATATTATCTTCAAGCGAAAAATAATTTTTTCAAATGAAAAATAACAAGGCTGTGGGAAGTTTCTTGGAGCTTTGCCTTCACTGCACAGCACATCATTGTTCTTGCATGGTATTTCAGACAGAAGTATTGCTTAAATCTGCAACATTTAGACTTGCACTATATGAGCACAGGGGCACCCGCGTGAATCCTGTGCCAATGTGCTGTGCAGCGAAGGTCAAGGAACGAGACTCTGTGCAGGCTAGGGATTATTCACTTCAGTAAATTCTTCCTTGCTTACAACCAAGCAGTATATATTTTTTTAAATGGAATATAAATTGCCAGCAAAGTATACCACACAATAATGTCTTGGCGACATTTCTGTTTGGAATGCTACATAGCAAAAGCTAAGCTGCAATATGGGTCAAAAGCTATTTTTTCCGACTGTTACAGTTTGGGTGGAACGTTTCTGATTATTTTGTTTTTATAGTAGTTTTATGACAAAGTGGATATCTATTTACTTATTTATTTATTACTTGACAATACTGCTGACACCAGTAAGCAGTATTGCAAAGTGGGCTACAGTGATAAGTTACACATAAAATGATCTTGCTAAGCAAAAACAGGAGCATAACATATACAAAACACAAGATAAACCAAGAACATCTATACAACCGTCTTAAGGAAAATGATAAGGGAACAGCACAAAATACAAAGGCAATGAACTTTGGAAATCAACCTTCGGTATTCCATACGAAAGAATTAGTCTTTCTTCTGATAAATGTTAACATTAGAACTTCAGCATTTTGCAGTGTTTCCTTATGGCTGAAAAAATGTAACTTAAAATGCAAATTAGTAAACTATTTTAGCCATGAAACACTGCCACCTTCAGATTAAAGAAAGAAATATTCTGCATTAAAACGGGAACAAACAGCGCTGGACACGGGACGAAGAAAGAACAATAGACGAGGGTGCTGTCGCCTTCGTCTACCTTTTTTTTTCCGTCCCGTGCCCAGCGCTGTTTGTTCCCATTGTAATCATGTACTAACCAGCCCAGTTAGGTGCTATCCTGAAATATTTTGCTCTAATTGCTCAAAGCAATAACTTTGTATAAGTTATCTTGCATGACGCAGTTTCACATCTGTAGATGGATGGATGCTATGTGTGTTCCCTTTAAAGCGAAGCATTGACATGCAAGTGGCCAAGCTCAATTTTTGAATTGGCTTAATGCCTTTCCTACCTGAATTAAATTTCTTTCCTTAAAAAAAACTTATAATAGGTAGCTTATTTTTCGGCATTGTACAAAAGACCTTGCAAGTTTGTTTTTGGCTGTTCTCGCTGCTTTTCCACTACCAATCCTCCATCCGTCTTTTACTGATTTCTCTTGTGGATGTGTTCATCTTTATCAAGCTTTCTCTAAGCCTAGGGCTTCATGAGAGCTAGTTCCCAACACGTGCATGGGTGGACATTTTTACATTTATTTAAAAGGTCGTCCGTCATTTCCATATCTCTCTCACAATCAGTGCATGTGACGCCTACTTACTGGATCTCACTTTATGACTGCATATTCTAAGACAAGATTAACTCGCTTCAGACATTGCACTAGCTTATCATATGCTTCCCTCCTTACTTCGTCCTTATTCTTGCGATAGTTACTCAGAGCTTTTCATTTTTAGTATTTGCTATCCATTAAATCATCTCCACCTCTCTGACATTGCACCTAACGCTTATCGTGCATAAAGTTTAATGCATGCTCTCAGCATCACGAAATTTCGTCCTGGAAATTAGCACTTGACCACAGGTATGATCTTTTTAGCAGCATGATCTTTTTCAACAGCAAAGGAGTTCGTTAAAAAACCACCTTTTATACTTAAAATGGGGATGACTAATTCCATACCTCGTTTATTAAAGTTAACCTCTTTCAATTTCCTTACGCTTGTTCTTTGTGTTGTGCTTGCCTCATGGTTTGCAGTCTTTATGGATCTGGTATATTTAAAGAGTTGAATAGCCGGTCACCTGCTTATGACACTGCAGCTTAAGTATTGCACCCACTATCATTGCCATAGTAGCATTTGGTACAGTAGAGGTTTGTAATGAATGTAACGAGATGTGCAGCTCATGAAATAATTGTTGAACAACGAATGTTGTTGGAGCTAGTGATTCAACAAGAGGACTCCTCTTTAGAGGGGCAACGAATTGCATCAAGGTTGCTGCAACAACTTAGACACATCAATTTGTTGAAACATTGGCTCCAACAACACGCTTTGCTTTGTTCAATGGTTTGACATTCATTCAAGCCGCCATCTTCAGCTCAACTTTTGTCGCGTTAAGATGTACAGGATATACAACTGTCATGTTGTTTTCTGATAGAATTCAAGAGCTATTGACAGCAAGCCTTGCTTCTCAATTTAATTCTCATCCTTTACGTTTACGCTTTAATCTTTGTCATCTTCAGCCTTATTATATGTGCACTGCAGCAGTAGCCCTTCGCAGTGGTCTACAATTTGCCTCGTCTTGTGCGAGCCGATTCCATTTTATACATGCGCAATTCTTCATTTCTTCACCCACATAACTCTCGGCTTTCTCGGCAGCATTAAGTACGAAAATTGTAACTGTTAAGACTTTTGCTTCAACATCATGACAATAATTGAATAGAATTGGTAATGCACGTAAATAAATACTCTTGCAGTTAGAACGTAGTGTGTTTAACCCTCAGTTCTTGTGTACTATAGCAATAAGTCTTCGTGAAATCATGCTGCTTGTTCTTCATATAATTAGAACGAGTCCAGAAATATCTGCAAAATACCGTTTCTGCTTTTTTGATTTCTGAAACAGTGATGCTAAGGGAGGCCATGTGCACATGCACCATGGCAATGTTTAAATGTGTATAAATTCTGAACATTGCTGTTGCTCTAGGTGTTTTCTTTCACTTCCTTTTCAGACGTACAGAAAGGAGCGAAGTGGAGCTGTCCATGGGCCGTGCACACAGTTTCATAAGCAGGCTTGCAACACTTTTGACAAATATGTTCCTGAATACATCTGCCAAAGTGGCATTTAAAGAAGCATGTAGTAGTGTACTTCACTGTTTATTTGGCATGAAGCAGCAGGTATGCTTCCGTCATCAGCAAGTTCACACAGTACAGTGCATCTACACATGGCATGCTACCCCCACATCTACCAGCTCGGGATGTGTAGCTTGATTGTAAAATGTTTACTTTGACTTAACATAACAATTATTAACAAAATGACATGAAAGTTCTGCCACCTATGCAGGCGACATTCTCAGTATACGCTGCCAAATATAAGCGGAGTTTGACCAGTCCATTAGTCGCACATTTCCTTGTAAACATCTCGTAGAGGGCTGCTGTTGTTGTTGCAAGCCAATGCGCCGTGATGAATGAACCATGATTCCAAGATTTTTCTTTTCCTCCGACCTTTGTACACGAGGTAGCATCGTCGAATTGATTAGGTCAAAGTTATGCCTTGTCATTCAGCAGCGTTCAACAAGCTCCGTCTTAGAACATGTTGCATGGGTGGTTTTCGCAACATCCTCTTTGTGTTCTTTAACCTTCGATTACCTTCTTCAACCCATTTCGCCTATGCAAGTTGTGTCGCAATCCCCACATTGTACTTCATAGATGATCCCGCTCTAATCTTCGGCGGTGTTTGTGTATACCTTGTCCTTAGGACATGTGTTCACAAAGCACAAAGACCGCACAACTGCGGATGATTAGAGCAGGGTACTCTACAGAGTACGTTTAGGGATTCACGACACCACTTACATCGGCGAATTGGGCAGGAAAATGCCAATGACGTTCAAAGAACACAAAGTGGGAATGTTGCTAAAGCCACCCATGGAGTGCATTTTAAGACAGCTTGTTGAATACTGCTAGACGACAGGTTATAGCTTCGACCTTAACAATGCGACGATGCTGGCTCAGGAACGAAGGTGGAGGAAAACTATTGGAATTATGGTTCATGCATCATGAAGCATCTGCTTGAAACAACAACCACAGACCCATACCGAACGTGTACGTAGACGTATGTGGCTAGTGGACTGGTCGACCTCCGCTCACTTGTTGCCAGCATATACCGAGACTGCCACCTGCATAGGTGGCAAAGCTTATGGGATTTTATGGTGCAGTTGTGGTACAAAACAGTTATTTTGCATTAAGGCAAATGTGCCGTATTATATTGGACAGTACGGGCAGACCAGTCTTTAGTATCTTAACGTAGGAGGCACGTAAGAAGACCTTCTTTGAAGGAAATTGTTTTATTCTGGTCACGGAACAGTGCTCTCATTCAAACAAAGTGACGGAGTGCTTTGTTTTATCTGTGGTAACGAAAGCACTTCGTAAGAAGACTCCTTTTTAGAGAAATCGTTTAATTCGGATCGCGGAAAAGTGCTCGGCACCGCTATACCTTCAGCTTTGTCCGTGTTTAGGGGCCAGATTTTTTGCAGTGTATGTTTTGCCCGTATTGGAGGTGTACTTTCCCATTCTTGCTTTTCCCTGGCCGCATCATTTGTGCAAAAAGATGAACATTTTGCGTAAACAATCTACAATAAAATCTTTGATCTCGTCCTGGTTATTTTGTGTACTTCAATTTTTTGTTATTAGGCGCTTATTCAGTTTAAAACTGATGCAGTTCCGAAATTTACGTGATATTTGCCGTACCTGTTACACACACACACACAAAAATATTGAAAAGATTGAAGACAGTTATTCCTGGAAAGATTTTGCGGGCATGCCAACATAATATTTTTACGAAAAAAAAAACACATTTATTACTCGTTCTTAACAGAGGGCAGCATTCAAGAAGTGATTTGCAGCATCTAGTACAAATTGTCACTGGTAATACATGTTAATGATAATACCAGTGACAATGTATGTACATGGTAATACATGCATATACCCACGACTTTTTTGGAAAATTATGAAACCGGACGACAAAACCACAGTCTCTCTTTGTGACACTTCTGGATCCCCCGTTGCCAATTGCGACGTTCCATCCGTCAACTCTGCATTTTGTTCCGTCTTCACTAACGAACCTAACAACGAACTTCCTGATTTTCCGCATTTTGCTTTTCCGCCAATGCCAAAGATTGAAATCAATTGTAAAAGTTATTAACCAATTAAAGAACTCTTCGTCATGCGGTATAGATGGCATAAACGCCAAAATTCTCAAAATTACTAAACATGTATGCAGTTCCATATTGTCAATCATTTTTCAGCAGTCACTCGACACAGGTGAAGTCCCATTAGACTGGAGAGTTGGGAAGGTCATTCCGGTCTTCAAGAAGGGTGACCGCTCATTTGCAGGTAATTACCGACCAATCTCGCTCACTAGTGTTTGTTCAAAGATCATGGAACACGTCATCTTTTCTCATGTTGCTACATTTTTATCATCCGTAAACTTCTTTCACCCAAACCAACATGGCTTTCGTAAAGATCACTCATGCGAGGCCCAGCTAGCATTATTCCTGCACGACATTCACCTTCATATGGACCGTAACATCCCAATTGACACACTGTTCTTAGATTTTGAAAAAGCCTTCGGTAAGGTACCCCGCTCACGTCTCCTTCTAAAAACCTCGCGTCTAAACCTTCATCGGCATGTTTTTAACTGGATTAAAGCATTCCTAACAAACCGTAAACAATTCGCGCATGTTAATGATCACTCCTCCGACCTCTCCCATGTCTTGTCCGGCGTGCCCCAGGGTACCATCCTAGGGCCTCTTTTATTCCTAATATACATTAACGATATTCCGCTTTCCGTTGAATCTAACATCCGTCTTTTTGCTGATGATTGTGTCCTCTACCGCCCTATAAATAACCCCACCGATGTCTCCCCTCTACAGCATGACCTCTCACGCATTCAGCAGTGGTGTACCACCTGGTTGATGTCCCTTAATCCGAAGAAAAAAACATTACTAATTTATTTCCATCGTCGCCGAAACCACACGCCGGCTACTTACACAAACAACAACTGTCATATAGCTGCTACTGAGTCGATTGGGTGTTCATCTTTCGAGTGACCTATCTTGGGGCGACCATATAAATCACATAATTCACTCCGCTAACCGCGCTCTCGGGTACATACGCCGTAACATTTCCATGGCACCACCTTCCGTTAAACTACTCGCTTATAAAACCATTGCCAGACCAAAACTTGAGTATGCATCTGCTGTCTTTGGCCCCCACCAAAGTAATCATATCGAAATACTTGAGTCAGTACAGAACCGAGCAACCAGATTCATTGTTTCAAATTATTCCCGCTACTCGAGCATCTCCGCCCTCAAATCCCAGTTAAATCTTTCTGCCCTCGCTCTTCGTCGTCGTATTGCACGTCTCTGCCTTTTTCACAGATTCTTTTATTCAACACCGCGTGACAACCACCTCATCCAGCCGGTCGATGTCGACCTCGATGTCGAGGTCATCGCACAAGTCATTCAAATGCTGTGATTCCGCCACGTGCCCACACCACCTCATTTCAGCAGTCCTTCTTTTTGCGCGCTGCCCGAGACTGGAATGACCTTTCGAACGAAGCAGCAGTCATCCGCGATTTTGCGCGCTTCAAAAATGCCATCCAGGAAGCCGACTCAACCACATCCTAACATACACCTTCATCGATACCGCCATTTTATGACGCTCACCCCTCATGTAAAGTCCCATACGGGACCTTTGAGGATATAATAAATAAATAAATAAATAAATAAATAAATAAATAAATAAATAAATAAATAAATAAATAAATGTTATTCATATACTTAGTCGTTCTAAAAATTCAATGAGGAGGTCGCGCTGCAACGTTCCAACGTGAGCCCCCCCCCCCCCCCCGAACAAAATTCCTGGCTACGCCACTGGACAGACTTGAACTTTTTCCCGTCGTTTATAGAAGACTGTATGTGTGGAGCTGCAGATGTGCATAGATGGTATATATTATGTTATTGGGAAACTTAAGGATATTATTAAACGAATCTTTGCTTGTTATCGTATAGTTATGCATGCATTTGCCTGTTTCTGGTTGCGTCGCAGCACGACTTGCTGTTGTTCTGGAAGTCAGTAGTTGAAGAGCATATTATGCAGCCCACTTAGCAATGGTAAGCCTGTGTCCTAACCTTCACTGGAAAACTGGGTGTCCCTTGTTCGAAGCCGCCATTCAGACGACTTGTAGCACGTTATGCAACTTTTTCATGCCGTAACTGACCGTATTATATACGCTGTGTTCATGGACTTAGCTAGTGATAACAGCTGCTATATCATTAGCTTCAATTGAAGAGGAAAAAGCTATTATTGGTGAAGGCAGTACTGTGCAACTAATATTGCCTGTTTTGTGGCGATGGACTAATAAATATGGTGGACGTCAATAATTCTCCTATATCAATCATTGGTCAGTTATTTAACAAGTGTCTGGAAATTGTGTCTGGCTGACCACTCTTCAGTACTCGCAGCAACAGCCCAACAGCGACAGGCGTGTGCTAGAGGCACGTTAACTCGGGGATAATCCTAGGAAGCACTTGGTTTTAGGAGTATACATGCATATCCGGCATGCTTTTTATTGCGTCAATACTTGCGCTGCAGTAGCTCCCCCAAAGAATTCTGAGACTGGCTTTGGTGATGAGAAGGCAAGTAAGGAACAGGAGAGAGAATAAAGGGAGGAAGGTTAACTAGTTTAACGAAATCGGTAGGCTACCGTACACGGGGGGAACGCATGCGGGAGCCTGAAAGTCATTGGTGTAAAGAAAGAGAAAGATGGCGAGCCCACACAATGTCACGGTCAGTCAATCCTGTGTGGTATGCGACATCACAATTAGTCTGTAACCGCATGTGCAACTAAGTCTGTTGCCTTGTAAAAATTTAGCAGTGCCTTCTGTTTATGCGAGATTTGTTCTTGAGGTATAAAGAAGATGAGAGAAGGCAAGTGGTGGCTTCCAGTTCCATCTAATAAACGTTGAGGTTTCGCTCGAAGGGTGAACCGTTGATGTCTGAAGCAAAATATCAGACTACACGATATTGCCGTGTACAATGCTGATGTAATGAAGAGTGTCTGCTGCTTTGAGCGACCACTACCTGCCGCCTCTCGCTTCATCTCTTCTGCTAGCACTGTCTACGCGGTTAACAACACTGTAGGACACGCTTACTACTCTTACGGCCTTCAGACCCGCCCTAGGTTGCCTCGCAGGTGCGGCGCACGGCCCGCGCAAGCACTCAACCACACGGACAGCCATGTCACGGTCGTGCTCTCCTCCACTATCACTCGCGCGGTCACGTGACCTCTAACATAGCACACACGCGTAGAAAACGAGCGTCTTCTACTCGTGAGAGAGCGAGAGCTCTCACGCTCTTTCACTCGCACCCACAGTATATGGAGCGCGGGGCGCGGCCTTAATACTAGTGGAGTTTATATGGAACATCGCGGCGACGGTGGCAACAAACGGCAAAAATGAACCAGCAGCGTTTATTAAACTGCTCTCGCTATAAAAGTTTAGTAACGCGTGATCACCGTAGTAACATACGAAGCCCTGTATTGTCCTGTCTCATATGCTGTTACATTAAGGGAGCCGCACAACGTGCTCGTGTGTTTGCAACCAAATATGCTTCTTAGTGGAACTATGTCATAACGCGGCATGAAAAGGTACACAACAGGGGCGTAGCCAAGGGGGGGGGGGGGGGTTGGGGGGTTCAAACCCCTCCCCCGAAATTTTTCCGTTTTGCTTGCGTATATAGGCATGCCCACATACAAACGCACACACGAACATACATAAAGTATGGTTGAACCCCCCCCCCCCGAAAAAAATTTCTGGCTACGCCCCTGGTACACACGGTGAAGCGACATCATTTAGTATTGGCGATAAATCGTGAAACGGTCGACCTAGCTGCCAAGGACAAGCTTTTAGAAAGAGTGATAACAACATAAATAGTTTCCATGTCGCCAGTTGCATAGACTTAAGAAGAAAATAAGAAAATACTTACTGTGGGAATACGCAGTGACTATTTGTCCCACAGCTTCCATATGGTGTAAGGCCATAGGAAACAATTTATAAAGTTTTATAAAAGCAGCATGTGTGCTGCTGAAGGTGTATCTGCATCACTGGTGGGTTTAGAGCGGAATGAAAGCAGGCTTAAAAAACAATAATACAAACAAGGACCCCCTTAATGCGTGTTATACTTTACGGACTTTATTTTTTCCTTCTTTGACGGGAAAGATCACGGTGCACGCGCACTCCACATAGCGATCATTATTTATCCAAGACCATTTTCTTGTATCTCTCCCATTTTGACGAAGGATTGCGCAGACTGCTTCTGCAGTATAACGGTGGAATAAATCTCCTATCACGTAATTCAATAAGGGATCTGCCCGCAACGCTTTTTGTCTTCATATTCCTGGCTGGCGCCGTCCTACTGAGCTCGTTTAATCTAAACCTTGTAGCTGGCACTGGGCATGAAAAAAATGCTACTGGATACTGAAGCGACTGCCTTTTTGAGAGGAGTACTCGCGTAGGAAATTTGCTTTGAAGTTCCGACACGTAAATCGCTACAAAACGCCCTGGGTGTTCTTTCTTGGAATGACCTCTTGGAATATCTGCATTTGTAGATATTCCAAGATATGATCGCACTCTGGCGGCTGTAACTGGCAAGGCAACGAGTATAACTTTGCAACACTTAATACATATTTGTACCACATTGTTTTCTCTTCCTACTCCCACGGGATGCCCTCGCTTGTAAAATCTAGGAAATATGAGGTATCTAGCTGAGTTTCAAGACTGTCTAAGCACACGACTTTCTCAAAAAAAGAAAAATGAAAGTATGTCACCTGTCGTGCATCCTTCATAATTTTCGACACGTAGATTTATGGTCAATAGGGAGTGGACAGTACACCATTTGAAGAATGAAATGTATGGAGTAAGAACACGATCGGCCTGCACTCCTTCAGGGTTGTTTAAAGTAAGGGGTGCTCCTTCCCCATTGTGTACTGCGTGAAAATAAAGTTTGGAATATAGATCACTATACATCTGGTCCTGCAAGCGCTTTTGCACTGAAAGGGAGATACTCGTGGACAACACGAAGGAAATACGGTTTCCTCACGAATGGTGTGAAATGATTGTGTTTCCGGAAGGTTCGCGGATGATTCGCAAGGAAGTGGCTTCGTGCTTACCTTGTGGCTTCGTGCTACAAACGGGTGGTTGTCTATTTTCCTTTTCTTAACCCTTCCGCCACCTTGCGGGTTTCCGCAGAACTGATTTGCAATATGTGTCCAGTTGCTTCGAGTTGTCGATGGATTCGCCCTCGCGCTGCCAATTGCTAGCTTCCTGGATAGCTCAATTGGTAGAGCGACCGCCCCGGATAGGCGTTGGTCCCGGTTTCGATCCCCGGACCAGGACGAATTTTTCGGCAACTAAGAGGCTTTATTTCTGAGAAATCTGTATGGATTTGCTTGTGGCTTCGTGCTACAAACGGCTGGTTGTCTATTTTCATTTTCTTAACCCTTCCGCCACCTTGCGGGTTTCCGCAGAACTGATTTGCAAGCAGCAACAGTGAGTCCAAAACACAATACATCGCAATTCGGTAAAGTAACCGGACGAACTTTTGGTTTTCTGCCCTACACTTAGAGGAAATGAAAGACGGAAACACATAGACTCCAGATCAACATAAGCAGGCACAGAAGACCTCGAAAGTGTTGCCCACCGATTTACCCTACAACTGCAGCAACGTCCTCCGATAGCTTCTTGCAACTGTGACAAATGTAGCCACGCTTCCTTACAGTTAGCCTCCTAAAATGATCCGGAAATAAGCCCGTTTAGCGCAATCGAGAAGCGCAATAAGATGCTCGAACTGATATCCGCCCCTTTAATGCCTATACCCGGAAGCCCTAGGTCGCAACTCCCGCAGCCAAGTCTTCGCCCAGAAAGCAACGCAGATGATGATCAAGTTGTCATTGCGTATGATGAAGGACGCAGTTGCACTGAGAAACGGAGCCTGTTATATCGGATGTCTCTGCTCGGTCATTGCGCAGCATTCGATAAGCACCCCTCCCCGTCACGCATTTATGACCGGCGGAACCCGTTCTGAAAGCGTTGCGCCTGCGTCCTGAACAGCAGGCATTTGGCATAACTCTACTACCTCGCAGATGGTGTGATTCATTCCAGTCATTTATCTGTGCACTTTGGCGATGCGATTAGACGCAGTGTTGCATGCGAGCGTATTTTACCTTCGGAATATCCAGCTGTTAGATTGAACGATATTGCCCTTCATTCTAACAAGCCTAGGCCACAGCCAAAGATATAATGCTCGAAAAATGTTACAGACAGTTGAAAGATCTTGAGAAAACATTTGAGTATATACTTTTTAACGCGCACTGCACTAAAATCTGTGACATCCACGCTGATTGCGCGTTGTATTGAGCTCCATTCTGCCGACGTTGCTGGATGTTTCGATTCACACGAACGATGGTGACCTTATCTCACTTCCTCTTAAGACACGCTTTTAGACAACTGATCACGTGTGAGAGAATGCAGGAGCAAAAACAAACTCTTAGATCATCTCCTTCGACGTCACGAAACAAGGAGGAATCGCGTACAGGCCAAAGGAAAATACTGCCGACCAAATGACACATGGACTGGGCGATCCGATAACAATCTCCGGGAGGTGCAGCGGTGGTCTGGATTTTCAAGGAGAGGCAACAGGGCGTAGCTCCTCGCCTGTCGTTTATCATAGCCTCTCCCCCCCACCAACCACGCGGAGCTCCCTGCTTCACCTTTTCGCGTCGCTTCGTAGGTGTCGGCTACGCCTCTTATTTTTTTTTTTTTAGTTCACATTTTCTTCGCTGTCTTTGGATGCCGAAATTATTGTTAGCCTTCCTCCAACGCCCATGCGTCGTCATGCTTATCTGCAGTGAGCCCTAACAACACAACTCCGCCTCGCCTCTCAGCAATGAATGTACCGCGAGTCTTCTAGAGAGCGCATTCTGATGTCTTACTTCACGCGTACATCTCGCTACCGGCTGGGCCTGCACTGCTGCAGGCGACGAATATTAGCTTGCCTGAAGCGATTGCGACCTTTGATCCTGGTTCCACTAATACCTTTCTTCCCATATTTATTCATGTCCTGGTTCGGTCGCGGCAGCCGCATTTTCGATGGAAGCGAAAATGCATGAGGCCCGTGTGCTTGAATTTAGGTGCACGTTAAAGAACCCTAGGTGGTCGAAATTTCCGGAGCCCTCTACTACGGCGTCCCTCACAATCATATCGTGGTTTCGAGACGTTAAACTCCAACGATTATTATTATTATTATTATTATTATTATTATTATTATTATTATTATTATTATTATTATTATTATTATTATTATTATTATTATTATTATTATGATTATTATTATTATTATAACATTTAGTGGTAGTAACAGCGCTGCTATAGGCGAGGATGACGTAAACAAAAGAGGCGCTCCATGGCGCCGACTATCAAGTGTAGTCATACCACTGGTAAACGAACAACTTACAAGCAACAACAGTCACGTGGTCTTGACTCTTCGGCCTGCAGTTGGGGTCACAGTAAGAAATACGCAGCTTTCGGAAGATCACTCGATGAAAGAGCTACGCGTTTTCTGACTGTTCGTGTTCTAGTCATAAAGTTCATTGCGATGTTGCAGTTATTAACGTACGCCAACTCGCTCCTCTTACTTTATTCATCGTTGCTGCACGAGCGACTGCTGACTATGATAAAAACGAAAATGCTGGGCATGTCAGAGTTCGTAGTTGAAAAGGGGCTCCGCATTCAGAGCGAATAAAGATTTAGTTACAGAGCTGACGAGCACATAGGCCTACACGTGTAAGAGAAGGACGCGCAAGATGTGGCTTTGAGAGACAACGAGCGTGATACAAAACAACTGTTGGTATTGAAATAAAATGTGCTAAGGTTATGCAACGGATTCCCGTGCCATGCTTCGGTGCGCCCTTTTACTTACGCCATAGGAGAGCCCATCAACCTTATTTTGTAAAAGGGACGTGTTCGTGATTTGGGGAAAAGAGGTTTCTTGTTTCTACATAGGCTTACGTGTTCTATCTATACTCTCCCGTATTTTGCTTTTTGCCCATTCCTGCGGCGCTCAGCCAGGCTTTTACATGGACTGCATAAAATCGTTCCAACTTTATTTTGCCAGCACTAACTCCCTCCCCTTAACAGGCACTTCAAGAACGGAGAAAATGCTCCTCTCTCTCTCACACACACACACACACACACACACACACACACACACACACACACACACACACACACACACACACACACACACACACACACACACACACACACACACACACACACACACACACACACACACACACGCGCGCGCGCGCGCGCGCGCGCACGCGCACGGCGTACTAAATGCATGCATACTGGTCTGCTAAGTCGTCTGACCGAGAAAAATTTGAGCGTAGCTCTCCGTAAGGAGCAACACAGCAATAGAACTTCCGACAGCGAAGAACTATGGTAACTGGCGCTTCATTATATACGAGACAATTAACGACCTACGAAGCACTTGAAGACGGTGTAGATAAGATTCGTACGCTCCGAAGGAACAGTTTAATCGAGATGCGCTTACTGCACAATAATCTAATATTCTCCGGGTTCTTTGTGAGCATTAGCGCTACGCATTACGTGCTCTCTGTACATTACGCAGCAATCTTCATTATGGTTGTCGTTATTATGAGTTGGATTTTCGTGCCCTTTCTTTAGTTATTGATAATGTGGTCCTTAAGACAAAGATCTAATTTTTATCATTTAGAAGTGCTGCATTTATTTCGCTCCAGTGGGCTTCAAAAGTGTGCACTTCAAAAAGATATAGCAAGAATATTGAGTAACACGAGCGTGGCACTGGGCTAAAATTATTGCATAAACGGTGAGTCGTCCTTATCGCACTTGCACAGACGTCTTCACAAAAAAGAAAAAAAGAAAGATCGCAGCAGTATGATGCTGCGGGTTCCTTTGTCTGACGAAGAATTCAGTGTAGCGCCTCATTTGAACAACATACATGTAACGGAAACGCACCAACGTTTTCATTCGGAGCTTTCTTTTTTCTCACTTCATTTCAGATCTGTACAATTTAATTCTATCAAAAAAGGCTATGTGCTCCAAGCGCGGAGCATTTGTAACTCTCGCTAGCACGATTTTGTCGCAACCTGGATTTCAAATTAGAACGCTATCATCGCTTACTGTAATTAAGCTAGTTATTCATTTTTTTCGTTACTTTAATACCTCACCGTTGCAAGAGCCGTTGTCTCGTGCAGTTCTTTTCCACCTTTAATTACCCCCAAGTAATTTCCGTCCACTCGAAAGGTGGCATTGTTTCCCGACACGCAAAAGAAGCCGCACTTTTATTCCCGGTTTCATTTTTGCTCAATGAGTCTCATCGCACTGCATCCAGCTCATGCTAATTACTCGTTCTGAATTAATTAAGAAGCGGTGCTTTTGGTGGCGACGAAACAACCGAAGATTTTACATCGCTCATTAAATGAACATTGCGTACCTCCAGGCTGTAAGCCTATAGCAGCCGTAGCGGGTGCATAGCCATGGCGTTCTGCAGCTAAGAGATGGCGGACGCGAGTGACGTCAGTGAAGACCAGTGTTTGAAGAGAGAAAAAATATTTGCAGACCTCTTTCTGGAGTTATAGCTAGGTTCACATCTTAAAGAAAAGACAGCTCTCAAACACTAAACCAGCGCTTCACAGAACGGCGCCTCTGATGACTGAGGAGGTTGTCTTCTGGAGAAAAAGTAAAGGAACATTAGCACACGTATAATCCCTTAAATTATTGAATTACAAAATGCGATACATAAATGTTCTTGCTTTGATGACATAATTGTACAGATGTTGCATATTTTGTGTCTTTGTTTTATTCATTTAAAAAGTAAATAGAGGGGATGTCGCTATTTGTTGGCGACGACTATCTCTTTTCCCCTCGGTTATCAGCATAAATTAACAGTTTCGAAAAGAATAAACCCTTGCGTTTGGTGAGCGAAATAGTTCAGCAGATATTCTCGTTGTCATAAAGTCCGCGAATTTATGAGCCACTGACATGATGTGGCACGGTCAGCATCCATCGCAAATGACAGGGTCTTCGAAGAAACTATTTTGTGCCAAGTTAAGCTTGCTTCATCTATAGTATGCTCATGCGGCCGCGCTGACGAGAATGCGTATCCACTGTAGTGCATCTGTCCCAGGCACACCACACAAAGACAAGCGACCCGAACGGGAGATCTGTTTACAGGATTCAGAGCGAACCTTCGTACTTTCCAAGGCTTAGAGACCCAAGACTATCAAATTTAACGCCACAATATAATACATTTCGTCGTGTGTTCCTTCCATACATACAGACGAGCGCAAAGTAACCGCCAGGAAAGGCTCACACAGCAAAAAAAAAAAAAAATCACGCGTTCGATGTGTCGCGGAATTCATTCATGAACTATTTTCACGGTGTTTGCGTTTGCACGACTTAGCTTAAATATATATATAGTTATTTCAACTTAGGGAACGCTCATGAATATATAGTGGCAATATCAGGATATTGATTACCGGCTCCCTTCGAAAGGATGGAGACGAGTGTACATTTGCATGCGTTGCGTGTGCGCGTGTTTAAGTTACAACCACACTTCCGGGCTCCAGTATTTAATATATAGCTTGTCCTCATAGCTCTGGAGATCTCGACCGTCAGTTTTTATCCTCTGTAATTAAAGAACGAGCGTACGTGCCTTTATTGAATTTCTTGTAGGATACCCTTAGAATATTCGAATTGAGAAACGATATGCCGGGAGAGCTACAGGAACAAGTCGGACATCCAATACAGACGAACGGTTTAAGAAACAGTGCACAGGTGCAAAAAAAAAAAAGAGATAAAGAAAGAAAGCAATGCCATATACGAATAAAGTGTAAGATTGCTAAGTAAGGAGATGTCTTTAGTTGTTTTAATTTGCTACCTCGTGGACACCTAACATCGCACGAAGGAGAAACGGATCTGAATATATCGGTTGTCTTGATATATGAATGATAAAGAAAGTGTACATATATGTTGCTACAAATAAGTTCATGCATTCAATCTTTTTAAAAAGGCAAATGCGCAAGTACATTTCGATATAAGTATATATATTTTAATGAAATGCGATTGGTCAGAAGTCAGCTGTTCGACGACGACTGCTGGCTTCTGACCGATAGCGTGAAAGGAAACGGAGCAAAAGCCTAGCACGTACAGGATTCGACCCCTGCGTCCCTCAGATGGTAGAATACAGACGTATTGTCGTTGCCATTTCAATTCTTGAATTACAAACTTGATTTGTTGGTGCGCATTTGGGGATGCGAGCATATTCAAATGTAGCGCTAAAGATACTCAAGGCCAGAATAAGAACCACTTGAAATATGCTTGCCCTCGTAAAAGAGCGTGAAGCTTCACCCGTGGTTCATATCTAGGGTATTGAGAATATGTCGGTAACGCCCTCTTCTGTACTATTACAATGTCAGCGTAAAGTGACGCCGGTTTCCTGCTATAGACGCACCAGATACACGCCCTATTTCGACGTGTTATAAAAATTGAAGAAAGCACTGAACTGAATATAAGTCCAGAGCGACACAAGAAAGCGGTGAATGAAGATTTCATATAGGTAAAATCTGCAGATGACGTTTCACAAAAACGGAGTCGTGACACACATGCGCACACCCAGAACACAAGTTTACTTCAGTATGCTGCCGTTTCCGCCTGCTCAACTGTTGCGTTCCTCTAGAATCGCGCCTTAGCTCAACCCGGGAAAGGGATCGCTACACTTTGCGAAGCGGCGGGAACGTGAATTTTCAATTGGCGCGTAAATGGCAGCGCGCGCAATGTTGGCAGTCGCGGCGGGAACACCGAAATCAAATCAGAGGGAGAGAAGGCTCGCATCTGCGCCCTCTGCCGGGGCTTTTACCGCCAAGCCGGCATCACGCGGGGATTCAACGAAGCGAGAGAACGGCAGGTAGGAAAGTTGGGCGCAGGTGAGGGAGGGCTGTGTTTTGAATTTCAGATTTTCTGAAGAGTTGGCAGGGTCTCCTCGATGCTCACATATGGCATACCTCATGCCTGAGTAAAGGGGAGCTCGGCGCACTGCGTCACAGCGTAATGGAGTGGCAGGCCGTCGAATCACACAAGAGCAGCGGGGGAACATCGCAAGAAGGCTGCTAAGGGCTTATACGAACGACCTTAAATTCCTTTGCAAGGTGGTGTTGCAAAGTGTTGCACTCTGCGTCTGGTAGCTATACGGACTGGCAATACGTAAAGTACTTACACGCCAGCAGAACTTCAATCCATGTTTATATGTTTCGTACGTCTATTCGTATGTTTACAGTTGTAGTGTATATTTATAACTTGCTAATATTGATTTTCCTTAACAAGTGCCTCGACATGTTTATGTTAAAAACGAATAATACTCGATATGTCTTTCGCCATGCTGAATGTTCTTGTGTACTCTCGAGCAAAATCTATAGCATAATGAAAATGTGTACGCACGTGACGTACCTGGCTATGCATTCGTAATTGTATGTTTTCTTTTCATGCGACCCGCAACTAGCCTCCGTCTGTTAATTGGTCCAACCAGTTTTTAGTAACTTCGTATGTTGTATGTCTGCAAGTAAGCAACTTAAAAGAAAAAAAAAAACATTTCCTGCCTGAGCAAGTGCAACAGCTATCTCAAACCCGGAAAAAACCTTGAATCGGCCCGGAAATCAATTTCTGAAAACTGTCGAACTTCCACTCCATCTACATAGGTGTGGTATGGGCTCCCCAAAAAGGATACTTCATTTGTGCCAAGAACTTTTACGGTACTGATGCGTATATACCAGAAAGGTGTTCGGATTCCTGGTATATGCGAAGCTTGGACGCCCCGCGCAGCGCGTGCTACAGCGCGGGCGTTTTAAACAAGGCGTGAAGCGAGTTTTGCATGTCGCAGTATATGCAGTCGCACTCTCCAGGAAACTCATGGCCTCGTCAAACGTGTTGAGTTGCGCATAAAACAGGCAACAAAAACGCAAGATGCGAGACTCGCTGTTTACGCCCGTGTGGGCTTCTCGTTACACCAGAAACCGGCTGTCGATGTTACCTTTTTGGCATTTACAGTTTTTTCTATCGGACTTCGACGGGCAGAAAAAGCAACAACAATTTAATTCAACTTTACTTATATAGCATACGCGGTTGTTTTCTTCGCCTTCTTATTTCCGGCGACACTCGTAGAACGAGCACATGCTCGCCTTGCTCAGCTGTAATCGTAGCGAGCGTTTCAGCGTCAAATACATGCGTGTTTTAGAAAACTAGCGCCCGATGCGAAGAAACTAGGCCACCAGAAACCGACATCGTTTCATTCTAACTTGACCTTATTTTTTCTTGCAGTGCCTGCCTGCTAAGTGTCGTCCTATTTTTCTACAATTGACTTTGCTTGGGTTTCCCATTGTTGTAAACACGTTCGTTAGCGGTGATTTCAAGTTAGAACGCTGCCATTCGACGTATCCTTCAAATACACAATTTGCCATCGTACGGTGTCGCCGGGAACTCTTCTAAATTTTTGCAAATTCTTGTGAAGTACTGCGGTCAGTTGACGCACTGTTCATCGAAATATCTACACCGGCGTTTTTGAGCAAAACATTCAACCCCCAATATTAAAGCGAAAGCCTTAGATGCCTCAACAAACGCGACAATTCACCTTCGACATCGGTGTCCCCCGGCATCGGATGACGTCCCCACATGACGTTTGCATGACGCCACATATCGCCGAAAATTGTGACGTCATCATGCCATTACTATCACGTCACATAACGTGACGTGGTATGATGATGACATCCCATGGCATCGTCGCGTGGTAAAAGGTGGGCTGATTACGGAGGCAGGGCAAAACCAGGTGAGGTTCAAAAAGCTTGCAGTGCCTGCGATCCTGGAGGCAGTGCAAAAACACGTTAGGTGCAGAAAGCTTTCGGGGGTTGGAGGGGCAGGGGGGGCGGGGTGGATGATCAGTACATCAACAGATAAGAAAAACAAGAATACGGCATTCGCCTTCGAGTCGTCTTAGATGAATGCACAAAGAACCCTGCGAGTTTTTTTTCCTAGCTATCAGCGTCAGCCGCTGCGTATATAAGGCTCTGTTGCTTTTGCATTGCAAGTCTTGTAGCATCCCAATAGGGGGCCAGTTACAAGCCGCTGCGTTGATCATGTTGTATTCCGTTGCTCTGCAAACTAACGAGGTGGGCATGTTTGCCCGAAATATCCCAGCGGCCAGTAATCGTTAGTCGACAAATAGAGCGTTGATCCATGCCATTCCCGCGTTCTGCGAATAGGAAACGTTGAAACATATCGGATGCATGTAGTTTGTTGTGACGTTTCCAATCATATCACCGCGTTACGAACACATTGTGCGCGTTTGGTCGAGTCGACATTAATCAGCGGTACTGGTGCAGTATTCATCTCCGTTAGCACGGCCACATTGACAGAGTGCGCACATAAGCGTCGGTCCTGCCAGACTTCTCGTTTTTAACAGAAACGCCATTAGGCAAACTGAGATAACAGCGCGCTGCGGACGACTTTGTCGTTTCCGTGCATGCCGCCTATACGACTGCGTCCCAAAATGCGTGCTTGAACAAATCGACAGTACTTCCTTGGAGCGCCGTATCCCAGTGGTGATGCATGTTTTTTTGTTTCGATGTAGTCGGTGGTTCGGACTTCAGAATCCACAGCACTATAGCCGCATCGATCAGTTCACGCTCGATGCTGCTGAGCGTCTCTTCTTCGCGCTGGGAGAAATACGGCGGCTCTATATTATCTCTACAAATAGTCGGCGAAAACTGAAAGCGGCGATCAATACGCAATGCGAGCAGCGTTGTATTTCCTGCATTGCTTCGAGGCTGGCTGGCAATAGAGTGCACAGCGATGTTTGTATATATCGCCGAGCACGATATGTCTTTATTTACAGCAAGTTATGTATATTCGTTTATTCTCTGAAGTTTAAGAAGTCTCCCACTTTTATTAACGCAAGAAAAAGGTCTATAAACTCTAAACATGTTGACTGTTATTACGATTGATTGGATTTATAAACTTGTGTTTTTTTTTGTCGGAAGTTATCAAGCTTTCAATTGTCAAATGCGTTTCAAGCCAGAAGGATGAAACTTGGGCAAATGCACGTTCCAAGTCAATCTTACGAGCTCGGTGAATGAACAAGCTTAAAACCCCCTATAGGCACCGAATGAATTATGAGCAACACAATCGAAGAAGAGCGGAGGGGGGAGTTCCGATTGATTCTGACCACCTGGTGTTACTTAACATGCACTGAGAAGCTTAAGTACACGAGAATTTTTCCATTTAACTTGACTGTGAGACGGCCGCCGCGATTGGGGTCGAATACGCGAATTCATAACTGCAATGTCTTGGGCACTCTGCACAATCCTGTCAGTTCTTACGCGCTCCCAACGAAAGAAAGCAGCGGACACTTCTACATTAACTGAGTTAGTTTCATTGCAATATGGCAGTTAACCAAACTTCTATTGAAATTAGTTTTGCCCTATCCATTCATTACGGTTCTAGTGCAGGATGGATAGAGCTATATATTTATATCTTCTATATCTGCCCTCTACGTATATCTTTTGTATCTATATCCGTCGTTATGTATCTATATCTTCTTCCCAATACTGACTAGGACGGATAGAGCTTGCTCTATTCATCCCGTATCTATATCTTCTTTATCTATAATCCTCCTGCATCTATAAATTCTCACTGATCCCGAGTTTAGGACGGATAGCGCTTGCTTTATCAGCGCTGCACTCGAAATTGGGGAGGAGATATCGATATTCTCGCAGGGAAGTCAGAGAAAGAAAGAAACAGAGAGAAACAGGCAAAAATGCAGGCAATCACTGTTGTTGATGGCACAGGATATAGCCTGCTGTGTTGTGTTTGTATTGTCCGTTTTTCGTGGCTTGCGTCCGTGGGTACACCTAATGTCTCGGGTCATGCACTTTTCATGAGCCGACAGCTTTCTTTGAAGGCAAAGAGAGAACTGGGACGTGCAAGTCCAGACAGTTGGAAAGGGTTTACAACCGTCGCATTCGTTGTATTCTATAGAGATGCTTGCCGCCCTATATAGACGAATGGTTACGCCTCTATTTGTTACTCTGCTTGGGCAGTATGCACTGTTCGCCTCATGTCGGTTGGTCGTCCGTAACTTCGTGCGCTCGCCTAAACGCTGCCGTAAAAGGTGTTGGTTAACGTCCGGCGCCAGCTTTCTGGACGGTAAACTGTATGTCGGCGCCATTTCATTTGCGGAAGGTACGTCCGTAAGGCGCGGGTGCCGAAAAACGTGGGCCCTGTACACCGGCGCCGGTCATACACATTGTAAAACCAGTGACGTTAAACACCGCTGCCCGATGCATACAGGAAGCGAAAATGCCTGTACGAGAGGCACGCACCCCAAAGCGACCCGTGTCAGCTTTCTGTGCAAATCAGTCCCCGTCTTTACTGAGAACCTTTATGCTCCGCCCAACTCCCACCACCGTTTACAAAACCCCGATTTCTCATTGAAGCTACAAATGCCAACAAACTTGCTTAGCAGGTAATGGTAGGGTAGTTAATAACATAATATCTAGGAATTTACGTGCCTAAACTTCGATATCATTATCAGCCACGCCGTAGTGGAGGGTGCGGAAATTTCGATTGTGTGGTTTTCTTCAACGTGCACTGACACCGCACAGTGCACGCTTCTGTAGAATTTCGCCTCCATAGAAATGCGACCGCCGCGGCGGGGCTAGTTGATTGAACATGTTCTTTAAAACAGCAGCGCAAATTTAATAAACAAGACCTCTCAAATTCGCGCCGTCCAGAGGGCCCGTGCGAGGGACTTCAGGTTTATTTAACCTGACGGGCCCCGAGTGGCCCTAGCCAGGTGACGTTGAGTTTACTCGCGCCTATTGTGGACAGAATCAAGTTGTTGCACTCACCAGGAGAAAGACACGCCCACACGCGCGCGCACACACACACACACACACACACACACACACACACACACACACACACACACACACACACACACACACACACACACACACACACACACACACACACACACACACACGCGCGCGCGCGCGCGTGCGCGCGCACGCACGCACGCACGCACGCACGCACGCACGCACACACACTCAGATGCACCACATGCACCATCAGCGCCTGTGGGATGTGTGTGTGTGTATGCGCGTGCCTTTGTTCGTCCTGGTTTCTTAAAGAGAGCATGTGGCGTGGCGCTACACAGTATGGACGGCAGCGGAATGGTGGAATGGTGGTCTCTTCGTATTTGCGATAACTACAAATACGAGGAGGCCACTGGTAACCTCTTGCGCCATTGTTCCCGATTCTTCGGTAACAAACCCGATTCCGTGGTAACAAAGAAATTAACAAACACAAGGCAGATTCTGCATGCATAACTAAGAGATAATAAAAAAAAAGACAGGGAAAAGGGGGAACACGCGTAGTTTACATGCAGAAAAAAAAACGATGAATTTTCTTTGTGTTTAGCAAATGTCACGGCGATGTGCGCCTTCGCGAGGTGGCTTTAGTCCTGCTTTCAGCTAGCGCGCCGAAAATTTTAGCTCCTCAGCGTAAAGATAACTGGGGCGGTCGAGCTAATTTAGGAGCCAAACGAGCACAACATTGACGCGTATGCGTGAACGAACTCCTCGTACAGTTCCGTTCCAGAACTGTTTGTCCTCGGAGCCCTTTTCGTGTATAGGGTGGCGTCGCCTCAGTATAAGCAGCGGCGACCATTATGTAGTCGTGTACACTTTCATAAAGAGCCACTTCTATCTCGGCGATGGGTCGTCAAGACCACGCACGCACGCATCCCAAAGGGTAGGACGTTCGCATTGTCTTTGTGGACAAAGGAAGATAAGAGAGGGACAGAAAAAATAACGGAGCTTTACTCATTGCTATTGTTTATGACATAGTCGACGTAATGGAAACGCATCTGGTTTTATGTGGCACGCCGCTGCTCTCTTGTGCATTGTGGCCGGTGGATATAAGGCGTCGGCATCGCACGATCGATACAGAAGGGTCTTGGTGCGAACTACTACACTGATATTGCTCTCACACTTGAACTATGGGCATTTGTGCTACATTAGGACACCTCAATAACGAAAGCCCTCACGAACGAAATTCTCGCGGCAACGAAGAAATCTGGCGTCCCCGGCGAACGTCCATCGAGTCCAATTCATTTGCCCCTTCTTGACAGCGAAGAGATTTTAAAAAGCCCTCCCGCAGTAGCGAAAGTTTCAGGTAGTGATCCGCAACATTTTGTTTTGCAACCCATGAGCTAGTTGGAAATCCAGAAGTTCGAAAATTGCAGCAACGCTCATTCGACAAGTTTGGCAGGTACGTTTCCGCCAACAAGCAACGGTACGACCATTGTTGTTTATATTCCGTCGGATGGGGATGATAGCAACAAGCCTTCTTCTCTTTTTTTTTTCACTGAGAATAGTTTTATGCTAACGTCTCCGTTGGCAATTGCGTCGGCACATGGCGTTTCAAGTGACATCACCGACGAAAGGGACGTCAGACCTAGAGACATTGAAAGTGTGCGCAAAGAAAATGACAGTGACAACGAGAATGATGAAAGCAACAAAACGCAAGAAAGGCAAGTAAGTGCGCGAAGTTCTTGATACTTCTGACATCATTCGCACTTTCTTCGGCGCCCACGATGATGACGAAGCATCGCAAAGCTTATTAAACTGCGAGGTTCGAACCGTCGAGCTTCTTCAAAGCAACGCGAAACAGAGCAAGAACAGCGACTTCTTTAAATAAATTTTGGTCGCGCGAAGTAATTGGTGTGAGTATTTTTTTATTTTAGCGACAACGAAATTCTCACGAGAACGAAGAAAAACCGCTTTCTCTGCGATTTCATTATTGAGCGGTTCGACTATGTACTTAGAAGTATCAATTGAGTGTTATCATCTATTCGTTTAAAGCAATTGTCCTGCCAACCTGATTCTCATGCAGGTCGCCATGTGTGGCGCTGTTAGCCTAATTAGTTTCTGCAACAGTCATTTATTTCTCGGTTTGAGTGTAGAAATGCTTAGTTAGTTTTATTGCTTTGTAATTTAAGAAAATGGTGAAGCCGAGCTACGTTCTAGCTCAATCTCTCCGCCGCAACTAATATGGAACATTACAGAAAAGAATAAGAATAATTAAAAAATACATTGCTGTTTTCGAATGCCTATTAGACAGACGTTGAACTAACAGCTGCTAACTACAATCATTATCACTTACGCGTCTCTAAATTGTATTTATATACAGTCGCAACTACCCCCTGCAGAGTATCAGTAGAAGCAACTTATCTTGTTCCACTCATAATAATGTACCCGCACGTGATGTTACATAATGCTGTGCCAGTATTCCCACACACTTTCATAGGATTGCAGTATTGGTAACTTTGGCGTATTAAAAAATTTAAAAAATGCCCCCACCTACCCGAAGGGAATCGTGAGGAAATGCGAATGCATTTCTTGCGCCGAGAGTACATGGCGTAGTAATTTTATTGGCGTAAAGCTGGACACATCGGCGCGCTCAAGTGTCTCCCTTTAGGGCGCCTTTTTCAACGAACGCTTCCTACGTGCGTTCGTAATCACCTCAGGGATTTTGCCACCGCCTTCAATGCAGCACAAACGCGTTTAGAACGCGCTGTTTTCAGGCTGTGCCAAGGCAGCACAAACGCTACGAACGCGTTTCAAACGCACTGCATTGAGGCGGTGGCGCAGGACGGAGAGAGAGCGAACGGCGAGAGAAGGAGCGGCGAAGCACTGCACCTACCCTCTCCTATACTCTCTCGCACCACATGCTCCGGTCGCTAGGGGCGAGGATGGGAGAGGGAGTGAGAGCGGAGAGATAACACCTGCCGGCGCGCGGACAACGCCGGATGCCTGACATAGCCCGACTAAGAAATGCATTCGCATTTAAAAAGAAATGTGGAAATCTTGAACAATCTGTCCGCCACGATGGTATCAGAGGTAACGGTGCTCGGCTGCTGACCCAAAGGTCCCGAATTCGATCCCGGCCGCGGCGGTCGCATTTCGGTGGAGGCGAAATGCTAGAGGTCCGTGTATACTGGTCGTTGTCGGTACACGTTAAAGAACGCCAGATGGTCGAAATTTCCAGAGCCCGCCACTACGGCGTGCCTCGTAATATCAGATCGTAGTGTTGGCACAAAAAGCCCCTGATATTAAATTATTCACCGCACCGCTATCGAAAGTCGTGCAACAAACCTGAGAGGAAGCCTAACTGTCTCACAATTAAGCTGACGTTGACCGCAATAAAACATCGTCTTTCTTTCACTGGGTCTCGTAAAAAAACAAAACAAAAAAAACACGCTGCGGTGGCGCGTCTGAGCGTCTGTCTCTGTAGCGGATGCCCGTAGATAAACACGTTACTTGCTTCCTCTTCGAAGGACGTTATTGAATTAACGTGCTGCGCAACACCAGTGGGTCATTAGTCGCCTTTTATCCGCGATGCCATTGCCGTGTAGCCGAGACCCCTCACCCGTCGAAGACGAGCTCCCTTTGTGCGGCCTACCTAATTTCTCCAATATCGGTGGCCACCACACTCGCGTTCCGGGCCAAATGACCCGGAAAACTGATACCCATCGCTGTTATACAAAGAATCTCTCTCGACTCGCGGAGTTAATTGCCTCTGGTCGCAGTTGATTACGTGGTGTGCGTATTTGGCTTCTTTGTTTAATGTCCTTTTAACTTTTTGTGCAAACTGCATAAGGTAACTGGAGAAGCTTTGCAACTCAATCACAACGGCAGCTTTGAAACACCTTGCGTAATGTATGAGATAACAGAAAGTGATCTTTCCTATGAGACTAGGCATAGTGCGCGTTTTAAAAAAAGCGTACCTCTGACATCCCGAACCTGATGCACAAACAAGGCGGCAGCATTTAAATGCTCATCATGCCGTGTAATTGATTACATCTATAATTATGGTAGTTGACATTATGTGTCGTGTGGCAAGAGGTCTCAACACTTTTCTGCGCAATTGCCCACACGCTATAATTTCTATGTATTGTTCGTACTCGTCAAATCATACTGCGCTGTTGCAAGCACCATACTTATAGCCCTTTCTGACATCATTCACTGCGCCATCCACTATTGTCAATGTTTATATTCCTGCCTCCCTCCACCCTTCTTTTATTCTACCACTGCCCGCTCACCTATCAGCGTGCAAAGAGCCAGCCATTAGAGGCAGCGCATCGCGTAGCTTGTTCCCCGTCGTTGCTGAGGACAAACACCAAGACGAGAGTAGGAAACGTGGCCATTCCGGAGCACTCAGCCGGCGTGGCTTCCCATTAGGGAGTCTCGCAGCTTAGACCCGCCAGGGATCAAAGCAGAGAGCATACATTTCTTGCCCGGTTATTCAGCACATTCGTACGCACGCATAAACGTGTTAGCCCTAAGCCCCTGCGTGCTTCAGCGAAATAGTTCTGTGCAGCTCGGTAAAAGGAGGTACTTTGGCTGGTCTGTTTACGCTGTAGTGGAATCGTGGAATTCCGTTAAGTCGTATACAGTCTGCGTTGCTGGAGACCAATGGCATTCACAGCACTAGAACACAAAAGAACCCCGATACTGACGCGAAAGTGCAGCCGAAGGAATGCAACATGGCATGACTGAAAACAACCTTTCAAAAGATTCGTCTGATTCGGCTCTTGTGCACCAAAAGTAAGGAGTGTACCTTGTCGCAGAGAGTGCCAGCGACAAGATAACGTTCGGTGCGCTAGTCTCTTTGCAACAAAGGGCCCAAGTACAGGACCTGAACGAGCGCAGCACCTCAGGCGCAATCGCTTCATCTACTTATGATATATCGAGTCTGCTTTCGTAAATTCGATTTCCTGTAGGACTTGTCTGCCCGACCTTTTCTCGGCTTACTGCATTTTCCAGTGAATTAGCTTGACATACGACTGTCATTACATTTTTGGATCTTATCCTTACTTTTTGGCTTCCTATCAGCGCTGCGCGAATCACATATACGATGCGAAGAAGTACACGTCTGAAATGGGAAGTGGGCCGCTAATTTCTCGCCCTTTGTAGTGCCAAAACTGTGCTTGCTTCATTATGCAAAGAACACAATTGTTACGCTTTTTAAGCAGCCAGTCCTCCCGTATCCAGCTCCCGCGATGCATTCCCTGTACATGGCCCACTAAAACAGGGTAATGACGATGCGAGAGTTCAGCCACTTCGTTTTAACAATGTTACCTTTCCGTCGTTGCAGCTTTCTCTCACCTGCTCTCTCTCTCCCTCTTTCGCACCTCTCTTAATAAACAAAAAAAAAATGGGAATAAATAAGCGTCATAATTTGCAGCTGCGCCGCGTGTCATGGGCGCCGTTAAGGTGCGGCTGGAATGACTGGTCTGGTTTCGTTTCGCTAAAGCGTCCCTTATGCGAGGCCGTTAGAGCTCGTGCCGTATGCGAGCTCTAACGGCCTCGGGTACGTGTTTAAGAAAAGTCTCGCTTCTTCCTACAGCTGTCATCTCGTTCATCTCTTATTACTACAACACAAAAATTCGCAAAACAACTGCTGTAAACCATTTGACGTATATAGAGGAGTTTTTCATAATAATTTTTACGACCTCAAACTCTGTGGCTGCGTATTTGAAGCTGTCTCAATGATTCTGGGTAACTACTTTCTAATGGACAGGCTGCACGCTGACGTAACTTTTACGCGTTCCAGGCCCGACAAAGCACAAAAACATTTTACGGTAGGATTGTCTGGAGGATAAAATCCAGCCAATCCTGACGATGGACGTATCAAAAGGCAATTTTACCGGCCAATGGCGAAGAACACTTGAGAATGAAGAGCTTTGCAAGTATATATGACCTGTGATTTTTGGGACTGCTTACAAAGAACTGAAAGCGTGTGTGCCTACTACTTCCACACTGCGTTCATGGTGTGCGGTGCATAATTTCACCATAAGACAACGTATGGAAGTCATAGATTGGGAGAATTTCACTTTCACAGCTGTATTCTAACCTCAGGCCGTAAAAGAGAGCAAACATCGGTGCCTACTGCAGACTAGGCTATACGCACGATATGCGTGGTTATTAACGGATGTTTATAACTATCATACAGGATGCGGCATGCTGTCCTCTTTCTATATATTATCGCCTCTCTTGCGCGTATTTAAGCGATCTTTAGCTTGAAAGGCTAGCCTCCGTGAGAACAGTTATCCCGAGAGTTTCCAATGCTGCGGTTTGTTGATAAACTAGAACGACTTCACCATTCGCACGCCTGTTTTAATACACCGAGTTTTGCTTACTGTGCGGTTAGGAACGTGGCTGGCGTGAGGTGGTTTCTCTTAAATTATGAGTGGGGCTCCGTGTTTTCGGAGTTAATTTTTCTTGAAATTCGGAGGATGTTTTTGTGAGTTTATTTTTTTGGGGAGGAAATTCGGCGTTTATCGGAGGTTATTTCACGTAAATCTCAAATTCTCCGAAATTCGGTGTTTAATTTTACATCATAAGTTGTTGCAATCTGTTCTTATTAATTTCATTTCCAATGAAAATGCGTTGCATTGTTGCTGATAATCCTGTTTCTCCATCCTGCCATTTTTTCTTACTTCCTGCTCATTCACCCCGTTAATAAGGCTGTTGATGTGCACTGCTGCAAACTCGCCAAAATGTAGTTTTGGGGGAGCTGGAGCTAGTCAAGCTGCTTCTCAGCTTTTTCTCCCAGCCTCCTTCATCTTCATGATGAAAAATAAAGGACCTATTATTACTATTATTATTCCCAATACTCTAAAATCTTAGATGAAATGATATCTGAACACGAAAACATGCGAATACACTAAGTGTATTTCAGATGTCTGGAAGGTTTGAACGCACAAACACATATACATACAAGCACAAGTGCAAAACACTTACGTTTGTTCGTGTTATAGCCTTAAAGCTTTTTGTAATAGACGCAAGCATATTTTACGAGGTTGCTACCGCTGATGGAGGTGCGCTCCTTTCGAGTGATGATTCTCAGCTTTGAAAATGCCCTTTTAAAATCGGAGTTTTTCGGATAAATCCGAATTCTGAAAAAATTTTACCGGCGAATGTTTATCGGATTTTTTCGAATTTACTCGAACAACACAGAGCCCTGATTATCATTTATAACCATAACTTTAAATGTAGCCTCTGTCTTTCACCGAACGTATCAGGAAAAACTTAAGCTTAAATACCTTAATGGCGATTCAGTCGCCATGCCAAAGTGTGTTTTCTCTCCAACGGTCCCAATGCTGGTATCCCGCGAATATGGGCAAACAAAACAGTCCTTCCAGTTCGATTACACATTGCATCATGAAGGCACGGGAGTATCGCAGCGCAACAGAACTCTGCTTTGATGCGATGAATTCGCGAGACTGTCAGCGTTCGACACCATATAAAATAGCATCGAGACTGCAACTTAATGTGTATTGCTTAAGATGACCAGACCATCACCTTCACTCACCAACATTGGGATCGTCGGAGACAAAGTGCAATCGAAGGCGTGGGTGGGCTGTCCTATTAGTATCGTATACATTATACATTAAAGTAGCTTAACCCAGAATGGGGAACATTGAGATTTTTGTTTGACCTTCCAGCACGTACGCCCACCAGAAATACTAGACGTCATGTCTACCTGATGCAAGATGTTTACCATGCTTTTTTTAAAAGCTTTTGTGTTTCTAATTTACACCACACCTTCTGTGAGGCGTCCATTATCACGAATGGATAAGATCGGATCTGATAGATTTTGCGTTTCAGAACTCGTATGCGAATACAGAACAAAAAGTGTTTTCGTTGCAGTAAAAATAGCGAGGCTCCTGTTTTTCCATGAGCTTAAAATGGTACGACGATCGAGGCATGAGTTGCTAAGCAAATTTTGCCTGCCTTCGAGGCACTTACTTCAAAACAAGGAAGTTTATGGGCTTGACATTGAGCCAGACGACGCCTTTGTGAAATGCAAAAAGTTTACCCAAACCCAAAGTGGGCTGCAGCAAGCACTTCAGTACATTTTACTTAATACGCAGTGATGTGCAGTTGCCTTGAGCTTTGTCCATGAACATCTTAATATTGCACTTTTATGCTCGTTTAACAGTCTATTGACGCGATCGAAGCTCATGAAGTGTGTTGTTTGTCTAGAATATTTTATGAAGATTCACTTGAACAGACAGTGCAAGCTTTGATCTTTCCCAGAATATTGGATATAGCTGTTTCTTGAGACGCTGGAGGTATACTTACGACACTTGTTGGAGTTTAACGTCCCGAAACCACGATATGATTATGGGGGACGCCGGAGGGCTCCGGAAATTTCGACCACCTGGGCTTCTTGAACGTGCACCTAAATCTAAGTATATGGGCCTCAAGATTTTTGCCTCCATCGAAAATGCGGCCGCCGCGGCCGGGATTCGATCCCGTGACCGACCTGCGGTTCAGTAGTCGAGCACCATAACCACCGTGGCGGGTAAAGAGACGCTGGGGGTGATAACATCGGTGTATACGCGCGTAATACTTAGAAAGAATATACGTTGAAAACGCATGTTGTAGGCTTGATTCTCCAGTTCTCTATTTTTTGCATTTCCGGCTTCCCGTGCGCCACTGTGCAGTTTGATTACTCGGGTTAGAGGCCATCGAAAAAAAAAAGACCGCTGAAAACCTGGATATATATACAAGATCTTCATAGTCGAAATAAATACCGAACAGCCCGCTTCCGACATAAACGCAAGTATTGGGCATACTCTTGTTTTCAAGGGTGTAGATGCATTAGGGAGACTGTGGTGTATACTAAGTGACCTTTAACACATGAAAAAAATCAGTCTCCGCCAACACGGCTGCATCAGACAATTATTTGCCTCCGAGAATGGAGCAATATGCTATTGGACTCTGAGTGTAGGTGAGAGATTAATGAGCACGTAGGGTATCGTAGACCTTATTCCGTAAAGCCTTCGACCGAATGTGTTTAGAAGGTGTGCGAGTGAAAGTTTTCATTGCTCTCCAACAGCCTCAGAAAAAAAGCGAGGCTGCCTCAGAAAAAAACAAAAAAATAAATAAATCAGTGAAATGCTGCCGACGTATTTCACTGCGTCGTTTAAAACTTCACTAAATGTGTCATACAAACATCGACGTTTCATATCGGTTTCACAGAATTAGGCTCAATAATGGTGGCCCGTCACTCTCCATAAAATCGACAAACTTTGCCACGCGCTCAGACTCCCGATGGCGTCTTTCGGCTGCGTGCTCGTACACATGAACACCAAGTGTGGAGTCAGTCACCTAGGCAACGCCCCGGTGGGCCCAAAATTTGTGAGCCTCATTAGGATGCTGTATCACAAAGCGAGTTTTTCCAGATACCAGAACGTGTCGCGTGTTTAAATCCTGACTCCTCCGTTAAACCCTACCGGAGAGTCTGCCACCCTGTTGCATGTACACAGCCAGTCCCTGGATTGGTTCAGTGTACCGGAAACACATTCGTCGGAGCGAAAGCGACTGCTCCTCATGAGCTCAGCGCATTGGATTTTGCCGATGCTTGCATATGCATCGTGCGCGAGTTTGAACAAGCTAGGATTAAATAAAGGTGGCTTGCAGGCTGCAGCTAACTAGCGACACAAAGCCCGTGACGTCTACCTCGGTTTCCTTTCCTGCCAGAGGCGCAGTTTAAGGTTAAGTCAGAAGCATTCAGAACGGGCGTCAAGTTTTCTGAGAACTAACAACAGTTTCTGTGCATTAAGGTACGAAGCGAATAGTAGGCCCGAATGCCTGTTCTCCCTTCCTGTGAGGTCTTTTGGTATGTTTGTAAAAGAAAACACGTAAACAAAGACTGCGGCATTGTTGGCCGTGCTTCGATATCGGTAGCACGAGCACCGAGTGACCGAGCACTTCCAGTTTTAGAAATGTTCATACAAACCTTCTAAAAATAGAAATCGACGGTTCTGGTCCGTGTTAAGAGTTACATTTGATGTATAAAATATCGGAACATAACTTGGCCTAAGATAAAAGCCAATTAACTGTCCCGATAATTAGTCAAAATTAGTTTATTGAGTTCATTGAAAGATTTTGAGCAGCTGGAAATGTTGCGGTACCTGGCGGAACAGACCTCAATCATGCGTGCGCTTCTTTCTGAAGTGGCCAGCCCCTGAGGTGCGCTTCGACAGCGCGCGTAACACAGTTAAACCAACGAATACAGCAGGGCACACGACGCCCAGGTGCGAGTGCTACTAGCTGGCACCTAAGTGAAACATTAGGGTCTTCTCCAGAATTTCGTTACACTATTCTAACTTTAAAGTTGTTTTGTGTATGTATATGATTATTGGTTATGTTAACTTGTTGTTATGCCTGAACGTGATAACGCCACTGGCTGCTTATGTGGCGTTTGATGCTTTCACTGTTTCTTGTATGTGGCTGTATTATTTCGGTGTTTCTTTTGCGGTGTCCAGCAGTTATTTTTATCTTTTATGTGATACCAAACCTGCATGCTATATGCACCACACATTTTTACCTTCCTGGTGTTACTTTTCTAACGTTAATTGATATGTTACTTTGAACCATGCAGGCTTATACTCTGCGTACGTTTAGAGCTAAGGAGTAGCCGGCGCCCTCTGAGTGCTCCAGCATCTCTGCATATCATATAAACGTGATGACACCAAACGGCGGCAGGTGATGACAAACGCCCAATGCAACGCTGGTAAAATTTGTTGAGTATTCACTCGGTAGGGCCGATAGCTGGACGTCTACAAAGCTTTATTAAATGTGACAGCGAGGCATAACTCCAAAGGCGAAAAAAAAAGGCGCCGTTGAAAACTTTGTGACAATTATGGTTGCGTCGTGTAGACAGAAATACCGGACTAGGCAATTTGGCAGAAGTGGCTCCGAAAGCTTATTGCACTTTTCTTGTCGTGTGTTGCAGCGATTACAATTTTTCTTTGAAAAAAAAAGGCGAGCAAACAAGAAAGTAGAGTTCATTCCCACCTACAACTTGATCGTACTCCATAATAGCGAGGGTGTTAGCCGTAAGACAACGGAAGACCCTTTATACACTCAGAGGTGTTAAAGTTTTTAGTGCGTACAGTCACAATCACGCCTACATCTCTCTTATCCAGCGCAGTGGCTGAATGGACTAGCTGGTGATTCATATGAGAATAAACAACAGGAAAAAAAAATCCCACGGTCCCTTACACATTCGCGTAAGACGACTCGAAGGCGAAAGCTGTCTCCTTCTGCTGCTTTTTTCTTCCCAGTCGATTGTATTGACCCTCTGCACTTCACGTGGTTTTGCATAGCCTCCGGGATCGCAGACATTGCACGCTTTCTGCGCCTCATGGGGTTCTGCAGTGCCCCCGGGATCGGCCAACCTTTGACCAAACGCTGTCATGTGATGACGTCTTCATGTGACGTCATGATGACACCACAAATACTGGCGACTGTGACGTCATAATGGCGTAATATGGTGGCGTCATCACATGATGATTTCTTGCATCAATAGTGTTGACGCCGACACCACCGATGGTCAATTTTCGTGTTTTATGAGCCATCTAAGAATGTCGCATTAGTAGCAGCGCTGAGCCGAAAAGCAGCCAAGCGGGCAATCGACGCCCGGTGTGGTTTCCACTGGTTGCTTTTCGTCGGCGAGTCATTTTATTGTTATTATTGTCTGGATGTCGGCCGTTACTCCTCTTTCCTTTTGTCGTCATTGCTCTCTATCATTTCAGCGTATTTGGACCATCCCTCTCATATTAGCAACTCTTTTCAATCTCCGTCCTAAAGCGGCGTTTTAAATTTCTCGCTCGATCTCCGACCCCTTTAACGCATTCACCTAGCGCCGGGTTTTTCAGTAGTATCCTTTGTTTCTTTAAAACAAGAAATCGAGTGCTCCAACCCCTGACGCCGATCGCTTCCTGCATTTACTGTTTTTTTTTTCTGCTGTGACCGAGGATGGGGAGCCGAAACACTCCAGTTACAGTTGGCCACGGAGACAAGGCTTCGTAGCCCATCCTTTTTAAACCACCGCTGGATGTACAGCAAGAAGCACAGGCGGAACCGGTCGAAACTGCATGCAGTCTCCTGAAGGAACGAACGACCGTTAAAAAGTCGTTTGAGGTGGACATTTGAGAAAGACTTACGAGGGTAATTCAATCTGGATTCACGAGAGGTCTGTGTCTGCAGTGCCTCTGCGGACCTTTCAGCCCTTTCGTCTTACTTAACGTTCTTAAGTTTCACAATTACAGATATTTGTCGGTTTTTGTAAGACAATGACCTCGTAGTTCCTCGATTCCATTTTTAAGCTTTCCTTTCGGAAGTGCTTTCTTCTTCTTTTTTTAATGTATATACCTACGGCTAGTACACAATGAATGACCTCAAGGGATCGGTTTTCCGAAATTTGTGCTAGAATTAAAAAGGCGGACGCAGAATAAAGTAAGAAATTTCAAGAGCCAGAACATCTGCCTTCATTTTTCATCTGTTTTGCATAGAATAAATAACGTCGGTAGCATAAATTGTGTCTGGCCGCGTTTCTTATCTAAAGAGGTTCATTACAGGAACGTTCTTGACCGTATACGGCCGTGTACATGTGGGATCTTCGTGAATGTCGAGTTAATTTTTGTGTGTTTGTTTTTACGTCAGAACTTTCAGAGTCTCCAGTCGGCCGTGATGATATTCCTCCTAGCCGGAGCGAAGTAACGACGCCGGTAGAATTCCGGTGATTGTTTTTGGTTGTTTTTCGAAACCAATGGCTTTTCGTCGCGGATGGGTTCTTCCTGCCAGCTACCATCTCCTTTTTTTCCCTCCACCTATCCTGTCCCCAAGGCAACTCAGGAAACGTAAAACGGACAGCGCATGCGCTTTTCCGCCCGCGTCCACAATTGCAACGTATTCCTCACTTATGATCTATCATTGATATCACTAAAAAAATTGACGTCTTCCATCTTAATTTACACCCTAAAAAAGAAAAAAATGATACATTGCCTTTGTTTAAGAGGATCATTGCAATCTCACGTGCACAAGAACGAAAAAATGCCGAAACAAACAAGCGGGAAGAAATTGCGAGAGCCGGAAACGCCTTGTTAATTAGGCTTCTTTTTTTTTTTTGCTCGCAAGGTTACATGTTGCCTAAGGTACACAGCATAATGTTTAAAAGTAGAAGGCATAGTCACAAACCGGGAAAGAAAAAGAAGTACTGTGCATACTTCAAGCATAATCGTGTCCTTCTACGCGACCCATACGTCAAGAATTGATTTACGGGAGCACTTTACACGCCTCGAGCTCCTAAGTGGCCACGAAGTCGTTTAAAACTCGACTTTCCCAGCCGTAACTCTGTTAGTTTCATTTCACGGTCCGGTGACCAGCCAAGGCATTCTGGTAGCACGGACCCCACCGCACTCTTTCTTCTGAAACTGTTTGACGCCTTAAAGTACATACGCTTTCACTCACCAAGGGGCTGCCTGCAATGTATTCACGCTGCAGTATATGCACCCCAAGGGCGACCAATGTGGACACGGTGATCTATATTTCACTAAGAGGGGTAGTGGTGGTTGTAATGGTTTGCGCAAAACTACCTCCCAACGAACTCTGTCTGAAATATAGCCTTCAAGGAATAATGCAGGCAAAAAGGGTTCAACGATGTTGTACATTTGAAAAGCTCGATGCAGTGTGAAGAACATTTTACGAATGTTCCTCACACTGCATCCTCACACTGCAGAGAAAGCCTTCCTATCTTCGAGCATTCCATTTTCTGAAAGTTAGTAAAAATAAACAAAGAAAGGAACAACAAGCACGACTACAATAATGATGGCAGTGACAAGACATTTTTTTTTTCACCAGATTGGAATGGCAGAAAGAAGCAACAACAACAACAACGACGACGACGACGACGACGACAACAACAACAACAGCAGCAGCAACAACAACAACAACAACAACAACAACACCGCCACCACCACCACCTTACAACGCGGTTGTCGAGGGCTCCCTCGGTCACGCTCTCTCTCCCTTATAAAAACTGTCGCTTCAAGAAAAAAGAAATTAGCAAAGCGGAATAGAAACAGAAGAGGAAGAAGAGGAAAAAGATGAGCAAGAGGACGAAGACGGCGCGTGCCGATTCATGATGATGATAGTTTTTTATCTACGACACATGGCCAACCTCGACCTAAAGAGCTGTGCTGTAAAAATGAAATATAAAATAAAAGAGCAATAGGTATGTGGACATACTCTATCCAGGTGCGCGTAGAGCGTGTGATAACTGAGAGGTGAAGATGCCATAACGGCAACACTATATAAAGGCCACGGAAAGACTACAAAATAAGATACGGCAGCGATAACAAAACTTATTTTGTGTAGCTTTACTACCGATTTCGTGATAACGTAGATGCCAAATAGTAGTGCATTGATTGCGAATATTTATAATCACATGCATAACAGAAGAACGTTAAGGCAATGTTAATAAAGTATTCGAATGTCGCTTCAAAGAAGCAGGGCTTTATTTTCCCCCATCTCCTTGAGAAGTAAGATGCTTTAGTTAACATGTTTGTTGTTGTATAGTTGCTTGGTAGCGTAGTGTGTATAACTGCAGTCTGCATAAGATTGCGTCTAGCGCTTGTGTAAGTTACACTGACGCAGTTTATAAGTATTTAGTTTACAAGCGTCTCTAGTGCTTGCGTGTACCGGTTCAATAAACTTTCCTTTGTGGGTGCGTATAGCACCCTCAGTCGTTAACAATTTGATCTAAACAAACCAAGTGGCGATGCTTGAACTTCGTAAGTGTAGATTTTAGAGTTTACGCTTGCTTGCCACATATAACATGTGTTCAGTGTAACAGTTCGCTAAATATGTATACAAGCTAGGGAACCAGAGCGGAAACTACATTTTGAGCTAGTTTAAGGTAATTGGAATGTATTATAAGCGTTAAAACGTGTACACAATAAGCTGCGCAAACACCCGAAATTCCTATTTGCGCTCTTTAATTAGAATTTGTACGCTTAGTTGTGTGGTTAGGTTATGGTCCACACACGTACCTCCATTCATTCACCAGTGAAGAATTGCCGGTAATCAAGAGAGTTCACCGTCTTTTCAAGCCACGAATATCCACGAAGGTAATATAAGCTACAGAAAGCTATATTAGGGGCCCGTGTGTTCAGATTCAGGTGCACGTAAATGTAGCCCAGGTGGTCGAAATTTCCGAAGCCCTACTCTACGGCGTCTCTGGTCAGGTTACGTTATATATGGCTTATTAAAGCCACATATAACGTAACCTGACCATTGTATCAAGAAGACGCCGGGAGCAGGGCAAGCGCATGCATTATAGCGACACGTATAAAGCATGCTCGCAGAGAAGTTGAAGACCCCAGTCATGGCGGACCGTAAAGCCGCTCCGAGGGGCGTGACGGCTGCGCTGTCTGCACGATGGTGCCCATGGGATTTGATGAAAACGGAAGGGCAGAGTTCTGAAGCCGGCATCGTTTCCCGAATAAGTCCCAGGTGTGAACACGCGGAGCAGTGGTCCCTCCACTCTCGCCAGATCTCGTTTAGCTTTTCTCGGTGCGCAAACCTTTACCGCTTTTACGCATTCGTTTCGCAAAGTTCCATTTCCACATATTTCCACAAAAAAAAGTTTTCCTGCACACGGACTCCGCGAATAGGAGCTGTCTGCGAAGCGGCGTTCACCCCCTAGGCTGGTTTCGTCACACGGTTTCGTCACGTAGAATTCAGTTTTTTAGGGGCGAAGCTCCTTAAAGTGGCACCCGTTCGTCCCCGTCGTAGTGCGTAACCAGTCTTAACGCTAGTACTAGATCTTGACCTCCAAGGTGGTGCCGGTGGGAGATTTCTCCTGTGCGTTGTTGAACAATAAAAAATTCGCAGCGTGCGCGTTAACTAAAAGCCGAATTCTTCTATCTCTCATTCCCCATTAGCAGCCATTGGCATGTTCCAGTAGGAAACGTTAGTAGAAGTAGAAGTGTAAGAGTTAGCTAAAAGCCGACTTCTTCTGTCTCTCATTCCCATTAGCAGCCATTGTTTACCTCCAAGGTAGTGCCTGTTGAGATTTCTCCTGTGCGTGATTAAACAATAAAAATTTTGTTCAAAACGCCGTTGATTGATGAAATAAACCAACGAAAGACGCCAGATGTTTTCTAAAAGCAAAACGAAAAGACGCCAGATGTTTCTAAAGCAAAACGAAAAAACGCCAGCTGCTTAACGAAAGACGCCAGATGTTTCTCCTCTCCTACGGCGTGCACTGACGAAGGGTATACCCCACGTTCTCATACGAGTAAATCGAAAAGTTGGGCGATGGCCGTTACACGCTTCTTCAGACCAGGCACATGGGGACTCCAGGAGAGAGCTCGATCGATGATCCCTGATAATCCGTTCGTCCGGGCATAGCAGATATTGTGCATTGATGATATATTTATTGATGAATATGGAATGCGAGGTCACTGTCTTTCTCGCAAAAGCGTCCGGCGCAGATTTTTCCGGGGAAATCTTGAGGCCTTGTTCTACAAGGTACGCCAATACTGAATTCGCGACTTTTTGAAGCTTCGCGCGTATCTGAGGTCGTGACACACTTGACAACCAGACACAGATATCATCTGCATAGATGTCCATCATAACGGAACCTTGTATGCGTTTTACGAGACCGATTAGAACAAGACTGAATAGTGTCGGGCTCAAGACACCACAATGACGTACAACAATGAGTGTCTAGTGCTCAGAAGACGGTCCATCATCAGTTTGCCCACAAAAAAACTCACAGGCTTTCTTATGCATTCGCATAAGACGACTTGAAGGCGAAAGCCATCATCTTTTTCTTCCCAGTCGATGTATTGTTCCCCCCTCCATAACCTTTCTGCCCCAAACGTGAGAGAGAGAGAGAAAGCTCTTTAATGAAAAACAGAGAATTCTGCCGGCGTATACACAGGCGCCTACATGCTACTCTGTATAGGGGAGGGGAGTGAGGACAGGAAGGCCCTAGGAGGAGGGCAGGAAAAAAACGTGGTTTTGCACTGCCCACAGAAACAGAAGCATTGCAATCTTTCTGCACCTCACATGGTATTGCCCTGCTTCCACAATCGGCACGCCTCTGACCATGCGATGGTTTCGAGTGATGACGTCATCCTGTGACGTCATAGTGGCGTCATGATGGCGTCAAATATTGTGGCGATCTGTGACGTTATGATGATGTCATGTGATGACGTCAACGCGTGATTATTTTTCGCATCACCCGTGTTGACGCCACCGACGCCGCCGACGCCGACGGTCAATTTTCGGGTTTGACGAGGCATCCAAGGCTTTCGCCCCAATAAATGTGGTACATTCTTCAAAGAGCCACATCGTTTGCGACGAGCGGCAAATGACAATGCAACGGACTCTAGCAACAAAGCTACGCCACGTCGGATTATCGATTGTATAATATTCTGGGCTCTCAACGCGATCCCCCTACCACTTCCGCTTACGGTGCTCCTTGGAACGAATCGCGTCTTGAACGATGTCGCGCATCAAGAGGGGTTCGAAATTTGAATGCTCACTGCATTGGGATGAATACAAAAGACACCCGCGTATGCGGCTTGTGTTCGTTGCAACAAAATTATGTAGTGAATTTTTAAACTTCGCTTCTTTTGCTACGCATCCTACGCAGACAAAGGAGCGATGATGATTAAAAAGGAGCAGGGTGCATTTGTTTGTTTTTTTTTAATTTTATTGACATATAAAGAAAGGGACATTTCTTTTGTTGCGGGACATAGACAGTAGTGATATTTCGGGGGTCATTGCTCCGTCTTTCATCTTCCCACTCATACCTACTCGTATGATCATCATTCCCACTCACACGAATCATTCAGCACTGAACAGTGAACCATCAAGGAATGATCCTATCATATCTCTCTTAAGGCAACACCCCATGAAAGCGGATAAAACTTGAAACTGCTCTGTTTCTCCCATTAACCGCAATGCAATTTTTCCCCTCTCCCTCGCTCTCTCTAACCCTCTTTCTTGACCCTATTTCCCTTCCCCAGTGCTGGGTAGCAAACCAGATGCTAATACCTGGTTAACCTCCCGGCCTTCCTTTTTTCATCTCTCTCTCTCTCTCTCTCTCTCTAGTGACATTTGTTTGTTAATTTTAAAAAAATGACATGATTATCAAAAATGACATTGTTAAAGAAACGTAACGCACAACTACTAAACCCGTTGGGGTGCTGTGGTCACAGATCTTACGAAGGATGACAATTGATCGCTTTTTTAACTCAAGCAGTTGGATGTTTGAGTGAATGTCTCTAACTTTACGCTCATTAAATCAGAATAGATAATCTATTCTGATGCTTCGTATATTTGGTTTCTTATATTCAAATTAAAAACAAATGAAGGCTACTTAGTGAGTAAATCGAGTCGGTCAATACGACTGGCGCCAATGAAAATGTGTATAATCAAGTTCAGAATTTTTCTACTTTTCACTGCAAGTGCAGCGTGTTGTAATTTGCAGCTGTAATTATGCATTGGCTGCCATTTTGAATAAACTTACCTGTATATCATGCCGAATGTCGCGTGTTGTACGTTTGCCCACAATTTTAGGTCGAATGTTTAGCAATATACCACGTGTTTGAAACCAGTACTTACATCTTTGCGCAGCTACAACCACATTTAATTAGGATGGCCTTAGTATTATCCTCGCTAAAACCTTCATTTTTTATGAGAACAAACCCGCATAACTCTGTGTACACGAAGCTAGACTGAAAGGGAATGTGTTGTTCGGACCTAATCGGAAGGTTTGTGTGTAGTGCTCTAGAAACCGGCACGATAGTGTTTCTATCAGCGGCACTGAAATCTCAAGGTAAGCTTTCCCCTTCAAAGCTGTCCACACTTGTCGAATGAGGTAGTCCTGACCGTTTACATATCATTAAAGATAACAATAGGCGAAGCTAATGCAACTGACAGAACTGTCTGTTTACACGCTGGCACGCAAACAACGTCAGTTAAGAATAGACTGAAAGCACGTGTAACTCCTTTCTCCTGTAATCGTTGGCGTGTAAGGGAGCGGCCCTAAAGATGGTGAAATTGAAAGCCCAAGCAGCCTGCGAAATTAAGATCCCGTGGACAGTATACGTCAACTGTTGTGTTTGAGAGCAGTCTCACAAATTAAAAAAGAAGAAGTGAGCGTTTAATACAAACACATTCAAAGTTTGTCGAGCCGATACCTACAGAGCCCCGTGTACTTTTAGCAGAGCGCTGACACGGCTGATAACGCGGCCAGAGGTTCGGGCTTATCATTCAAATGAGGAAGTCGAAATGAGATTGAGACAATCCAACTTCAAAGCTTGCTTTGATGGGTCCCTATTGGTTTCCGTGGACAAATGCTTGAAGGAGGAAGTCCGTCATTTCAGCAAATACTGCGAAGGCCGGACCCGAGTTCCTTTGAGAGTTGAGATTGAACTGTGTTGCCTTCGCGCTCGGCTAAAATTGAACTCGAGCTCTTCCTTGAATGATCGGGGCAGTAGCTGAAAGACATTTGCATTTCTATGCTTTGACTGTTCAAGCGCACTGAGTTCAGAACAAAAGCAAGGTTGGCTTCTTAAGTTATTGTTTAGTATTTCGAAGTCCCCCTTCTCGTCTCACACGCTGTCTGCGAGCTCACTTCAATCGCGCCTTTATGCGACCTCTTAACGTCCTAGGGAATCCCGACAAGATTTCGTTAATGAGTTTGCATCGGACACTTTAAAGCGTACATTACTTTCTCATAGCAACGAAAGCGGCCTATAAATATGTCAGATCTGCCTTCTATACAATTGCTGTGAAGCTACGAATAACAACTTTTGGCGTAGCCTTACTTATCTAAATACTTGTGACTTTTTTTTCTCCTTATGTAGCATGGAGTACATCCTATTCTTCACTTTTTATTCAGACAAAAAATAAATAAAGGAACAACAAATTAACTGCATTTAAAAAAAAAGGACTTGTATATACGTGTCGAATCTTATGTCCTTACAAGTATATAATCTAACATCACCTCCTACAGAGCCATGGCGCGCTTTCGGAGCTGATCGCTGAAGGCCCATGTGGACAAAAGAAAACTGTGTTGTGTGCAATAGAAATGTTGTTCAATCTTCCACAAGACCGATAAATGTGTGCTTTGATACCTTAAAAAATACTGCGATCAACTATCAGCACTAACTGCCTCTTTTATGATTTATATATCTTGAATGTGGTCTGTTTCTCTTATGAGATAACGTGTTTTGTCTATCAAGCTTACCTTTGCCGTTTTGAAATTATCCACTGGCTCCGCGAACGGCTACCGCAAGATTAAGGAACTGATGCTTGACAATTCTAATTTTTTACTTAGAAATAATCAGCTCCGTAATACTTATCTGCGTAGGCGGTGAATACACGTATAGATAGGTTAAAAGCAACTTTTAATATGAGAACTCAGAGCGGAAAATGGCACAGGATAGACTAGAGCACTGCACGGGCCCGGGCCGGCCCGAAAGCCTGGGCCCGGCCCGGCCCGCGGGCCGGGCCGGGCCGTCTGAAGCGTTTTCCGGCGGGCCCGGGCTGGGCTCGGGCTTGAAAGTGCGGGCCCGGGCCGGACTCGGACCCGCTCATTAAAAGGCGTAAGTCGGGCTTTCGAGCACACGCGAACGTTATGCACTGCATGGTCTAAGGTATACTGTGCCAAGCTCAAGTGACACGTGCAAAGAGCTGGCTCTTAGTAAAGCTTAGCAATAAAAATAGAAAAACAGTTGAAGTGCTATTTTGTTTTCACCAGTATAGATATAGATTGGCACTGTATATTTTCACTAACGTTGCGTCTGCGGGACCAGACTTTGTCAAAATAACAAGTACATCGTGGTGGGTTTCCTTATCAACACGCCAGATCACGTATATATATATATATATATATATATATATATATATATATATATATATATATATATATATATATATATATATATATATATATATATATATATATATATATATATATATATATATATATATTAACAGCACTAACAATGGGCCAGATCACGGTTGTTCCCATGGGAGGAATAAAGATTTCGGCCTTTTATTCGAGGTTGACACATACGGTACATTTCATTTATATTCCTTGGTATTACGTGCCAAAACCACGATATGATTACGAGGCACGTCGTAGTGGCACCGGATCAATTTCGACCACCTCGAGTTCTCTAACGTGCACCTAAAGATAAGTATATACACGGGTGTTCTTGCATTTCGCGCCCATCATATTGCGGCCGCCGTGGCCGCGAGAATCGCACCCGTGTCCTTAGGACTTAACAGCGAGACAGCTTAAGCGCTGAGCTACCACCGCGGGCAAAGCAACATTTCGATGCATGTACACACCGAATTTTCCGTCCGATCGCCCGCTACAAAGCGCACGGCATCATTAATAATCATCATTAACAACTAATATCCTCTAGCGGGCTTGGGTCAAACCTGGTCATGAACAAGCGCGCCCTGGATTAGTTTAGTAATGAACGCCGGGCCCAGGCCAGGCCCGGGCGTGGAACGACGGGCCCTGGCCGGGCTCGGGCTGGGTACGGTCAAGTACGCCCGGGCCCGGGCCGGGCCCGGGCTTGGAACCACGGGTCCGGGCCGGGCTCGGGCTTCATAAAGCGGGCCCGGGCCGGGCCCGGGCCGTAAAATCCGGCCCGTGCAGTGCTCTAGGATAGACTGCAGTCATACGGATCACGCAATAGCTGAAGAGTAACCAGCGAGAGAAACACCCCGACTGTGGGATGAAAGGGAAGTCACGTTCTTTTGTACCGTTGGAAGCCACTGAAATGACGATGGTTGCTTTATACTAGTAGCTCACGACCGCACCAGAAGGTCGGCATTTTAAGAGGATCAATCAATCCCCCGTTCCCCGTTTCAGTGCGCCAAGACAAGAACTTTCTAATGCCGTAGATAAACTTGACAATCGCCCTTTGTCGGAACAAAGGGTTTTGGGACCTTGGCCAAGTCCGTCGTCAGCACAGAAGGCTTTAAAAGCATCATTGCGCTTCTTGCGGACAACTGGTCTTAGAGACATACTCTAAGTAGTGTCATATTCTCGTTTCCTTTTTTTTCCCTCTTTTTTTCCTTTTCTTGCTCTCCTTCTTTTTTTGTAACATCTCTCTTCTATCATCTTTTATCCCCCTTACCCCTTCCTCCAGCACAGTGTAGCCAGCCGGTCTAAGAACTGGCTAACCTCCCTGTCTTTCCACTTGTTTCTTGTTTCTTCTTTCAATCAATCAATCAATCAATCAATCAATCAATCAATCAATCAATCAATCAATCAATCAATCAATCAATCAATCAATGAAAGTTTATCTCACGAAAAAATTCTGCATTGTATTCAGGCGTAAAGGCTGCTCAGGCAGCTTGATGGGCCCCTGGAGACCCTTACATTGGCAGCATAGGAGGCCGTGGGTGCCTCGCATATTTCAGAAGTAACAGGGTACATTTCTTGAAAAGACTCTTTCACGTTCCGGCTGCCTCGTGTCGAGGTGCTTTCTGTTGTGAGAGGCATATGTCGATCCAGGTGCTGAGAAACGCTGCTGCGGTTATAACGCGTCTGGACCAATCTGCTGCTCAATATGAAAGAATAAACAAAATAAAGTTTTAGCATCATTTTAGCAAGCGCACTCCGACCGTTCGACGTGCGCCATCAAACCTGTGGAGAGCGTCGAGGGCTTAGCCGTGTTCGGCCGCTAATAAGAATCTTTATTTATTCTTGAACTGTGTACAGTTCCTACCTTTTTTATGGCTTTCGAGAATGTAGGTCATTCGCACTGTGCGCGGTGCCTACCAATGATTTACCATTGAACTGTGCACTAGCTTGCTTCTGAAAACAATGTCCGGTCCTTCATATATGGCCTGACGTCCTGGCGTTTACTTTTCAACCTAATGTCTGTCAGAGTTTAGCCAGATCGCACGCGAAAGTTGCTAGCGAGACTTGAAAACAAAATAAACCCCTTTCTCTGTTCTGAAGTTGCGATTTTGGCGGTGTTATCATAATAATATCGCACGACTTCCTGTTATTTTCTATCGTGTGTCGTTTTTTTTCTCTCTCTCTCTCTTTCTCTCTCATTTGTAGAAGAAGAAGATTAAGCTGAAGAAAAATATAAGAGCGTGTATCGTATCGCTGGAGAAATGTTTCTCCTGAACGAAATTATGGCGCTTTGTTGCACGGCAAGCAAATGCTGCGGCAAAGTGTCATTGCCGTGACAAGCTGATTTGTGAGCGCAGCAGGGTGATTCCACGTAAGATCGAACAAACGATGGCTGGTCGACCTCTCAAATTTATTTCAAAATTTTATATATTATTGCCTGATGAGTGGAAAGAAGAGATCCACAATTTGTTTTGCCACCAAAAATTTTTTCGAACCACAGGAAATCAATAATGACGAAGAGGTGGAGTGGAGCGCTCATCCGCTCTGCTGTTTCGGCCAACTTTCGTTATGAATTGCACAAAATATATTAAAGTTAGGTAGCTGAAATTTATTTACCTAAATATATGCATGCTTTTGCTTCTGCTCAGGTATTTTTAGTTTTTATGTGTAGTGTAGATATTTTTATAAAAAACCTAAAAAATGGCCCAATCGGCAAAATTTTCTTTACTTTGAAGGTCTTTATCTCAAGAAAGCCTTGTAGCAGAGCGACAAAAATTCTGCATTACGTGCTTCGCATGTGTATCTACCAAACTGCCAAATGTTGTATTTATATAACTTTTCAGTAAAGAGATATGATCGGGCTAAGTTCAAGAAAACGCCGAACAATGAAAACTTCTGACGACAATTAAAAAAAAACCCCATTTTTTAAAATTCTTAAACTTTGTCCACTTATTCTCCACCACATTAGCTTTCACAATCATTAAAAACATGTTGCATAATGTCGTTGCGCTAATAGTTACGGCCCCTCCAAAGAGACCCTTAGGCAAGGATGGGCCAATCCGACTTCTTGCCCAGCAAGTGTATAAAATGCAGGCAGGATTGAATTTCTTTTTATTAAAAGGTCAGCAGGTACCTAAAAAGGTGTCGCCGGCACTGAAGACGTTAATTTTGAAATTATTTGGTCACTGCAGCGGCCACGAGCGCGGAGCTACCGAGTAGGCGCGCTCACCCGAGATGCTCGTTGTAAGAGACGGCGCAGTGAGAGCTCGTTCTCGCGTCCTCAGACCGATTGAGTTCGAAACAGCAACACCTCTCGGATGACTTGAACGCACGTGCACTGGAGCTTCGCTACTGTATCCGCCCTCTGTTCGTATCTCAGCTAGGCGCTGATAACACGGCGGAGATGGAAGCAAGATGAAAACTCTATAAGGGAGCTATGAGCGCTCGCTTCACGCACGCTGCTGCCACAGAAACTGCGCTGCGCCAGTTGCGATCAGTGGAAAGCATGAACGTGGCGCTCCAGTGGCAAAGCAAAATATGGATTGTCAAAGGAAAGAAAAGCAAAACTATCGGTAACCGGATGCGCTTGTCTATATTAGATGCCGGCAACAGACGGCGTGAACTGGCCGCGTGTTCGGTGCGCTGTTCACACTTCATTCGGCGCGGATAGTTCTTGTGCTTTGCTCTTACTCTACTCCTCCTGTGCGTCTCATGACGAGAAAGTGTAGCTCTCAATGAGTCTATTGTGGAGACTACCTTTCGAAGCACAAGAAGCTTAAAGGATTATTGACACGAATTTTAAAAAAATTCGCATTGTTGCTCTAAATAAAAATACTAGTGTCGAGAAACTTAAAACGACTATTGTGGTGCCTGGGAATGCACCCTATATTTTAATTAGCGCCACCTTAAATAGACACTTTCGGTTTCGATATCGAGGGGGTGGCTTCTCAGTGTCGTTTCATAGCAGTGTGACGTCACGGAGATACAGAAATTCGCGACGAACTAGCGGGAAATCCGTCATCTGCTCGTGGTGCAATAGACAACGATGAGTAAATTGTCGTCCAGTGACCCTGACAGTGATTTCTACTATTTAGGCTGCATGCAGGACGCAGAACTCGCGAACTCGGAGGAACTGTCTTGACTTGTCGGGATAATGTCCTTGCAGTGTGGCTGGCTTGCAAATGCTCAGCGACGAAAACTTCAAAGCCAAATTAAAATATTTTATACGTGTTCTCCGACTCCAGTGTGCGGACAGCGTGGACACTGCATACCAACGAAGCAAAAAATGTGCCTTTTGCGATGTCCCAAATCGTGTCAGTACTCCTTTAATTAATGCAAAGAAGCCAAAATTTCGCAGAGTTACCTACCTAGACATAAATGCTTTGAAGGAACGTTTAACGCCCGAAAGATCAGTGACTGTCAGTGAGACGGACTACTTGTGCTACGCGTGCTTTTGCTACCACTGCAATGAAAGATCTTCACGGAACGCACTCTATAACAATGACATTCTTATGCCCCCTGAAAAAGAAATCAACGCAATTAACCAGATCACTGCGACTACCGGTGCACGTGCGTTCAAGTCACCCGAGAGGTGTTGCTGTTTCGAACTCAATCGGTCTGAGGACGCGAAAACGAGCTCTGACTGCGCCGTCTCTTACAACGAGCATCTCGGGTGCGCGCGCGCCTGATCGGTAGCCCCGCGCTCGTGGCCGCTGCAGTGACCAAATATTTTCAAAATTAACGTCTTCAGTGCCCGCAACACCTTTTTAGGTACCTGCTGGCCTTTTAATAAAAAGAAATTCAATCCTGCCTGCATTTTATACACTTGCTGGGCAAGAAGTCGGAATTGCCCATCCTTGCCTAAGGGTCTTATTGGAGGGGCCGTAACTATTAGTGCAACGACATTATGCAACATGTTTTTCATGATTGTGAAAGATGATGTGGAGGAGAATAAGTGGACAAAGTTTAAGAAATTTAAAAAATGGGGTTTTTTTTAATTGTCGTCAGAAGTTTCCATTGTTCGGTGTTTTCTTGAACTTAGCCCGATCATATCTCTTTACTGAAGAGCTATATAAATACAAGATTTGGCAGTTTGGTAGATACGCATGCGAAGAACGTAATGCAGAATTTTTGTCGCTCTGCTACAAGGCTTTCGTGAGATAAAGACCTTCAAAGTAAAGAAAATTTTGCCGATTGGGCCATTTTTGAGGTTTTTTATAAAAATATCTACACTACACATAAAAACTAAAAATACCTGAGCAGAAGCAAAAACATGCATATATTTAGGTAAATAAATCTCAGCTACCTAACTTTAATATATGTTGTGCAATTCATAACGAAAGTTGGCCGAAACAGCAGAGCGGATGAGCGCTCCACTCCACCTCTTCGTCATTATTGATTTCCTGTGGTTCGAAAAAATTTTTGGCGGCAAAACAAATTGCGGATCTCTTCTTTCCACTCATCAGGCAATAATATATAAAATTTTGAAATAAATTTGAGAGGTCGACCAGCCATCGTTTGTTCGATCTTACGTGGAATCACCCAGCAGGAAACAGAGTGGGAAAGAGCAGTTTAGAACGAACGCCCAAAAATTGCCAAGTTATCATGCCATAGTTGTTCTTAATGACACATGAAAAGATGACAAAAAAATTTCGGCATGTTAGAGACGAAAGAGAGACAAAAAAACATGGACGCAGCGATGAAAATTTGCTCCCCCTAATGGAAAACACTGCGCACTGTCCACGTATGAAGTTTGGGGTGAAGGCCTGTCCGCAGTTTGGCAGTGCCCTCAACACGCTCTCATACGGTGACAACAATACGAGACCTTGCTTCAGTGACGTCCACGGCATGAGCTGGGCTTTCGTCACGCGAGACATGCAAACGTTGAAACGCGAGAACAGGCACTCCCGAGATGCGATTTCACATCGTGCTAACGTTGTCGAACGGGATCTCGCCTGCAAAATTAGATTTACGCCGCGCTCCTATGTCCCTACTATGCATACATTGTATGATATACCAAGCGTGGTAGGCAACAAAAGTTGTCGTCTCGTTGCAACGCAGCACACAGAACAAACGCTGTCATGTGTTGCGTTGTGGGCGCTTGCGCAAAGAGACACGTCGTATATTGTGTCAATGTGCTAGTAGGCTGAGACATAGCAAGAAACTTGCTGCTTCTATGATAACGCGGAGAAATGACGGTACACTTCTATTCGCACTTCTGCGTAGGGCTCCAACACACGAAATGAAACTATATTATTGCTATTGCAAGACTTTTTCTAAACAATTTCTTAGCATTACGCCAGCATGTACTCTCGCTTGAGAACGTTCACTACCGGGTTGTACACTAAGTAACGTGGCATTGTGCACAGTACAGCAGCCTATGCGTAATTTACAAAGCTTGTAGCTTGCTGAACTACATACTAACAGTGGGTAGAAAATCCAAACAAAACATGATGTTTTACCTGTGCTCTTCATATATTATACCTCTATCATGAACCATGAACCTACATAGTATAATTATATTGTAGCTTAGTACCCGATCCTAATCGTAATAAAGAAGTAGCTGTAAATTACCGCTGGCTCACAGTTCACGCTTGCTCGACATTGAGTTTTTGTTGTGAGTATGTAAGCCAATTATGCGGACTCTAATAAATCATTCTCAGAAGTTATCCTGTGTGTGTGTGTGTGTGTGTGTGTGTGTGTGTGTGTGTGTGTGTGTGTGTGTGTGTGTGTGTGTGTGTGTGTGTGTGTGTGTGTGTGTGTGTGTGTGTGTGTGTGTGTGTGTGTGTGTGTGTGTGTGTGTGTGTGTGTGTGTGTGTGTGTGTGTGTGTGTGTGTGTGTGTGTGTGTGTGTGTGTGTGTGTGTGTGTGTGTGTGTGTGTGTGTTGTCTGAACACTCGCGCATTCTGTTTCGACATATATGCACTTTGTGTGTGAGCTCAGCATATTTTTTTTTCTCCAACTAACACGATTCTGCGACATTCGCGGCCATGAGGCGACTCATCGGCAGCATTGTCCAACGAGAGGCGAATAGTCCATCTCTACTAAACCACAAGTCAGGAAATACACTACGCTATAGAGTTAGCGTTTTCTTATTCTACTGTTAAGCACTTGCGCGCGTGTGTGCTCAACCATTCATTGATGAGTCGCCTTTCGTTTCCAGTTTCGCGTGGTCGAGATGGCACGGAGGCGAGACTCAAGCTCGCGAGGCGAACGACCTCCGGTCTCAGTGATTCCTCATTGTTTGCGCTGTTTCTTCCGTTTTCCTATCTCAATGTGGGGGCGCGTACGTTCGAGCCCTCGCGCTGCAGGGAGCCCCGCCTGCCGCGTAATCAAATAAAGGGAGCGGTTATGGGGTTTTCAATCTTCATATTGGCCAGCGCACGCTACTCGGTCACTCTTGTTCGCTTTGATTTCCTCAATGTTTTTTGGGGGCAAGAAGAAGAACTGTATAACAAAAAAGAAAACAGGCAGGGAACGCAGGAGCACAATGGAGCAGAGATATTGTAACACATCCATTTATAGAAGCGAGCAGCCTGTGAGTGACTGAAGAATCTTCTTTTACATGAATTATATGGAAGAGTAGCACAAAGATCATCAATGAAGCATACGTATTTCACCCAAAAGAAGCGGGAAATTATAGCAAGAAGATGCTCGAATGAAAAGGAAATGTAACTAACGAGGTTCAACGATTTGGCATTTCCCACAAGTAAATAACCTTGAACTTTTGGGTTAAAAAAGATCGCCTGGTTGCTTGAATGATGCCTACGCCATGTATTCACGCGGAACCGTAATAATGAAAACGAATCGCATATGGTAGGTCATATCTAATCACGAGCTGCAGTTTAACACTTGCATTTAAAAGAATTCTGTGCAACCGTTTTACCATATATTAATGAATTAATATGACGCAGGTTAAGAAAGACTCTAGAAGGATCCATTGATGGGCTATTTGGTACATGTCTTGATATATACTGAGTGTATGCAGCGCAATGAGACGAAGACGAGAGAAGATACACAAACGACATAGACTGGCACTGACTTTTAACTAATCTTTTTTTTCCTTTTTTCTGGCGCTCACTTCCAACTGATTTATTGAAAAGCATGAGGCCCGATTTTATGCATGCGAACATGTTATGAACAACCCAGATGCATCACGGGTGAGCATACAAAACAGTTACAAAAACTTATCAGTTGGAAGTCAGCGCCAGTCTACGTCGTTTGTGTGTCTTCTCTCGTCTTCGTCTCATTGCGCTGCATACACTCAGTATATATCAAGAAATACTGCTTGAAATTTTATTTTGTTCCATAGTACTACAAAGAAGTGAAAGTGGTAGCGTCGTGAAATCTAACAGGAGAATATGTTGCCAGGTTAAAATGGGCAGATTATCAGCAAAAAAAGCGCCAAGTCACACATAGGCGAAAAATATTATTTACATTTACAAATCGCGATGTCACCAATGTATTTTATTGGGGGAATCAGTTGATCGATTGCTGTGAGACGGCGTAATCGTACGCAGAATTCCAATCGCTGGTCGCGATTGCTGAACGTGTATGGGCAGCAGGAGTACAAGTAAACATAGAAAGACGGTGCTCAGATGTTTCAATGCGAAGAATTGGAATATATTCGGCGCATTTTTTTTTGTAAGCCTGGTACTTCATACCAAGATATATTGCGTGTTTAGCCTTAGCTTTTAAATGTGGGTAGACCTTCAAGTGCACAGAATGTAAATCTGCCTGCTGAACGCTGGGTTTTTTTACTCTATGATAAGCTTGTAGATAGGTAGCATCTCTAACAAACATATGATAGCGCAAGCGCATCCCGTTGAGAAAAGTTTGTACCCTGGTGCGCACAGTTTCATTAATTTGATAACGAATGCTACGTGAGGCATTCAAGAGCGCATAGTCGCTGTTACCGAGTTATATTTCCTAAGCAGGAGCAATGATACAGTAATAAGGAGTTCTTGGTGGTTCTTTGTTTTTATCCAGCATGCGTAAACATCGAATTGCTAGTTTGCGGAATACCTGAGACAGCCCAGCGCAGCTTGCGGCACGTTCGCTTTGTAGTGTGCTCTATGAATATTTCAGTGCCGGCATCTAGAAATTACGAAACTTTGAAACGCTCGCGCCCGAGACGTTACTTTGTCTCCATAATTTCTGTGCACTCTAAGCTGTGTGAAACCCAAACCAAAACTTTAAGGAGTTGATATACGTGCAATATCTAGCCGGTGCTGGCGAACGAAACAACGGCGCCTGGTCATAGATTTAGCTAAACGATCCGGGCTGCTTTTGGACTTGAGAAAAAGTCTGATGCCGCCACCAAGGCATGAATCGTCAGCGCATCACGTATTCAGATGACCAACGTCAAAATTTAGCTTTGAAGTCTGGATACGAAAGTTTTACCGTGAAGTATCTGATAAAATCAAGGCTGATGCATCAGTAAGCGGAAGTTACATTTCAACCGATAAGCATAAAACAAGCGTATGACATTCCCTTGATCTTGTGGTAACGGAAAAGAAGAAACTCGACAAAAATGCAAAGACAAGTCATTGGATCAAAAAACGAATAGAAGTAAAAATTTTAAAAAAATGTGCAGGAACCATCGACGGTTGTTATCCAAAATAAGCAAATAGATGAACGCTTTCAGAAAGCTTTTCATTTTATTCAAGAAAAGCTGCGTTCGAAGGACACTATTTGTTGCACTGTGCACATTTACGGGGCGTTTTGCCGTTCTTTGTGCAAATTTTCGCATAACGGAACTGTTTAATAGCCCATTTCCAGCGATAGTACAGGCCGACGCATGTGCGGATGGAAACAGGACAATTTAGGGCAAAGTAACGCACATACTTTCGTTTCCACCGTCTTCAGTTTGGGCCATATCGGCGCAATTTCAACTCGAACGCATAGGGCAATTTCAACTCGAACGCATAGATCAGTGCCAGCACTATCTTTCGTCGGGTCATGACGTGGTTATCTCGAGCAATTGTGCATACGAGTAGCTATACTGAAAAAATTTATGTCACGTTTCGATCCGTGAGTACTGTACACATAATCATATTCGTCACGCGTGTCGTTTCCAGTGACGCGGGTAGAGGAGTGGAAGGAAACTGCTATCCTATCTTACCGATTCGGGAACACTCTCCCGCATCCTTCCGAAAACGGAGAGGCGAGGGTTGTTTTGCTCAAGCCGCTCAACTACAGCATCTAGATTCAGTTTAAATGCAGTTATCATCATCATTTGATCGTTCGAGCAAACGTAAACGTATATGTTTACCTATGCACACCCGCGAGCAAAAGTACACGGACCGCGGAAGCGCGAGCTGAAATCGCTGTCCACGACGTCTAGTCGCGAGCCGTCTGCCGTCGAGAGCATTGCTTTGACGGAATAGTTGTCGAGAGCATTACTCTGACGGAACTTATTAGAGAAATGTTCTCGACAGAGGAGACGGCATGCCACTAGACGGCGCAGACGGGCAATGGCCCGTATGCTTTTGCCCAGGGGTGCACGTAAATGTTTACGTGTGGGTAGCTAAAGCATTGTTCAAACGAGCGTTCTGCTAACACGGAAACGTAACCCGGTATCGCGGTAACGCGGTAACGATAAGTACGCGGATAAGCTATAAAACTCTATGAATGTTCGATTGCCTCGAAGCACTTACCACGGAAAACAGGCGAGAACGGCAAAACGAAATACTCGATTGAAAGAACATCCGACGTTGTAATATTATTAGGATTAGGAACTTCAGGCATTTCCGGAAATGCTCTAGTATATATTAGGGCATACGTGTGTATTGTGAGTACAATGTTCACAGCATTCGTCCTTCATCCCCTTCATCTGTATATAATCCTCATCACTGTGAGCGTCACCTCCGTTCTGAGGGTTGGTCGTGCTACTATCTATCTGTCTAAAGAACTTTATTTGGTCCTGAGGAGGCGATGGCCCCCTACGGGGCCTCGTTTGCGGGCCGTTCCCACGACGAGACCGGAAGTTGAAACTCGACGGCCAGGTCGTGAGCCCTCTGGACGGCCCGAAGTTGGTCGTCCTCGTGGGGACTTGTGAGCACTGTGTCCCAGTCCTTTTCTATGGTTGGAGACCCGTCGTCCCTGCCGAATAAAACGTGTTGAGGCCAGGACTGTGCTGCTGCCTTTCAGAGTACTCGAGGTGCTCGGTATCACGCGGTGGTGACGGTGATGATTGTCCTGCTAGTCAATACACCAGCGGTACAACGATAACATTGCGTTTGGTCGTCTAAATCTGTTCAACGGATGTAACGCATCAAGAATTGTTGGGGTTTACGTCCCATAACCGCGATATGATTATGAGGGACGCCGTAGGGGAGGGCGCCGGAAGTTTCGACCGCCTGGGATTACTTAACGTGCATCTAAATATAAGTACACGGGCCTCATGCAGTTTCGTCTCCGTGTAAAATTCGGCCGCCAAGACCGGGATTCGCTCCCGCGAACTTCGGGTCAGCAGTCGAGCACCATAACCACTAGGCCACCACGGCGGGTCGGATGTAACGCGTGGGCTATTTAAACACAAGTGACGGTACGTTCAATCCCAATCGCTCTCGAACAGTCAAGAACATACTGTGGTGGTCAGCGGTTCCCAGGCCCATATGCCATGCATTGCTATGGCAGCGTGGCCTGGGAACTTTTCTGCGTTCTCTTCGTGTGTACAATCTGATTAGGAAATCGAAGACGTCCGAGAACGCTCCGATACGTACAGCCTCGGTGGCAGTTTTCGGCTTGCTACCTCCATACTTCTTCTTGTTCTTTGTATATTTGTTTATGGTTGTTTATATAGGTATAGCTACTTATTTATTACATCGTTGATTTGGCCTCTAGAAGAAACCCATATCTATTATAGCAGAGCGCTGTATCTCTGCGCCTTTCTGTGTGTTCTGTCTTCCTTGCGCTGTTTTATCTTTCCTAACTATGCTAGGAAAGGGGAGAGTAGGCTTGTAAGTAGAGTAGACTTATAAGTAAGCTCTGATGAATGAACGCAGGTGCTCCTCAATATGGAATTAGCGTTATCACCTTTGGTCTTGGAGGTTACGGTTAAATCCGCACGACCTCACTTTCCACCACTACACGAAGTCGACAGCTCTTCCTAGAAAAAAGGCTCAACTGCCGCAGAAGGCTCACTTCTCTCAAGGAGCGCCAAATGCCATCGGAATTTGCTTCCTCTTTGGCCGTCCGCAATGCTGGGCTGCTCAGTCACTCCTCGTTGCCAATTTATTGCGCTTGCGCACCGCCGACACGGAAGACCGGGTCGAAATAATGAGGAGGCAATATGGCTACTTGGAGTAAGGGCTTCGTAGAGTCACTTTTATTGCTGCCTTTCAATCGTGTTCTCTCGCCCTCGTTCTGTGAAGCGTACTGACCGCGTAATGCCAAGATGTATTGTAGCCGGGCAAACTTGTGTTTCACCTCTCGTTACCTGTTCCCAGCGTGAGCACTCCCCGGCGGAAGTATGCGTCAGTATCAAGTTGAGCTTGGTTAGGTTGAAGGTAGCGACCTGTTGAGAAACCTACTTTACTGAAAGCACTGCATTCAGTAAAGTACCTGAACTTTTTTTTTTTTTCAGTTCTTATGCCCAGCATGTCGTAGTACATTTTCTCCCCTTCGTCTTATTCTTTGCATCGCAGCACGTAGGCGAATATATTCTGCCTGACCTACTCCGATTTTCGATAAGAAACTTTCTTCAAACGGTAAGAAGGCCGAATTTTCTGACACTGATAATTGGCGCTGGCATTGTTTTAACGTCCAATGTATCAGTAAAGTCTAAATCTAACAGCGGTGCCACGAGTCACAGACATTCCACGACAAGGTGCACGAAGATAAGCACTGCGTTTTGTCCGTCATGCAGCGTGCCTTTGTAGCAAATATTCCTTCTTTACTGACTGCGAGAATATAGAACTGTCGACTTTTAGCCCTTTCTTTTGTCTCATTTTCTTACAAACACTTCAGAGGCCTTTGTTCTGGCTCATTGTATAGCAGTCTATTAGATTAGCCGGACGCGTGCAATACCGAAGGGTTACGTTCTTTTCGGTCCCTCCTTTTTTCTTCTCGTTTGTAACGTTGCAGCAAGTCTTTTAAATAGCTGTGCACCAACTATCCCAACAGAGCGTAATGTAACTGCCCACTTGTACTCACCAAATATGGCGGCTTCATCTGTGGTATGCTTTCAGCGTGGTGCCGGCTATTCCGGCCTGTTCTTATGTTTCTTGATATAAAGATAGTTGTTTCCTATCCTTTCATCTGGGTCTAGCGTTGAACAACGTCCTGGTGTCGTCTACCGGTGCACATCGTTTAGGACGGCGATGTGAGCCGCTTGGTTTCCCTCTAAGTAAGCGTGTCCTCGGGGTTTAGATAATGTACGCCTTAAAGCACTTGCAAAAATATATGTAAAACGCTTAAACTCTACCACATTTCGTTCCGCAAAACAATGTCAACAAAGTGACGCATCTGGCATACAGCTTTAAAGTACATCCGAATTCCCTTCGGAAGCTTAAAGACGTTCTCAAAGTTATACAGGTCTACAAATGACAGCCATGAAGAAAGAGCCTGATTTGAGACAGAACATAATGCGAACGAAACAGCGAAACACCACGAAAGGATGAGCGAATGTGCGCAGCAACACAGAACTGCATAGACCTATTGAATGCAACCAAGACATCGCAAAAAATCTCTGCATACAAAGCGAATAGAACGCCGTTCAAATGGGGGAGAGAAAGGGAAATATCTACGGAGACAAACGCTTCGCAAATCGCGCGCATTTTTCTTCGACATCCGGTTCTTCCCTCCACTCTGAATATCTATATCGGACTGCAGGGCTCGCCTGAGGCTGCACGTAACCCAAACGTCGGTCAGGCAGCGCGTGCAGTTTCGACGCTCACTTTATACGAGAAAACAGAAAAAGAAAGTGCGTTTTCGACTAGGCGTACCCTGGGCGTGTTGCGAAGCGAAGACTCGGGGATGTACGCGCGTGTACGCGGCCGGATGGGCAGGACATACGCTGGAAAACGGGTGCATTCAGTTTGTTGCCTCGTTCTACGCTTCTCGCTGTAGCTTTCCAACGTGCCTTCATGTTTGAAGCTGGCTTGTTTACTTTCAGATTCTTTTTTTTTTTTCTGCGTCCTTCCCGAAGCCATACCTTCAAGACGTGAAAGGCACACACTGGAACGTTTGGCGAGTGTTTCTTCGCAACGACTTTAGTTGTGTCTTCTTAAAACAGTTGAGGTGCTAGGGCAACAACTCGCGCTGGTCTTGCAGAAATGATAATGTACGAAAGTAAAAAAAAAAATATAGGATAGGGAGAGGCGGGGAGGTTCGCACTTTAGTTTTTCAAAATTAAGTGCTGCTGGTTGTTTTCGCTGTGAATTCGGCAGCTTCATTTGAATACTTTTCGTAGATTGCACGCACTGATTTGTTAGGTTTGTGGACAAGCCCAAGACCTGGTTTAACAGTTAGCCCTGACGCTACAGAAAGACGTGTGTTTAGAGCTGCGCAGTGTGTGCTTAAACTTTAGGAATTGTTTGGGAGAAGCAGCGAAAATAAACGCGAAGGCTGAAGCGTCTCGTCCAGATCCGCCTCTGTACGACTTTGTCGAAATCGTTTCGAACGTCGTGCCAGCTGAGCGACGCAAGACCCATCAAGTTGAGAACTGGGACTCTCTCACTTTGCGAGAACCTTAGTTTTGATAGCGCTCCTTGTTTCCCTGTATTTTTCTGTTTACGCGTAATTGCCGCTAAAGTAAGCACAGAAGCGGCCGACACATCAGGAAGCAATCACACAGACATGCGCCTCGCCCTTCCAGCTGCACAAGTTTCGGAAGTGCCGGAAGCAGAGTTTGAAGTACCGCTCGAGTCGCGGTTATTGTTTTGTTTTGTATATGTGCTCTGTGTGTGTCCTTTCAGAGACAGCTATGTTTTACAGGATTCGGCAGTTACAACGCCTTTAGCACAATTCTTAGTCATTTGTTTTGATATTTAGAAATGTTTTATAGACGATTTTACGTAAGACATGTGGACGCCGCCACTTTGAGCCGATAAACGAACGTCTTCTCAATTTTGTATATCGCGACGTGAATAGATAAGGTCACAAAACTTCGAAAGCACCAACGCAACCGTTTTCATGTAAGTCCACCGTAGCACTGTTCCTTTAGTTGTTGAAGATAGAAAATGGCAAGGCTAACAGCCCAATGTGGGAGCACCAAAACATATCTGTAAAATTGTCTATACGGCTCTTGCCATGGCAAAATGTAACATGGAGTGCCGTGGATAGAAAAAAACTTTCATTTGCTGTACTTGCATTCATTCGTGTATCAGTTTCGGGCCGCATTTTATTGTATCGTTCGATCTGCACCACGCAGAGCCTACTTGCTGCAGGCAAGTTTGCGCTGCGCGTTGTCTTGTGCAGCTTTCTCGCGCTCATCCACCGTTTTGAGTAAGCTGAAAATCAGTTTACGCTTACGCACAGCATCGAATGAACACGGCGAGGTTCTATACAACCACGAGTCTTAATTAAATATGCAGCTGTCGGCATGATTCAAATTACGCTGCGTGCCTTAGAGTGCACGACAGATGAAATGCCGCGGCTAGACACCGCCTCTTCGATCATACTGCTTTAATTTTTTTTCTCTCGACTTCTTTTCGGACTGGTCCTTACAAAAGAATCATTGTGGCGAGCGTTTCCAGGAACCGGCCTCTAGAAACTTAGGAAAATAAACAAATAAAGAAAAGAAGGCTGATGCGCCAGTTCACGCATCGCTGAGAAAGCATTGCGTGCGTCTATTCATGCGCGTTCTGTCCCCGCTAGAATTTCGCATTCGAATCGTTCTCATTGTGTTCGCGTCCGGGCGAGTGGAAGCGACGCACTGCGCTTCGCGATGAAAAATGGACCGCGAGCTGCTTGCGATAGATTGATACTTCGATGTGAAGACGCCAGAAGGGTTCGGAAATTAATAAGATCATAAACTGGTGAAATCAGAAGGAAGAGAAAACATTCACGCGTTAGAGCGGCCGACAGAAGCTGTGCGAGATCGGCGTCGGCTGTTTACTTCCAAAGTGATATTGCAATATCGTGTATAGATGCTGGCTACGCGTAGTGGCAAAAGCTGCGTACGCTTGTAGCCATAGCCGCATGGAGATAGTTGAATAAGTAAAATATGCAGATAATCAGCTGCACTCAGAGCTGTCAAAGAACGAGCAGTAACGAGTGCTTGAGTGGGAGCTTCTTGAACATACGGCATCATAAATAATTATTGGCTTCTGCTATGGCATAAGTCAAAAGCCGACCTCATATATGAAGTCGGCTTTTTACGACTCAGGATCTCTACATCTACCCAACGCGAGTAGCTCCCTGCCGTAGAGTTGAGCTTATGATACATTGTGACTGCGCAGAAAAGTTTCCAGTGGCTTGATTTACTAAGAATCACAATGCGCCTTGAATTGATACGGTTCACTCCCCATCAGCGTATTTCAGGCACACTGTGAGATCCCACCCAGCCGTGCCCGTCGGTGTCAAATATCCTATGCACGCCATATCTATGCACGCCATATCCCACGATCATCTGCGATCACCTACCATATTTTTTGCATATGCGACCATTTTGCTGGTCTAATGGAGCAGTATACAGCATAATAAATAAGGAGACTGATGCAATAAGTGCAAAAAATACAGTAATCAAATAAGGAGTTCAAATAAGGTGAACAATAAAGCAAACAGTACATCAACACGCAAGGCACTGAATGACTCATATACAGAGAACAACGTCTAAGAGCCAGATTTTTAATGGTTTCTCAAGTAGAATAATAAAAAAAAAAGACCCAAAGGCTACAGAAAGGCGCTGTATGAGCGACAAAGCACAGCCCCTGCGAATTTTCCTTATGGGCTACGTGTTATCAGGGTCTTCTGCTTAAATTTTCTTCTTTTTTCTTTAAACTAAAATTTGCTCAAGGAGTAGGATGAATTATAAAAGAGAAGTGTCTGGCAAGACAGATAACTCCAACTACTTCCACATTTCTGAAGAGTGTTCTAACGAGTTATCTAGGAGTGGAGCTCGCTACAGTTACAACAATCACATCCCCAAGCTCCTCAGTCTAGTGATCAACAGCGTGGCATGCACTGCCGCAGTTACACGGAGACGAAGACCCGCGGTAAGATTCGCTGCTACGCATCTCGACGTTACTCGGTCAGTGCGCCTTCCGGTTATAGAGTGCATGAGAGGATGAGGTAGGACACAGAGGTAAGAGAAAGAGGAGAGAGACTCAGCGAAGCCAGATTGCTTCCGGTCGCCATATTGCCTCCTCATTATTTCGACCCGTTCTTCCGTGTCGACGGTAGCAACCGCAATAAACTGGCAGGGAGTAACAAGTGGGCAGCCGAGGAATGCGCAAGACGAAACGGAAAGGACATGGCACGGCCGCGATTGGCGCTCCTTGAAAGAGCTGGAGATCCTGTCGCAGCTTAGCATTTCTCGGAAGAGCTGTTGACATTGGAAAGCGAGGACACGCGGATTCTCAAGTTTAACCTCTTTGGACATATATAGATAAGCGTGAGTTTCTCGTTTTTCCGGAAGGGGACTGCAAGATGGCGCCGAGGCCATCTTGGTAGCGGCGCCAGGAAGCGGTAAGGGTGATACCCAGACATAAGTGCGCTGGGGAAAGAAGGAAAGCTCACAGGGACACTTATCCATTCACCTAAGACGACTCGAAGGCGAAAGGCATCTTTTTCTTCTCAATCGATGTGTTGGTGCTACCCCGCCACCCTCTGATAGCTTTCTGCACGTGACGGGGTTTTCCACTGCCTACAGGATCGGAGGCTGGTTTTGCACTGCCTCTGTGATCGGCCCACTTTTGACCAAGCAAGGATGTGAGATGATGACGTCACTATATGATGCCAAGCTATGTGACGTCATGATGACGTCAAACATTTTGTCGATCTGTGACGTCATGATGTCCCATGATGACGTCCTCACGTGATGATGATTTTTTTGCATCACTCGTGTTGACGCCGCCGACAGGGCCCGTCGACGCAGGACACCGGTAACGTTTGGCGTTTGATGAGGCATCAGAGGTTTCAGCCTTAATAATTCTGTCGTTGCTGTGGTCAAAACTTCGAACTATGTTTACGCATGTTTCTTTTTTACAGCAGTGTACTATACATGTCAAGGACCAAATGCAGCTGGTGATTGAGGCTACTAAAGTACGCGGCTTGGGAGTGGCAATGCAGGGGCGCGATCGCACTCCACCCTTCCCCCGAACTTCCGCACAAGGAAGATGTTCGATGTTGGGAGATGTTCAGATGTCCCTGCCAAGATGTTCAGTCAAGACCAACTTGCACAAATGTCAGTCCTTCGGAGGTGTGAGTGAGTTCACCAACTTTGTTTTCTGATAGTTCTTTTTTCTTGCTGCCTTGTCCCCGCTTCCCACCCGAAAAACGCGCTTGTCTTGATTGGGCACAATATAGCAAGATATCGAGTAGTTGACTCAAGCATCAGGCAGATCAGGTTCCATGCTACGTGGAAAGAGACGCCCGGCACGAGGAGCGATTGCCGCCCAGGTCTTCCAAGCTAGGCCTGAAGCAAAATAATCACGACAGCCATCCCGATGGACCTAGAATCCTACCGACTTGTGGCCAATATTTATGCAGGCATTAAATATCTCCTTCAGTAGCCCGACACCCGCTAGCCTAACCTAGACAATAAACAGTTATAAACGTTTTACAAGAGAAAGTATTTCTTTCCTGAGCGTAATGACGCGTGCAAGCACTTTTTCTCTTCATTATGTATATCTCAAGCAAAGTGTGCGCATACGAAGTAAAGCTTAGCGTTTGTTTCCAGCTTCAGTAATATCTTGGGGACGCATAAAAGTTTCATAAGAAAGCTCCACGGAGGCCATAATTGCTTCCCTGCCTGAGAGGTTGTGTGCGGCATACCAGCAATTCAATGCGCACGCGTATCGAAATGATTAAAGTTGTAGCACTTGTTTCCCAAAACACCATTGGACAGGAATACTTGGCAGCATAGAGCGTACGGCTCTTGTCCCTTAACGCAGCACTCGTAATCAAATTAACCATACCATGCAAGGCAGCAGGTAAGCGGTAGCGAGTATTCTCACGGGCTCGTGCCAAATTATGCCTCGTACAACCACGGACCCAACTCACGCCTATACTCCATGTGCATGACTAAAATAGTATCGACCGGGTAGTTCTGTGGCAAAGCCTTTCAGACAGTGTACGTTTATGAAAGCAAGCAAAGTATTGCATGTTTAGGAGGAGGGGGAAGGAGGCGCTGCTTACCTACTTTCCACCGACGAATGGCGCAGTCGTGGTTAAACAGCGCCCAATGCAAAGCAAGAAACCGCTTCCTGGTTTTCACTTTGCCAGCGCTGCGTGTTTACTCCAGTATACTGGGAATTGCGGAGACAGCGATAATGAATGCTCGGTACGGCAAGCTAACTAGTACGCGTCGCTTTCGGCTAAATTCGTGGTTTCACTTTGATTACAATGCCGCATTATGGTGCCGAATCTGAACGCACGGTATCGCAATATTTTTGCACATCGCTAAACAAACATTCGCCGCGACGGGAATACTCGGTCCGTTTTCCTAACCTAACTATACAGGGATTCCCGATTATTCGAAAACAGCGCGGGAAGACAACATTATTCATGCGCCTACGGGCAACATTATTATGGGACAAGAGTTGTTTGCATCGGCGGAGCATTTTCGTTCCAGATAACATTCTCGAGCGATCAAACGGAGAACCATCGGAAAGCATGTGTAGTATATACACACGCTTTGTGTACGCGGAAAGGTTTCAGAACATTTCGAACTAGCGGCTGCTCCTCTGTTTCTAAATCAAGATGAAGCCGTGAACTATTTGCGAGGCTGCTTAAACGAACAAAATTTATTCTTCGCTGATTCCGTCTCTCCTTGTTACCTACATCTGCAAATAGAATAGAGAGTCATTTGGTCAACTCGCATGAGCCTTCACTTGTACAACAACAACAACAACAACAACAACAACAACAACAACAACAACAACAACAACAACAACAACAACAACAACAATAACAACAACAACCAGAACAACAACAACCAGAACAACAACAACAAATTTATTCTTCGCTGATTCCATCTCTACTTGTTGTTACCTACATCTGCAAATAGTAGAGAGAGTCTTAGAATAACAGAGAGCTGAGCTAGTTGGTACGTATTCATTCTGAGGAGGTCTGTCCTGACCTCCTGCTTGTGTCCGTGTTTGCACGCCCTGTCTTTTTTTAGAATGAATAGAGAGAGTCATTCGGTCGACTCGCATGAGCCTTCACTTGTGCTGCTGCTGCTGCTGCTGCTGCTGCTGCTGCTGCTGCTGCCGCTGCCGCTGCCGCTGCCGCTGCCGCTGCCGCTGCCGCTGCCGCCGCCGCCGCCGCCGCCGCCGCCGCCGCCGCCGCCGCCGCCGCCGCTGCCGCTGCCGCTGCCGCTGCCGCTGCTGCTGCTGCTGCTGCTGCTGCAGCAGCAGCAGCAGCAGCAGCAGCAGCAGCAGCAGCAGCAGCAGCAGCAGCAGCAGCAGCAGCAGCAGCAGCAGCAGCAGCAGCAGCAGCAGCAGCAGGAGAATTAGAGAAAAGATTACGCGTACAGTGAATTGTACGCTAAGTGTGAATTGTTCACGAAACACTGCACGAACTGATGCTATAGCCGCATAGCTGCGATACCGGTAATGAGAAATGATCAGATATGTTAACTACCATCTAAAATTCTGTAATCATACGGTGCTAATTTTTATTTAGGCCTTTTATAGAAAGACGAGATTTTTTACGTCAAGTTTATTCATTGTCTACAAATGGCTTTGCAGATTATGCAATACCGAACCATTAGAATGTCACTAGACTTAGTCTTATTGATTAGCTTGGATCCAGCAGTACACAAACAAAATATACTCAAAAGCCTTTCTGTAGATGGTACGAAGGGACCTAATATAAGTAAATAACTGACCGAGGAACTTTCGCGCACACAATTATTGAAACGTGAATATCCATACGCTGAAACGTACGCATGCGTTGCTCTGCAGCTGTAAATGCGGAATGCTCTTTGGATGTATTTTGAATGTTGTGCTGTCTTTACCAGTGCGATGAAAAAGCAGTAATAATAGAAAAATATTGTCCATTCTCTTACAAATCTTAGGTTCTCACAAGCGCGTGTCGTCATGCGTGTGTGGCAGTTATATTTATGCTTCCACCGTGCTTCTGCACAATTGTCTCGCTTTATTTTTTCCGCTACAGAAAGCTCAGGGAGGCAAAGTGCGTAAGACCAAGCGAAAAGGCGCCCACTGACCGATATGAAGATTGAAAACCCCATAACCCGCTCCCTTTATTTGATTACGTGGCAGGCGGAGCGTTCTATAGCGCCAGTGCTCGAACATAAGTCCTCGACGCTCAGGAAAGGAAATCACGAGATACAACGCGAGCAGTGAGGAATCACTGGGACTAGACGGCGTTCTAGCTCCCAGAATATGGGGCGGCCCGGACTTCGGGGCTGCTACGTAGAAACAAAAGAGAAAATTGCACTGTTCACAGAATTAACGTACACGAGCATATAAATAAATAAATAAACAAATAAATAAATAAATAAATAAATAAATAAATAAATAAATAAATAAATAAATAAATAAATAAATAATTAAATAAATAAATAAATAAATAAAAGAATCGCGACTTGTGGTATAGTGTATTATGTTTCCTGGCCACGATTGTAGGTGTTTCAATGTTTGTCTCTTACTGGTTAACAGTGTGAATGAATCATGTAGACGCGTCAGTAGTTACACACTGACGTCGAGTGTTCGTGTGCTGTTATGCATGCAATGTACACATCAATGAGCAATATTCATGAGAACTTACACATCAGACGAATAAAAATGAAAAAAAATATGAAACACAGGAACTAGAGATCAATACATCTATGAGCACTTTGGTACCGTTTGCATTCATAGTCTATTGATTGAAATTACTGTGTGTTCCTTACCTACGGGCACGAACACCATGTCTCGTTTCGGAAGGAATGTAATTGAAAATTGTTTAGCATACACTGGTAAGGTGTCGTTAGCCGCAGTGAAATGTATGTTGAAGCCCCTGATAAGAGTTTGTGCGGCGTTTCGCGTTCGTTTACCTTACGAACTGGAGCTTGCGACCCCCATAACACGAGCTATTCTTATGCGCAGGAATATTCTAATTAAGTTTCTGCAAAACATAACGTAGCGTTTCGTTTCTGTTCTCGTACTACGGCACTCTGTGAAACAAAAGCGGAATGAGCCATCCAGCGCGAAATTCGGCACAACGCAATGCGTCCCCATCATCACCCGAGTTGCATGGTTCGCTGCTTGTACGCATGCCGAGTTCGCCGTCGCCATAAACGAAACGTCAGATTATGTGCACGCCGGTTTAACAACATCTTCTTTCTCTCTCTCTCTCTCTCTTTACCCACTGGCACCTCGTGTATCGCGCATTGCTCACAAGAGATCAAGCATGAACCAAGCTTTCCGTAATCCAATTTTTTTCGCGGCATCCCGCTACACAACGCGGGGCCTGCCGCTGAAATCACGTCTTGGTATTGCGTATTGCCATTGTTCTACGTGTGCGCCTTCTGCGGGAAAAATATCCCGCTGTTGGCGTAGGTGTTGTCACTATGACGAGGGGAAGTTCTATCGAGAAAGTATTTTTTTTATTGTAATGCCTTATAGTGCTTTCGAAACGTAGCAGTAGCGCTGTGGTACCATCCAGCCTATGTTCTCACGTTATTAAAAAGGCTACGCAATTGGAAGCACCGCTGCAACTGTCCTACAACGCAATAATTTGTCCCTTTCATCCGTTTTTTGAACCCGATTGTGCTGAATATGTTACAACACATGTTTTATAAAAGGCGTTATCTGATACATTTGATAAACAAATAGCATCCGCATGTATGGCTACAAAAAAGAAATCGTATCCATGCATGTAACGCGTATTAAGAAACCCTCGGTGGCGTAATACTGAAACTTAAGGAATGTTTAGAGTGAAGTTTAGAGGAAAGTGTGCAGTGTTATTGGCTTCAGGCAGTCATTGTAACGTTTAAGTCGTATTCCTTTTAATGCAAAGGGTGCTTCCATACTGCCTACGATTACTTCAAGAATGAAAAAATCGCGGGACTCTCACTGTAATTTAGTATGAATGTTTTATGCTTTAGGCAGCTATGTGCGTTGTTCAAATATATTTATCACATCAAGTCTCCTCCTACTCCTGACCTGCCGTCTTGTTTAAAGTGGTTATAGTGAAACGTGCGTTTTTTCTCTCTCTCTCTCTCTTTAAAAGGGGGGTGTATTTCATAGTGAAATATTCTTGTCTTGGTGTGAGATATTTATTATTCTTCTTCGAAACATTATAGTCTATGTGTACATGACGCGAATGCGCCATCCTGGCTACTCCCACGACGGGTGATTGCGGTTTACTAACACGAGGCGCTCCTTACCTATTCGGCAATGCACCCATTTAGCAATCTTTCCGATGAGTCATCTTTTTACAGTGCTAAACTCCTCGTTTATCTTTTCCCGCTTCCCAGATTTTTCTCCAAAACCTGCGTGTCGGCGCAACGACAATGTTACTTTGCCACATAACTTAGTTGATGCGAGAGAAAGTATCCTAATTTTGCGCAGGGGAAATGAGAATGCAAGTGAATCCGCATCATGTCAGTACAGAATGGGCTCATTGATTTTTAGCGAAGACGAGTTGTCATTTTGCCTCAGTAATAATTACTGCATCTGCAAAAGCTCTGGAACTGTCATTAAATAATAGGAGAATTTATAATTATTTTTTATTCCACCAGTGGCTAACGCATTGGTGAGCTTGAGCGCTGTTTTCATTTTAACTGCACCCCGTTTTAAGAAAGATGTTTCTAACTTGTCGAATAAATAGGGTCCGATGGAATCGATGAAACCACGTGCGTAAGCTTTACTCTTGAGATATTTCAGTTACAAAAACATTACGTATAACAGTTCATTATATTTCATTGCACAGTGTTAGCTTCTGAATAATTGTAGGGGTTTAACGTCCCCAACGCGTGAGCTTCGTCTATATATATAGATGACATTATCTCACTGTATTGCAAATACACTTATTAAGCAATATAATAACGGCTGCTATAAAATTTGATAGTATTTATGGGGTACCTGAATAGTAATCGATAGACCGAATGAAATCTGAATTTTAAACTTAATTATAAATGCATTTTCAGCGTGAAGAAGGAAGGAATAAACTCTTGGAAAGAGATGTGACGACACTGAGGAGAGCGCTCACCCAGTACATGGTCTTTTCTTTTTGTTGTGGCTTGTGAGATTGTGTTCTTTGTTCTTCCTTGTATTCTAGAGCTTGTAGCCTAGAGACGTCACGCAAATCACTACGCCGGCGTCATAGATTACGGCAATAAATTATTACACGCCAGCTCAGGAAATTGCGATGGTTCTTTTGCATTTTCAGAGCTCTTTCTTAGGAGAATCCCGAATAGAGCGAGAGAGAGAAATAGAAGACGAGGGCAGGAAGGTTAACCAGAAGGTAGTATCCGGTATGCTACCCTGCACTGGGGTTGGGGAACAGGGAGTTGAAAGAGAGAGAGAGAGAGGGAGCAACAAGCACTGCGTACTCTAGCAAGGCCCGACATCTTGAGTTTCCAACAAGTGTGCATAGTTAATTTTCTCTAATTTAGCTCACATTTTAAATTGATTTTATTTCGATACGGAAGCATTCCAAAGCCCTTTATGGCAACCAATACGTTCTCGCGAATGTGAAATACATGATGATGTAGAGAAACGCTAACGAGAATTGCGCATAAAAGTAAACGCTAACTTGAGCACGCTAAAATCATTATGTCTCTGAGAGCGAACGCGTATTCAGGACAATGTAAAACAAAGTAAGAGCAAGTCGTTGCTATGTGAATGACACACTTTTCGGGGAAGCTATAAAAAAGAAGGAGCGAGACCTACACAGTATCAAGAAGAAATAAAGATTCTTATCACCACCCACACACGCTTAAGCTTCTTGACGCGCTCCACAGGTTTCATGGGGCACGTCGATCGGTCGTAGCGTGCTGGCTGAGGCAGGCGGCGGCCATAAAAGGGGGACACGTTTTCGTAATCTAGCCAACTCTTCTCGCCACCACTCTGCAGCGCCGTCCAGGTTTTTATTTCCTGTTTTCTTCATAGTATTGAGCTACTGCTTGGCCCAGACGCGTTATAACCGCAACGATGTTTTCCCCCACCTGGTTCAGGGTGTGCTGTGCGTCAGTGAGGCCTATCTGGAGCAAGGCAGAAATAATGCGTGATAAGTAGTCAAAGGTTTCAGGAAAGATACTTTCCTTGCTTTTGAAAGCAATTGGAAACAGAAGGCTGCGGTTCGTCCTTTGAGGCATCGGCCATCTGCTTTCCGGACGGTGAAGCGTCGGTCTGAAGCTGCCGCCGTTATTTCAATGGCTTCCACTCGTGGAACGGAATGTCTTGGTCTGCCCGCAACGCGCAAAGCGAACGCGCTTTTCTTTCATCTGCTGTTTATTCGCTGTAGGCAGGTAGTGGGATGGAACCCTGGTTGCGGCGGCTACATTTCGATGGGGAAAATTCTAGAGGCCCGTGTGCTTAGATTTAGGTGTACACGTTACAGAACTCCAAGTGATCAAAATTTCCGAAACCCTCCATTTCGGCATCTCGTAATCATATCGTGGTTTTGGGGCGTAAAACCCCCACAATTGTTACATTCGCTCTATTTTGTTGGGAAATTTTCTTGTACTCTACCCTCCTCAAACGTTTTATCTTTCAGCGTCACCCGAACCATATTTTAATCCTTAGGTTCTATTTGTTGCAGCTTTTCTGGCTTTAAAGTATTCCGCAAAAAACTTGGAGCTGTGTCAGGTGAACCTTCTTTGTTTTCCAGGAGCCGCTTCTAAGTACGCCATAGATATCAACAAACTGCGGCAAACATCTACTGATGAGATCTTTAGAAATCCTGTTTCCTGTCATGGGGAGGGGGTTTCAGCTTGGTCAACCTTAACTCTATTTTTTTGTACAGTAGTTTCGAGCGTTTGCTACACTGCATTTTAGTTTTTTTTTATATTTTTAATATTTTTAACCCAACAGGCGGGGCTCTGCGGTAGAATACCTGATTGCCACGCAGAATGCTTGGGTTCGATTCCTGCTTGGATGTGGATTTTCATTGTTTGCATTCGTCGGGTCAACGCTGCCGATGTCGGGTTTTCTTAACGCTCTCGCATTTAAAGTGCCATAAACTGTCAATGACCTGTGGCGCATACCCGCATAGCGCGGCCCATGGTATACGGGTATGTGCCACACGTGTCTGGAGTATAGAATTTGACTACGTACGCGACAGGATTATCACGTTATTGATGTTATGACCAGGCAGTCATATTCGTCAAACCCTCTTCCCCTCCTATGCCACTTTGGTCTACACCATTTTGACGAGGTGATCACGAGAGAACCTAGACGTAGGCGGATAGATAGATAGATAGATAGATAGATAGATAGATAGATAGATAGATAGATAGATAGATAGATAGATAGATAGATAGATAGATAGATAGATAGATAGATAGATAGATAGATAGATAGATAGATAGATAGATAGATAGATAGATAGATAGATAGATAGATAGATAGATAGATAGATAGATAGATAGATAGATAGATAGATAGATAGAAACGCTCAAAGTGCCTTAGGTTCGCTAAGAAATGCTTCGCATTTAAAATCTTGACTATGGTTCACAGCGCCGTATTGAGAAAACCAGAATGTTCGGAGTGGTAAAAAGACCATCGTAACTAAAAATGAAGAATTAGCGCTTGACAGATGGCGTACCACAACAGGGCGTTCACACTGATGAATGGAATTGTACAAAGGTAATACTTAGTTACAGAAGGTTCAAATCAATTATTACGATCTGTTCAATGAAAGAGTTAAATGCCACTTCTTTTAGATAAGAAACATGATAATCAGATCGTTATCTAGATACGAATATCTGGAATCAAATACAGTGAAAAAAAAATAGAGATCGCCTTGTTAGAAACAGCTACATACAAGCAAATAAAACAACTAGATATAAGAGTATCGACAGAATTTGACACTGAAGCCAACTGCGTAATAGGAAAGAAATGCTAAGCGGTCGAAATATAGTTATAGACAACTGAAAATCGCGCTATACGCATACAACCGATCCACACTAGATCCACATCTCAATATGTGCCCTCGAGCAAAGTTCGTTTCGCGATAAAACATTTTCCGAAATTACGGATCTTAGATTCATCTGGATAACCTTCAATAGGATGCCTGCGTAATAAGAATTGTAGATAGATATGCCAAGGGGTCTGAATACCATTCCTACTTTCTCATCTGCAATGAGAACCCTGATATAATTTTAAAAGTTATTAACCATGCCGGCATTCCTCATTACATCTGCAACTACCCGTATGTTATGCTGTACAAACAGTGATTGTTTCGAAAATTTGAGCTCTGTGTTCATACCTCCAAGACTGTCCCTAGGCGCATTTCTTGGTGTTCCGTATGCGAGCATAGCAGGTTGTCATTGCTGCGCGGCAGATCTGCTGACAATGTTCAAATATGCTTTCTCTGCACGTTAGCTGACGAGACGGGGCGAAACCTTTCACGTGTTTTAGTTCCATTCTGAACGGAAATTGCTTCCGTGACAATTGTGTAAACAACTAGCCATATCTCACTGTACTATGAGTAAGAATTCTATAAGAGCGGTTCAAAAGGACCGTTTTGAGTCTGTCTACAGTGCTAAAGATATATTGCACCACCGCGCTTTTCTTTCATCCATCGAGCATTCGATTAGAAACTGAGTTATATATGCATAAGACATTCCGTATGTCTCTGGCATCGTATGCACAAGGACATGAGGGTTCGCTTTTGTAAGAAACTACGAAACTGTAGGAACAGAATTCTAATTAAACGCCCTACCTGCCGTGTAGGCGTGTACTTCCACGTTTCTTCAGGCGCGCGGTATGCGGGCGCTCTTGCACTAGCCTCGCGCACAGCGTTTACGTTAAGAGCATGTAATCATCATTCGCAACTCCCTGTATATTTATAACGTCTGACTCCTTTTGTTCTACTGCGTCACCGAGTCTGACTATATGAAATCAAATGCAACGTAACATCATTTTGGGATGGTTGCACGAGATTAATTGAGAGCTTTTGTAGCCGTCAGGTGGGGTCTCTATTCGTTTTATCCATGTTAATCTGTACCCTGTACGCGCTTTTCTTAATAACGCCGTGTCGCATTGCCTGAGCGCTACTTCTTGTGTTGTTCATAGAGAATAAGCAACAGAAGGTTGTATTGATTGAGGACTCGTTTCTCTTTGTTGGACACAACCTGCTGAAACCAACAGACAATGCATCTTAAGTAAGGTATAGGTGACATTACTTGTATGTTTTAGCCGCTAAAACATACAAGCAGTGTGTCCTGTACCTTTCTTAGTTTCATTGTGTGTTGGTTTCATCAGGTTGTGTCTATTACAGAGGACAAGATGTAAGTGTGCAGTTAGAATATGTGGGGCAATTTGTTAAAACACGCAGTATACCTAGCAGTTTGAACTTGTTCACGTCAGAGGAGGCTTTTCGTTGGGCATTTCATTACCCGGACTGTATCCGAGCTATCCGAGTCGAGTAAAATACGGGAAGGATGCGCTCCAACGTTGTAGTTAGCAAATAAGCAGTCTCTTCCCGTAAGTTTAGTCATTTGACGATGTGGCAAGTGTAATTAAGAACTACTTGTACTCTTTCGGTAGTAAATCACTACGGGCACGCCAAAAGTGATCAACCTGGCTCGTTTACTTTGTATGCTTAGGAGGAGGAGAAACAGAAAGAAAGCCAAGGAGGTCAACCAGACATGCGTCTGGTTTGCTACCTTATACTGTAGAAAAAGGATTAAGGGATTAAAAGAACTGCCATGGTATGTTAAGCAGGGATGGCAAGTTGAATAAGCCGTGGGCCTAAACATAGAAGGCGCTGCCTGTATCGTTTTTACAACTTTCTATGAGCAACACGCGCTGCGTTAATTGTAATAGGACGGAACCTCAGTAATCTGGGAGTACTGGTGTACCGTTCGGTGCGTTAATCCATATGCTGTTTGAAAAAAAAAAAAAAAATATATATATATATATATATATATATATATATATATATATATATATATATATTGGATCTCGAATGCGCGTACCGTGTTGAGGATGAATTAACGAACCACCACTAGCACCATCCATAATATGATGGAGTATACGACATGCTCCCTAACGTAAGCGTAATAAAAACAAAATATATTAGATTTGTATGCTATAGGGCAAGAATTGCTTTTCTCGCAAATTAATTGTATTTTGTAGCAACTCTTTCCCGAACAAACAAAATAAAATATCGCTCAAGGAAAGTGGTCTGGAAAGCCCATGCGAGTTGTAGGTGCTCCCAAGTTGCCATGCCTTCGAGACAGATGATGGCTGGGATAGGGTGAATCGAGTCATTGTTCAACAAACTTTAGCTCGAAACGGAATGGGACGCAGGAAGCGTTTGTCGCGTCTCCACCTTTTCATTGCCCTGTCGCTTTCCCAGCTAGATTTTTTTACAATGATCTCGCGCAGTTAAGCATGCATGCCCTGAATGTATTCATTACTTGGCCCTCCGAGTGTTATGACTTCAATAGCGACTACATATCAAAACAATATCAACCCGATTAATGAAACAAAGGAAACAATATATATATATATATATATATATATATATATATATATATATATATATATATATATATATATATATATATATATATATATATATATATATATATAGCGTCATAAAAGCGTTGACCTTGTGTCTCGTTTGTCGGCAGGGCTTGATGCGTCGCATAAAACCGCGTTCTACGGATCTTTTGGATCTTTTGTATTCAGCCCTGACTTTGGACAAACAATCCCTCTTGAACCTTTCAATGCATTAACAGCACCATTCATTTCGAGCCGCGCTCAGCGGAACCGGAAGTGGATAGGGGTCGCCGCGAGGAGCCGAACGCATTACAGCAGGGGTGATAATGAGACGCCGCATGGCTTTGTTGCTTCGTCCCGTCATCTTTAGCTGTCGACGAAAATGCCATTGTTATAAGCGCAGTTCATTGTAATTAGGACAGAAAAAAAACGCTGCAATACATACATGCCCACTCGTGGGATGTCTAGCCTCTTTTGAAAAAGGCCTTTCATCCGTGGGGGCTGGAGCCGTGGGGAATTCGATGTTACGTGAAAGGACTTGAGCATGAGTGCGGGGCGAATGGGGGCTAGAGGGTGTTGAAAAAAAATAAAATCTGGGGATTTGCTTACCACTATGCGATTATGGTGCGCGCCCTAGTGGAGGACTCTGAATTCATTTAGACCACCAGGGGTTTTCTTTAATGCACACCTAAATTTACGTGCACGGGTGATATTGCTTTTCGTTCGTCATCGAAATGCGGCCTCCATAATCGTGAACCGAACGAGTATCTTCGAACGAAGCAACGTAACAGGTTAGCCAACAAGCTACCACGGTTGGTAGGAGGCGTTGGGAGCTGAGCTGGAGACGTAGAGATCAAGAGAGAGAGAGAGAGAGAGAGAGAGAAAGCATCATCAGGATATTGGACATTGCGACTGAAGTATGTCTATCGACGATATATTCCTTCAGTATATCTCGTCCCGCGTGCCAGCACCACTGTAGGGATCATCAGCAGTTCATCTTTTCGCTCGTGCCTATCGATGATTAGGTTGCCTTCATGGTAGAGCTTACTCAAACAAAACAAAACAAAATAAAAATCACGCCATATCCACGAAGTGAATGATGATGAGTGGGCGAAGCTCCGGAGGTAATCTGGTAAACCGTCAATCCCCGTAAATTTTGCCCACTCGATCATCATACAAAGACCTGACACACAAACGGGGGGGGGGGGGGGGTCCTCATATATGACGTTAAGCTCAGGGGAACGTGTGATGTCGGCGTTGCCGTTTTGCCTTTCGAGGGCGAGAGCGCGTTCACGATCGTTTTCATCCATGGCAGAAAAAGAATGTGTGGTCTGGAACGCGCTTATACTTCATGGTCATCAGCGCCATCGTCATCGTTATCACGTGTAGTGGGTACATTCCACTATACTGGAACGCGCTTATTCTTCATGGTAATCAGTCGTCATCGTCATGGAACGCGCTTATACTTCATGGTCATCAGCGTCATCGTCATCGTTATCACGTGTAGTGGGTACATTCCACTATACTGGAACGCGCTTATTCTTCATGGTAATCAGTCGTCATCGTCATGGAACGCGCTTATACTTCATGGTCATCAGCGTCATCGTCATCGTTATCACGTGTAGTGGGTACATTCCACTATACTGGAACGCGCTTATTCTTCATGGTAATCAGTCGTCATCGTCATGGAACGCGCTTATACTTCATGGTCATCAGCGTCATCGTCATCGTTATCACGTGTAGTGGGTACATTCCACTATACTGGAACGCGCTTATTTTTCATGGTCATCAGTCGTCATCGTCATGGAACGCGCTTATACTTCATGGTCATCAGCGTCATCGTCATCGTTATCACGTGTAGTGGGTACATTCCACTATACTGGAACGCGCTTATTCTTCATGGTCATCAGTCGTCATCGTCATGGAACGCGCTTATACTTCATGGTCATCAGCGTCATCGTCATCGTTATCACGTGTAGTGGGTACATTCCACTATACTGGAACGCGCTTATTCTTCATGGTCATCAGTCGTCATCGTCATGGAACGCGCTTATACTTCATGGTCATCAGCGTCATCGTCATCGTAATCACGTGTAGTGGGTACATTCCACTATACTGGAACGCGCTTATTCTTCAAGGTCATCAGTCGTCATCGTCATGGAACGCGCTTATACTTCATGGTCATCAGCGTCATCGTCATCGTTATCACGTGTAGTGGGTACATTCCACTATACTGGAACGCGCTTATTCTTCATGGTCATCAGTCGTCATCGTCATGGAACGCGCTTATACTTCATGGTCATCAGCGTCATCGTCATCGTTATCACGTGTAGTGGGTACATTCCACTATACTGGAACGCGCTTATTCTTCATGGTCATCAGTCGTCATCGTCATGGAACGCGCTTATACTTCATGGTCATCAGCGTCATCGTCATCGTTATCACGTGTAGTGGGTACATTCCACTATACTGGAACGCGCTTATTCTTCATGGTCATCAGTCGTCATCGTCATGGAACGCGCTTATACTTCATGGTCATCAGCGTCATCGTCATCGTTATCACGTGTAGTGGGTACATTCCACTATACTGGAACGCGCTTATTCTTCATGGTCATCAGTCGTCATCGTCATGGAACGCGCTTATACTTCATGGTCATCAGCGTCATCGTCATCGTTATCACGTGTAGTGGGTACATTCCACTATACTGGAACGCGCTTATTCTTCATGGTCATCAGTCGTCATCGTCATGGAACGCGCTTATACTTCATGGTCATCAGCGTCATCGTCATCGTTATCACGTGTAGTGGGTACATTCCACTATACTGGAACGCGCTTATTCTTCATGGTCATCAGTCGTCATCGTCATGGAACGCGCTTATACTTCATGGTCATCAGCGTCATCGTCATCGTTATCACGTGTAGTGGGTACATTCCACTATACTGGAACGCGCTTATTCTTCATGGTCATCAGTCGTCATCGTCATGGAACGCGCTTATACTTCATGGTCATCAGCGTCATCGTCATCGTTATCACGTGTAGTGGGTACATTCCAATATACTGGAACGCGCTTATACTTCATGGTCATCAGCGTCATCGTCATCGTTATCACGTGTAGTGGGTACATTCCACTATACTGGAACGCGCTTATTCTTCATGGTCATCAGTCGTCATCGTCATGGAACGCGCTTATACTTCATGGTCATCAGCGTCATCGTCATCGTTATCACGTGTAGTGGGTACATTCCACTATACTGGAACGCGCTTATTCTTCAAGGTCATCAGTCGTCATCGTCATCTTTATCACATGGAGTGGATACATCCCACTATGCGTGGCTAATACTAGAAAGGAGGGACAGGCCCACTCCCTGAGGAGCTTCGCCCCTAAAAATGTCTATACAGTCAGTGAAGCGAAGCCCTCCTAAGTGTGCATGTTATTTTGAGTTCTAAACTTCACAGACTATACTGTGAAAAGATCTGTGTTGAAACCGCTCGTGAAAGAGACTGGCAACTAAAAATCGCCAGGCCTGCGCCGAACACGCAGCCGAGTCACAGGGTAAGCTGGAAGAGAGGCCTTTCTAGAGCTTTTTGTACTCTCTTGGGGCAGCTAATACAAGCACACTTGCAAGGTACCCACTACGCCATAAATTATCATAATTTTCGTGAAGTAGTGAAGCACCCACTATGCCATTATTCGTGATACTGGGGAGAAGTGTGGTACCCGCTACACATCTGTAAGGCATTATGTGCACATTGTTTACGCTGTGGCTGATGATGACAAAAAAATATGGCTGAGCTCTTTGTAATGGGTTAGAAGCATTCAACGACCCACTCTTTGCGCAGTTCGCATCGTGTCACGCCTCGTTGTTGTTTTACTGTTCTACCACGCTATAATACATATATTAACGCGATTCCTTGCCCGACATGACGCCTGTACAGCGTCGTTTTGCGAAGGAGTTTCAAGCACCGGCGTGCCTCTGTGGCAGAATACTCGAATGCCGCCCAGAGAGCCCGGGTTCAAATCCTATCCGATCCTGGATTTTATTTCTCATTTCATTTTTCTTATTTCGCGCGATAACGGTTACGGACATCCGCGGCGGCGGACAACTACGGCACGAAAATGGACCGTTATTTTGATCTCATAGCAGCTTTCGCTGTAAAATGATGTAGGGCATATCAGTACAAAGGCGGGCGAGAAAAGACCAGGAGATTTTCAGGACGAAATATTTCGTGAGATCGATCTATGATGCGTCTTAGACACTTATCTCAGTTATCATTTGGACATGGAACAAAGCTCTATAAGCAATCCAGCATGTGGATCGCATGTTGGCTTTCGTGTAACACAAATTTTCGAGGCGCTGTAGTACGCCATGTAAGCTGCACGTAACAGGCGACTTCGCTGATTGAGCGGGCGGAAGCGTGCGTTTGTCGTATACATTCCGCAGATGCAATCCACAAGCCAGAATAAATGAAAGCGAAGCTCTAGTGAGGTGGTTAATTAACTTCAGTATAATTTAACGTAGTGCGTATAACTCGTGATTTTTTATGCTGTGAAACGTCCACTCTGCTAAATGCTATGCAGAGAAGCGGGTTACTAGGTTATTTTCCTGCGATGTTTATTATGAAAGGTTGCATGACGAACCACAGCGCAACTATCAAGGCGGATGCTATGCTATGCGATGCTGGAATACAGCCATAACAGCTGGCAGAGGTGCACTGTGAGACGTGAACGCAGCAATGTACGATTTTTCTCTACAGAGAGGAACTGTAATGAGGGATGGACGCACGGAGCACTAACGCATATATCTAAATACATTTGGGCGTTGCATCACAGTGGCCTACACCTGTATTTCCGATCCGCCATGAATAGGTAAGTATACAGCGGTACTAAAATTGGTTATGTCTAAAAAAGTAAAAACGCTGTTACAAAGTAAGTTAGTTGTAAGCTGACGCCGATACGCGTCAGCGAACCCTGTACACATGTGCACGCGTTTTGTGCGTGCGCTCACCAGGTTGCGAACCATCTACGCGACGGCGTGGTAAAAAATTTCATTTGGAACTCAAGCGCGAATAACTTTATTTCGGAGTAATGGTACGAAGGCTTTAAACTACGCATTCGTTTCCTTCTCTTTATATTTCCCTATTACTCCGCCGGCAGGATATTCAACGAACGGTTTGCACTTCGCTTACTGTTTAAATAGCACGCCTAGGCGTCTTTGAAAGAAAAAAATTATCACTCGGGGCAGTGAGTTAAATTCAAACGGGCAGATATAGGAAAGAGCAAAAAGAGGGATAGCTTCGTGATGAAAGCTATGGGCCGGATGAGCTGAAACAATGAACGCCGCCTTAGGGATGGCTTCCGCTCATCTGTAGGATCAACTCCAAGAAAACTATTCTTTTTTTTTTCCGACGTGAAGCCAACAATAAGTAAGTCAAGTCATGAAGAACAACTAGACGTGAAAGAGGAAGCAGGTTCTCAAACACCGAGGAAGTTAAACGAGAGCATAAAGAGTTCTATAGGAAACGCTGCTCTAGCACTCTAACGTGTTTTCACCTGGGACTGATTCCCCGGAATGACGCCCTCTTTAGAAACCCAACCCTTCCGTTTTTCGTCTAACCTCAGGGGCCCCATCATGAAGAGAGCTCTGTCGTTCCGCCCCTAGGAGCAGCGTCACGTTCACACCCCTGCTCTGGTATACTTCGCAACTGACCTGCGCTTTCGCGTCGATATAGCGCCATACGTATTTTCACGTCTAAATAAAAAAAGAAGGTCATTCAGCTCTCTGCTACATTCAGAGGCACATAACTATTGTCTCTTTATATCATCTTCTATTTCATTTAGCTCCTTTTTTGAGTACACAGCAGTCATCTGCTTCTGACCGATAGCCAACTTCACTGTCCTTTTATCTATCGCTTCACTATCCTTTTGTCTATCGCTCCTCATCGTTTTTCGGTAGTTCATGAGAATGACATTTTCAGCATATTTGCCACAAGGCAACGAGATCGCCGAACATACTATATATATATATATATATATATATATATATATATATATATATATATATATATATATATATATATATATATATATATATATATATATATATATATATATATATATATATATATATATATATAGTGCTGGCGCTCAGTCTCTGTGATTAAGCATGAAGGCTTAAATGCGGGGACTGGGTCTGACTATAGGTCCATTGAGATAGAATTATTGCGCAAAACGCGACCACCACTATTTCTTAGTCAATGCGTCATCGATCGCTGTGTCCTCAGTGCTCGCCCTTGGAGTGCACTCTCGCGTAAAATGCATTACAGCAGCTCCTCGACGAGTTAAAGTGTGTGCATCTTACGGCATCAAGCCGCTTTCGAAGAAAAAGTGCTGCGGGGTCCGCGACACCGGAATGCGTCTGCTGGTCATCGAAGCGTGAAATGAAACTAACAGAGTTATGGCGGGGGAAAGTCCATTTTTAAACGACTTCGCGGCCACTTAGAGGAGCTCGAGGCACGCGAAGTCGTCTCGTAAATCACTGCTCGGCGTAGGGCCGCCGCCGTTCACGAGGGTTTAAAAGGCAGTGATTGCGAAAGAAAAAGTGAATACATTATTTTTACGTAGCCGCGTTACTGTGCGTAAACTGAACAATGTATCCGATGGTAGCTTTTCGGGTAGCATCCATCAAAGGGGTAAACACCATATATAATCTTTTCAGAGTTGTTCTAGTTTCTTTGTTTATTTCTTATGCGCAATATTGAAGTCTGCACATGACATAAAAAGTTATCTTGCTGTTATTAATGCGTAAGGTGGACATTTTCAAACGTTACAGTAATGGTCAGTCGCAAATAGGCAACTGGTTGTGGACGTGATACATGAACTGGTACTGTTCATGATGTGCATGAATGCGCAGTTTTGATTTCCTAATACCCCTTTAGGGACGCGATAGCTGGCGATAAAAAAAAAAAAGATGGCAGAGGGCACAACCACACACTCAGTTGACACTTGAATGTCTTCCTCTTGATACTAGTCTTCTGCCCCATTTCAAGCATGAAGGCTATCATTCACCGCGTATTCACCGTATATAAATCAAGCAACCTTAAAACATAAGGGTTGTGAATTTTATTCCATGTTTCGTTTGGCTTGCCATGAAATAAAATTCGTAGTGTACCCTTTTTTTAAGGTTGCTTGGTTTAAACACTTATCATATGTATGTCGGATATTATGTGTTGTCTGTTGTGTTGCCCGCATGTGATGATTAATCTACATTAAGAGTCTCAACCACGCGGCCCGCGGACCTCTCGCAAGCGGCCCGGCCCACACATGACTGTCTTCGTCACGTATATTAATAAGTATGTTCATGAGCTACACAGGCGCGACTGGTCTCGAGCATTGAGACCATTCACACCCATGCGGCCACCATGTGTTGAAACATAACCGTGGTACAAAAATTCTATATTTCAAGATCGGCGTCCCCATTTGAGTAATGCTGAAGATAGGTATCGATACGTTCCTCGAAACCCCACTTCAAATCCGCTTCAGAAATGACCGATATATGAGATGTGGAGAAGACCTTTTCTAAAAGGCAACGCTGGTTGTTCAAACTGATCCCCTCCCACCCTTCCCTCCGTGCGGTCCAGCCTTTACAGTCTCGGCCCTTCCTGGAATCATTTTCGTGACTGTGGCCAGCTAACCGAGGCGAGTTTGAGAGTCCAGATCTATATGATGACTAGAGACATCGTTATTTGCATTTCGGACATCTTTTATATTGCCGTGGTAATACTAAAATTGTCTATTGTGTGTGCAACGCGTCTTTTGGGTTCTGAGGTTACTGTGGGAGCGTTGTTTGATTTGGTTTTGTTATTTATTTTATATTTATTTATTTTGTCCCGGTGCTACTGTGAGAGTGCTGGTTGACAGTTTTTTTTTTCTTTTTGTTCTGTTTTTTTTAACGCCGTGTTCTGTTATTCATTGTGTTAACGTCAGAAGGTTCTGAGTTGTATCTTCGACCCCTTCAAGTGTTCAGGACTATACGGCGCTTTATTTGTGCGCCACCGTCTTCTTGCATCATAAAAAAAAAAAAATAAAAAAGATGACTTCGGTCACAGAGCATCCACACAAATATGGACACATTTGAATCACCTTCTTAGGACTGTAGAGAAAATCTGTCTTTAACCGCTTCTTCTGGGATCCATTCCCAACCTCTATAGGAGTTAATTAATTCGTTAATCATTAATTAGTAAGCTAATTAACTCACGGCAGAAAGCCTGATGGAAGGAACAAATGCATAAATGAATTTCCTTACATCCCAGTAAATTATTGCGGCCCCAACTAGTGTGCCAACACCAAGATATGATTATGAGGCGCGCCGTAGTGGAGGACTCCGGAACAATATACCACCTGGGGTTCTTTAATGTGCACCTAAATCTAGGCACACGGGTCTTCTTTTGCATTTCGCCCCCATCGATATGCGGCCGCCGTGGCCGGGAGTCGAACCCGTACCCTCGAGCTCAGCAACGCGACACCATACGTGCTAATCTAACCCGGCGGGTGCCAAATCTTCTGCTTATATCAGATGATCTTATGTTTACTAGTTATGAGTTCCGAGATGCGTAACGTAGCGCAAACTGGATGCTTTATCTAGGGGCAGGCCCGTAGCCAGGAATTTTTTTCTGGAGGTGGGAGGGGGGGGGGGCACTTGCTGAAAGCCTTGACTATTTGAGAAAAATGCCTATTTTCATGATTTATTTTGTATAAAACACCACGTGTCGTCAAAACTTGGGGGGGGGGGGTCCTGGGTTTCCACACTCCATGGCTACGGGCCTGTCTAGGGGTATGTGCATACGTGTGGTTATGACGCTAAAAACATTGTGGGCATTTACGCATCAAAACTGTTGTGGGTGGCTCCGCGCTAATTCTGACCATGCGAGGTTCATCAACGTGTACCTAAATTTATGTACACAAGAAAGTAACAGTGTCTAGTGCCACAAAATGGTGTCTCGCATTAGAGATGCAGTGTTTAGTGTACAAGGAGCCGGCAGTTTTCAGGCCTCACCCCCAAAGCATGCGCGACACAAGTTGTAGCTGCAGTTTTAATGAGACACATCCTCGTCTCAATTTTGCAAAGCAGGGAATAAAATGCACAGGTGTTGAAGAGTCGCTAAGGTAACACAGTTACAGCAGAGCTGCTGAAATTTAGCCACGTCATTCTCCCCATTAGCGTTCAAGTGGGCCGCTAAGCGGCATTTGTGCGAGCACGCGAGCACAGTACAGCCGCAAGAAAGGCACGTGTAAACGGTGCCTGAATAATATAGCTATTAGAATTTTCGTACTCCCGTATGAATGATCGGCCCTTAACTACCACAAAGAAGGTTCTTCTCGCCATAACAGTATCTCGTTAGTGTAAATTCGTTGGAGCGTAGTCGTTTTCTCCGTTCTGTCTAGACCAGGGGTCTTAAACTCTCAATTTACCCCAACCCCAACCCCCCCCCCCCCCGGCTACGCCCCTGGCACTTTTCTTCAACAATCACTTCAGCTAGCTGCACGGAACTTCAATGGCGCACGGACGGCGCCTTCAGCTAATACGCTTATACGCGAGTACTTGTCTGCCGAACAACCCGGCACAACGCGTATGCTTTCTTCTTTGATCGCGGGTGGCCTAAGCTGCGAGACGGCCTAATAGGGAACCACGCGAGCTGAGCGCTCTGGAATGGCCACGTCGGCCACTGCATTCTTCGTGTTTGTCCGCTTGAACGGGCGGAAGAGCAAGAGCCGCCGTGCACTGCCACTAATGGCTGACACTTTCGTCGCTGAGAGGATGTAGTCGTCGGCAGAGGAACGGATGTGTGTGTGTGTGTGTGTGTGTGTGTGTGTGTGTGTGTGTGTGTGTGTGTGTGTGTGTGTGTGTGTGTGTGTGTGTGTGTGTGTGTGTGTGTGTGTGTGTGTGTGTGTGTGTGTGTGTGTGTGTGTGTGTGTGTGTGTGTGTGTGTGTGTGTGTGTGTGTGTGTGTGTGTGTGTGTGTGTGGTGTGTGTGTGTGTGTGTGTGTGTGTGTGTGTGTGTGTGTGTGTGTGTGTGTGTGTGTGTGTGTGTGTGTGTGTGTGTGTGTGTGGAAGGCGCAACCAACGTGTAGGTATGTACAGTACTCACGGATTGAAATAGGACACTCGGAGCACGTGGCCGCCGGTGCATGCAGCGCTGCTCCTGGAACCAAGGTGTTGCATTGTGGTATACAGCCAAAGAGAGACCATCTACGCAGAAGAATTGCTCCTTCCGGTCACCAACGAGCCGGCCTGCAGTTCAGCACCGGCGAGCCACTTCGGTCGGCATACGAAAGCGCGAGTCTTGCAGCGCCGCGCAGGCACTGTGCTGAACTGCAGGCCGGCTCGTTGGTGACCGGAAGGAGCAGTTCTGCTGCGTAGATGTTCTCCCCCTCGCTCAGTACCACAATGCAGCACCTTGGTTCCGTGAGCACTGAAGAGCGGCGCTGCATGTATCGGTGGCCACGCGCTCCGAGCGTCCTACTTCAATCCGTGAGTACTATACTACGTGTGGCTGTAAAATAACACTTCTGACTAGTACGCATGAAACGAGACATTCAGTTGAGGAAGACAAAGATATTTTAGTTTTCAAGGTCAAAATAGGAGGATGAGAGAAAAAAAGACAGTGAGGGTTAGACAGGAATTATACTCAATGTGTGGATAAACTGCATGATTATCCTCTTCTAGTGAAAAGGCTTTGAAGAAACTAGTGATGCGGAAAAGAGAGACAGTATGAAATAAAATAAAGAGAAAGAAACTGGGTAGGTAAGCGCAACGTAGATCACAAAAAGTCTTTGACGCATTCTAGTATTTATCAAATAGTCTAATCTCTAGTCAAAAATGACTTTGACACAGTGAAAAATTCATCACGCGAAAAACTGCGAATCAATTTTGTAGCGCGCGCGATTACAAAGTAACACAAATGATCGAAGCACGTAACATGCACAAGTCACCAAACATAGCACAATACCGAAGTTGGAGGAAGTTTTCTGCACATATGTATTATATATATAGTGAAGAATAATCGCTATTGCATTGGTGGAATGGTTGATATGGAAACTGAGAAGCCTACTTATATAACACTTGCGCACTCGAAGTTTGTGACAAATTGTTTTGCGCGCATATTACCGTGATGCGAGGTGCACCCGCATAGCATGCCACTTTTGCATCGCACGAACAATGACACGCGTATATAAGTTCGCAGCGCGAACACCGAGCAGCTTAGGCAACTGTAATCCGCCAAGATAAAACATGCGGCAAATGTCTGAAAAAAAAAAAAATGTGTTGCGTGGCGCTGAGGCGAGTTAACTAATTATATACACGCGGCACTCGGTATGTCGACATCAACAAATCCGCTTCCAGCTTAGCGATGCCCCAAGTTGTACGCTTCATGCGCTTCGTTTTGCTAACTCCAGCAACCGAACATTACACAACAGTGCAAAAGCATGCCCGATGGAGCGGGTGTTACTGAAGTTGGCAGAAAGAATATTATTTCGAAACGCGAAAGTGAAAGAGGGGATGAGTCGAGAAAGGTGATAGATCGTTCTTTTTTGTATGGCATTTCGGCGGCAAACAGTTATGCCGTCAGCGGTGCGCTCGAATGCTTCCCAAAATCCCTGCGCACTTGATTCCATTTCTGGCATTGCAAAGTTAGCGACGGAGGGTATAACCCACTCCCAATTTAACGACGAGTTAATTAATGACAAGCGGGCACCACTTAACAACGATAAATGGGCCGAGTTTAATTGATGTAAACTTTTCGTTGGTGTTTCAACGTACGTACGTGCCCGTTTGCGCGTGTCTTAGCGCAAGTGTCATCGGTGTGGGCTTGCCTTGTTAGCGCACGAAACGGGGTCACGGTTGATATATTAAACTGGAGTGCCGTTTGTCCCCCCCCCCCTCCCCGATTTTTTTTTTTCTTTTTTCTCAACACTAGAAGTTTTGTTTCCCTGTGTCACCGAGAACTTGGCACAACAGCAGTCTCTTTTCATCTCGCAAACCAGAGGTTGTTTCAGCGGAGATAATAACTCGTTTTATTGCGGGCTGTCACGGAAAGCTCATGCATTTGTGAGCAGCTTGATTCCGGCGAAACCACTCGCACTTTTCAAAACTTTCTATCCCTCCGGACGACTGAAAGAGCCGTTGTGCCCGACAGGCAGCTGAGGCTATGAATAATCAACAAAACAGAACACAAGCAAAGGGAGGCTTGATCTCCACATGCTCATGTACGCAATGTCATTGTCTCGGGATAATACCAGGCTTTAGTGATTATTACTTACGCTGTTATCACATAGTTAACTGGTTTAATCAGGCTAGCCAGCGTTAGAAAATCTGTCCTTGACGACGCCTAGGTGGTCGTCATGAAGCGCAGATGTCGCAGTCGTCCAATGTCCGCTGGTAAGCCTCACGATGATTTATGAAGCCTTGGTTGAATTACAAAGAGAGGACACTTTGGTGAGGTAATCGATATCTCAAATTTGTCCTTGGACAACGTTTTATAGACTACCCTTCAAGACAGGATCATGCATATTTATAAAGACCGTTTGAGAACATTATCACTGCTGAAAATAGTGCATTTTTACGAGTATATGGAGCTCATTCATTGAAATACGGTGCAGTTCTGTTTATTCAAGTGTCAGGTACAGTAATTAACTCAGCACAGAACTGTCGCAAAACTTATGTAGGATATCCTGAGTATTTGTGCTAAAGCTGCGCACGGGTAGCAAGTTTCGTAACGTTTGTTGGCTCGCTTCGTTAGCTCGCCAATATTTAGTTCTAATCCTTGAGTGTACAGCGTATAGCTTTTGCATCAGAACCACACGACATAATTCAAACGTATGAAAACACAGTATATGCTCAAGACCACAATGTGCGGCGGTAAAGCCAGCCAAGTAAAAAAAGAACACAGTGAACTCAACTAAAACGAAAAGCAATTAACTCGGAGGGAACGGAGATTCTTTGTATAACAGCGATGGTATCAGCTTTCCAGGTCATTTAGCGCGGATCGCGCGCGCGGCGGCCTCCGGTATCGAAGAAATTAGGTAGACCGCACAATAGACCGCGTCCAGCGTCAGCAATGACCCACGAACACAGAGAAAGAGGGGGCTCTCGGCACACGGGTAAAAGGCGGCTAATGATCTACCGGCGTGGGCCGGCCGTTATTTAATAACGTCCGTTCAAGCGGATGTAGGTAACATCTTTATCCATGGGCGTCTACGAAGAAGACGCACACGCATGGCTGCGGTTTCGCGTGTCCTCTCTTTTAATGGATATTACACAACTAAAAAAAAGGGCATTTAGGTGCTGACGCAGATGGGTTAATTCCAAGATAATTAGCTACTGCAAAAATTTCATCTATCTTTCTATATATATATATATATATATATAGCTTGCCGCCGGCAGGGACCGTCCGATCCTTTACCACTGAGCTACGGCGGCGGTCATCCTCCCGACCATTTTATGGGGTATATATCTGCACTTAAACTTAGGAGTGTTAGTCAGTGCCGATCGCAGCCCTGGCGGCGAGTGTGGAACACTCTTTTTCTGCCTGTTGGTGTCACGTAGCACGTGATCTTTTTGCGAGCTGGCAGCTGACCAATAATCCCTTGCATACCACCTGAAGGCGTCAAGTCTGCCAGAACGAGACCCTCGCTATGAATGAAGGAAATGTTCTCATCAATATTGTGTCTGACAAAGAAAAACGAGCCCTTAAAATTCACACACACACACACACACACACACACACACACACACACACACACACACACACACACACACACACACACACACACACACACACACACACACACACACACACACACACACACACACACACAATATGTGTGTGTGTGTGTGTGTGTGTGTGTGTGTGTGTGTGTGTGTGTGTGTGTGTGTGTGTGTGTGTGTGTGTGTGTGTGTGTGTCGCCGGCGATGAACAGATAACTTGACGTCGCCATTTTGCCTGCTGATTTCTCTGAAGCTGCGGGCGTCAGGGAGCTCCACGGCGGTAATATATAGCAACAACCCCGACTTACTGCACGTTCATTTATTGTCAACATTTGTGCAATTCATTGACCTTTAGTCTGTAAGCCGTAGCAGTGATTGAGTAATCGATATCGAGGAACTGACGTCATTTTAAGGAAGCACCCATAGAGCATGACGGAGGGCTCCACTCCAATTTCACAATTTCGTCGTTTTCTCGCTTACAAATGCTCTGCTCTCGCCAGGAATGGTGCATTGGTTATTACGCAAGCCTAATATTTCGATCTAGCTCAACTTAATATTTCCCTTTAGTGTCCCCTAAGATATTTACTTGACTCCATACCGTTATACGAGCACGATTTGTTTCCAGAAAAGATGTCTCACGTTGCTCCTATAGTGGCAGGACATTCCGCAGGCATCGTCACACAAAGCAATCACGACTTCAATTTTTCTGTGAAAACACATTTTTTTTGTGAGTATTAGTGAACAGTTAGTTAAACGTGCGTTCCCTGAAGTGACAGACCTTCAGTGAAAGCTGAGAAATACCGAAGCTTGGCTGCGGGAACTCACTCCGTATTTCCGAATAAAGCTTAAATTGTGTCTTGTAGTGCATCAGCTGTAGCTTTAATTGACGCGACAGTATACAAAAGCCCTTGTCATTATTGACACTAGTTACATTCAACTATAGTCCTCATGCGGTGGTGCTCACGCAAGCATGAAAAATAAACGCTCTTATATATAGAAATCCTGTGTCGCGTATGTAGGCAAGGTGGCTTGGCGAGAAAACCATAACGAGTGATTTATGAGACTCCAGTATACATCTTTCTAGAATGGCTATACGGTACAACACCTAAACGGGAGCGTAATATAAGTGCGGCATTGCGGGCACAATCCTTTGGCATCGCTCAGGCGGATATTGGCGCCATTGTATTCGTTCAGGGCTCTTCCGCCAGCCATTACACGCTCGCGTACGAAAGCGCACGTACCAAGCTGCACGTACCAGGCTCTGCCTCGATTGCGTCGAGGATGGCACATAAACTGTGGGAACGAAGTGAAACCTTTTTTATCCATTGTTCGTAAAGACAATGGCACCTTATACCCTTTTACGTGTGCGCGCCTGGTCGACGACCCATCAGTGAGACAGAAGCGGCTCTTTTGAGGACTGCACACGGGGCCTATGGCTGCCGCAGCTGTTAACATCGAGACGGTGGCGCCTATAGTAAGAAGGGATCGCTAGACGAAGGCCCATAAAACGGAGCTGTCGGTAGCGCATTCACTCATGCACGCTTTCGAGACGCGGCACTTTGGCTTCGGAATGACCCGGAAGCTCTTCCTTTTCCCACGTTTGGAGCTATAGCGGTGAAATACAGTACAAAGGCGGAATGGAGGTCTAGAACGACACGTCGAACTTGTCGTGGGACTGTACTTAGACACGAATTCATTTGAATATGGCAAGTTTGCTACCGCATTACGTTTCCTGAAGCTTCCCTTGTTTGGGCTGCCTTAGATAGGTCTCGCCCGTAATTTGGTCGCCACTGACGCACCACATTGCTATTGTAGAAAAATAGCGCTCAGTTTTACGAAACCGTATTATCCACTGCTCCACTCCGCCGTCCCCGCTCAGGGAAGTAAGCATTGCTACAAGAAAATCTGGCGCTTACATTCAGATTGGCGTGTATGTTGTGGTCACCTGGTCGAACAACGAAGCAGGAATCAAGAATCTTAGAAGGAATGACATTATACAACTTCGTAAGAATAACAGCACGAACACGAGACACGAAAACCAGGAAGAACACGGGACAGAGTGCTGACTTTAACTAACAGTTTATCGTTACTGATATACATTATGAAAGCTTATGGCACGTTTGTTAACCTCAAAAATGCTAAACAGCGGCTGTCTTACAGCAGGAAAAAAATATTATTATTGATTGACATGGATATAAGGTTCAAGCTTACTCTCAGTAAGAACTTCCCGACAGCTCGTCCTTCGAGCTAAGGAAAGAAAGCATCAACGAAGCATAAACAGATACATTTATATAGTCACTATTGATAGGCAAAAAAAAATTAAGAGGGGGAATGAGGAATGAATGTAGACGAATTCTGTTGATTTTGCATTTGACGGTGATGCGTCCTTAACGACAATACCTGGACGCGTGATTATATGAACGAGTGGAATGCAGAAATATTGTTGAATTATTACACTGCAGCTTTGGACACTCCAATGCATGTTTGCTTGGACGTTTCCGCTTGTGGAGCGTGTTGAACTCTGTGGTTTAATGGTTACAGATATACACTGACAATAGCGCGTGGGGGCGCTTTATAATTTATGACGCAGAAACCTACTGCGGACGTTTGCGAACACATTTTACGGCGGCGCGAGTGCGCGATACCGCGATGTTTAAGCTGACGACCGTTAACACGATCTGCGCCGTTGATTACCCCGCAAGCTAAAACAATTCCTACATAATGTGTCATGTAGCTCAAAAATGAGTGTGGCGGGCTTTAAACCCTTTAAACTGTCCGCACATGTTTTACGACGACATTTTTCTCTATGGAAAGAAAATACTTCAACATCACTTTAGGCTACGTCACAGTGCTGTACCATTTAGGTGACACCACACTTTCACTGACCAGCCACCTCAACAGCGTGGATTGGAGCTCATTTCTTTGCAAGTCTTCTAATTAGTTATGAAGCAGCTTGAGTATGCTTAACACGCCCTGAAATTATTTGTAGATGAATGTCGGCCTTACGTAGCAATTGCAATACGGCCTCCCTGCTGAGACTCGCACTCTCGACCATATAATGAGCAACAGAACGCAAAGGTTACAAAGCTACAGCTGCTTGTGGGCTTCTTTTTCCAGATGCTCCACTTTTTATTCAAAAGAGACATGAAATCTTGAAGAGCGTATGATTCTCCATGCCTGCAACCCGTAGTTATTTCTTTAGCTCACTGAAAAAGATATGGCGGGAGTGGCTTTCGGCCTGGACTCTTCGGTGCACGAAAGCAGTTGACTTAAAATCTGCGAATATTTCGTGAGCATGAAGGCGAAACCTCATTCGCATCACCCCGTGTTGTCTCTCGTTTTTTTCGGTCCATCTCATGCCTGGCAGCGCATCACAAGATGAAAATAAAAAGCTCTGCCTGTGGATTCATCCACACCATGACATGAGTATGATCACGGGATCAATGCAGTGCGGCGACGCTCATTGGCTGAAAATCTATAATGGAAGTGTGGCCTCTTTTACGCACTGCGAAACAGCACCAGCTTTCAAGAACGCGTAAATTAGAAATAGATGTAACTGAAGCAGAAAGCAAGTGTCAGAAAGGTAAGGCACAAAAGAAAAAACTTGTAGCCGACCTTTATCCTTGACCTAGACGCCTGTTAGTAGCACTCGCACGTCGGAATTCGTGTTTCCTTTAAAATACACTTGGGTCAACTTTGTTTTTCGTCGCACTGCCGAAGTGAATCACGGAGGCCACGTAGAAAGTAGCGCGTGGTTGTGATCTGGTCCACCAGGTGCCGCAACCATCCTGCTCACAAGAAAACCATCTGCTCTTTCAATGAACTCATTGAATTAACTTTCATTATAATTCTGACAGTTATTTGACCATTACGTTCCGATACCATATGTATCCAATATAACTCTGACCTTGAACCGTAACCGTCGATTTCGTAGCAGTTTTATTTTTTAAAGACTTTTTCTGGATACTCGGGAAACCGCAAGTAGGTGCTTGACCGGAAGCGCTTGTAAGAAAAACAAGAGTGTCAGTGGTTGCTCGTGCCACTAAAAATAAAAATAAATAGCTTCCGTTTTTGCCGAGATAATATTCTGCCAGCTGGAAGTTTGAATGGCGTCTGCGCAGGTATGATAGGTTTTCTTTTTAATTAAAATTCACTTGTAAAAATCTGAGCGTGCGGAATGAAAAGACTTTTGCCATTTTTTCCCGCTCGCGCTCGTGTTGCATATCTTTTCTTCAAATGAGCTGCTATTCCGGATTCGTTTCCAGAGAAAGAGACTCAGCTCGAAAAGCTGCTTCGAGTCTTGTGACGACTCCTGGGCAAACTAGATAAGAACGGCGCAGAGTTCTCATAGTAAATGTAGCGGTCCGATTGTGTTATTCAGTCTTTTTATTTTCTTTTACGAATCTATACCACGCTCGCACTTGAAAACTAACCTGCACAGCAGCTGCAGTAGTTCTAAATCGACGAAATACTCTTGTATTAGAAAACGAAGACGCGCAACCGGTGTGTGAAAAAAAAATGTATTGCTGGACATCTCATAATAATGGTACTATAAAACAAAGTGTTCGTAATATCATACAACGATTATAATATAAATCCCTCTCTCCTCGTCTTGGTTGGGCCAGCAACATTGACTGGTTCTGTCGCAATCTATAGTATGCTTACTGCAGCCTACTTTCCCGGTGTGTATGCGCCCATACGGCCTCGCTATGCACCTTGAGGAAATAGGGTGCATTATAATTTCAATCAATCAATCAATCATTCATTCATTCATTCAATCAATCAATCAATCAATCAATCAATCAATCAATCAATCAATCAATCAATCAATCAATCAATCAATCAATCAATCAATCAATCAATCCCTCGTTAACACAAGTAGAGCCCTACCGTACACGGTGTGGTTCTCTATGGTATACGGTACTGTATGGTATAGTTATCCATAAAATGTACGCAGAAAGCACTCAAAGTTAAAAAAAAAAACACAGGTGGGATTTCCAATATTTGTACAGTGTAACTGCACATGCACAAACTATCGATAATGAATACGTTAACAGTTAAAAAAAGCAGTATGAGAAACTTCAGTGGTTAGTGTAGTAATGATATGCTTCTAACGCGTTTTACGCTCGCAAATTTTTTCCGGTTACGCTGATACCAACGGCACGAAACCTGAGAAGATATTGCACGCCATCGGCTGAGTCGCAGGGCATTGGCTTTCAAAGACTTGGATTGGATCGAAGGATTAAATTTAGGAAGTCGACCTCTAACGGCTCACTTCGCGTTCAGCGCGGCATCGCGTATTAGGCGAGAGAGAATGCGAGTAACGCACTCAAAGAAACAGCTATAGTATAGTGCTTCCGAGTAAAGATTCACAATCTCCCTCTTTCCCCCTCGCCTCTTGCGTGCAAAATATCTTCCACGACCTCACGCTTCCGCACCGACTTTGGGAATGTCTCTGACAGGTGTTCCGGAGCTAACCTCGTTCTCACGTGTTGAGATACGGTTTGAGGCTAGGAAATGCGCTTATTTCTAAATCCCGTAAGGAAGAACAGTGCAGCGTCGTCGGGTGAGGAGAGGAGGCGGAGGGAAGAAAAGTGGAAGACAGAGGAGAGCGGAAAGGACAGGCCTGTAATTTTAGGGGTGCTCTCCCTTGCCTCGCATGACGAATATCGGTACATAAATATCGGGCGAAATTGCGTAAAGGTAAACATCGAGGAATACCAGCAAAAATCTCCCGAAATCTGTTTGTTCTTTTGCCATGGATTCAAATACCGGTGGAGGCGGTTGCAGAGAAGTCTTAACTTTGCCCTGTGCCAATACACCATAGCACGCCTGTCTCGCACCCAGGCTGCTGGCGAGCCGAGCGGATACTCTCGCACGCAGACGCCGGGCTGACCGGGGCTGCCAAGGCGCGCGCGGGCTGCACCAAGTAAACAGGGCAAGCTGCAGTTCTGAGGCTTTAAAGTGCGAAAACGTACCCGTTCATGCCGCTTCAGCGTATAAGAACTCGTCTGGGCACTACTGCGTCGTCTTTGGATGTCAAAACAAGTAGCGCAACAAGAGGATATTAGCGTTGTCTGCGACGATTACGACGCGCCACGGAAATAGTGCCGGTGCGGTGTTTTCAGCTTCGCCGCGAGTGGATAACTGTCATTCAAGCAGAAAAACTAGGAGCCGAGTGAAAATGCGCGAGTAAGTACACTAACTGCGTGTATTCTGCAGTGTACGTGATGCCCACGTATTTCATTTTGCGAACGTAATTTGCGTGACACGCAGCTGGGTTGAAGGCAGGCGCGAGCTTTGTGGGGGTGTGCACTTTATACCTTTGAGCGTTTCCTTTGACGAAAATCTAGTGCAAGGTAGTGCTTTCAAGCACAAGCAATCAGCATGCTTTGCCACTTTCAACGTAGTATTAAGCTTTAATGCTTTTGGTGGCATCCACGCCTTCGAGATTTCGTCTTCAAAAGGTAATAAATGGCACGGTGCTCCTCAACAGCTGGCCAGAATTTCGTGTTTTCATTTCAGTGTTTGATGTCCCCAAATTTATTTGGACACGAGGCATCCAGCTGCACATAATACATATATTGGCACGTAAGTAAACAGTACTCGCGCCAGTGTCCTTTACATCGCAGGCGTAGCTAACCAGCTTAACTAAGAGTAGCACAGTTTCGCTTGTAAAGCACCATCGTTAGAAGAATAAAATTGCGCAGGTAGCTTCCTAAAGGGATCGCTGAACGATACTGCAGGTTATACTATCTGATAGCACGCTTTTGTGAGCAAGACGCATTATTGTAAGAGCGCTCGTGAAACAAAAGTTACGTTCCGCGAAAGTACCCGTACAGCGTACTCTAATTATTACGCGAGGCATGCTGAAATGATAAGCTTTCACAAAACTTTGTGCACAGCTTGTAATATGGGGCAACAAAACATCGTTTCACTCTTTCGCGAGCTGCACTGCAATTACGATTCACGCGTACTACTGCGAGAACGTTTTTTGACAAATGTAACAGCGTACGTATCTGACGAAGTTGCTTCCGCAGCCCACTCAGCACGTACTGTATACATTGTGGACTTGCATGAGCAAGATGTTCTTGATGTTCCAATAAAATCAGCGAAAATGTCCAGGCTAGAAAAGACGCGAAACACGCTCTCCGACGGGCTGAGTTTCGGGAGTTTCACGTTTGCTCTGTGTAGCGTCTGCTGGCGTGGCAGCCCGCGCATGTTGTTTCGTCGCGTGTGTGATAGATGGCGCGACGCTCGATGCAAATATGGCGATGCGCATGGAATTCGCTGTGTTCTGGTCTATAGGCGAGGCTGTGGATGTCGATGTCGTCAACAATGCCGTCGTTGTGCGTTGTCGTCCACGACAACTGTCGTCGTTGGTGTAACAGAACGGAAAGCACGGACGAGGCAGCCTAAATTGTGACTTCCTAAGTCTTGTCGCAACTTAAAAGGCGCCTACGCAGTATAGAGATGGTGTCGGTTCCTGCCAAAATGACACACATTAACTTTTACAACATCGCGAAAACGAGAATGAACAGAGAATAGTGATAAGAAGGCTAGTTTTTTTTTTTTAAATACATGATGGATATGATGAGCTGGACGCACGCACATAGCATGCCATTTTGACAGGGAACGTATTACATGATATCGTCCGTTCCTGCATAATACTAACACATAAACACGCGCACGGCAACAGTAAACTGGAGCATCCACACGAAGCAAAAAAAATTTTTTTTTGCATAGAACCAGGGAGGTATATAGGCATGAACTCCCTCTGGCCTGCTATCTGCGCATTGAAAAAATGTGCACGGGAAGGAAGAGTTCGCAGCCTACTCGCAATATTAGCCTGCAACGTAAACGCGGCGCGTGCCCCCTTATGCGTTGCAGAAATTAGCGCCTTTTGTAGCCTCAAGCCACTGTCTCTTTCTGTACTGCTAGGTAATAACACACAGCCCGAAATGCGTTCCCAATTAGTCTTATTCGTTACGCAGGATCATTTAAGTAAGACACTAGAGTAGAAACAGTTAAGCACCACGGGAAGGCCACATTCAATAAAGCGACTGTAACATGGTCGCTCCATCGTAATCTTGGTTGATAGATAAGCAACTCAAAGCACCTTAGGGTATAGCCTTCGTAAGCTGTATCCGAATCTGGTACAATCGAAATCACGCATGTCTAGAGCGGTTGAGCGCGTGTCTGTGGACGCTGGCGCCCGTCCGTAGCTGCTACCTCGAGTTGGCTAAAAGCTTCCGTTCATGTTTGAATTATAGTACAAGGACCTATCATGCTGCATGATCACGTTTAATATATTACGGCGTCCGTCTCTGCATATTAAAAAAAAATAAATAAACGGCGGCTGAAGCGCCCGTTCGGTCGCTCTAGACAAATGAAGAAAACTCGTATGTGAGTAATTTCTTTCTTTGCGATGTTCTTTCAAAATTGCCTTGTGTCTTATTGCGCTCTTAAGAAATATCCAGGATAGCTATTGCGACAGTGGTGTCCACATTCTTCGACCATCAATAAAGCAAACCGACAAACCTCTGATTTGAAGCCGTTACAAATGACTGAGCTTAATATTAACACACAAGAATTAAGGAAGTGCTAGAAGATACATTTGCGATACATCCTAGTGAGAAAAGTCTCTAGAACGAGAGAGACGTTTACTGAAGGGATAGACTAGCGGATGGTTCTCTGTAGGACGGGGGGTGATGGCGATGGCCTTAAATAAAAACAATGTTACTCTACTTTATGTCCAGCCAGAGACTCGGCAAAAGGGTATTGCGTCGATATAGAGCGTTTTACTATAACATTATTTTTTCAAGCGACGCTCCACAGGTTTCCTGGACCACCTATACGCTAGGCGATCAGCCTCTGCTGAGCAGTGGCCATCAAGAAGAGATACGATTCTGCGTTACTCGGAAGGCGTTTCGCTCGACCATTTTCGAAATGCAGCTTTTTTTTTTCTGCGGGATTTCTCTCATTTTGTTTCAGCGCTCGAGTATTTTTTTTTTGTTTATTACTCAACCACGGGCGGCGTATGTGTGTTTACAACCACAGTCCCGCCTGACGGTCTCTAAAGCGGTGGAATGGCACTTTGTCCCTCATGAGCGATCACAGTCGTTCGCGCCACTGATCCGCAAGCACGGGCACGTGAGCCCCAAATGCCACCATTTCGTCGTTACCGCGGCAACCTGCGCAACCGATGGAACGTAATGGGGCACCCGGCACCGGTTTCCGCCATCGGGAGTTCTTTGCTGGCTTCCTTGACTCCGCTTTGCTGTGTTATAAAATGTTCCACCGTTTCTTTTCTGCAGTTTCCTGTGACCTGTCGCTTGTGCTCGTCCTCGATGTTGCGCGTCTCTATGGTAGTGGAAAGACGCGTGTTTTCTCTTTAAATACCGAGGGCCTGGCAATAAGCGTTGTTTAGCCAATTTGTCTTCACTCCTGTCCCACGTGACTCGTTCATCCGTGTGGTTTCACTCTCGTGAACCCTGGTTAAAGTTATTCGCCTGTAGTATGCGCTAAAGTAACGCTGGAGTTCTGTTCAGAATGGAAATGATGACTTCTGCATCACTTGCAGAAAATTAAATACCAGAACGGTGTTTCCTCTCGTGCATAGTTGAACCAGTTGCAGCTCTTTTGTGTTAGCTATTCCGTAGACACGGAATGTGGACCTGGTCGATAATGTTTGCAAGCAAGCACAGGGTAAATTAAAGTGTAAATAGAGAACTGAGAGTCAAGAAGAAAGTAAGAACGGAGGTGATAACTTTGACGTAAAAGCTGGAAACAAGAAAATACGGTGGAACTTCACAAATACGACAATAAAGGAATCGGGAAGTTTTCAATCAAGATGACAGCTGCACGCGATGACAATGATTTCTGAACGTTCATGCGTGCGCTTTGCGTGTAGATTGGATTGAAATGTGTCACGCGATGACGGCAAATTGCGCGTGAAGTCGAGACAAGGCGCTGGACGCTGTTAACGACGTCTTTTCCGGGCATCTCTTCCCGCTCGGCGCCAAGTTCTTCATTTCGTCACATTCAGCGACAGTACTGGTTAGGCGTAAGCGTATACTTTGATGTCTTTTCCACCATGGAGTTTCCTATACAATATTTGCTAGAGAAAACTGTGGCGCAGCGATCGTTCAGCTACCACGAGAATGATTGATGTATATAGTACATGGATTTACTTAGTGTTCGTGCTTGTGGCTTCGAACGCACTTGTGGCTTTGTTTATTGTTGTGTTTTGACCTTTGTTTGGAATGCAAGAATGGCTCGTTGTGAACACCCTCGGGCTGAATTGAACAGGTGAGCCTAAATGGGCAAGGTGGTGAAGTGGGATCGCTCAACTTTTGCTGAACTTCGTCTTGCGACAAAGCGGCTGCAGGCCGCACGGAGCCACGCGGAGCCGAAAGAAGGAAGCTTAGGCAAATCTATGTAATAACCATGGCCATCATTGCCATGCTTTGCAGCGCCATGCGTTGCAGCGCCCATAGACACTAGCGCCAGATCTCCCTCTAGTGTAGTGCTACTATAAAACTTTACGTCTCCAACGTCTCAGCTGTAAATACGTATGTAGGGAAATATCTCTGCAGTTAACAAATGCTCGTGAATGCAGGGTCGACTCAAATTGTGAGGGATACGCGTGTCCGTAGATCTGCCGAAGCGGCGACTCTTGCATACAGCGCCTCTAGATTGGCCGAATGCGTTGGCTGCGTGGATCTTAATAAAACAGTGCGACACTTAAGGACACCGGAAGACCTTGAACTTTTGCTAAACTAACAGAATGCTTAAGAGAGTCTGTTCCAAACAACGAAATATGGCAAACAACAGCCCTATCTCTCTCTCTCTCTCTTTCCTTCCCTCACACAATGGCGGTTTTGTATCATTGCATGCACCATCGTCGTCTATAGCACGAGGCAATGGGGAACATAAAAGAAATATGGCGGTTGCCATAGGCTCTCATTCCGTATCTCCCGAGTCCCATTTCCCGCTTTATTTATTGCTGCTTTCTATTACAGCAGTGACAGATCACAAAAGGAGCAGTACAATGTGTGAGCAAGCGTGCACGGCAAAAAGAGAGTATGATGTATTCGTCGCAACAGAGGCAGATTATGATTTGTGAGCGGCGCAAACAGGGTCTTACATATTGCTGCCGTATGACTTTGTGAGAACCGGTGCTTGCTTCGTTTGACCTGTGGACGTGTGATTAAGCGTTCGTACATAGAATGTTTTTCAAACGCTATAAAGAGTCTACTAACCTCCGTTTATATCTAAATGAGAACTAATGCCCGAATCAAGACATTCTTGAGACTTATGGACGTGTCTCAAATCATCAAATCCTTCCAGTTCCGCGTTTGCGTCTAAGTGGTTTACATGCTTACCCCTAGGCGATAGAAAAGGAACAGTCGTGGTGTCCAGCGCTAGAGTTATAATCTATTTTCTTTTAATGCTCCTTATCTTTGCTTAATGACGTACTGAAGTACTCTCGCTCTTGTGAATGATGTATTGTTAAGTAATTTAAATAATAATGAAATATCCTTGAGGTTTATCTTTGTTTTGTAATCCTCACTTCTCTTGCTCTTAGTAAACATTGCTTGGAAAAATGTGTTCGCAAGAACGCATTGTAACGCCGTAATATCCGCTCGAGAAACATGTAACACAAAGCACCTCTGAAATGCTTCCCAGTCATTGGTTCAGTTACGTTATTACGAAGTTTTAGTGAGAACATTTTTGTATGAAGAAAGCTAATATGTCGACAGATACAATCGTTTACTCACACCTAAACTAGTAGCGTTAATCATGACTCATGTATCGCGTTGATTTAAGATTAACTTCATTAATATTCATCGTTTTCAAAATATACCTTATCGTTACTTTTAAAGGGGCCCTGCAACAGTTTTCCGAGTAATCATCGAATGGCCTGACTATTGGAGGTCGAGAAAAGGGTTCAGTAAAAGGAGAAAATGCTACCAAGCGAGTGTTAGCAATGGCGTGAACATTCGATAAAAGCATACCCGAGTAAAACAAGTTGAAGTTTTTCGCCTCGCAAGTAGATACTTCTTTATGCGGCGCTTCTGCTGACTCAATCAACTGTTTCTCGTTCACAGTGAACTTCATTCGCGAATTTTCAGTTTTCTGTGTTGAACATTTCACGTATGATAAATTAACTGTGTCAAGACATATTTCTTAAAGTTTCAATTTAGACTCGTCCCAGATATGGTGCTGCTCTTACTTAGTCCTGCATTCCCTGTTCGCCACTGCGGCTTCGTGAGCACGCAAGCGCGTATAATGCGTGCCGTCTGAGCGAACCAATTTTTTATTATTTACCTCCAATTACGCAAGTGATCATTTATTTCCTTCCGCAATTAAAAAGCTGCACTACGGTGCATCTTCTGGGTCTCTTAAACGATGAAGCTTTTCAGCTGAGAAAACAAAATAAACAACACTACGTTTGTTCAACACTGTCGCAAACGATGCAAGCGTATGCGAGAATAAAAAAAAAAAGCTGCAGCAAACAAGACAGCGACCCGGGACTGCTAATGGAGTTTTGTCTAAGCGAGCAACAGAGACAAGTCAAGGAAGATGGACGACAGAGGCGCTCAGTGCTAATTTTTATTGATCTAGCTGCGCGCTTTTTCCAAAAGCCTGGCGCTAAATTACGCGAAAAAGCATGCCCCACTGCGAGCTTTGTTCTGTTGCTACGTTGGTCCTTATGTTTTCTATGTGAACAGCAACAAATACGACTCAATGATAGCCGGAAACAAATGATGAATTTTGGCAGATGCGCCAACAAACAACAACACCAGATGGGGACGGGAAAACGCGAGCGGCAGTATAGGTGGACTGTTCATTGCTTGTTGAAAAATGAACGAGTTAACGGCCGCGTCAAGGTTGAGTGGTTTCACCGTTTTGTTTATTCGCTTACGCGACTTCCTACGAATGTTTTTTACTATGCCATCGACAGCTTGTGAGCTCGCCGTTAACTCTGGTTCTGAAAGTGAAATTCAGCATATGACTTAAAGAAGCAACAACGAAAGAAACAGGCCTGACAGGATGCCTTGCAGTCTTTGGTAATTACTAACAGGAATATTACGAAGGAGTTAAGACAGGTAAAACTCTTGCTCGTCTTCTTCTTCTTCTTTTTATTATTATTAATATTATTATTATTATTATTATTATTATTATTATTATTATTATTATTATTATTATTATTATTATTATTATTATTATTATTATTATTATTATTATTATTATTATTATTACTGTTGATATTTTTTTTCTGCCTGCGCATAGTTGTATATGTGCAATTTTATAACGTTTTTTATCCCTGATATTTTATTATGAACGTTTGCCTTTGTTTTTTTTTTCGTGCGCCAGTACAGAGACCTTACGGTTCTTCCTGGGCACATTAAATAAACGTTTGATTATTATTGAATATTATTATTGTTATTTAGCAAGTACTCTAGGTTATATGAATCTTTTATTTTCGTGTTAACGCACCATTCATGTCTGAGCACACGACTCTTGTAATAAGCGCGCCATTGAAGAGACACCTAATTTGCAAGTGCCCAGTATCTTAAGCATGAACATAACTTATGGCCAAACAGGACATTATTACCCATTATGCGTGGCCTTCACGTTCCATGTTCGTCTGAACGCCGGCAAAACAAAAGGAATGTTGCTTACTTGGCTATCGGTCCAGGTATTGTATAAGTGTGTTTGTGTAAAGAAAAATAAAACACCTCACACTTCGCTTCAAAAACCAAGCGTACAAGATCGTCACTGTACCCTGCTAGTGGTGGGTGAAAGGAGTTAGGCTGTTGCAGCCTTTTAACAATTTCGGAGGGTGTCGTTGTGAATTGTGCCTTGAACTGTGACACGTATTCGAACCGTGGACTTCCAGTTTGGTGCGTACTACTAATGCAGTTTTAACTTCTCTTCGGGACAGGTGGCAAGTATGTGTTCGCGTACGATGTGTCTGCATGTTTTGCGCGCGTTGTGGTCCGGTCGTATAAGTCCCGCGTTTCATTCTTGAACACATTGACCTGGAATGTAACATTAGGCAAGTCTAAATGCAAACAACTCAAGCGTTCGCCGAGCCTGCTTCCTTGTGTTTGATTCAAGGAAGGTACAAAAAGAAACGCACCCGTATACAATAGTACTGTTGCATTCCTCATAAATGGGCTGAACTAATGAACTGGAGAAATCATCTTTATCGTAGCGACGAGGCACATTGACCTGCAGTAGCCGATAGGAAGCCGGCCTTCGCTACAATGACACGACCAGCTATGGCCGCTGGATACGTGATAATAAATTCCACAAGACAATGCTTCACTTCATACACAACACCGGTTTTACAGCACACATTTAATACACATATGCACATCAGGTATCATGCTTTAGGGGCCCTGCGACACAAATTAAGCATGTCGTTTTCAATGCTTCTTCTGGTACTGTGGAATACGCCGACATCGTTGCGCAAGTGGCAATGCCGAAAATTAAGCTGTTATAATTTTATTTCACGGAATAAGCTACCTTGATTTCAGACAACAGCGGCACACATCGGCAATTTTTATTATTGGAAGTGACGTTTCGTCATATGGCAGTGGAGACAGAGACCGCGCGTTTTGATTGGCTTGACGCGACAAGCACCATATAATATTCATAGGGTGGTAGCTAGGCCATATTATTGAGCCCTAAAAAGAATAGAACCCATTTTTATGCTTTCTCAGAAACAAATCATTTCTGTGTATAACTGATCTATTTTCAACGCAACGGACACGACGTTAAGTGCGCTGTGGAACTGGTGGGAATGGTAATCAAATGATATTCTTCCGCGTTTTGCCTTTTGCAGCATCGGGCGACATCGGCCACACCGGCACCTGCGAAACACGCAACGCGCTCAGTTCGGCACAATGCTCTCAACGAAAAAAAGAAATTCTAACCGCTTATCAACTGACACCTTCCGCGTCATCGGGCAGTAGCGTTTGGTCCGGGCCCTCGGAGCTATTCTCCCGTTGCGTGGGGCTCAGCTACGCACTTTCAGTTTGCAATGGTGTGTCCGGATACGGCACTAAATGCAGGTCATTGCTACTTCGCAAGAGCTCGCGCTCAAGGTTTGTTAGATCATCCAGACTCATTAGAGAGTTTGAGAATTGGGGACCCAAGACGCCGGGTCCCCAAGCGGCGTTGGGCAGCCTGCTCTTGCGTTCGGATGATCAGCAGAGTTTGAGAATTGGGCCGAACGGAGGCTGCGTTGGTTCAAACGCACGGAGCGCCACACGTGACGAAAGTGAAATCATGCGAGACGCGGTTCATACTGCGCATCTTGGGGCCCCAAGCTCCTTGGGGCCCCGATTATCAAACTCTCTATTGTGCGCACTACACGACAAATCATGTGTTCTTTCGTCTGCTAGGCGATGCACGTGGTTCGTCGTAGCCATGGTTGCAACGCCGTCAAAAAAGAGCGGTGGCAAGGCACCGTCTGAAGGCCACCATGGGGTGAGATTTCCGGTATGTCTCTATAAGAGGCGCGCGGTGATTGGAAACTGCCTTTGACGTCAGCGGGAGAGTTAAATGCGAAAGGGAACGTTTCTTATCGTCGTCTGCTCGAGTTTTGAACTTTGAAGACTAATAACACCAGCTTTCTTGCACCAGTTCTCGTAATACTTTTTGCGTTCGTCTCAGCATTCATTACTGCACGCATTCCAGCGCTAAAATAAGGCAGTCTCCCAAACGTCGCAGATCCTTTTTAAGAGCAAATCTATATCGAAGTAAAAATAAAGAAAGGCGTGTTGGCTAGGCAAGCAGTCTCCTGGTTCCGAGATTCAAATACGCTACTTAATGTGTAAACAATAAAACACTGCAATGCCTGCTAATGCTGCCCTTAAGAGCGAATGAAGGTGAACGCTGCCTCTAGCTATAATGCGCTCATAAGGCGTTTCTGTTGTTGCAAAGATGGAGGTGATTTCTCGGTAAAGCTGGAAACACGCGAGAGAATATGACATTGAGAAGCAAACAGAAATGTTCTGCCTTTTTTTTTGCATAGTCAATAAAGAAAACGCACAGAGGGACGTGGCAAATCAATGGACAAGGCGCTTAAGTTGAGACGTGTCTTTATTAGCTGAGGCACTGGGAAGAAACGTTAGCTAGCATAACCCTCGGAGATGCTAGAACAAAAGTGAAACTTTCAGTTCGACAAGGCACACATAGTCCTGCCTTATGTGCCTGTGCGTCGGCGGCACTGTATAGCTGCACAATTCCGAAAGAGGGAGGATTGGCTAAGGAGCTTTCCCTCGGAGTAAAAAAGTTCCTCCGCCTGCTCGGCAGTCATTTGCGTAGCGAAGCGTGAACGGGCGCCACGACGTACTGCTCACGTTTGAATACACCAGGCCCGTCAACGATAACGAACGAAAAATATTCATGAGCTCGGGGAAATCACTGAGCACGCCCAGATAGATGGCTTCGATCCCACTGTGCTGCTCCCGTGAGCTAAAGGAATGCCGCATCACGTATACGGAGACGCAAAAGCTGGAGCAAAGAGGGCTTCACTGCTCTGGCTGCTTGGTCTTTCTTCTAGCATGCATGCAAAAGGGGAAAAAAAGGAAAGAAAGCTATAGGGGAGACCTGGCGAGGAAGTAAGCTCTCGAGTACATCTCCATTAACTAGAGAAAACGCAGCAATGTATAGAGTGAAGCGGCGTTTTGCCCGTTGAACTAAAGACGATCCGCCTCTAAAGATCAGAAGTTGGAAAGAAGACGGATTTCCTTTCCCTAATTGAAGAAGTGACAGAGGCAGCGAGAGGGACGAAGGGAGAGTTAGAGGGAGGAGGATGAGGAGGAAAGTGAGAGCGAGAGAGAGATGGCTTATCAGTAGGGGCGTGCGAATATCAAATTTTTCGAATACGAATCGAATACGAATATTCACCTTCGAATATCGAATCGAATATCGAATATCAAAAGAAAAATGCCCCCGCAGTAACAATATTTTATTTAACATGTAGCTATTCGAAAAAAAAAACATTAACAGCCTGACTGGCAACACAACATACACTGCTATCTCCAGAACACAATGTCCAGGCTAGCACAATGCACATCACAACACAAGCAAATATCACGGCACAATGAAAGTAATGACCAGATGTTATCATGAAGAAATATGAGTTGCTCCACATGATCAGGCAGCAGGCGCGCCCTTCTAACAGAGACAACCCCCCCCCCCCCCCCTGCCACTGCTCGCTTGGAACAGAAGGGGCTGGTATAGGGAGTTACATGGGGCAAAGCTTTGCCAGACCGGGGTATCTGAAGGTGCCTACAGTCCGCCACCAGTCACATGGGTCAATGTCTTTCTTCAGAAGTGGTCCCGCATAGTGAACGAGTGGTAGTGCGGCACGTTACGGCCGCATAATATTGAAAATGTATGGTTACATGATCGCCAACAGCGCTGCACGTCGGAGATGCACCAGCAATAAATCATACGTATTGGGGCGCTCGTCGCAGGCAGATATCGTGCCTCCGTGTACTTACGATGTTTATCGCTCCTCTCGGCAACGTTTTTAGCTATACGAACGCAGCAGAAATGTGGAAGACGAGTTATTTTATGCATGATAACCGAATCGCATATTCGAGTTTTTCGAATATTCGCACACCCCTAGTTGACAATAAATGACACTAATATTTGCGATGGCTACTGAGTTCTTGAACTTGTAGGATAGTATATATATATATATATATATATATATATATATATATATATATATATATATATATATATATATATATATATATATATATACAGGGTGTTTCAGCTAAAAAGCGCCAAGTAATAACAATTTAAGCATGGGCACTACGCGTCTCCAATAATGGTAGTATTGTCGTTGAGACGTTAAGGAATATTATAGATAACCTGGGGTGCCGAAATGAGTTAGTAAATGTGAAACACTTCAATTGAAAGAAAATTATTCAGGCGAAAGCCTTAGATGCCTTACCAAACGCGAAAAAATTGACCGTAAGCGACGGCATCCCTCGGCGTCTGGCACAGCACGAGTGATGCAAAAAATCATCACTACTTGATGGCGTTACGTCACAAATCGCAAAAAGCTGTGACGTCAGCATGACGTCACAAATTTAGCGTGGCATTGCGTGATGTAACGTCACATGATGCCGTCATCCCATGAGATCGTAGCTTGGTCAGAAGTGTAGCGATCGCGAAGGCAGCAGAAAACCAGGTGAGGTGTCTTCGATCCTGGAGGCAGTGTAAAACAACGCTAGTTGTACAAAGCCTTCGGAGTGTGGCGGGGCAGGATCCATACATCGACCGAGAAGAAAAAGAAAATGGCTTTCGCCTTCCAGTAGCAGCAAGACATGGACGCTTATCCGCAACCGCTGTCCACAGTGGACCCATTACAGAAACAGAGCGAGCATAATTGCAACAATATGCGTAGGGCCCCAATTTAGCTGTATCAGAAATTCAGAACGCAAGCACTGTACGACTCCAATCAATGTGACATGTACTTTGTTACGTCGTATCCGTACCCCACTGGCTATACAGACGGGTCCACTGTTAAAGGGAACACTTGCGTGCAGGGCATGTTTGGATTTCACTCTCTTGCAAAAACATATTGGCTTAGATTCGCATAAAACTACTGGTGGTTGACAGTTCTGCCTCTCTTTGACAGACTCGTGCAGTGCATGAACAATGTTTCCCTGTCCACTTGCTGTTAGAGGGCCAGCGAAATGAAAATTGCTCATTGGAGTGTTGGCTTTAACAGTGGACCCCACTGTACATCCTAAACAGCCCGCACAAGTCGTTTTACGCATAGAGTTTCCTACAATCCTTACATGAGGAAACTCCGGCGCTAGTGTCTATGGGAGCTGCAACGCATTGCGCTTCAGCCCGCATGGGAATCATGGGTATAGTACACGGATATGGCTAAACTTAGTTCTTTCGGCTCCGTTTGGCTCCGCGTCACCTGCATACGCTTTGTCGCAATACGAAGTTCAGCAAAAGTCAGCAATTCCACTTCACCACTTGAACTTTTTTTAGGCTCACCAATTCAAATCTGGTCACGAAGTTCACAACGGTCCATTCAATTATCCGAAACGAACGCCAAAACACAGCAATAAACGAAGCCACAAGTGCGTTTGAAGCCGCAAGCACGAAGAATAGGCAAATCCGTGTACTACCCACCATTCCCATGGTGGCTGAAAGATCGCAGCGCCAGAGTCCCTTCTAGTTAATTTTAGGAAACTATGGTTTTACGTACCCACATACTGCTGCATCAGTTTTGTCCTCGCTACAGTATGTGGAGACAACCACTCGCAATCCCTCTAGCTCACCTTGTCCACAGATCGTTGTCAGCAGCAACCATTTCAAAATTTCGTCCTGAGAAGTCATCGCGGACGAAGGCACTGCGAATTCTTGAAAACAGCGCGCTTTCATAGGCGGTTGTAGACCAGTTGTGATGTCGCGCCTGTGAGGAGTGGGACTCTGTGTGTGTGTCCTCCCCTTCTCCCTCTATCTTTCTCTCTTTCTCTCTACCTCTAGCTTTCAAACACGTTATGCCTTTCCCCATGCGCAGGGTAGCATACCAGTTATTCAAGACTAACATCCCTGCCTTTCCTCTGTGTTCCTTCCTTCCTTAGCATAGCTGAACATTTCTTTGAAAACTAGAGACCCCTTTACCTATTTAGTCGTATTGCTTTTCAGTATAGAGAATAGGGGCAGCGATATTAAGAAATGAAAAACGAAAAGCATAACATTCTTCGAGGTGACTTAATCCAGAGAGAACTGAGGCACCCGCACAGGCTTTCATGCGCGGAAGACGGGCGATTATGAAGATGCATGACCACTTACACGAGCAAGCACAAACCTCTGCATGGCTTCGGCGCGGTCATGCTTCTTCTTCTTTCTTTTTTTGTTTTTTGTTTAGGGAACGACCCGCAGGCATGCGCAAGAACACCATTTTCGCCGTAGGTGAGCTCTTCCGCGATATACGAGACGGGAGAAAGCGGTGCCCTTTATTCGCGTTGCGAGGCACTTTATGCGCAGTGAGATGGGGTGTGCACCACACTTGAGTTGTTGTGTAGTGTACGAAATAACAATAACGGCAGCAACGCCGTGGACGCGTAGTTTGGCTAGTCACGTCAGAGTTATACTTTCTACTATACGTGTGCCACGAGAAGGCCTGTGGTGGCTGTATATGGACGTTTATAAAATCGTTCACTTCGCTCGCCGAACCTGCGCGCAAGAACGCTCCATCATCTCTTCAAGGAAGGCGCGGAGCCGTTTATTCAGGCTAGCTTAAACCGTAATTTACCGTTATACTGGATGAAAACCGCCGCTGCCGCTGTTTTTAGATAAATGGCGAGATTTGGAATACAACCTCCGCCTCGCTGCGGTTGCAGTCCTTCGGCATATCCTAGCTTTGTTGTTGTACATTCGTGGTAAAAATGAATAAAAATCTATAAAGAATTCAGGATACGCATTCGACCGATCCGTCAACAAGGCCCGAGTTAGGGAAAGGGCAAACCTGTGATCTGCGCCCGATTTTCAAAACGCAAGTACTGACTAAATTTTTCGCGGCCACGTAATAGACCCTCCATGAAAGCGATTGTGGTTCTCCTAATCAGAGGATTGGGAGCACGTGTGGAATATTTTCAGTATGCATAATTTTATAGAATGAATGTCTTACGGAAACAAACACACACACACACACACACACACACACACACACACACACACACACACACACACACACACACACACACACACACACACACACACCATAGTAGCTTTCACCATTTTGCAATTACATTAAACAATGGCTTAGGAGTATTTTTGAATGAAACCTTAACGCACTCAGACATCACAATTCATCTGCGTAATGCATGTAACATGTCCAATATGTCCCCAAGTTTTAAACTAATCTGAGGAAATTACAAATAATGTCCCCCACCACCCCCTCTCGTGCTTTCCTTGGCTTCATTATGTTGTGTGTAACAAAGAAACGAGCCTCTCGAACCATTTCCCTAATTTTGTTCGAATAAGCATTTGAATTTCTTGCTTGAGCGACCCGCGAAAACTGGCATGCAAGCTTTTGAACGTTTCTAGCCTCATTACCGGCTTCACTGTGAAAAGGATTTGACCTGTCAGTTTGCCGGTTGATCGCCAAAACGCTCGACAATGTTGTCAGTGGACACAGCGTGTGATCCTATATTATTTCCTCTATGGGAGTGGTTCGCCATAATAACGCTTGTGTTCTTTGCGCATTGTGTAGCTCTTGTGTAGTAAAGCTGACTAAAGGCGAGTCCGCCATTTTGAAACGCATATAAAGTTGTTACAACAGGGAATTACGATTCTAACACACGTAGGCTCGCGCTAATTAGAGTTACTGTATATGCTACCTTTAGGTAGCATATACAGTGACTCTAGCGCTAATGGGCACACCGCGCCATCTGGCTCAAAGCTGGAGAAATAGTTTGGTCTCCATACAACTCGCTTTCTTTCCACGTGGTGGCGAACCTTCAACGCTCTCTTTGGTTCCCGAGATCGCAACGCCAGAATTCGAACAAAAGTAACCGCCTCGGGAAGCATACGGTGTGCACTTCACAGCACATGAACTGCCCTTTTTTCATTTTTTTATAATCTTGCCTTCGCTAGTATGTGCGCATTTATCTTCTACTCACATGACCATTTTTAAAGCGTAATTTGTTATGAGCTCTTTAGAACGAACGATATCGGTGGTGATGTTGTCCACCACCACATACGCTGTCCGCGACAGCAGCTATCGCTCACAGTCGAACAGTGTTTCAGCCAGAACCGAACCGTGCCTGGCACACCAACCAAGGAGCACCAAACGTCTTCTTCAATTCCATACCGCTCATACAAAATCTCGTAAAAAGAGGCATTGTTAATCTATGCTTCCGCAGTGCTCTACATAAGTTGTGCCTCCCCTTTGATGACCGCTATTTTTAACAAACAAAGCTGCGCAGCTTTTGATTGCTGTTTTCTCCTCTCATATACAGATTTAAGCATTGGAAAATTATGTCAAGAAGCTTAAAATCTCGGAGCAAATCTTTCTACAAGATGCGTCAGTACACCCGCATAAGCTTGCCGTGGTGCCGAGTAAACACGGTTTTATACGCCGTGGTTATACAACACAGCAACACAGCAATATTACATCTACTCCCGTGGCACCTTGCCCGACATCACAGCTTAGGGTCTCTTTCCAAAGCGGCTTGAAGCACTAGTGGAACATTGTGGTAGACTACTTGATTGCCACCCAAAACACTACGGTCCAATTCCGGCTAGAACCTTGACTTTTATCTGATTTTTATTAAGGCAAAAGCATTAGATGACTCATCAAACGCGAAAAGTGACCGTAGGCGTCGGCGGTCATTCACATTGTTTTAAGAAGGTAATGCGACTACTCCTGGATAGGCTAGCCAGTCTTTGTAAACTATTGTGATCGCTGTTGAGCAAGGCAAGCAGGAAGTGCTTTTTAGAAACTTCAATAATAATATCCAAACCAGAGAACTCAAGTTTGCATGCGTCTTCCTGCTTTGAGCATAGTAATTTGGGGTCAACCTCAGTCTCGTCTTTTTTTTTTTTTTGTCGTGTTGAGGTTGAATTTCACCTTTTCATCTACGTGGCATACTTACATCAGTCGTAGAAAATGTATTTGCACTTCCACGAATGATTATCTCGCCTTTCTTCGGCTCTTCGTCTTCAGTGGGCACGAGGCATGAAATGAGCATGAGCATTGGTTAACAACAATGTCGCCGAAAAAACTAAAGCGATATAGACAAACAAGTTCAGGATACGCCTTGATTCTCAAAATTTTATCATGCATAGATTTCGTTCAATATTTTGTTATAATTTATAAGATACAGCAAACGGAATAAACGGTGACGACATAACGTTTCTGAATTGGTGGTTCGAATATCAATAATGTCGGTTTATTCTTTGCGACTTGCTCCGCCATTTCAGCGGTAAAGTCTGCCATAGGAAGTTCAACAAATGTCACGAACTTGATGAAAGTCGCTATGAATGCGCATTTCCTTTAAGGGGACTAGACGACTGTCCGTGTCACCGTTGATGTTTGTGACAGCAGAATTTCCTTTTTCTTTCATAGCTGGGTTTCGGTGATCGTATCACTGAAAACAGAGTTTTGCCAAAATTTTGCCACTTCTATCAAATACCTGTGTTTAATGTGTTATCGGTGAATTGGCTTTAATATAAGTGTTCGTGTGCCTAAATTTTTGTCTTGCTCAGTGCTTCTATAGTGCTCTTGCCGATCAGTGAGTGCTTTTTGCGCTTGTAAGAACAGACATGCCGTTTTCCTCACCTGGACCAGGGGCTTTCCTCTGGTCCGCTTCTCTTCCGCCGCAGGAGATACCAGTGGCCCTGTTCTTGCGTAATGGCATCTCTTCTGTTCCTGTGGCCCTCGTCCCAACCCATGATGGTACAATACGGATGAAGAATCCGAAAGTAATACAAGCGGAGCTGCGAGCCGTCACAGCACACTTTCAGGTCATTTCAGAGGTCCGCCAGTTCGGCAGGGGAGGTATCCTCTGCTTTTCGTCTGACCAGCTCTGTGTTCAGGATCTACTGAAGTGTTCTATGTTCGCTTCCAATCCGGTGAGCGCATTCATCCCACCTCACTTAGCATGTGTGAAAGGCCTTGTGCGTGGTGTTGACGTCAACATGACTCCGTCGGAGGTATTAGAGATGTTTGCAGAGGCTGGTGCAATTTCAGTGTTTAGGTGTGGCCGTGTTATTGATAAGGCTAAAGTCCCTACCGAGTCGGTGATTGTAACTTTTGCTGGGTCGAATCGACGAACGGAAATTAAGGCGTGGCCTCTTATCTACCGCGCTGAAGCGCTTTCGCCTCGACCTCTGCAGTGTGTAAAATGCTGGCGCTATGGCCACAAGTTGAAAGGGTGCAGATCTGCTCTCAGATGCCGTATGTGCGGCGAGCCTCACAGCGCAAGTGACTGCCAAAGCAAAGAAGAAAAATGTTGTCTCTGTGATGAAGCGCACAGTGCGGGCAATCCCAACTGCTCTGCAAAGGCAAGAGAAATCCGCATTCTTGAAATTGTAGATCGTAGACGCTGCTCCCGAAAAGATGCCTTAGCTGAAATTCAGAACAGAAGTCAGGGCTATGCCGGCGTAGCAGCCCGTAATACAGGAATGGAAGCGGCTTTTTCGTTTCCCAATCCATAGCGGACGTGGTTGAAAGAGCAATAGAAAATGCTATGGAGCGCCTTGCTTCAAACGTTTGTGAGTCTCTGTCACAAATTTTAGCCAACCAGATGTCTCGTACATTTGGAACGCCGGTGGATGATGGGATAACTTCGCAAACTGCAGAGCTTCCACGATCACTGAATGAAACAGAACCTACAATCACGCCATCGTATGCTGGCCATGCGGGGCCCTCTCTAGTTGGCAACCAGTGCCAAAATAATGATATTAATGATGAAACCCAGGAGCCTGACGACATGGACTTGGACCCTAAATCGCTAAAACGTTCTAGATCCCCTCTATCGAAGAAAACAGGCTCACATAAACATTCAAAAAACAAAAAAAAATACCTGAAGGACAAGGAAAGCCTTTCTAAGGTAGATTTCTTTAAAGAATCCATTTTAGACAAAGCGGTCTCGGAATGAATTCTCTCGAAAAAATAGGGTCACTCAAAATTCTCCACTGGAACTGTCGATCTATTCACTCGTCAATAACAGATCTAGTATATTTGTCTTCTAAATTCACACCAGATATAATTGCATTGCAGGAGACATGGCTCTCCGTACATAACTTTTTTCATTTAAACAGTTACCGATCTTTTAGACTAGACCGTCCATCGAGAGGTGGAGGTTTAGCATTTTTTATCTCAAACAGAATCAGTATAAAGGCGAAAATCTCCTACAAGTATATGTCTCCTGAATGTGAAATGTTCGCAATAGACATTACATTACCAGGTTGCCAACCTTTCTCCTTAGTTAATGTGTACTTTCCTGAGGGTGTCCAAGACACAAGACGGCTAGATATTGCAATCAGATCTTGGTGCAAGGAAAAAAATTTAGTCGGGGATTTTAATTCCCATCATACGTGCTGGGGTTTTAAAACTGATCAGTGTGGCATACGATTGTGGGAGTGGTCAACAGACAATAATCTTTCGTGCCTAAATGCGAGAACTCCCACTTTTATTCGCAATCGGTGCCGATCGGCGTTAGATCTAAGTTTCGCAAGTTCGGCTATTTCTAGCTCGTCCTGGGCAGCGCTGGACTGTGCCACAAACAGTGATCATTTTCCTATAACTTTCGAGATTTCTTGCCCAATAACCCCACCTTGTTCTCAAGTTCGAGTCTTTGTGAATTATAATAAGTTTAAAAATAACCTGAAATCAGCGTTATCGTCTCACTCTCAAGAGAGTAACGATTCCAAGGCGATGAAATTAAACGCGGTCATTAAAAGAGCCTATAAACGAGCTGAATTCACTGTCGAATCTGCCAACATAGCACCTTCTAGTCCTTGGTGGAATGCAGAATGCACACGAGATCACCGTCGACGCAAGGCAGCTTGGAAGCAGCTCATTCATAATCAATCCCCTAAAAATTGGTCTGATTATAAATTCATAGCGGCTAGTTTCAAACACACCGTTGCCCAAGCAAAAGAGGACTACGATCGCAGACACTACGAGTTCCTTTCGAACCCTAAAAATAAAAAAGCACTGTTCAGATATATGAGAACAAGGAAAATACTGCCGTCTCCAGTTAATTCGGATTACGAACTCCTATTGTCAGCCGAAATGACTAATGCTCTTGAGTTAATTGCTAAAGGACTGGAAGTAGATTCACATCGACTATACCAAATAATTGGCAAAATTGTACAGTCACAACAGATTTTGATAAAGTTATCACGTCCGAACTATCCCACGTGATTAAGCAGTTACCCTTTTCAGCTCCCGGCCCCGATGGAATTACAGTGCAAATGATCCAAACTTTATTCAAGTTATCTTCTAGTGAAATTCTTGATGTTATAAATTATTCTTTAAATTATGCCTGGATCCCTTATGATTGGAAACTAGCGAAGATAATTCCGATACCTAAGAAACAGGGATCAGGTTTCAACATAGAAAATATTAGACCAATATCATTGACTTCAAACATGGTCAAACTCATAGAGAGGGTCCTGCATGGCAGAATAACTATTTGGGTGGAAAATAAGTCAATATTAAAACCACAGCAAATTGGCTTTTGATCCGATTGTTCAATCTGGTGTGCACATGCAGACTTAGAGAGCCGTATACAACTTGCTAGAAAAAGAAGACAATACGCCGCACTAGTGACACTCGACATTGCTAAAGCATACGACAGCGTTGAGCATTCCATTTTAATTAACAGACTACAGATCTTAAATTTTCCACAATATATGACGGCGTGGGTAGGAGAATTTTGAAAATCAAGGAAATTTTATTGTGTCAAGGATGGGTGCTCTTCATCTAAATACAAACAGAGTCGCGGAGTTCCCCAAGGAGCGGTTCTAACTCCACTTTTATTTAATATACTAATGAGTTCAATTCCAACCTGTCAGAATATCTATGTCTATGTGTATGCAGGCGATATAGCATTTTTTGCAGCCGACAGTGATATTGATGTTCTCCAGCAAAAATTACAAATCTACATGAATATGTTGGAAATATGGCTTCGGTCGATATCAATGGCATTAAATGTAAACAAGAGTGCTCTCCTGGTGTTTCCTATAGCAGGTTCGATTTCGCTCTCTATTGCATATAAACAGGGACCTATTCCGCAAGTAGACTCTCTAAAATATTTGGGTGTTTTATACAATGAAAAACTTAACTGGAGTCCACATATCGAGTACATTGCAGCTAAGGCGCAACGGGCTTTGGGCTTATTGCGCAGAATGAGCAATCGCAAATTTGGTGTACGTAGGGACACAATGATAATGGTATATAAGATGTATATGCGTCCAATATTAGAATTTGGATGTGTGTTGTTCTCGGGCGGACCAGCTTACAAAATTAAGCCGTTGATTATCTTGGAGCGGGAAGCTCTGCGCTTGTGTATGGGGCTCCCTAGATTTGCAGCAGTTACTGTTATGTATCAGGAAGCGCGTCTGCCTTCATTGCTCTGTCGATTCCGTGTTTTAACAGTACAGACATTTCTAAAATTTTATAGCTTGCCGGTAAGAAGAGCGGAATATGTTTTTATCAGTGACCCAGATTCCTTCTTTCTCGCTCATTGGCCACGTTTTCACACACCACAGGTAATCTTCGTACAAAAGAAACTGGAAATTATAAATGTCAACATCAGAGAGATAATTGAAACCAATAGCTCAAATCAGTTTCTTATGATAGATTACGAAGAGATTTTTCTACCAAAATCTAAATTTCAATCCCACAAATTCTTAGAGAACAGGTTAGAGGATTTTCTGATAAATGCACAAACACGAAACGTAATAGCCACTGATGCTTCCGTGAACGAAGAACGGGCAGGCGTAGTAATTGTCTCCCAGTCGCTTGGCTGGTCATTCGCTGTGAGACTACCCGATTTTACTCCGGTTTTCGAAGCTGAACTCATGGCCGTCATCATGGCACTGCGAAAACACCCGACAGACGAGATCAGGGCGATCATAATAACTGATTCGCTCTCCGTATGCACAGCTCTTACAGCTTCACATAACTCTCGTGCCCTCAAGACATTTCGATATTTAGTTCCGTCTCAGCTGAAGCACCTAAAACTAGTGTGGGTCCCAGGTTACTGTGGCTTAAAATTAAATGAAATGGCCGATGCTTTAGCGCGCGCATCGCTAGATCTCCCAATAATCCAGGTTCTTCCAGTGGGAGAATATTTCACCGCAATCCGATACAGAAAATTGGCAATTCACACTGATAGGATGGAAAATAACAACGTGGACGGAATACAAACATCTAAACTTCCCATGGAAGTCTCATTGGAGCCAATCTAGACAATCTGAAGTTACGATCACCATATTTCGATGCCGTGTCCCCCCATTAAGTCTATACATACACAGAGCTGGTCTGACGATATCGCCCCTATGTCAATTCTGCGGAGAATTAGAAAATATTGCACATTTCTTTTTGTCATGCCGCAGATATTCAATTATTCGATCACGACTGCTCATTACTCCGCTGTTAAAAATAGGCTTAAACTTAACTGAAGAAATTGTACTAAGCTTCGGAGCCTCAGGGTTGGCATACTGCCATAGGGATGCCTTCAATGCCGTGTGTAATTTCATGCAAACCACTAAACGTGTACCATTTTAATCCTCCTTCAAAAACGTTCTTTATTAAAATGCGGTTCAATATATCTAATCTCACCAAATTGTTCTGATCAGGTTAATACGGCTGTCTGGAATACGAGCTCAATAGCATAATTTTTGAAGTCTTAAATTGACGTCTTATTTATTATTGCGATTTCTACTCTTAATTTTTTTAACCATTTTACATCCTTCGAATAAGATTTTAAGCTTCGACTACATATTCTTGGCCCATCCCCCAGAGTGGGTACGTGCCATAGAACAGAAGGCAAAACAAACAAACAAACAAACAAACAAACAACTACTGTGTTATAATTGTCCGAGTCTGAGTTTCATCCCAAAACAAAGATGGGTAAGCATCAGCATTCGCTGTTTCCGTCTTATTTCTTCTTTCTGAAACTTGTGAGAACTGCGAGGAGTGAATAGTAGGCGTGGTGTATTTAATAGAAAATGCATAAATGGCAGCTCTTCTTAAAGGCTAAGCGATATACACATAGGAAATAATTCTTGTGCTTGTAACGTAATAATATTTAGACGTGTTTTCCTTTTGAAGTGTTAATACAGAAATTTTATTTGCGTTCTGATTTATGTGATGTCCAGCGCCTTTATATGTTAGAATAGAAGCGCAGTTAGGTCAAGTGTTATGTACTATGAATGCTGCGAAGTAGTTATGACACTACTCATTATTCGGGTACCTAAGGTGTAAACAATGGAATAAATAAAATATATTATTATTGAAAGGAGGCGTTTACGCCAATGTAACCTGAGGGGGCACCTGTTGCTCTACGCTATGACAGGTTTCAATGTTATGTTTACGACCTTTGACGTCAGCCCTCTCCGTGAGCTTCCAAATGATAAAAAGAAATGAAAGCTTGCGAAAAGTGAATCGTTTGCCTAATAGAACTCATTGTTCCCCATATCTGTTCTTATATAGTGTACGTTCTACACCGGTCTGCTCGTAAAGATGCATCAGTAGGAATTAAACGTATAAGTGCTGATGATTACATATGGGGTTATTACATTGTTTAGTTTTTTTGTTTAATTACTAAACGTTCCCGTCATGTCTGACTGTTATGCTCACTGTAAGAAAAGAAACGATAAGCAATGCACGGTTTTACCATAACTAATAATCCTCAGTGACTTTGAAAGAACTATAGCGAAAGCAATTGTTGTTTGTTTGAATGAAGTTTGTTATTAACAAAACGACTGTAGTGCTTGCGCTTGTGCGAGCCAGCGTTGCAGCACAGATGCTGCTTTAATATATAAATTGATGCAGCGTCATTTAAGCTAAATAACTGCATACGCGAGTGAGTGATCTGATTTCGAAAAGTAATCTGCATTCATTGTTTAAACTGTATCCGAGCTTTTCTTTGTTTGCTTTCGTCTCGCTCTCTACGAGTTAATGATAGCATGCTTGACTGTTACCGACGGCACAACTGCATATATTAGCATCACCACTAGGCCCGTAGCCAGGAATGTTTCTCGGGGGGGGGGGGCGCTAGCCCCCCCCTAGCCCCCCCCCTGGCTACGGGCCTGATCACCGCCATGTTCATCTTCATCACAATCAATATTATTATCACTATTAGCAGCGGCTGCTTATAAAGGCAGCCTAGTGCTTGATTCTTTCATCCTGCCTTTCGCGTCTTACAGAAAACTTAAATATTGTAGGCGAGTACTGCACTTTATTTAAGTGCAGTACTCGCCGCTTTTGCTCCAAGAAGCAAAAAAAGTAAAAAAGCTAACAAAGCTTTCTTTGTTTCATTCCTTTTTTTTTTTGCGCTTCGAGGCAGACGTGTGCGCCTCGATGTGCGATGGTGGAGAGGAAGGATGTTTCGCACTGTTGAAATTTGAGCTTGTCGGTACATACTGTCGACGAAAAAATAGCGCTGAATGAACAGGGACAAGAGAAAAGGGCACACAACACTAGCGCTATTTCACTTCATGAAGCGCCGGGTCCATCCATTGCCAGCTTTGAAATTTGGCGCCTTGGGCTAGTTGGTATATGATGATTGCTATAGTACAAACTCAGGACGAGGACAAAGAGACACACGAAGACGAACACTAACCATTACCGATAGAAGGGTGGTAACCACCGAACAAAGCCTTTACGTCCGGCGGCAGGTGCCTGGCACGAATGCAGAAAGCGAAGGTGCGCGCACGTCCCATGGAGACTGCGATAAGGGTTATGAGGACTGAATGATGTGTATAGAAACACACTAAAAAAACCCTAATGACTAGAAATATAGCTTGGAAGGGTTGCGGCCTAGGCTAGTGCGTATACTGTCATGATTCTATAGCGTGAACTGAGAACCAGGACAAAGGGAGACGGAAAGACAGTTCTATCGGTCACAGCTAGCGCTCGTCTTCTTGTGTCTTTTTGTCGTAGTCCTGAATTTGCGTTACAGCAACCATCATGGCTTTTAAAGTTCTAACAAAAAAATCACAGCATATCCACGGAGTGAATGATGATGAGTGGGCGAAGCTGCGGAGGTTCATCGGTAAACCATGAATCTTCCGTGAATTCTGCCCAGTACATCATCACCGACGTTAGATCGGGCGCCTTTATACTAAAGGTTCGATGAGTTATGACGACTTGCAGCTCACTTTAATTTTACATGTATGCTGTGAATTTTCATTGTTTAGAAAACTATTGCTTTAGAAAACATCTGGCGTCTTTCGTTAAGCAGCTGGCGTCTTTTCGTTTTGCTTTAGAAACATCTGGCGTTCTTTCGTTTTGCTTTTACAAAACATCTGGCGTCTTTCGTTGGTTTATTTCATCAATCAACGGCGTTTTGAACAAAATTGTTATTGTTTAATCACGCACAGGAGAAATCTCACCAGGCACTACCTTGGAGGTAAACAATGGCTGCTAATGGGAATGAGAGACAGAAGAAGTCGGCTTTTAGCTAACACTTACACTTCTACTTCTACTAACGTTTCCTACTGGAACATGCCAATGGCTGCTAATGGGGAATGAGAGACAGAAAAATTAGGCTTTTAGTTAACGCGCACGCTGCGAATTTTTTATTGTTCAACAACGCACAGGAAAAATCTCCCACCGGCACCACCTTGGAGGTCAAAGCGTAAGACTGGTTACGCACTACGACTACTTGCGACTACTACGACTACGACTACGAGGGACGAACGGGTGCCGCCTTAAGGAGCTTCGCCCCTAAAATGCGTTTGTCTCGGGTGATGCCGAGCACTTTCACGCGTAGCGTCTCCGTCGAAACTGCGTAAACGTTGCTCCCCGTCTCTGCTACGTACAACACAAGCGAGTCTTCTATCTCCGGGAGCATGCTATGCTTGCCTCGGAAAGCGCTCCTCTGTGCATTATTTTTAGGGGCGAAGCTCCTTATAGCGGCACCCGTTCGTCCCTCGTAGCGTAGTATGTAACCAGTCTTACGCTTTGACCTGCAAGGTGGTGCCGGTGGGAGATTTTTCCTGTGCGTTGTTGAACAATAAAAAATTCGCAGTGTTAGCTAAAAGCCGACTTCTTCTGTCTCTCATTCCCATTAGCAGCCATTCTTTACCTCCAAGGTAGTGCCTGGTGAGATTTCTCCTGTGCGTGATTAAACAATAAAAATTTTGTTCAAAACGCCGTTGATTGATGAAATAAACCAACAAAAGACGACAGATGTTTTGTAAAAGCAAAACGAAAGAACGCCAGATGTTTCTAAAGCAAAACGAAAAGACGCCAGCTGCTTAACGAAAGACGCCAGATGTTTTCTAAGCAATGGTTTTCTAAACAATGAAAATTCACAGCGTACATGTAAAATTAAAGTGCGCTGCAAGTCGTCATAACTCATCGAACCTTTAGTATAAACGCGCCCGATCTCACGTCGGTGATGATGTACTGGGCAGAATTCACGGAAGATTCACGGTTTACCGATGAACCTCCGCAGCTTCGCCCACTCATCATCATTCACTCCGTGGATATGCTGTGATTTTTTTCATAGTGTCCCTCCTCGGGAGCACCATCGTCACACACACTTACTACCAGCCGGTCGGAAGTTACGAGGCAAAAGAGAAAAAAAGTCACAGTTTCGCCGCAACGGCGAAGCAATGAATGCGATAGCAATAAATTGGAATGTAACGCGAAGAACGGAAAGCAGCTCCAAATTGCCAGCGCGTCGCTCGAGCCAATAGGACGCACGAAAAGAACGCACACAGTACGAGCGCGAACTATCATGCGTCACAGCTCGACACTGGAAGCGCACTGCTCAAACATAAAGCAGGACGCACGAAACGAACGAACAGGTACACACAGGCCGAGCGCGAACTGTCCTAGTCGTTACTCATTTCAGTTTGAACAGCGCGCCCCTTTCGCAAACGCGGCCGCTGCAGCGTCAAAGCGACCTTCGTACGCTCTGTCACTTCAGCGCAGACATCGCGGGGAAAGCACAACACATACAACCTCCCGCTCTCCCGCCAGCCGCCCCCTTCTTTCCTCGAGATAAGCGCACGAAGGCGACCACGTTCGCAGGAACGGGTAGAGTGACCTAGAATAGGGGGAGTGTCCAAAGGGGAGCGACTAAAAAGCCACCAAAACATGCCCGCATTGCCAGACCACTTTTTGGTGCTGTCCCTAGGAAATTCCAAGCGAGATGTACCTAGCCTAGTCAGTCCCGTGGCTCTGCGTGCGTGCGAGAGAGACGTTGATCATGTGATTTAACCATGGAAATGCAGGTGGCTTGATTTAATGGACGCACGAATAAAGGTGCATACTTGCTGCTTTCTTTGGGAAGGGCCACTTTTTGACTGAGGGGCACGCAGTTCGTAAGGAGGGGGAATCAGTTTTGTTTCAGCTCAATGAGATCACTGCGCAGGCATAGCCGCACAGTGCATTAGGTCTAATTTTTGTGTTAACCTTGCTGGCGTATCAAGCGCATTAGTTTACGAAGCTGGTCTTTTTTTGGACGACAAAGCTTGAGGCATGATCGGAACAGCTAGCATGCTATATATTCATATGAGCTGCTGTTTGGGCCTTGTTCTGTGGTTCCAGAAAAGCCAGCTTTTCCCAAAAGGTGCCTTAGAAAAACGCTTAGCTCCAATATTCCGTGATAGACACCGAATAATCAATATTATTGCTTGTTTTAAACAAATGCTTGTGGCGATAGAGCCACCACGCGAACGAGCGTCACGCCGAAGCCGGCCTCCCTACTTGGAGCACAGTATGTAATATGTACTAGGCGCAGCGATGCAGATTGCTTATTTTCTCATCAGATCAGTGGAGTTCCCGCGGTGCCTACTGAACACATCGTGGTGATGGATCTAGGCCATCCTCAACCGATATATGTCGCATATGCATGCATGGCTCCCATCGCATGCGTGCGGTATCAAGCCGATATATGAAACACCATTGTGAATAACTTTTTTTGCCTAGCTGTTCTTTATGAAATATTTTTTTTCATTGCTGTGCTTTTCACATATCCTATCATCAGTGAAAAGGAGTAGCCGGTGCTATACAGAAGCACCAACACCTCCTAAATATCATATAATAAAAAAAGCATTTGTTTACGCCAGGAAAATCAATGCTCCTCACCACATAATGCTTCCCTGAACCGAGCAATGTGTTACGAATGCACACTGTCGGTAAGTGTATATACAGTAAAACTCGCATACATCGGAATCAAAGGGCATAGCTAAATAGTTCGACATACCCGTAATTAAAAATGCATAAAATGCCTGTCTGAAGCTTAAATATAGTTGGTACATGTCTTGATATATATGTGCACCTCAATGAAACGAAGATTGGGCTGCACATAGTCAGTATATATCAATAAATATTCATGCGTCTCAGACTGTCCCTCGAGACAATTGTTCGTTCTAAAGCTGCTGTGAAGCCGTTAAAGTTTTCCCATTACTTATTTTTCATCAACCTGCTCGTGTGAAACGTGTACGTATCGGACCAGACACGCGGCTTCGGCGTGACGCTCGTTCGCGTGGTGGCTCGATCGCCACCAGCATTCGTTTAAAACAAGCAATAATATTGATTATTCGTTGACTATCACGGAATATTTGAGCTAAACGTTTTTCTAAGGCACCTTTTGGGAAAAGCTGGCTTGGAACCACAAAACAAGGCCCAAACAGCAGCTCATATGAATATATAGCACGCTAGCTGTTCCGATCATGTCTCAAACTTCGTCGTTCAAAAAGAACTAGCTTCGTAAACTAATGCGCTTGATACGCCAGCAAGCTTAACACAAAAATGAAACCTAATGCACTGTGCGGCTATGCCTGCGCAGTCATCCCATTGAGCTGAAACAAAACTTCCCCCTCCTTGCGAACTGCGTGCCCCTTAGTCAAAAAGTGGCCCTTCCCAAAGAAAGCAGCAAGTATGCACCTTAATTCGTGCGTCCATTAAATCAAGCCACCTGCATTTCCATGGTTAAATCGCATGATCAACGTCTCGCACGCACGTAGAGCCACGGGACTAGGCTAGGTACATCTCGCTTGGAATTTCCTAGGGACAGCACCAAAAAGTGGTCTGGCAACGGGGGCATGTTTTGGTGGCTTTTTAGTCGCTCCCCTCAAGGAGCCCGCGTAGACACTAGCGCCAGATTCCCCTCTAGGTATTATTGTAAGAAACTCTATGCATGGGAGGAGCGAGGGCCTTTTGCGGTGAACTCCCGCGCCGCGGCGCTGCCGTGCCGGACCCGTGGGCTTTCTCCGCGGCGGAAGCCGCGTCAAAGGCGGCGAGCGTCTGCTACGCGCGTGATATTTTGGCCGCTATTAGCTAAAGTTGCGATAATTTGGGCAATATTTAATACTGCGTCACTGCAACATAATACTGCAGCGACTAATCACACAGAGAACGCGTTTGTTAGTTTGTGTGTTGTGAAACGGGGATTTTGTATATAGGATGGTTTGTCACCGCATTGGTCCACACTTCCGTGGCTGTTTGAGGAACGCATCCTGCGCGCACTTCATCGTGAGAAAAGGCGCTTAACTTACTTTCGTGTGGAATGACGAACGTGAACTTGCTGCAGGAGAGAATAAACTGGAGATAACCAGGAGAACGTAGCACATATGCACGTAGTAACTAGCTCATGCATGCTAACACGTTTGCACCCTTCATATCCTATCTTTTATTTCGTGCATTCGATTTGTTTTACAAGGCTGCCTCCGGCGCTCTGTTGTTTCAAGCCATTTCATGCGAAGCCGGATGTGTCAGTCGGCTTGGCCGCGGTACCAAAAGTAAAAAATTACTCGCGTAACTCGCGTCTCGTTGACTTGGTATACACGAAAATTGGCACGGAGGGGCACGAATGTACGTATGTTGAACACGACCGATAGTTCATGGCATCACTAACTTGACATGCTTGCCATCTGCGTAACGACTAACAATAATAATATGGTGTGTGGCGCGCAAACCCGCTTTCTGTAGCCAGAAATAATTCTGACGATGTGTGGTCTGACGATTTGTTTCCGTCAGGTTATAAAAAACTTGATGATCACCAATATCGATGTCAACATGTTAGAGTTACCCATACATTTTGAAGAACTGACCGCATAGGTAAAATGTATGCCAAAAAATACATGAAAAAAAAAAACGTGGCCTTATGCATTCGCCTGAGATGACTCGAAAACGAAAGCCATCTTTTTCGTCAGTCGATGCATTGAACCTCCCTCGCCCCTCCGAAAGCTTTCTGCCCATAACGTGGTTTCGGACTGCCGACAGGATCGAAGGCATTGCAAGCTTTCTGCACCTCACCTGCTTTTACATTGCCTTCGTGATCGGCCCCCGATCACGGAGGCAATGTAAAAGCAGGTGAGGTGCAGAACGATCACGGAGGCAATGCAAAGCGACCATGTCATGTGATGGCGAATCATATGACGTCACGTTGAATGACGTCTTAGTGACGTCACAAGTTCTGTCGACGTCATCGCGTGATGATTTTGTGCATCACTCGTGTTGACTACGCGGGACGCCGACGGTCAATTTTCGTGTTTGATGAGACATCTGAGGCTTTAGCCTTAAAAAAAAGACAAACCAAAGACAATAAAACGATAACAGTGCAACATCCTCACTTCACGTTACGAGCGATCGCCTGAAAACAAACGTGATTCTCAGTTCAGAGCAGCTAATTGCACGCGTCTGCGGGACAAAAGAGGCTTGCTTTACCCGTCTGGCCACCTCTTTATATTTATTCAAGAGATGAGCAGACTCGCTATTTAAGTACTCCGAAGCTTCAGCACGAAATTGTGGTGGACGCTATATTGAGGTCATCAGGAAAAAGCGGGAAGTTGCGGTCGGGTGCCCTTTTGGCGCGCACTCAACTGCCGCGGAAACAATTGTATTTTATGTAACTACTCGCCCACATCTTTTTGTTGTCTCTGAACCAGGCGAAGGCTAACCTCAAAGAACCGTGAAAACATCTGAAGTTGAGAATGAGTTGTTTGAAACTGGTTTCATTTCGTATGGTGAGGGCTTGAAGCAATGCACTCATCTCGCGCGAAGGCTTCATACTGATGTTCAGTGATCCATTGCAACATGCGGCTAGGTACAAAAAGTATCTCTGCATTTGAACGATTTTCTGAAGTGATTGAGGTATTACACTTCTATTTGTCAATTTTTTACCGTATTTTCGTTTCGGCAGCTTGTACAGCAAGAATGGGGGCATTTGTAACTTTGTTTCTTGATACCTGGATATTTGTAAAGGATTTTCTATATTACACCTTTTATGCAAAAACTTGGTGGAATAAGGTTAGCTTACCTGGCATTGCTTTTCTTTCAAATGTTTGCGCACGGTGAGCCTTGTTGTACGCTACCTCAGAAGCAAAAATAAGCCAACAGCATTGCAGTCGTATGGCCGTCTCTACTCCTTTTTTTTTTTCCTTGCGTCTTCCCGGTGTGCTTTGTCCATAATAAAGTGCTAGTGGAGGCTAATTAATTGTCGGATAAAGCGGCCTGCATATGGCTAGCAAACCAGTGGCGACCATGAGTAAAAAGCTCGTAGTGTGAAGCGGTCACTGCGCGCAAGTACTTCAGCTGACTGCGCGTGCAATCTACTTTTTTTATTACTCTTAATTCGTGCATGCGTGATGCTATTGCCCGATTAATCGTGGGAATAGGGGGGTTTTTTTTCATTCTTTGCTTGTGCGTGGTCCGTTTTGCGCGATTTTACACACGCACCAACGTTCTCGAACTCTGTAACCGAAACTAGGCCACGCTGATGCCGCTTGACACATGATATTTTGCATTCTGTTGTTGCCCCAGCATTAGCACAACGCTTAAAGATGGATAAGCTCCATTCCGCACCGCATTATAAAAGTTAAGTAGACTTCATGTGCCCTGTGTGGAAACGCAGCGCAAGAAACCACAGCGCGTAGCAGACGCCCCTCGCTTTCCGCGCGCTTCCCGAGCGCGGAAAGCCCACGGGTCCGGCGCAGCAGCGGCGCGGCGCGGGAGTTCACAGCAAAAGGCCCACGCGGGAGCCGGCGCTTTGGACACTCCCCCTATTCTAGGTCACTCTAGAACGGGGCCACGATCTTTAAAGCGCGCCACGCGTGGACATCGCGCCATCTACGTGGTAACTCGGGTAGACTCAGGAAGCATACTGATGTAAGTGGTGTATATAAATAGCTCGCCGTTAGCAAGCTGAAAGACGGGGCTCTTCGTGGCCTAATCGTCTAACGCCGCGCGCTGGAAAGCGGGAGGTCGCCCGTTCGATTCCGCGCGTCGGAAAGTTTTTCTGAATTATTTTTCTTTGTGGCTTTCATATATATTTATAGACATATACATATACGGTGCATGACGGCGGCGACGGCGACGGCAAAAATCAGTCGAGACTGTCCATATAATTGCTATCGCAATAAAAAGAAAAGCTTCGGAATTCTAGCACCACACTATACGGATAACACCGCTGACCTCAGAAATCAAGGGTGCCACTAAAGTACGTGTAATTTCTTTATGTATTTTTGAGTATTATTCAGCATTTTTTTATATAAGCTCCGGCTGCGGCTTTACACGTGTGCAACCATTGCACGAGTACATATTCGTTATGTAAAAGGAATGTATTTTGAAACTTTCAAAGAAATATTAATGTGGTTATGCATCTTCCTTATTTGCAGAACAAAGCACCTTTCAGTCATCAAGTAAGTCGATCAAGACATTTGGTGCACTTCATTTTATTGACGTGCATGCTTGCTTCATCTTCAATAAAATAGGTATCATAGCTGACGCGAATGGCTTTGTGATAGACCTCATGTGCTATGTTAACGCGATAGCGTCAAAGAGCTCGTTTCACAGGAATTCCGATGCTTGCGACGGCGTCGTTCGTTGTGAGCAAACGATCCCGAAAAATGCAAATAATAAGAATGACCACTCTGAATGACACCGTGGTTTTTCAGACTTTGCACTTCTTGAGCTCGGGGCTATGTGCATATCGTCAGTGAGGGAGCACTATTGTTTTGAGACATCCCTTTTGAGTGATACATTTAGTATGCTATTTGTGACGTCTTGTTTTGTTTATGGCACCCTTCGCTGAGCGCAGGGATGCTAAGGTGCTGTATATGTACACTGCCCAATAAAGGGGAGGGGCCCTGCAACACTTTTCCAAATAATCATCGATTTACTTCATTAAAGAAACTTATTGCCTCACAAATAGACTGCCGCAGAGATCTTGATTATCCGTCAAGTGCGAGAGGAGTTACGTGGATTTGTCTCACGTTTTAAGCGTTTTGTCTCCTTCCGTATCAGCAAGCGCGCTTAAAGCTACGCAGAGGGGGGAGGGGGGTGACAAGGGAGCGAGAAGCAACGTCCATTCGTCAGCGCACGTCAAGACCCTGAGCACTTTCTTTTGTTTGTTTTCTTCGAACGCGCGGCTTTTTTTTTTTTGCTTTTTTTTGGCGTGATGAAGAGCGGGCGCGCGCGGATACGTCGCGGCATTCCGCGGCGGCCGCGGTAACTCTGCAGCTTACGCTGCTCAAATCAGCCAATAGCCGTGGAGTTTGTGCTTACTGCGCGGTCATTTTGGGCATACGCATCATTTGTCGAGAGAAGAGTTAGCGTCTAACTTGCTTTGAAATTTATTTCTAAATTCCAGACCGCGTGCTTCGCTCTAACTTTTTGGCTCATATTTTCTTAGGAGTCTCGACTACCGATCGGTGGCGTTTTCTGGCCATGTTCAAAAAGTGTTGCGGGGCCTCTTTAAGGCGAAACCCTTAGGTGCGTATGTTGGTGGTGACCTTGAGGAGAGGCGAGTAAGAAGCGCACAGTCCCGGAAAGGACCTGCGCAAGAAAAATTTGGGGGTTCGAGCCGGAATCAAACTTAGGTATCCTGAGCGCCTGACAAGATTGTTCTACCACGGAACTGTGCCAGTGCTGAATGTGCTTTGGACAAAGATCCTGTACTCTCCATGTCAGACAAGGAGTCCCGTTGACAGATGTAATATTGCATGGCCGAAGCGTACAATCGCACCGGGTGTCACACCATAGTAATTGATTTACGAGTGCGTGAGTGAGAGCTGCCAACCCATGATGACTCAACCGTAATTCTTCATGATCATAAGTCACAGCATCAACAGTGTGTACAGCTAAGTAGGGGCACGTATTGCCTTACAGGCGCGTTGCGGTATATTTGGCAACACTAATTGGAGTAGGCGCCCTAGGAGAGTATACAGCGGTCAACTAGTCTGCAGAGTAACGGGCGCAAGCGCGCTGGAAAATGAGTGCGCGCGCGCGGCGCATTGACGTCACAGTCGGAACACCTCGGCGTCGGCGGTTGTCGGCAGCGATAGTCCGCAGAGGGGAGCAAACGATGGAGAATCCACGCCGATCGCAGGTAGCCGTGCAAATACACGACTGCAGAGGAAGCTCGTGCTACTGCGTGTGCAGGAAAAGAATGCCTAAGGCGACGGGATGCCAGTTGCGTATGCGGAGTCTGAGAATCACTTGAAGACGAACAAAAGTCGGCACATCTTTGATAAAGACGTACACAGACAGATGTTCTCGCATGAGATACTCAATGGGTCAATGTAATGCGATACATATGTCCTTGGCCATTGCGGCTCACTTGTCTTAAATGAGTGCTGTCAGCCTTTCGCCTTCTTGTGTTACAAAAGTGTAACACATGCTGAATTTTTGTGCCCGGCTCCTGAGATTGTTGTTCCAAAGGTTTGTTTGCGGCACATAATCCCATTTGAGATATAGTACGATATGCCGCAAAGCTGCGTGTTCAACGGAGGGATGACTATTTAAAAATGCCCACATTGACGTATAAGGGCGGCATTAGGGCAGCGATACCGACAGAGGGGACGTCATGCGGTGATGGTTGGTACATGGTAATTTGTCTCTGGTTAACCAACACACGTTCATTAACCTTTAAGTTAGCAAGCTACGCGGACTCATCGTAACCGGGAAGTTCAAGCACTCTCACATTAAGGCAACGTCAGCTCTTTTCCCTGGAAAAATGGATAACCTAGGGCACTGCGACCTGGCAACTTCGTAACGACAAAGTACGTGAAACCGCAACCGGGCCCCTGAGGCAACGTAAGCAACGTCGGTGCTTGCGTCCCCTAGCGGCGGGCAGCATGCGCTATGCTGCGTCACACTCTGTCGAGACGCGGACGGCCCCGCCGTTGGATCACGCGTAGCATTAACGTATTGATGGGCGCTGCCATGCGTTCACTTCAGCGCGCAGCGTATCGCTTCCGCTGTCGGTGCCGTCTGATATTGATACAGCTAAGAAAATAAGGTAATTCCTTTATTTTCTGGTATATTACTATTTAGATAAACTGGTATATTTATCTAAATACGCGATTTCAATCATGGACATCGTTTATTGCATTACATTGTTTGCATTAATTATAAGCTGGCAACATATTGTAGGAATTTTGTATAGTTTTATCTCATGATGCTTACTGTACACAAGGTTGCAGTGCTGATTATTTATCTATGAATTTGGCGTCACTTTCTTGTTTTTGTTTTTTTAGTGGAAAGCGGGATACAGCAGAGTCAGAGTAACGTCGAAACAAGTAACAATATTTACTATACACTCTTTGTAGCGATGACTGTAAGACAGAATAATTGCTGAGCGGGCGTTGAAACTCGAAAAGAAAACAAAGACAAAAATGCGTTGGGCAAGACCTGTCTCTCGAACTAAAGTTGACTCACGACATATATTACATTTATTAATATCAGGTAGCAGTAGTAAGGTATCAGGTCCATCTTAAATCTCTTGAGCGTGCTTGTACTTGTACCTAAATGCACCAATCACTTCCCACATGCCATATTTAGGCGATGATTTCAAAAGTGAATGCCCGAGCACCACATGTAGTTACCCCTTTACGCGTGTGTCCACACACTTTATTCAGTGCAAGCACGCAGATACGCTTTAAAAACTGCAATGGCTTTATTACATGCTGTAAAACATATAGGGCATTATAGCGCTCAGTTGTTGGTTTGAACGTTTCGTATCTTTGAGAGAAGGGTTGTGTTCTCAGCAAGCGATAAGTTCGAATGCAAGACAATGATCCCAAAGGTGAACGTACCCACTTTCTTTGTAACGTCACAATGAATTCTGGTAGCTACGAGCAGAATGTCCGCTGTGAACCTGGGAGGATTTTTCTAGGGTACCTCGAAAGTCTGGTATTCCCTGTTCATCTTACTTCTAGCCACTCGTACCACACCTCGATCTCTGAATTCGCTTTCACCGTTAACTACTACAGCTACCACAAGGGTTTGTTTAATCATTGAACGTGTACGTCAGTCGTCAGGATGGAGATGAACCACTAAGCATCAAAGTGGGTGCATCGACGTTAAACGGTGCTAAAGCTGTTAGACATCTACATACATTGTGTAAACTCTCTCATATAAATGTATAAGAAACATTCAACTACATCTGTAAGGACATGTTTTACTTTCGTGTTGTTCCGATTCCTGTGACGGAGGGATCAACCATGTTTTTTTGAGATATTCACTAACGTGCAATCTTTTTAGCAATTATTCTTCAACGAGAGAACATGTGCAACACAGAAACGTCTAAGATGTATTGTATAGTCCCATAAAGCGTGGCAGGACACCGCCGCTATTCGCGCTATTGTCACTTATAGCTCCCATTACGTGGCGATTAGTAATGCGAAAAATATTTAGGAAAGCCTGAAACAGGAAAACAAATATAAGTAAAATAGAGAGGCGGTTGTGTATCAAACATTCACCTTGAATGAGTACAAAAACACAATACAGACGGATCCCTTAATAGCTATGAGCATGAAGTATTGTCAACTTACCTGTTGAGACAATAGAAAATTCATTGCCTATGAAAAATTGCCTGAAACGGCTCGTTGGGACGCTCATGAGCGAAACAGAGCATTCATCAAAGCTAAGTTTCTCGAATCCCCAAGCTTCCTAACATCTTTAACATGGCTCCTAATGATTTCCATTATTATAATGCAAACTCAATTTCGCTGTTTTCCTAAGCGGCAAGCAGAATGTTTTGTACTGTTTACTCAAGGTACGCCCACATAATTATATATTTGTTTTCAAAATCGCCTTGGCAACGTGTAAATGTGTAAACAGTAGTGGAAATAAAGTAGACAGAAGAATAAAGCAGAGATCTTATTTTGGGAGCGCGTTGCAAAAGACCAGACCGGAAAGTGACCAGACCGGAAGTGACGAGACCGGAAAAACAGTGCTGAGACTTAGGTAATGTAAGGGATGCAAAATGACAGCTAAGAAACCACTTGTGCTAATAATCAAATTATGATTTCATAAATTCTTTAAATAAATGTAGGAAGAAGTGAAAACTACGGTACGCCAAAATAGTTTCTGTTAGGTAAACGTTTGCACTTTTAGATCTAGCATCAGTACCAGTGGTGCTAACGTTGTTAGATTCTTATTTGCATATAAGTTAATTCATGGCATGCAAATCAAACTTACATCTACGAGGCCCTCCAAATCGCTGATATGTAAAATCCACGCGACGCAAAGGAAGCCCATTCTTGCACGCATCACATTTCCTTACGGAGCAAGGCGCAAGAGAATGTTCAATAACGACACTGTAGCAACATAAGAATTTGCGCGATAGACGCGGCGCAGGACAGTGGCTAAGAGCAAGTGTCGCGGCATTGGCGCAACTAAAAAGAAATCGAGAAAACAAAAGGTGCGTGGGCTGGTCGTAGACGTCCGCGCGCTTGTCTTCCTCATCTTCTGCCCTCACTGGGGTACTCTGGCGGAAAAATAAGATTGCGTCACTGCCCTAAGACTTATTCAGATGGCTTAGTGGCACCATTGCCAGCTTGAGAAGCGGAGCTTGGCCAGCGATTATTGTTTCGCACGGCTGTGTTGCGATAGAAGTATCTTGTATCTTAAGATACACGATACATTTTCGAATGTATCGGAAATACAGATACAGATACTCGTCTTTCGAGAAGTATCGCGATACAGATACAAGATACCCATAGAGTACCTAAGATAGTATCTAAGATACATGTATCTTCGATACTGCCCAGCACTGCTTGCTACTTTCCACGACGAGGTTCGGAATCGACGCGCTTTCATTGGCAGCTCGTTAATTCTTCTGCAGGGGAAGTTCCGGTCTGACCTCACAAAGTGGCTGCCTTTCCTGCGCGCCCGGCGCGCTTTGTTTCATTATGACTTTTGAACTTCGATGAACGTAACAATCAGATTACGTGCGAGTTTTCGGATTCCTGAAAAATTGACGTGCCATATAAAGAGACTCGCCACAAATTTCCCATATCAACTGCCATCAGGTTGTTGATTCAAGAATAATCCGCATATTTGTTAATTTTTCATTTCAGTGTGATTTTAACAACGGCGAAGTATTTTCGCTTCGACGTAGAGTTAGTCTGAGAAGATGACAGAAGCCTGACTGCCATAGCATTTTTATGAAAACATATTTCTTGTATAAAAAAATCTCACGGGTTCTCTTATGCAATCGCCTAAGGTGATTCGAAGGCGAAAGCCATCTTCTGTTTTCTCCTCAGTCGACGTATTGAACCTCCCACGCCCCCCTCCGAAAGTTTCCTGCGCATAACGTAGTTTTACACTGTCTGCAAGATCGGACGCATCGCAAGCCTTCTTCACCTTGTTTGGCGCCCACGTTTGACCACGCGACGATGATCGGCCCACGTTTGACCAAGCGACGATGACATGTGATGACGTCATCATATGACGTCACGTTATGTGGCGTCATGATGACTTCATAGTGTCGTCATGATGTCGTCACTTGGGGACATCCTCATGTGATGTTGATTTTTACATCACTCGTCTTGACGCCGCCGACGCCGATGGTCAATTCTCGTGTTTGATCAGGCATCTAAGGCTTTCGCCTTCAAACACCCTTCATTTGTTCAATGTGAGCTTCTAAGAATTACAGGCCGGCCTTAATGTGGTGGCATCCGCAGCTTCAAAAATATGTTTGGGTGCCGGCTAAAAAGGAGTTGTCGTACAACAGTGACAGCGCAAAGTTATACTGATGTGGCGAGCAGGGTGGATACTGACATCTACAACTAAAGTTAGTGCTCGAAATGGCCAATTCGAGAAAATATTCTTCGCGGGCTCTGGCAAGGCATTTGCAACCAAACGTGTCCATCTTGACCTTCCTAAGAAGCGAAATTACTCATCGCGGATTTATTCCAACGTGCTTATCAATTTTCTTTTAATATCCACACAGAATATCGGTTGAAGCTAGATAAAATAAAATGTTTCGTAGGGTCCACTCGGAAGCAGAACTCTTTGCATAATTTGATACATGTACACCCATCAGCAAAAGTTTACGGGACGCAGGCCTCAGTGCTACAAATGCTAATTTCTGCATTGTTATCGCGCAACACTTCTACTCGAGCTGGTGACTGTGTCGGTTGCAATTCGAGGCTCGAGTATTTATTAGCATTTCGTGTTCCCAGATAAAGCGAAAATATAGCATTTTGGAAAATTTCGCGTCGCGTAAACTTTTGCTGACGGGTGTACACCGCATGTGACTCGGTAGGATTACCTCTTGCGCACTATCACATTAATATTAATGATAAAAAAACAGCAGTACGTCTTAGGTGCTATTAATGCAGAGTTCTGTGCTCCTTGAGTTAAAGGCTACAGCAGCGTGCATCATAGTGAAGGAATCTTGATGTTGGTGTTATCTTCCATGACCAGGATTTGGAGGCTTATGCACGTAGCGCCATCTCTCGTCGGTGACTGCGGTGGCCTGCAGTAACTGAATGGGAAATAGACGGGAAAAAATCATATCTCACGAAAAAATATAGTTATCAAAGACGACTCCCATTTCTATACAGCAGAGACTTATTTGAACATTATGTTAAAATTAGTGTCGCTCTACAAACCGCGTGGCTTCCCGGAGTGTTTAATATTTTACAATGGGGCCCCATGTGTTTCCAATGGGTGGTGTTCAATTGTCCTGGGAAGCCACATGCTTGTTAGTGCGATACTGCAATTTTACCAAAATGTTCCAGTAGGTCTCTGCCGTATAAAACCCGGAGTCGTTTTTGATAGCTTTTTTTCATGAGATGGGATTCTTTTTCCCGCCAATTTCCCATTCATTTATGGCAGGACGCCGTTCCTGCCACCAAGAGATGGCGCCAGATGCAGATGTCCCCAAATACTGGTAATGGGTTTGTTGAAATAATTGTGCAAATCGGTACAGCTGATTGATGTGCATGAAGCATAAAGGCGACAAACGCTAGTCAACTGCGGGTAGCTATTTCACATAAGTGACGTTCTCAGTTTGTCTCTTGAGGAAACTGATCGCCTGCGCAACAGCAGCAATACACCATACTCCATTAGATAAGTCAGCGTTTTAATCACATTTACGTGAAGATTGCAGCTGCTGTTATCGCTTATGTTTTAAGCGCTGTTTCGAAACCATAACGGATGTTTTCTTTCCCGGTTCAGGCACCTTCTGAGAATACTTAAGATTAGGGATCACTTCAGCCCAAGGTTCAGGTTCGGTTCGACTGTATTGCTTATAACCAGGAAGAGCGCAGGCATTTTCTGCAATAATAATAATAATAATAATAATAATAATAATAATAATAATAATAATAATAATAATAATAATAATAATAATAATAATAATAATAATAATAATAATAATAATAATAATAATAATAATAAATACGATGTTTCCGCGAACATGCTACGAGAGCTATTCAAGTTAGTTCATTAAACGGTCCACCTTATTTAATTTCGTTTTCGTTGCTGACGCCACTAAACCCTGAGGACCAGCTCCGACTGGTGGACAGGGCTCTAGCATCAGCTGCCAGCCATGGCTACCTGGAATAGCGAAGCCACTCACCTCTGGGCGAAGAGAAGGCGCGCCTGGTCAGACAGTAAAGTTTAATTCTCTCTCTCGCACTAAAGTTTGAAATATGTACAGCTGCAGCGTTTCGAGTCATTATGCGTTATAATACCGTTTAAATAAGATAAGTGAATGCGTTTGATAAATATTAGACAACAATTAAAAGGTAATTATAAGGTAAACAAAATAACATTCTGGCACATCACGTGCCAGAATCAGAATATATGATCATGCAGTCCTGTGCGGGGGTACTGTGGTATATATTATGATGGCGCACACAGAACGATATAGACTTCCATAAAAATGACACATCTTGTCACTGTATTGTCTTTCTCCCAAGTCAATCTTGCGCTGTGCGCATGACCAAATGTGCCAAAATGTGATTGCGAGACGCGCCATAGGGGAGAGGCCGGATAATTTTGATCAGCTGTTTTTTTTATTTAATAGTAAGTAGGCGTTCTTGCTTTTCGTCTCCATCTTAGTGCGCCTGTCATGACCGGGAATCAAGCCCATGTTCTCATTCTTAGTGGCCTATTATTAACTCAAATGCTCGTTCTTCTGCAAAAGAGACGCGTAAATCGTATAGCACAGGCACCAGCGACTGACGTGGTATACAGTAGACACCGCCTTGCGGGGTGTGCATACCTACTTCTCATATGACATTTGCTATACTTACCCCATATATAGCTTAATATGTACTGATGGGCTAGTTGGTGAACCATGATATTGATGAAGCAGCGCACAAAAGACACAATCATGCACACATGAAAATTTCGCAAACACAAGCGCTGGTTGCCTGTCTTTCGTACGGAGTTTCATCAATATCAATTATATTTAGCAGCATGCCCGCAACCACTACACCTTTGTCTGCTCTGTCTGTCACATCGCTTTCCGGCGCTTCGCCGAAGCCTTCGGCATATTTCCTTTGTTAATTGTCACTTCCATTCCTGCACTGAAAATAGACTGATTTCCATTGCTTGGAATCGGGAAAGGGCATGAGAAGCGGCAAAAGACACCCTAAATAAGCGATACCGCGAAATATCAGCCAGCCAAGGCAGATGTTGCACTATGGGGATGCTTTCCGCTTGTTCTGAAGTTCATCTGCATGAATGTTATTCTAATTTCGGCATGTCTTGCGTTCATTGCAGCGGCGACGAATACACTTAGATGTGCCTGCCTCTCTGTATGAAAAGATTGTGGTCGTGTGGATAACCTGAGTTTCTTTTGGATAGATGGAGTGTTAGCAAGATCACACCCAAATCACGCTCCAATGCTGCGGGGTCGGTCCGACAAAATGTCTGCTGGCCCAAGTACTCCTCGAGCCCGAATAAAAATAGCCCAGGCTACCCGCGGGCCCAGGTACTTAGGCCGGCACGGGTGTCAGTGACCCGGTTTCTCATTTTTAGTAAAACAGTTTTGTCAGTTAGTTATGTCAGTCACCACGTGACTAAGTCAGTGATGCGCCCCGCCACGGTGGTCTAGTGGTTATGACGCTCGACGGCTGACCCGAAGGTTGCGGTATCGAATCCCGGCCACGGCGGCTGCATTTTCGATTGAGGCGAAAATATTTGAGGCCCGTGTACTTATATAGTGCACGTTAAGGAACTCCAGGTGGTTGAAATTTCCGGAGCCCTTCACTGCGGCGTCTCTCATAGTCATATCGTGGTTTTGGGACGTTAAACCCCAGATATTATTTTTATTAAGTCAGTGGTTCTTTGCTTATTTCTGTAAAGGCATTTATGCGGAATGAGTGACGGAATTCAAATACGTAGGTATCGTCATTACATCTAAATTTTCGTGGCACTCGCCGCTTTTCGAAGTAATCGTCGAATGACCTCAGTATCGGAGTTTTTCGCATCACAAATCAATTACCCCAAACATTTCTCGAATCCGTCAAGAACGAACGGTTTGTGGCGGGCTTCAAGCACTTTCTCTCCTCACTCGTCAAAACGAGCCCACTGGAAGCTACGCAGGGAGAGATTGCACGGGGGAAAGTAGTTACATCAATTTGCGTCATGGCTTTGAGCACGCGTGATGAAGAGCCATCGCTATCTCCCGTTGTGTTTCCTGCGCGCGAGTGCGGCTCATATGCACTGTGTAATGATAGCAGACTATGTATGCAGAGCAGCGCCGGCACTTGACCGCATCTCGTGGCAAAAATCGCACCTTATCCAAACGCAGCTCTCGATTTATGCCATCTGCTGGCCAATAGCTTGGTATCTGCTGTTGGACGTCAAACAGCAGGCGCCCGCAGGTCCGATGAGAGTGAGAACGGACCACTGTAGGAAAACAGGGCGCTTGCGAAAATGGCAACTTCGCGTTCCGCTTGTAAACTCTCCTTCGCACGACTGCAAGACTTGGCTGAGATATAGCCAGCCGTGTCTGCTATCCGTAGGATATGTTTTCTCACCAATCCCGAGCGGCGGCTCATGAGTCCCTTAGTAGCGCTGCATCATTTATTTATTTATTTATTTATTTATTTATTTATTTATTTATTTATTTATTTACGTCAGGAATCCGGATAAAAACACATTCGTCTGCAAAATATACTTCTGGCGAGCTCATACGACATGCTAATTGTTCACGGAGCCGCCACGCACTGATGTCAGGCGTATACTGGCGTAGCTTTGCAATTATCATGTTCACAGAAGCTATTTTCGGCGAGCACGCGAAGAAACAGCGCGTATAAGTGTCTCTCTTTCTGCGCTCATTATAACAAAGTGCCGTAGCTTTATGTCTCGCCACTTCCACGAAATTATGGCGTACTGCTATGGCCATTTTTCCGCGAACAAAACAGCTCGTCGAGGTTGTATAAGTACAATGTATAATTACTGACATACATAACACCCCAAATGTCAGACATTAGGAATACCATAGACAAAACGTATTACTCTTAAACAGCTTGTGAAAATTGCCGGGATGAATGCTACTGTTTCTTATCTCCTTTTACTGGCAATATTAAGTCCCATGGCTCTGTGAGTAAATATATATATTTTGAAAATAATGCATTAATTCAACAAAATGAATATACTTGAGTGCTATTCTTTGGAGCAGAACTGCAGTGGTCGTAAGTTAACATGCAGCACAAGCCGCACCTGCGTTTTTCTGGCTGTTCGGCATTATCTTTTATCCATACAAGCGATCTAGTCGTTGGCAAATAGAATGTAAATGAAAAGGAAAAGATCAGTCACCAACTTATCCTGTCGCCTACTACACGTGTTCATCCTGGAGATGGTTTTTCAGCAACCTTACGTTAGCAATACTGTAATATATATTAGTTCGCGTAACACCGCTGATTTATGAACATATGTCGGTGTTTAGCTGAGTCGCGTAAGAATTTTTCCTTTTATACGCTTTACAAATACGACAGTTACTCGCGCACCACATGCAACATGCAGGTTACTTTCAGGAAGTCCGGAGTCTGCATTAATATTTGTGTAAAATATATCTTTCCCGACTTTCACCTGTACCAAAGGTAGTGAAATAGTTGAGCACTCAGCAACGAGATTGAGAAAGCGTGTGTCAACTTAGGATGCTACGAGACGTAAGCCAGCGTAACATCGCTGGTGGTCTACGTTTCTTGATTGTCTTTGTAATTTCGACCTGTTCTTTCCTTCAGTAATCAAGAATATACACACCAGTTCACCCATATCTCTGTATCATTTGTCTTGAAACATAAGCAGGATACAAACACACCGGAATCGTGGCTGAAATAACCATTGCGAAAAGCATACATGACGTAGGCTTTTCGTGAAACCCTGCTATTGCACCAATACATACTGTTGTTTTTTTAATTAGGACGTAAACACTACTAATGCATTGTTAGCCTACTACACGTTAGAAAGACAGATTTTTTATCGATCATTTCAACCTTCTCATCAGTTTACTGTTTTTTTTTTTTTTTTAAGAACCAGTTGTTCTGATTGTCGTCTCTATTGCAGATCTGGAGTTCCGCCTCCTGTTGGCGAGGGTATCAGATATGCTTGCACGAATGACGTAAGCATGAGCGTTGTCTTCCGTAGCCTTTATTATGCACTGGGAGCTCGAACTTCTGAGCTGGCAGGCCCAAATAGTGGCATGCCCACAGGCATTCTAGGTTATACGGCGCCACACTTAAGAATAGCGTGCATTGTATGGTGCCTCTTCGAAAATAATTTCACCCCATGCTTCTGCAACGGCTTCAGCGCGTCTTTGAATCGTTTAAGACCCTCAGGTATGATGGCTCATAATCACATGAGAATTCGGGAACGTTCATTGTATGCCATGAAGTTTAATGCGAAAGGCACCGGCGCACGTGCGTGTATGGCTTTCGCATGACTGACTCGGTCAGCGATACCGCCTATTGATAACGCATTGGTTTTACGGCCAGAATCATAAATAGACCAGAATTAATTTGTTCTTTTGCTGTAAAAAATACGTTTGGAGCAACGATCCTTCATTAGCAACCTCAGTCCCCCACTCTGCCACGCATGTACAGGGTGTGGTGATTTGGTTTTGGTGAGGTGGCAGCTGACGACGAATCAACGAAAAGTGAAAGCGTACTGCACGCGGTGTGATAGGTAGAGCTTGAGGGCTGTCGTATTCTATCGTGTAAGCTTGGTTATGAAAACAAACAAAATTATGACGGACAGGTTTGATCATTAGTATACCATGTAATACTAATATATATATATATATTAATATATATATATATATATATATATATATATATATATATATATATATATATAGAGAGAGAGAGAGAGAGAGAGAGAAAGGTTAAGTGAAAGGCAGGGAGGTTAACCAGAAGTTTTTCGGTTTGCTACCCTGCACTGGGGAAGGGGTAAGGGGGATAGAAAGGTAAGGAAGAGAAAAAAAAGAGTAAGAAAAAAAAAGAGTGGGGGGAAAACGCACACACTCTAGCACAGAAGCATCATAGTCGTTTAACGAGGTCGGTTGAGCGGAGAAACTTCAGCAACGCCTTCGTCGCTTTCTGGTTGGAAGCTAGAACGTTCCGGCACTCCAAGATTGATTGTTCCGAAAGCAGCTGGTCATCGAGGCGTGCTAGCGTTGCTGAGAGCTGTTGTCTTTGGGAACTATAATGAGGACAGTGACATAGGACGTGCGCAATGGTTTCCTCGCTGCCACAGTGAGCACAGGCAGCACTGTCTGCCATTCCGATTCGATAAGCAAAGCTGTTCGTGAAAGACACTCCTAGCCACAGGCGGCAGAGGACTGTTGTTTCGGATCGGGATAGTCCGGATGGAATTTGAAGTTGAAGTGATGGATCCAGACGGTGAAGGCGGGTATGCTGAAAACCGGACGTATTCCACATTGAATGCATTAGATCATGTGCGAGCGAGCGAATCTTTGACGCTGCATCGGTTCGTGATAATGGAATGGCTTCTTGCACGCCACCTTCATGAGCATTCTTTGCAGAACTATCGGCATGTTCGTTGCCGTCGATGCCACAGTGGCCTGGAAGCCACTGAAAAGTTATGTCATGCCCTTTGTCCTTTAATTCCTGGTAGGTTTTTCTTATTTCTAATACTAGCTGGTCTTGTGCACCACGACGTAAAGCTGATGACAAACACTGCAGGGCTGACTTCGAGTCTGTAAATATGCCCCATTTCTGTGGTGACTCTGGTTCAATTCTTCGAAGTGCACTGCGGAGTGCCACAAGCTCCACAGCAGTCGACGTAGTCCTATGAGACGCTCTAAAATGATAGATTTCGGCTTTTGCAGGGAAGATAACAGCGCCTGCAGATCCCCTAACAGTTGTAGAGCCATCCGTGTAAAGTTTAACGTGGTCTGCATATTCCTCATGTAGCATCAGCAGAGACAGCTGCTTTAAAGCTGGCGACGAGAGATCTGCCTGCGAGAGAGTGCCAGGAGTATATATATATGTATATATATATATATATATATATATATATATATATATATATATATATATATATATATATACATATATATATATATATATATATATATATATATATATATATATATATATATATATATATATATATATATATATATCGTTTTAATGCATGCTTCCTAAGCACCTATAATGTAGAACAGTAGGGCTCCTGTGAAATATGAGCAAACTTCTGTATTCATTTGCGCCGTATCGAAGACAGATTCTCACAATGTGGAATCAGTCGACGACCTTTAACATTGGAGTCGCACAATTTAGCTTACTGGAAATATACTTGTTGTCATCGTAAAAACTCTTTTCCAGTTACCGATACAAGAAGGGGTACGTCATCACAACACTTTTTCATAACCATTTCGCTGCCTGCGGCCACGTTGGCTCACTTCTTAAGCAAATTACACAACAACAAACTGCTTTGTCTCTTTGAAAACTCTCGCCTTTGCCGTCCAGAATGTCCTTTACTCGTACTCCAATAGTGAACAGCGGAAGTCAACATCAGCAGCTGGTGTGCGAACAAAACAAAACGGCTCTAGCCAGATGCCACAGAGCGTGGCTGCTTAGGCTAAGTACTTAAAATGTTGCAATTTATATACATATATTTGCATACAAAGTAGTGCCAGCAAAAGTTTGATATTGGTCTTTGGGAATCACTAAAATATTTTTTAAGCACTTAAAGCCTGCATTCGTAGTTATCGGCGGCGTTTTTGCAATATTTACTACTAAACTTTCTGTTTGTGGACACCTATTGTTACCCTATGTTCTTGCTTTTCACTTGTGGAACCGCATAAAATAAGATCTTACAAGCTGCATCTCTTTTTCTTGCCTACATATTTGTTCTTTAGTGAAGATGATAATGTCGATTCTGTCAAGCGAGTGTATGCAGTTCTTGCACGGTGGTTAACGTAGTAAAAGCTTAATCACTTAAAAATCAACGTGAAATAAAAACACACAACGCACGTATTCATTGTAGTTACATAAACATTACGCCTTCAGAGGGATGAAATTAAAGTTCCCAATGACTTAAAGCGCTCGATTTGCATTCTTATAGTCTGTGTCATAAAGGAAGTGAGCTGAAATTGTGTTACAAGTTTACTCGCTTCACTGGGCTGATTAATAACATCGTTACAGTCTTCGAAGTTAAACGTTTGACATGGGATGCATATATCCCTACAAGAGCGACTTGTTTACCTCCTTGCATTGGGCACAACGCCAATAAATTAAACTCAATATGCAGGGTACCACAGGGTACCCCTAGTCACCTAAGAGGGGGGCGAGGCAAAATCTTCCCCATTCATTGACTTTGTGGGGGAGGGGGCGCTGCGATGAACCTTGCCTCCCCCCCCCCCCTGATGGGGATTCCTGCGCACGCCTATGTTCGCAACTCTACCTGCAGTAGACATTCTAGGATAGTTTGAAATGGTCAATGTTATGCGCACAGACGTTCTTTTCTATGTGGTGCGATTGAGGCGCCCATCGAGAAGCGAAGGCAGGCTAGCGTTTGAGAAGGCGATGCGAACGGGTGCAGATTACTCTATCGCGTTCTACTCTTGAAGGCGAAGCTTAAGCGTCCTCCAAGTTTATTATTTTTTTTTCGCAGTGATCTATGTCAACGTGTCTATATTTGTTTTTTCTATTTTCTTTTCATCGATAGCTTCTTTCCTGATAGTGCATCGATTTACCCTATTTCTTTTTGTTAATTGCTAGTCGTGTACTACTTAGAAGGCGACCACGACTCACTCGCTGTCCCTCTGTATAAGGGGCCGGAACATCCACAAGTTTCAAATGGCAGCTTATTTTCCCGTCATCCCCACGCTTTCTCACGTGGAAATGTTGCGTTTGATTCAAAGGCTGCAAGAAGTATCCCACGTAATATTTATATGACAAGGTTTGGCCACACAAGGTGTGTCACAAAATTAAGCGCTCTTATACGTGCACGGAATCTTCGTACGCTCATTTTCAAGCGAAGATTGTGAATGCGTCGCGCGTTCCACCGAGGAGTAGGCGGCGTTTTAATCAATGGCAGCGCGAAGTTGTCCTGGAAAGGGATCGTCGTCGACGTGCAGACGCCCTCGTCATTGTGGCTCAAGTTGAGGCCACACGTCAACGTAGACCTGCGGATCCCGTGTTCAGAGAACACGAAGCCGAGGTCACACGTCACCGAAGAACGGCGGATCCATATTTGAGGGATAACGAAGCCTTCCCGGTTATGCCTTTCAGGCGTGCGCACTACACCCCCCCCCCCCAAGTCATATGAGGGGGGACTCCAAATCTGCCCTATATCTTTACTCAGACGGACCTTTTTAGTCATTGTTTAAAGCCGAAGGTTATGGCCATGCAGGTTTTTGACGATAATGGCGGCCGCGGACTACTGATGTTGCATTACAAGAGCTGTTTACTTCCCATTTTCACCCCCGAAAGCCGGGAGCCAAAGACAGTTCATTGAAGCCAAAGCGCTGATAAGACAGGGACTACAGAAAGAGGACGGGGCGTGCGCTTTCTGTGGTGAAAGATCGTTGTGGGAGGCACGTCATCTTTGCATGCACTGTGAAGCATGCTTTCTTTCGAACTAGGACCAATGGAGGGGGGAGGGGGTACTGCGGTAAGACTTCGCACCCCCCCTCCCCCCCTCTAAATGGGGAACCTTGCGCACGCCTATGATGCATTTGTGCTTATTGTTTCTCTACATGCGCAAATGCTAGGAAAAGTAGTAGGTCAGGTGCACCCACAAAAAACTTCGCTTAACCCCATTTTTTCAAGAGGGGAAGGGCTCGTAATGTTTGAGCACATCTCGGTGAATTACAGATATTTCGTTGAGACGTAAATTGTCACAAAACGTGACCTAAGGCACTTCGTACTACTTAATTTTCCTATTATTCTGGTTTTCTTTCGTATCCTCAAATCAGTGCGTCAACCTACCCGCGGGAGCCCCATGTGGCGTGGGCTGCACATGCGTACGCCATAACCTGTACAGCCATATCACGATCTGCCTGCCTGATGGCGCTCCGAGGCCATTCCGTTTCAGCAGATACCGTGGATGACTGCAGCGTACACGTACTCAACAAAGGGGTGCATCGTCTACCTCCGTGAACCTTTCACATTGTCGTATAAGGAATCCGTATAACGGGAAGCGGAGGAGCAAGCTTTTTCGGCGGTCTTCTTCCTGATGCTCTGTATGAAATCCGCTGAATAAAGCTTTTTCATCTGAAAAAATTCACGGAACTATAAACGTTATTTCGATTTTTATAGAAGCGATCTAGCAAGGCGTTGCATTGCTATTCGCGGCGAGATCGACCTATAGGTGGCAGCACCGTCACCCCGCTATAGTGTGGATACCGGTTTCGTGTGGTGTGTGTAGAAGTGCACGGGGCTTCTGTTTTCACATCGTGATTTTGTGTTCCGTACACCTATGAAACAATACTCTATAAGGCACTTATGAAACAATACTCTATAAGGCACTTATGAAACAATACTCTATAAGTGAATGCATTGCTGCAGTGTTAGAGCCAGTCATTAAAGAGCTTTTCTTTTGCAGCAGCACATTTAATATAGTTGTTTTTCTCCACAATACCTTTGCAGTCCGGCAGTACCTTTATTTCCAATCCTAGAAATAGGACACCACAATATGAAACTTGAAATGTTCCATTCTTCTGCTTGGACCGAGAAGAATGAGCGGTGAATGTAACCTGGAACAACCTTGTGACACCAGTGGTCACAGAGTCTGCGGGGCCCCAGCTAGACCAGTGCCTCTCCTCTGACGTTTGCATTTGTTCTTTTCAAAAGCGTCAAGTGCTGGTTATGGGAGGTGGAAATTTGCAAAGGTGTCGCATGCCAGCCATGTTGTTCCCACACGTGATGCTCAGATTCAGAAAGCACACTCCGAACGGCGCCAAAATTTGCGCACGTGATCTTGTGGCACCTGCGGTGGGGTGCCACTTAAAGGGGCCTTGCGACACAGATTAAGCGTCTAATTCTCGCTTCTTCTCCAACTGTGGAATTCACCGACATCGTTGTGCGAGTGGCCACACCAAAAACAAACCTGTTATAGAAACCACATTGTTTTCAGACTAGAGCAACGCACAA